>NC_086105.1:18332500-18962500 GCF_963921235.1 Mobula hypostoma | reverse complement strand
GTGCTGATTTCCAGTGTTCGCTCAGTGCTGATTCCCAGTGTTCGTTCAATGCTGCTCCCCAGTGTTTGCTCAGTGCTGCTCCCCGGTGTTCGCACAGTGCTGCTCTCCAGTGTTCAATCAGTGCTGCTCCCCAGTGTTCGGTCAGTGCTGCTCTCCAGTTTTCACTCAGTGCTGCTCCCCAGTGTTCGCTCAGTGCTGCTCTCCAGTGTTCGCTCAGTGCTATTGCCCAGTGTTCACTCAGGGCTGATCTCCAGTGTTCACTCAGTGCTGCTCCCCAGTGTTTGCTCAGTGCTGCTCCCCAGTGTTCGGTCAGTGCTGCTCCCCTGTGTTCGCTCAGTGCTGCTCCCCAGTGTTCGCTCAGTGCTGATTCTCAGTGTTTGCTCAATGCTGCTTCCCAGTGTTTGCTCAGTGCTGCTCTCCAGTGTTTGCTTAGTGCTGACCCCAGTGTTCGTTCAATGCTGCTCCCCAGTGTTCGCTCAGTGCTGCTCTCCAGTGTTCGCTCAGTGCTGATTCCCAGTGTTCGCTCAGTGCTGCTCTCCAGTGTTCGCTCAGTGCTGATTCCCAGTGTTCATTCAGTGCTGCTCTCCAGTGTTCACTCAGTGCTGCTCTCCAGTGTTCACTCAGTAGAGAACAAGCTGGACCAGGACAATATACAGTCACGCCACTCACGACTAGGACTATATATATTTTTTTTCTCTTTGTGACTATACGTTTTCAGAAACCAAAACCATACAAGTTATTTATGCTGTGTTCTCTGTGCTATGTGCAGTATGCTGTATGCTGTTGGTAATGTCTTGCACCTTGGCCTCGGAAGAAAATGCTGTTTTGTTTGGTTATGTTCATGTATGGTTGAATGATAAAAATCTTGAAGTTGAACTTGAGTTAGTGTTTCTGGTCTGGAGCAAATTTATTTATTACAGTGCAGAACTGGCATTTCTGGTCCTTCGAGCCGCACCACCCAGCATCCCACTGAGTTAAACCTAACCTAATCACAGGACAATTTATATTGACCAATTAACCTTCTAACCAGTGTATCTCAGACTGCGGGAGGAAACCAGAGTACTTGGAGGGAACACACACATACACACACACACACACACACACACACACACACACACACACACACACACACAGAGGAAGGGACGTAGAAACTTGCTTACGGAGAATGCCAGAACTGAGCTCAGAACCCAATGCTCTGAGCTGTATTAGCATCGCTACCATTGCTTAAGTGCTCTGAGCCATTTCCTGATGACACCTGGGGAGAATGAAATTGGCTAGGAAGTGAATTGTGTGATGGTGGCGAACTCAGGAGGTACCTAAGATGGATTCTGGCTGAACCTGACTGAGAATGCTTTAAATCTGTCTCTGGCTTTCACATGCTGAGCCGTGGCATTTGAAGGTGAAGTCTTCAGGGGCTGCTTAATTGTTCTCCAGCATTCGTGACTCAGCATGGTAGCACAGCAGAGCTTTGATCTGTCTGTTGGCTCTTGGATCACTTGGCTCTGTCTGTTGCCTGCTGTTTCTGTTCTTTGACACATACCCACCTGCACTCATTGAGCCAGGTTTGAGAGTTAGAGTATGGTAAAGGATGCACCACACTGTAGATCGTGGCAATGTAAATTCCTGCTGCAAGTAATGGCCACAGCATCTCATGTTGCCATTTTTGAGCTTCCCATAGTCGCATTTAGCACAATTGTAAAGCTGCATGACACAATGCAAAGTGTCCATGACGTGAAGCTGGGACCTTGCCTCCACAAAGGTTATGTTAGTGACTTCTAAAAAAGCATATGGTCAGGGAGGTTTATCCCCGTCTCAGTATCTACCGTGAGCCCAGTCTAATAGGAACGTCCTTCAGAATCCAACTAGCAATGAAACAATGATACAACTGAATACTTTTTTAATTACACTTTTTCTTGTAAAATCTATGGTTAATGATCACCACAAACAATGGAGAGGTGATTGAAGGCGAGGCTGGGACAAGGGCCAGTGCGCGTGGGTGTGTGGCAATGTTGAGGTGAGGTCGAGGCATGCTCGAGGCAAAATCGGGACAAAGACCAGTGGAGCGGAGGAGAGGTAGGTTCAAGGCAGTCTGGGCAAGTGGAGCGGAAGAGAGGCAGACATGCGGCCTGTCCACCTAACCGAGAGCAAGGTTTGATTGATCTAAGTCCCTGGCTGATTTGGAAAGGTCAGGTATGAATCGAAAAGTAGCGGCGGGTTCCAGGCCAGAGTATATTGATGTGACAGGATCCAGGTTCCAGTGTGAGGAATAACCCAATGTTTGGACAATTTAAACATCAGGCCAGATGGATTGAGTGGGCAGGATGTCAGGACAAGAGGCAAGGGTCAGGGTGGTTCTGTTTGCTACTCCATGACATTTACTCGGCTCTAGGCTGAACTGAGGCTGTCTGTGGCATGCTCTGACTTTGTGTCCCTGAGGGTTCCGCAGCATGAACTCGGCTCGACCTTAAACTGACACTAAGGATGTGGCTTACTCTGATTGCTCTGGGCTCTGTGTCTGGGGGCTCCACAACATTTACCTGGCTCTGCGCTGAACTGAAACTGATGTGGTGGCCTACTCCGGCTGCTCCAGGCTTTGTGCCTGAGGGCTGTGCGCTGAACTGAGACTGAGGCTATGGCCTACTCCGGCTACTCCAGGCTTCATGCCTGTGGACTCACTTTTCTTCTGAATGCTACCTTTATTTTCTGCATAATTTTTTTTCTCGCTCTGCGCATTGGGTGTTTGACAGTCTTTTTTTTTAATGGTTTCTTTTAGGTTTCTTTGTTTTGTCGCTCCTGTAAGGAGACAAGCCTCAAGGCTGTATTATGTGTACGTACTTTGATAATAAATGTACTTTGAACTTTGAACTTTGCCATTTTTGGTGACGGACATTGAAGCCATCTACTCAGAAAACATTTTATGACCTTCTTGGTTTCAGTGTTTCTTGGGAAGAACTAACATCTGTCAACAGGAGCTTTGCTTAGCCATGTTTGACTCAATGCTATGAAGACTCATTGGGGTCTGGCATCAGTGTTGAGGATATCCAGAGGAACTTCCTGAGATAGGATAATGAGAGATAATCCACCATCAAGTTGTCTGGACAGGAGTATGAAATTAAAAGAATAAAAGTTGTAGCACTCAACAGGTCTGGCAGCATCTGGTGAGAGGTGAACAGTAAATGCTTCAAATCAATGACCTTAAATACAATTAGGTTTAACTATCAGCACACTGGATTTCATTTTCACACTGCTAGAAAATCTTTCAAAACATGTTATTTTTATATAAAGGATCAGGGGATATTATGCTACAAAGGGAGACCCTTTTGGGTATTTTCATCTTTTATCTTTTAATTTTATATTCCTGTCCAGACTACGAGATGGTGGTTTGGCTCTTTCCAACATATCATACTTCATTATTCCTCTACTACAGTAATTTCATTTTAGAAAACTCTGTCCTGTCTTTTGGGAGAAGGTACCCAAAAATTGTGATGGAAGACTGTAGAATCTTGTGAGAAATATTTGATCCTGCGAGTATGAGTGTTTTTGATTGAGGCTTGAGTAATCTGTGGGGCAGCTCTCCCAGTATGGAAATATAGAAAGTCTGCTTTGGCCTGGAGCAACTTTGTCCTGCCAAGATTTGGTGCCTACATCTATGTAAAGTTGCCTGACCATGCTTTGGCTTTTTCTATTTCAATATAATGGCCGCGATACAGCTGAGGAGTGAGCTAGGCCCTTTCAGAAGACAATTAAGTGGTAACTACATTGCTGCCAAGCTGGAAAACATAAATGCCCCTTGCTGAAAATCTCTCTGTAAATGATAGGAGAACGCATGAGATTAATATGCATTCATTTTAGTCTCAAAATAATATACACCTTAGTATATATATTTTCTGTACTGTTAATTCTGATATGAAACTGAATGTGATCTCACCACTGCTGTCAGTATTTGGATGCTTGAAATTATTTATGAGCAAGTGTGAAAAATGGTTTGGGGGGAAAACATGTTTAATTATAAATATACTGGCATTCTACAAAGGAAATAAACTGAGGATGTGTATGGCAAGGAAACTATCTCCAAGAAATGGGTGCAGATGCTCATATTCACCAGGGTACCAGTTGTCTCAGCAACAAGTAAAGCGCTGCAGTCTGCTACTGGGTCCTCTCAGTTCGACCGCCTCAGGGACTCTCATCATCTTAGACGTCTTACAATATTACTAGCAGTCACCCATCTCCAGTGGTGAAGTGGCAGTAATGCATGAGAGTGAAATCACATTGAAAAAAATTGCTCTTTGACCTGGCACCCATGTGCTCTCTCCTTTCCCAACATAATCACAGTCCAGCACCTTTCCTTTTGACACCGTCTAGCGAGTGTTTCTGTAGCAGATGGCCAGTCGGATGGAAGTTTTATACACAGTTTGTTTTATTTATTTGGAGAATAATTACTAAATTTCTGTCATTTAGAAATGCGCTAGCTTTCAGTACTCTCCCGTCCAGATTATTCGATGGTAGCTTGGCTCTCATCAACGTATCACACTTCATTAGACCCTGGGAGGTTTTGTTCCTTCTTTGAGCATCTTATTTTCTTCTAATCATTAGCCCCCCCCACCTCTATTTTTAAAGCATCACTCTCTGCCACTCACTCAAGTACAATAAAACTGCAAAAAAAACCTAATCTTATGACAATGTCTTTATTCTCTTCTTGCCTTTGTCTCTGTTCTGAGCAATGTCTTATCCACAAACTCTGGTCTCTTGCATGTCCCGAGACTGGATCAGTCTCAGATTGAATCAGCGACCATGTTTCAACCTCCATGGTTCCAGGCTCTGGAGTTACATCCCAAAAACTTCTCTCATCTTTGCATCCTTCTTTACAATGCCCCTTGAACCAGACTCCTTTTGCTACAAGGGGGAGGTCAGAGGTAAGTTTTTCACACAGAGAGTGGTGGGAGCGTGTAATGCACTGCCAGCGAAGGTGGTAGAGGCAGATATAATAGGGTCTTTTAAGAGACTCTTGGATCGGTACATGGAGCTTAGAAAAGTAGAGAGCAATCCAGCAGGGAAATTCTAGACAGTTTCTAGAGTAGTTTACATGGTTGGCAGAACATTGTGGTCCGAGGGCCTGAAATGTGCTGTAAATATCTATGGTTCTTCTATATTTCTATATTTCTAAATTTGTAACCATCTACCCTAGCAACTCCTTTTGTAATTGAGCAATAATCATTGCTTGACATATCGAAATCTAGTAAGACACTGATTATCGGACCGCAAAGCACTCCAGCGGGCGGTGAAAACTGCCCAGCGGATTATCGGCACCCAATTGCCCACCATTGAGAACATCTACTATAAATGCAGCCTGGGCAGGGTGAAAAGCATTATCAAGGATCCATCTCACCCTAACCATGGACTTTTTACTCTCCTCCCGTCCGGTAGGCGCTACAGGAGCCTCAGCTCCCGCACCAGCAGGCACAAGAAGAGCTTCTTCCCTGAGGCTGTGACCCTGCTGAACCTCACATCACAGCACTAAGCAGTATTGCACCATATTGTACTGTCTCAGTACTTTTATATTTGTGTGCTGTAGCACTTACTTTTTATTCACAGTTATTTTGTAAATAACACTATTTTTTGCATTTCTGGTTAGATGCTAACTGCATTTCATTGGCTTTGTATCTGTACTTGGCACAATGACAATTAAATTGAATCTAATCTAATCTAATCTCCCCATGATGGCACTATACTGTAAAGCACTTCTGCTATACTATTGTTACTATTCAAATGTGTAGAATGGCAGTAACTTTATAATTAATTGCTATTGCTTGCCCGGTGGGGGGGTGGGGGTGGTTGCTTCTGCCAATGTAAGTGGAGAAGGGGCAGACGATGCTCCTGCTTCTGCTTGCGCATGGGAGGGGGTGGGGGCTTTGGGGTTCCTGATGTTAATATTATTCATTCTTTGGGGTTTCTTGTTTTGTTTATGTTTCTGTGAAGAGTAAGAATTTCAAATTGTATACTGTATATACACTCTCTGATATTAAATTGAACAAGTGATCTGAAAAGCTAAAAAGAAGCAAACTAATTTTGAAAAAGAACATTGAACAAAGAATCAAAAGAAAACAAAAATAATTTAGTGAAAAGTATTTGAGACGTACTTTAGATTAGCATTAGAGATGCTGTCTCATAGCTCCAGGAATACACAATCAGTACTGAATTTGGTTGCTCTCTGTGTGAAGTCAGCACATTCTCTGCATGACTGGATAGATTTCCTCCTGGTATTCTGGTTTCCCCATATCTTAAAGACAAACTGGTAGGCTAATTATCTACTGTAAATTACTCCAGAATGTGGTTAATGGGAAAAGAATCAAAATGAAGCTGATGGGCATGCATTTTGTGTGTGTGTGTGTGTGTGTGTGCACACCCATGGAAAATTCAAGGGAATTCCCCAGCTGAGAACTGTGGGTTTCTCCAGCTGAGCCAGAAATTAATTGTCCAATCCACTTTGTCTCTGAGAAGCTGGTAATCTGCCTTCATGGACCACTGCAGGCATTGAGGTGTAGGATATACGGTGCCAGGGAGAGACGGTGACCCAGCAGTGGTGAAAAAAGGGCAATGTATCTCACAAGTTAGTATGTGGTTTCTCAGAGGACAACCTCCGAGTGGTGGTGTTCCCATGCTTCTGCTGCCCGTCTCTTTCTAGGTGAGGATTCAGAAGGTTCTGAATGAGAGAGAATGAACTGTAGGGGGAATGGGGAGTGGGAATGGGATGCTGTGATTTTCTCTTGGAGCTAGCACGGGCCTGATGGGATGAATAACCTCCTCCTGTATCATTATAAAATAAAGAAGAAAAGGTGCTTATTAGAGAGTTAGATAAAGAATATAACAAAGACAAGGATAGATTCCAAATGATCAAGTTACATTAAGAGAAAATATAAAGTATCCTTTTGGTACCGGGAGGGAAATTAATGCTGAATTAGCCACCAAAAGGTAGCAATAATAAACTCCAAGATGAGAGTATAGTGATGGCAGTACTTGATAACTATTCTGTCTCAAGTTCAAACAAAGAATATGTCAATACTGAGTGAACTAATGGATATGAAAGTTTTTCAAGAACAATGCAGGCTTGGAAGTCTGAATTATTTTAACCTTGCTACTATTGTACGGCACTGAAATTGGTGAAAACGCACATAATTCACAACCACCGACATTGAGTTGGGGCTCACTTTCAGAGGCTGGTCTGACGTGATGATGTATTACCATACCCTTGTGTTTGGTTTTGGAGTACAATAAATAAGTTGTTACGGTTTTTTTTAAACATAAATCACCTCAGTGAAAACCTTGTGAAAACCTACATTGGTAACCCCGATGCGCTGGGGTGATTCCAGAGTTATTGAACATGTCAGCTAATGCCGTCACTTTGCAGCTGCCGGAGTTTTGGGAGCAAAATGCCATTGCTTGGTTCGTCCAAGCTGAGGCCCAAGCCGTGCTTCAAGAAATCACCGCAGATCACACCAAACTCTACTATGTGGTAGGCTGTCAGAGCTAATGAACCACATGCTGTCTCTCATGGGAATCACCATCCTTGTTTTATTTTTAAAGAGCTCTTCATATAGCAAATGCCTGATCAAGTTCACATAGCATTATTCCTCCTCCTTTCTCTACCTCAATAAGCCCGGTCAGCAAGGCCCCTTACAGAAGAACGCCCCTAGCTATGAAACAGATGATTCCAGGAATGTGATTTTACCAAGCTCGCTTTGGTATGAATGCTAGGAAGTG
This sequence comes from Mobula hypostoma, assembly GCF_963921235.1. Classification (NCBI taxonomy): domain Eukaryota; kingdom Metazoa; phylum Chordata; class Chondrichthyes; order Myliobatiformes; family Myliobatidae; genus Mobula; species Mobula hypostoma. The sequence goes on along the minus strand of NC_086105.1, from coordinate 18,954,742 downwards.
CCAACCGCCTTGCAGCTTCGACAGTGCCAACACATCAGGACATACATCAGAGGTTTGTGAACACCATGGGTTCCAGCACATCGGGACATCAGAGATCTGTGAACACCATGGGTTCGAGCACATTGGGACATCAGAGATCTGTGAACACCATGGGTTCCAGCACATCGGGACATCAGAGATCTGCGAACACCATGGATTCCAGCACATTGGGACATCAGAGATCTGCGAACACCATGGGTTCGAGCACATCGGGACATGAGAGATCTGTGAACACCATGGATTCCAGCACATTGGGACATCAGAGATCTGTGAACACCATGGGTTCGAGCACATCGGGACATCAGAGATCTGTGAACACCATGGGTTCCAGCACATCGGGACATCAGAGATCTGTGAACACCATGGGTTCCAGCACATCGGGACATCAGATATCTGTGAACACCATGGATTCCAGCACATTGGGACATCAGAGATCTGCGAACACCATGGATTCCAGCACATTGGGACATCAGAGATCTGCGAACACCATGGGTTTGAGCACATCGGGACATGAGAGATCTGTGAACACCATGGATTCCAGCACATCGGGACATCAGAGATCTGTGAACACCATGGGTTTGAGCACATCGGGACATCAGAGATTTGTGAACACCATGGGTTCCAGCACATCAGTACATCAGAGATCTGTGAACACCATGGTTTCGAGCACATCGGGACATCAGATATCTGCGAACACCATGGATTCCAGCACATTGGGACATCAGAGATCTGCGAACACCATGGATTCCAGCACATTGGGACATCAGAGATCTGCGAACACCATGGGTTCGAGCACATCGGGACATGAGAGATCTGTGAACACCATGGATTCCAGCACATTGGGACATCAGAGATCTGTGAACACCATGGGTTCGAGCACATCGGGACATCAGAGATCTGTGAACACCATGGGTTCCAGCACATCGGGACATCAGAGATCTGTGAACACCATGGGTTCCAGCACATCGGGACATCAGATATCTGTGAACACCATGGATTCCAGCACATTGGGACATCAGAGATCTGCGAACACCATGGATTCCAGCACATTGGGACATCAGAGATCTGCGAACACCATGGGTTTGAGCACATCGGGACATGAGAGATCTGTGAACACCATGGATTCCAGCACATCGGGACATCAGAGATCTGTGAACACCATGGGTTTGAGCACATCGGGACATCAGATATCTGTGAACACCATGGGTTCGAGCACATCGGGACATCAGAGATCTGTGAACACCATGGGTTCGAGCACATCGGGACATCAGATATCTGTGAACACCATGGGTTTGAGCACATCGGGACATGAGAGATCTGTGAACACCATGGGTTCCAGCACATCAGTACATCAGAGATCTGTGAACACCATGGTTTCAAGCACATCGGGACATCAGATATCTGTGAACACCATGGGTTCGAGCACATCGGGACATCAGAGATCTGTGAACACCATGGGTTCGAGCACATCGGGACATCAGAGATTTGTGAACACCATGGGTTCCAGCACATCGGGACATCAGAGATTTGTGAACACCATGGGTTCCAGCACATCGGGACATCAGATATCTGTGAACACCATGGATTCCAGCACATTGGGACATCAGAGATCTGCGAACACCATGGATTCCAGCACATTGGGACATCAGAGATCTGTGAACACCATGGGTTCCAGCACATCAGGACATCAGAGATCTGTGAACACCATGGGTTCGAGCACATCGGGACATCAGAGATTTGCGAACACCATGGATTCCAGCACATTGGGACATCAGGGATCTGTGAACACCATGGGTTCCAGCTGCCAGGGTCATCTACTGTTCAGTACGGACACCCTTTTAGGGCGATGCTTCCTGTGTGACACCGGTGCTCAAGTGAGTGTGCGGCCAGCATCGCCTATTGATGAGAAGGTAAAAGCGATGAAATCTTACAGGAGGCCACCAACAGCAGCAGGTTCCAGACTTCCGGGACACAACGGCTGACGCTCTGCTTCAGTGGGTGACGCTACACATGGGACTTCATCCTGGCTAAAGTGGCTAGACCTCTGCTCGGTGCAGATATCCTGTATGTCCAAGGACTGTTAGTCAATGTTAATAACTGCCGGCTTGTGGATGTCACGGACTTTGGGTCATTATCCTGCTCCCTCAAAAACTTCCCCACAGCGATTCTGTCAGGTGCATGCAGCACTGCATGTGAGCTTGCTCGACTGCTGGGCAAATTCCCAAACCTCACCAAGCCCACATTCTCCGCGACAGTCATAAAACTTTGGGTCAAGCACCACCTTTCCACAACTGGCCTGCCAGTCCATGACCGCGCGCATAGACTGGACCCGGAAAACCTGACAACCGTGAAGGCTGATCTTGCCGACATGGGAAGACTTGGCATTGTATGCCGGTCAAATAGCCCCTGGGCTTCACTCCTCCATATGATCCCCAGGTCCGATGATGGTTGCCGACCATGTGGCGAATGCCTAAACGAGGACATCACCCCTGATCATTATCCAGTCCTATACATCCAAGACTTTTCCACACGCCAAGCCGGAAAGTTAATTTTTTTTGGAAGTTGACGTAGTTAGGGGCTACCATCGGGTGCCTGTGTGCTCGAAGGACATTCCCAAAACTGCTGTGATAACGCTGTTTGGCCTCTTTGAGTTTCTGTACATGCCGTTTGGGCTGAAAAATGCAGCACAGACTTTCCAACGGCTGATAGACTCTGTATTAAAAGACTTAGACTTCCTTTTTGTTTACTTGAATGACATACTTGTCACCAGTGCATCCAAATCCAAACATGTATCTCATCTCTACATATTTTTTGAGTGCTGACACTAGTTGATTATTAACCCCATTAAACGCTAGCTTGGGTTGTCAACCATTGACTTTCTCAGCCATTGCATCGCCGCAGAAGGTGCAAAACCCCTCCCATCAAAAGTAACTATTATTATGGATTTTCCACTACTCTGCACTACTAGAAAGCTACGGGAGTTTTTAGGTAGGATGAATTTCTATCCCCGCTTCATTCTGCGAGCTGCTGAACTTATGCACCCCCTGTATAGAGCACTTAAAGGCAATAACCTAATTACGTGCTTGACTGGTCAACAGACGTGACCAGGGATACCAATGCAACCCTACTGGTGCACCCTCTCCTCAACGCACCCACAGCCATTACTACTGACCCTTCAGACTATGGTGTGGGTGCTGTGCATGAACAGTTGGTCACAGCCATGTGGCAGCCACTCACCTTCTTCAGCCGGCAGTACTGTACCCCCCTGGTAAGGAAGTACAGCACGTTTGATCATGAGCTTCTCGGTCTCTAGCTGGCTGTCTGCTATTTTTGTTTTCTTTTAGATGTTCGTCATTTCACAGAGTTGTTTGACTACAAACCCGTTGTGCACACGATGGCCAAAATATCAGGCCCTTGGTCTGCACGGCAGCAATGCCACCTGGCCTACATATCTGAGTTCACAACGGATATACAAGATATCAAGGGGCAAAATAATGCCATGGCTGATTGCCTGTCACGGCCATTTGTTGAGGCCTTACACATAGGGGTTAGCTATGCCGACATGGGCCTGCGGTTGGCCAGGGAAGCTGGGGTTTCTCTCCTGTGCGATGTCTCAACCAGTTGCCCTCGCCCCAGAGTGCCCACAAACTGGAGGCGGACTGTTTTTGACTCCATACATGTCCTCTCGCATCTGATCTGGGAGGCCTCACAGAAACTAGTTACACTAAAGTTTGTGTGGCACAACCTTAGAAAAGACATGTGTGATTGGAGTGCAGCCTGCGTGGTGTGCCAGCGGGCAAAAATTAACCGTCATGCTCAGGGGCCATTGGCAACTTTGAGGTCCCTGAGCGATGGTTTGACCATGTTAACGTGGACTTTGTTGGCTCTCTTCCCTCCACCCCTGCGGTTTCACGCACCTCTTGTGTGAACCATACCACCAGGTGGCCAGAGGTCATCCCTCTAGCATCGACGATGATTGCAAACATGGCTCAGGTGTTCATCTCAGACCTCTGGGCTGTGACGGCCTAGAACCTTGGTGTTAGGCTGCACCACACCACAGCCTGTCTCCCACAATCTAATGGCCTATGCGAGCGGTTTCACCACCCCTCAAAGGCTGCTCTGAGGGCATCCCTGATGGATGAGTTTTGGCATGATCATCTCCTGTGGGTCCTGCTGGGTCTCAGAGCTGCTCCAAATGAGGACCTGCAGTCATCCACAGCTGAGCTGGTATCCAGGCAGCCATTACGAGTACCAGGTGAGTTTATTCCTGACACCAGGACTGCCTGGTTGGCCTTTCAACAACGTTCCACCCTCCTCACTAAGTTCAATTCCTTCACACCTGTTCCTGCCTCCCATCATTGCGTTCGGCGCTCTTGGGTTCCTGCTGACCTACAATAGGCTTTGTTTGCTTTCATCCACCATGGCACACACCAACATCCCCTTAGGCCCCTTTACAATGGCCCGTTCCACGTTTGGAATGAAGAGAAAATGCTCTTGCCATAGATAAGAGGGGTAAACCTGAATATATTTTGGTAGATTGCCTTAAACCAATCCCCCGAGATTTGGAGGATTAAGCTATAATATCCCTGCTGTCATGAAATTCCCACGAACATGTTAACACACCTCTGTCCCTCCCCCCCATGAAACATAGGACCTCAGCTAGGTGGCTCGTCCAAGCTCACGATGCTGGTTTTAGTGAGTTCTGGAAATTCTGCAGGGGGCCTGGGTTGGGTAATGTAATGGGTGAAGACATACATAATTCACAACCTCTGATATTGACATGGGGTTCGCTTTAAGAGGCTGGTCAGACGTGATGACGTCCCAAGAGAAATTCTGTTACCACACTTTTTGTGTTCAGGTTTTGGAGTACAATAAGTGAGTTGCTATGGTTTTTCAACCTCACATGTTTTATCTTTGAAAACCTACACTATTTCTTATGCTGTTGGGAGGAAGACACTTTACTAGGTACTGAATTTTTTTTTAAAAAGTGAGGAAAAGTAACTGACAAATTAGTAACATTAAAAGAGAAATGATTGGTGTTCAGCCATGCATACACAAGGAAGATAGGGAGGAAATAGCAGATCCACTACAGAGTGACTGAGAGAGAATTATTAAGATATAGACATACATGGACCTATATATCTATTTAAATGTTTGAGCATTGTTCCACTAACTTCCCATAGTTCATGTTATATTAGACTAGCCAATCTCCCTCATGCTCCATAGACTGACCAATCTTCCTCTTCCTCATGCTCCATAAACTGGCTAATTCCCCTGTTGCCCATGCTCCATTAACTGGCCAATCACTAAATAGCCACCTAGATGCTTAGATTAGCTGCTTTCATTATGTTATGAGACAGGAATTTAGTTTTGAGATGTTAAGGCCCTCGAACTGCTTTCTTATATACTCCCCGATTTATTTGTTCTTCTGCAATCTGGGGTCCAAAGGTTTAATATGATAATTATTGTCTCCTTAATTCCACTACTTAAATTCCAGGTGAATTAGTGATATGCTCAAATTATTTCACGGATACTCTGTCCAATTCTAAAGCCAGTTCTTTTTCACCATTCTGCAAAATTCCTTCTCACTTTCTAACCCTAAACTTTCAGCTCTTCCCTGCTATAAAGGGGTGGAAAAGAATGTTGCAGAGATGGAAGTAAGTAGTTCAGCCATTGAAAAAGATGTTTGGCTTAAAAATCGGAAGAGGTACTGAGAGGATGAAAACATTGTAACAGGTTGGTTCAAAGCAACACATGTAAAATGCTGGAGGAACTCAGCAGGTCAGGTAGCATCTATGGAAAAGAATAAACAGTCGACGTTTCGAGCCAAGACCCTTCTCCAGACCTGAAGTTCCTCTAGCATTTTGTGTGTTTGTTGCTTTGGATTTCCAGCATCTGCAGATTTTCTGACGCAACAGATTGGTTTAGCCTGAGAGAGAGACTAGAGATAGAGATGGACTCAAAACACAAGAGGGAACTTTGTTGCAAAAACCAAACATACTGGTGATGGCTTGCTTGATTTTAAGTGAGAAAAATTGTAAGTCACTGAAAATTTGATTGTCATATAAACAGTCTGGCAGCACACTGGCACAGAGTTCATAAGAAGTAATAGAGTAATAAAGATTGATAAAATCATTATACATGTGGAAAATAACCCCATGCCTATTTCATTATAAGCAGGCATGTTTATAAATGAGTGATGATATAAACGTAATTATAACATTGATCATGTCTAATATAAATAAATAAATAAAGTCTGAAGGTCTTAAAAATTCACAGTGGCAGCAACACAATAGCTCTAAATGGAGTACATTGCACTGCAGAATATACAATAGCAAATCAGCTGCAGTTCAACAGCTGTAGAAACCATTCTCAGATCTGTTCTTGGTTGTTTCAAACCTGACCCTACTTGAATCTCACAGGAACTTACTGCAATTTCAATTCTATTCACAAGATCACATCCACAAATACTAAGGCGAGAGAAGCCAAGTAATCTGCTCATTTTTTGCATTTCTGAAATATTCTGCTGTAAAATATGACATCAGATGTTTCATGTTGCATGAAAAACATTCCAAAATCCACAGCTGCGTATCCTCGTGCCTTTTGGTATATGCTTAAAGCTTTACAATCCAATTGAGAAATAAAGACATATTGTAGTTGGTTTGACGCATTGAGCTTAGTCCTGCCATCACATCAACGAGAACTTAAGTAGCAGCTTCTTCTATTTTCATCCCAGCTGCTGCATACATATGTGAAACATTTTGTAAAAAATATCATTCCACCCTACGAACTTCATCTATCCTCACTTGCATAGGTGCCTGATGTTACTGTGATGCTCGTCAGCAACTACTAGCATCTCGTTTTCCTATTTGTGACTGCAATGTTAATCATAAATGGAAATGAAAAGTTGACAAAATAGTTCCATTCTGTGCTACTGAAACTGATGTGGCATTGGGATGGTCACGAGAAAGACATGAATTCTTGGAAAATGTCTTGTTGTGGGGGATTGAAGGGGAGTGGTTTGACTGATTTCACCATCACCCCTACACCTACTGGAAAGGACATGCACTTACTCAGTGTTTGTCATGACTTCAAGGCTTCTCAAATATTTCACAAACAAAAAGGCCTTTGTTTAAGAAGCTGCCAATATTCTGGAAATGCAAGAACAAATTTGAACTCAGCCAGAAACCCTAAATTTTGCTGAAAGAAGTACATAAGAATAGAAGGTTCAGTCACTCAGCATTCAAGATGAGGTAGTAAATTGGATTAGACACTGATTGTGGGAGAAGCCGGAGAGTGGTAGTAGATAGTTGCCTGTCTGACTGGAGGTCTGTGATTAGTGGTGTGCTGCAGGGATTGGTGCTGGGTCCGTTATATGAGGGAGGAGAAGATGGCGGCGTGACACAGCGCACGCGGCCTCTCCAGTGAAATGATATCATATTTGCTAAATAGGGGCCGTGCACAAGCCTGATTTGATGGAGACGGACGTGAGAAGCACGGGGGAACATCTGGAGAAACTTCTGAAATGCCTGGTTTGCTGCCGCTGCTAATGTGTGATCAAGAATCTCCGGAGGGAAGGCCCCAAATCCTAGGCTTTGCCTGTTGCTGGCGGCCGGGGTCGGGGTCAAAGCGCTCGGCAGAGATGGTGCTCGGTGCTCGGTGTCGGAGGGCTGGTTGGAGGCTCGGAGTTTTCGGACGGACTGCGAGTCGGACTGTGGTAGGGTGCTTCCAGGATGCTTGCATCGGCAAGTTTGTGGCGCTAGAAGCTCATGGCAGGGAGAGTTTTCTTCCTTCTAACGTCTGCGTGAGATATTGGGACTTTCGAGAGACTTTGAGGTTTTTTTTATTGTGCTCATGGTCTGTTCTTCTATCAAATTACGGTATTGCTTGTACTGTTGTAGCTATATGTTATAATTATGTGGTTTTTATCAGTTTTTCAGTCTTGGTCTGTCTTGTGTTTCTGTGATATCACACTGGAGGAACATTGTATTATTTCTTAATGCATGCATTACTAAATGACAATAAAAGAGGACTGCGTGTCCTCGTAATCTAATCTAATTATTGTTTGTCATCTATATCAGTGATCTGGTTAATAATATGTTTACTGGATCAGTAAATTTGCGGATGACACCGAGAATGGGAGTGCAGTGGACAGTGAGGAAGGCTATCATGCCTTGCAGAGAGATCTGTCTCAGCTGGAAAAGTGGGCAGAAAAATGACAGATGGAATTTAATGCAGGCAAGTGTGAGGTTTTGCATTTCAGTAGGACCAAAGTGGGTCGGTCTTACACAGTGAATAGTAGGGCACTGAGGAGTGTGATAGAACTGGGAATACAGTCTATGGAAGTGAGGCAAAACAGCATCAAAGTCGTGGAAACAATACAGATTACAGAGGAGGAGGTGCTTGCTGTCTTGAAGCTAATTAGGGTGGATTAAATCCCCAGGGCCTGGCAAGCTGTTTCCTCAGACTCTGTGGAATGTGGAAAGCAACTGCAGAAATTGCAGGGGCCCCAGCAGAGATATTTATATCATCCTTAGTGACAGGTGAGGTGCTGGAGGATTGGGGGATAGTTAATATTGTTCCACTATTTAAGAAAGGCTCTAAATATCACAAGATCACAAGATCACAAGACAAAGGAGCAGAAGTAGGCCATTCGGCCCATTGAGTCTGCTCCGCAGCTCCCCCATGAGCTAAACTATTCACCCATCTAGTTCCAATTTCCAGCTTTTTCCCCTTTCCTTTGATACCCTGATCAGGAAAATTATAACGTCAGGAAATTATAGGCCATGAGCCTGACGTCAATTGTGGGAAAGTTATTGGAAGGTATTCTTAGGGGACAAATGTATGGTAGAAATGGACTGATGGCTTTGTGCATTGTAGGTCATGTATAACCAATCTTATAGAGTTTTTCAAAAAAGTTACCAGGAGATGACAGGGGTATTTTTTTTTTTACGCAGAGAGTGGTGAGTGCGTGAAATGGGCAGATAAGGATGATAATGTGGTAATCTGAATCAGCAAATTTGCAGATGACACTAAGACTGGGTGTGTAGTAGAGAGCGAGGAAGACTATCAGTGTTTGCAGTGGGATCTGGAGCAACTGGAAATGTGGGCTGAGAAGTGGCAGATGGAATTTAATGCATACAAATGCGAGGTGTTGCATTTCATTAGGACCAAGCAGTGTAGATCTCACATAGTGAACGGTAGGGGCTGAGGAATCAGAATTAGGCTTATTATCACCGGCATGTATCGTGAAATTTGTTAACTTAACAACAGCAGTTCAATGCAATACATGATATTTATAGAAAGAAAAAATAAATAAATAAATAAATACATAGATAATTAGATTGTAGTAAGTGTATATACGTATATTGAATAGATTAAAATAGTACGAAACAGAAATAATATATATTAAAGAAAAGTGAGGTAGTGTCCAAGAGTTCAATATCTATTTAGGAATCAAATGGCAGAGGGGAAGAAGCTGTTCCTGAATCGCTGAGTGTGTGCCTTCAAGCTTCTGAATCTCATTCCTGATGGTAAAAATGAGAAGAAGGCATGACCTGGGTGATGGGTGTGCTTAATAATGGATGTCACCTTTCTGAGGCACCATTCCTTGAAAATGTCTTGAGTATACAGGGGTTAGCACTCAAGACAGAGCTGAGTAATTTTATGACTCTCTGTAACTTCATTTGGCATTGTCCAGGAGTGCCACCCCTCACCCCCACTTACCAGACTGATGCAGTCTATCAGAATGTTCCCCTCAGTGCATCTTTAGAAGTTTCAAAGTGTTTTAGTTGACAAACTAAATCTCTTCAAACTTCTAATGAACTATAGCCACTGTCTTGTCTTCTTTATAGCTGCATCGATATGTTGGGACCAGGTTAGATCCTCAGAGATCTTTGACACCCAGGAACTTGAAACTACTTACTCTCACCACTTCTTATTCCTCTATGAGGATTGGTTCATGTCCCCTCACCTTACCCTTCCTGTAGACCACAATCAGCTCTTTGATCTAAATGACATTGAGTGCAAGGTTGTTGTTGTAACACCACTCAACTAGCTGGTATATCTCATTCCTGTACATCCTCTTGTCTCCATCTGCGATTCTACTAACAAAGGTTGTGTCATCAGCAAATCTATAGATGGTATTTGAGCTATACCTAGCCACACAGTCATGGGTATAGTAGAGTAGAGCAATGGGCTAAGCACACACCCCTGAGGTGCATCAGCAAGGAAGAGATAGTATCACCAATCTGCACAGATTGTGGTCTTCTAGTTAGGAAGTTAAGGATGCAAGGAGTGTGGTAGAGCAACGGTATCTAGAAATACAGGTCCATAATTAATTGAATTCAGCGTCACAGATTGAAAGGGTCATAAAGAGAGCTTTTGGCATATTGGCCTTCATAAATCAAAGTACTGAGTACAAGGGATGGGATGTTATGTTGAAGTTATATAAGATGTTGGTGAGGCCTAATTTGGAGTATTGTGTACAGTTCTGGTCACCTATCTACAGAAAAGATGTAAATAAGGTTGAAAGAGTACAGAGAAAATTTACAATGATGTTGGTGGGTCTGGAGAACAAGAGTTATAAGGAAAGGTTGAATAGGTTATAACTTTATTCCTTAGAAAGTAGACTATTGAGAGGAGATTTGATAGAGGTATACAAAATTATGAGGGGTATAGATTGGATAAATGCAAGCAGACTTTTTCCACTGAGGTTGGGTGGCACTACAACCAGAGATCAAGGGTTAAGGGGGAAAGATGAAAATTTTAAGGGGAACATACTATTTCATTCAGAGGGTAGTGAAAGTGTGGAATGAGCTGCCATCACAAGTGGTGCAATTAAGCTTGATTTCAACATTTAAGCAAGGTTTGGGTAGGTATATGGTTGATAAGGGTATGGAGAGCTATGGTCCTGGTACAGGCCGATGGAAGTAGGCAGTTTAAATGGTTTAGGCATTGACCAGATATGCCAAAAGGTCTATTTCTGTGCTGTACTTTCCTATGACTTCTATGACTGTATGAATATATGAAATAGAAGCAGGAGTAAGCCATTCAGCCCTGGATTCAATGACATCAATATTCACCTTTTTTCACATTGTCACTTTCATACTCTTGCCTTGTATTCTTTGAGTCCCTTGATATTGATATTTTTCTTGAATATACTGGTTAATTTAGTGACCACAGCCCTCTTGAATCAATAATTTCAAAGGTTTATTACTCACTGAAGAGATTTCCCATCATCTCAGTCATGAATGGCGGGGCGCTGGTATTAAATTGCTTACCAAGGGAAGCATCGTCACCACAACTACACTAAATTATCAAATCTAACTCAATCTTCCCTGAAAGCTGTTGATTTAGGGAATAATTCCAACCAAGCACTCTAAAAGAGCTCTCCTGCTTTTCAACATCCATCTAAGAAGACAGACAAGAGCCTCATTTAAGCTCATGTCAGGAAGTCAGCAATTCCAACAGCAGGTTTTTGGAGTTACCTGAGCAGGTCAGATAAGGGAATTCTTTTTCTGTTCAGACAGTAGTGAGTACGTGAAACTTCATGCCATGTCAATACGTATATATTTAGTGGGAAGGTGGACAGGACATGAGGGAGAAAGGAATAGTAGCAGCTGTAGATAAGGTAAGGAAACAGAAGTGGGTAGGAGATTTAAATGCAGTACAAACACCAGCATTTACCTATTCAGCTGAATGACACTTCGGTCTACTGTAAAGTGGGATGGCACGGTGGAGCAGTGGTTAGCACGACACTTTGCAGTACAGGAAAACCGGGTTCATTTCCCACTGCTGCCTGGTAAGGAGTTTGTACGTCCTCCCCACGACTATTCCGGTTTCCTCCCGCAGTCCAAAGATGTACCAGGTGTTAGGTTAATCGGTCTTTGTATTTGTCCCACTATTAGGCTCGGATTAAATCGGGATTTGCTGGGCAGCATGGCTCGGAGGGCAGGAAGAGCCTATTCTATGCTGTATCTCAATAAAATAAAAAAATATGAAAGTTCTATATAGATTACCAGATCATGTTTCAGGAGTAATATGAGTTCATGGACTTCTAAATCAGTAGAAGTAGTGTTACTTTTGGACCAAGCCTGCAGTTTAGACTTGCAAGCAGATCATATTAATATATATTTATTTATTTATTTATTCATTCATTCATTCATTCATTCATTCATTCATTCATTCATTCATTCATTCATTCATCTATTTATTTATTTATTTATTTATTTATCTATTTATCTATCTATCTATTTATTTATTTATTTATTTATTTATTTATTTAAATTTTGTACTTTTAAATTTATTTAAATTTTATTAATTGAGATACGGTGCAGAACAGACACTTCCAGCCCTTTGAGCCACACTGCCCAACAAATTTAACCTTAGCCTAATCACTGGACAATTTATAATGGCCAATTGGAGGAAATCAGAGCACCCTGAGGAAACCCACATGGTCACAGGGAGAACACACAATCTCCTTAGCGACAAGGGATGGAAATTGAACTCAGGCTGCTGGTAATATAAAGTGTTGTGCTATCCACTATGCTACTGTGCCGAAACAGAAACATGACACAAATCCTAAGGAGGATGAGGACGAATGTAAGTACACAAGAATAAGGAACAGGAAGGGATCATATGGCCCCTCAGTATTTCAATAAAATTACTGTTGAGATAATCATGGTCAAATACGTACTTTCTAGCCAATAGCCCTTGAATTTTCTATGTTTGAAAAATTCATGAAATACAGCTGTCAATTATTTCAGTGTTCGTACCTCCATAGCTATCTGGTGTAGATAATTTCAAAGATTCATCACTTTCTGAGAGAAGAAATTCTTCTTCACTCAGTTTTAATTTACCACCCCCTTATTCTGAACTGTGTCACTTGTTCTCGATTTTCCCACTAAAAGAAAATACCTCTCAATGTCTACCTTATCAAACCTCATGGGAACCTTAAATGTTTCAATAATATCAGCTCTCAATTCTTGAACACTAACTGAACAGTTACCAAGTCCTTTCTTACTTTAATAAAACTGACCTTCTCTCTCTTTAAGATCTTTATTCCTGGTTATTCCCTACCTGTTTTCATAATAATTACTTTGACATATACTGAGTTATGTTTACTACCTCCAAAATGCTAACCTCTTCCACCTGATTAGTAGCAGTCACCAAGATAAGCTCCAGTAATTCTTCATTGGTCTATTGGTAGCACTCATATCGACAGAGATGAATTGCTTTGAGAGGTTGGTCATGACTAGACTGAACTCCTGCCTCAGCAAGGATCTGGAACCATTGCAATTTGCCTATCGCCACAATAGATCAACGGCAGATGCAATCTCAGTGGCACTCCACACGGCTTTAGACCATCTGGACAACACAAGCACCTATGTCAGGATGCTGTTCATCGACTATAGCTCAGCATTTAAGACCATCATTCCCAAGTCCTGATTGAGAAGTTGCGGAACCTTGTCTCTGTACCTCCCTCTGCAATTGGATCCTCGACTTCCTAACCAGAAGACCACAGTCTGTGCAGATTGGTGATAACATCTCCTCCTCGCTGACAATCAACACTGGCACACCTTAGGGGTGTGTGCTTAGCCCACTGCTCTACTCACTATATACACATGACTGTGTGGGTAGGCATAGCTCAAATACCATCTATAAATTTGCTGACGATACAACCATTGTTGGTAGAATCTCAGATGGTGATGAGAGGGCGTACAGGAGTGAGATATGCCAACTAGTGGAGTGGTGCCACAGCAACAACCTGGCACTCAACATCAGTAAGACAAAAGAGCTGATTATGGACTTCAGAAAGGGTAAGACGAAGGAACACATACCAATCCTCATAGAGGGATCAGAAGTGGAGAGAGTGAGCAGCTTCATGTTCCTGGGCGTCAAGATCTCTGAGGATCTAACATGGTCCCAACATATCGATGTAATTATAAAGAAGGCAAGTAAGCAGCTATACTTTATTAGGAGTTTGAAGAGATTTGGTATGTCAACAAGTACACTCAAAAACTTCTATAGTTGTACCATGTAGAGCATTCTGACAGGTTGCATCACTGTCTGGTATGGAGGGGCTACTGCACAGGACCAAAAGAAGCTGCAGAAGGTTGTAAATCTAGTCAGCTCTATCTTGGGTACTAGCCTACAAAGGACCTATGACATCTTTAGGGAGCGGTGTCTCAGAAAGGCAGCGACCATTATTAAGGACTTCCAGCACCCAGGGCATGTACTTTTCTCATTGTTACCATCAGGAAGGAGGTACAGAAGCCTGAAGGCACAGACTCAGCGATTCAGGAACAGCTTCTTCCCCCTGCCATCCGGTTCCTAAATGGACATTGAATCTTTAGACTCTACCTCATCTTTTTTTTAAATACAGTATTTCTGTTTTTACATGCTTTTTAAAATCTATTCAATATACGCAATTGATTTTAGAAACGCAAACACTAGGAAATCTGCAGATGCTGGAATTTCAAGCAACACTAAAAAGTTGCTGGTGAACACAGCAAGCCAGGCAGCATCTCTAGGAAGAGGTACAGTCGACGTTTCGGACTGAGACCCTTCGTCAGGACTAACTGAAAGAAGAGCTAGTAAGAAATTTGAAAGTGCGAGGGGGGAGGGGGAGATCCGAAATGATAAAAGAAGACAGGAGCGGGGGAGATGGAGCCAAGAGCTGGACTGTTGATTGGCAAAAGGGATATGAGAGGATCATGGGACAGGAGGCAAGGGAGAAAGAAAAGGGGGAGACGGGGAGAAAGCCCAGAGGATGGGCAAGGGGTATAGTGAGAGGGACAGGGGGAGAAAAAGGAAAGAGAGAAAAAGAATGTGTGTATATAAATAAATAACGGATGGGGTATGAAGGGGAGGTGGGGCATAACCCTCCATATAGCTATCCAATTTAACTTTAAACGACAACATCGTACCTGCCTCAACCACTTCTGCTGGAAGCTCGTTCCACACAGCTACCACTCTCTGAGTAAAGAAGTTCCCCCTCATGTTACCCCTAAACTTTTGTCCTTTAACTCTCAACTCATGTCCTCTTGTTTGAATCTTCCCCACTCTCAATGGAAAAAGCCTATCCATGTCAACTCTATCAATCCCCCTCATAATTTTAAACACCTCTATCAAGTCCCCCCTCAACCTTCTACGCTCCAAAGAATAAAGACCTAACTTGTTCAACCTTTCTCTGTAACTTAGGAGATGAAACTCAGGCAACATTTTAGTAAATCTCCTCTGAACTCTCTCAATTTTATTGACATCTTTCCTATAATCCTACATGATATGTAAGCCAGGGCAGTTTGATATGGAGAGCAAGCTGGTGTTGACTAACAGTAATAATAAACAAAATCATGCAAGGTGTGGGCATGGCTCATAAGAACATCTCACACACTCTCAGATATCATCTCAGAGAAATTTAATCAGTACAATCTCTCCAAAGTAGAGACAAAATATTCCAAATAACGGTCTTCAAAGCACACAGAGTGTACTTTTGTAAATTGCTGTTTTTGTTAATTAGTGATTTAAGAAGATAATTTTTTTCATAAAACAAACAAAACAGTTGTTAATCACCAGTTAAATGGCAAGTGCTGATATTACAAACCACTATTCGCTATAAGCGGCCTGGGAAACACTCATACATTTAACACCACGTGGAGGTGCATGGAACGCACTGGCTGGCGGTAGAGGTCGATGCAACAGGGACAGTTACGAAATTCTTAGTTAGGCATATGGATGAAAGAAAAATGCAGGGCTATGGGGAAGGGAAGGGCTAGCTTAATTACACTAGACAACAAAGATTTTGCTTCCTGAATATGTCTTGGTGTATCTTATCAACTTTAGGCTGCTGCTCGTGAAAATCACCCTAAAATTTCCCGAAGCCGCACTATTACCTATATTCGTTATATCAATTTGTAATTCAAGTCAATTGAAATGTTGCCTGCAATGTAGGCCAAAAAGTTTTCTATCTTGTCCTGGGATGCCTGGGCATGTTTAGGCAGGGTGGATGCTGCATGGCTCGATAGGTTTTAGAAAGGCTATCTATTTCCATGAAAAATTTCAATATTTGAGACGGATGATTCCCAGTATAACTGATTATGGAAGGCATTTTTGTTGGTCCGCAAATCAAATAGGTCACCCATGACAGGAAATTCGAAGAATTTCTAGTGGGACTGGAGAAAATCACATGGAAGGCATTCAAGGATGTTGCTGAAAATTTCCTTGGCAGAGCACCAAACTACATGCAGCTGATTGACACCATGCTTCAAGCATACAAAACCATGGAGTGTAGCATGTCACTAAAGATTCATTTTCTGCATTCCCATCCATAGAAACCACAGAAAAACTACAGCACAGAAACAGGCCCCCTGGCCCTTCCCAGCCGTGCCGAACCACCCTCCGCCCAGTCCCACCGACCCGCACACGGACCACATCCCTCCACACACCTCCCATCCATGCATCCGTCCAATTTATTCTCAAATGTTAAAATCCCTGTAAGCCTTGGCACTGTTAGTGACAAGCATGACAGTTTCACCAGGACATTGCAATTTGGACATTGCGGTCATGGAGAAACAGTATCAGGGCAAATGGAATCCATCAATGCCGGCTGATTATTGTTGGGCACTTTAGTGAGAAGCCTCAGACACTGAGTACAAATGAAAATTATCAACAAACCATTTTTAGCTTAGTTGAACTATTGCAAAGTGTCAGCACTGTTATGCAATTGAATGTATTCTATTCAATAAAAGTTAATTTCTTGTTTTTCCAAATTCCTATGTGATACAAGTAGTCTGAAAGTATATTTGTGTTCAGTTTCAATTGGTCTATCATAAACAAAAAAAAAATTCTGAGGAAGCAGCACTTTCAAAAGATTTTGTTGTCCAGTGTTACAGAGTAGGTTAAAGGTTTGGCACAACATCATGGGCCAAAGGGCCTGTACTGTGGGGATGCTAAAAAAAATCCGAGTTAATACTTGAAAAAATGAAATACCTCAGTACCTTAACCTTATTTTCATTAGACCTCCCTATTATTTGCCTACAAACATATCTGTTCCTCTATCTCTGATTGTTGGGAAGAATAGTCAAGATTCATGGTGTCAATCAGCATCAAAACAGGTCCCAGCCAACTGGTCCTTCTAAACTAGTTCCTTTTGCCTTATTGGGCCTCTTAACCTTTCCTATCCAGGTACCCGACTCTAAATGCTTTTTTTAAATGCTGCTAATGTACCTGCCTTAACCACTTCCTCTGACAGCTCATACTTCTGGGTGAAAATGTTGTCCCTCAGGTTCCTATTAACTCCCTCTCCCTCACCTTAAAGTACTATAAATCACCCCTAGCACAGAGACAAAACCTTTTATGTTCCAAGCGATTCCTAGGGATAGGATTTGTGAGCATTTGGAAAAGCATGACCTTAAATAATAATAGGCACAGCTTTGTGAGGGGGCAGGTCATGCCTCATGAGCCTGAATGGCTTTCTCAAGGAAGTGACAATATATTGAAGAAGGTAGAGCAGTGGATGTGATGTATGTAGAATTTAGTAAGATTCTTCATTCAGAGGCATGGAATTCATGGAAACTTGGTAGAGTGAGCTCGGAACTGACTAGCTCACAGAAGGCAGAGGGTAGTAGTAGATGGGGTGTATTCTACTTGGAGGTTGGTGACCAATGGTGTTCTGCAGAGATCTATTTTGGGACCCCTGCTCTTTGTGATTTTTATAAATGATTTGGATGAGGAAGTGATAGGGTGAGTTAGTAAGTTTGCAGATGGTGTGAATGTCGATGGTGTGCTGAATAGTGTAGATGTTTATCACAGGTTGTGACAGGACATAGACAGGATGCAGACCTGGGCTAAGAAGAGGGAGATACTGTTTAATTCAAAGAAGTGTGTAATGGTGCAATCTGGGAGGTCGAACCTGAAGGCAGAGTACAAAGTTAATGGCAGGATTTTTAGCAATGTAGAGGTACAAAGGATTCTTGGGGTTCAAATCCATAGACCCCTGCAGGTTGATAGGATGGTTCAGAAAGTGCATAGTATGTTGGCCCTCATTGATTGGGGGAATTGAGTTAAACAGCCACAAGGTAATGATGCAGCTCTATAAAACTGGTTAAACCACACTTTGAGTATTGTGTTCAGTTCTGATCACCTTATTATAGGAAGGATGTGGAAGTTAGAGAAGGCAAAGAGGAGAATGCTGCCTGGATTACAGATCATGGTAGTGTAGTGTTTAGCACAACGCTTTACAGTACCAGTAACCCGGGTTCAATTCTGGCTGCTGTCTGTAAGCAGTTTGTACGATCTCCCAATAACCATGTGGATTGCTCCCGGGTGCTCCAGTTTCCACCCACAGTCCAAAGACGTACTGGTTTATAGGTTAATAGGTCATTGTAACTTGTCCCGTGATTAGGCTAAGGTTAAATCAGGGATTGCTAGGTGGCGTGGCTCGAAGTGCTGGTTATCACATGCTCTATCTTAATTAATTAATTAATTAATTAATTATTAAAATCATGTCTCATGAGGAAAGTCTAAGTGAGATGGGGCTTTTCTGTTTTGAATGAAGCAGGATGAGAGGTGACTTGGTGTAAAAGATTATAAAAGGCATAGATAGAATGAAGTTTTCCAGGGCGGCAATGGCTGAATCTTGACAGCATCATTTAAGGTGAATGGAGGAAAGCTTAGGGGCGATGGCAGAGGTAGGGTTTTTTACACGGAGTGGTGGTAGGGTAGTGGTAGAGGCTGATACACAAGGGACATTATAAAGTCTCTTAGATAGGCATTTAGATCAAAGAAAATTAGAGGGCAATGGGCTATATAGGAGGGAAGGGTGTTACATTGATCATGGAATAGGTTAAAAGGTTGACACAACATTGTGAGCTGAACGTCCTGTACTATGTTGTACTGTACTGTTCTGTTCATTTGAGGAGCCCTTTAGGATGTTCCTCAGTAGTGAAATAATTTAATGTCATGTAAGTGGTTAGTACAGTCATCACTGATTGTGTTTGATTCCTCCTGCTGTCTGTAAGGAGACTGTACGTTTCCCCTGTGATTGTCTGGGTTTCTTCACGGTGCTCCAGTTCTCCCCCACAGTCCAAAGGCATACAGTTAGGGTTAGAGAGTGCTGGAAGCATGGCAACACCTGCGGGCTACCCACAGCACTTTGCAAAAACAATGATGACATATATGATGATATATACGGTATGTTTTGATGTTCCAATGTATGTACAAAATAAAAATACATCTAACTTTAATCTTTAACTTTTTCTCCTCAAGGTGACCATACCTATCCATCTGAACATTTGCTCAGAAACCTCTTCCCCTGCCAACTCAGTTGAAACCTTCTTCTAAACGTCCCCACTTGGATGTTGAGAAAGATGGGTAACATACCCACGTGGATATTGAGGAGGATAGGTAACGTCTCCATGTGGATGTTGAGGAAGATGGGTAACGTCTCCATGTGGATGTTGAGGAAGATGGATCACGTCCCCATGTGGATGTTGAGGAAGATGGATAATGTCCCCATGTAGATGTTGAGGAAGATGGGTAACGTCCCCATGTGGATGTTGAGGAAGATGGGTCACATCCCCATATGGATGTTGAGAAAGATGGATAACGTCCCCATGTGGATGTTGAGGAAGATGGATCACGTCCCCATGTGGATGTTGAGAAAGATGGGTAACGTCCCCATGTGGATGTTGAGAATGTTGGGTAACATCCCCATGTAGATGTTGAGGAAGATGGGTCACATCCCCATGTGGATGTTGAGGAAGATGGGTCACATCCCCATGTGGATGTTGAGGAAGATGGGTAACGTCCCCATGTGGATGTTGAGGAAGATGGGTCACGTCCCCATGTGGATGTTGAGAAAGATGGGTAACGTCCCCATGTGGATGTTGAGAATGTTGGGTAACATCCCCATGTAGATGTTGAGGAAGATGGGTCACATCCCCATGTGGATGTAGAGGAAGATGGGTCACATCCCCATGTGGATGTTGAGGAAGATGGGTAACGTCCCCATGTGGATGTTGAGGAAGATGGGTCACATCCCCATGTGGATGTTGAGGAAGATGGGTCACATCCCCATGTGGATGTTGAGGAAGATGGGTCACATCCCCATGTGGATGTTGAGGAAGATGGGTCACATCCCCATATGGATGTTGAGAAAGATGGATAACGTCCCCATGTGGATGTTGAGGAAGATGGATCACGTCCCCATGTGGATGTTGAGAAAGATGGATAACGTCCCCATGTGGATGTTGAGGAAGATGGATCACGTCCCCATGTGGATGTTGAGGAAGATGGATCACGTCCCCATGTGGATGTTGAGAAAGATGGATAACGTCCCCATGTGGATGTTGAGGAAGATGGGTAACGTCCCCATGTGGATGTTGAGAATGTTGGGTAACATCCCCATGTAGATGTTGAGGAAGATGGGTAACACCCCCATGTAGATGTTTCTGTCCGTACTTTAATCCCACTCATCCATTAAAACTGTGCTTGCTGACATTCACTGTCATTCCAGCAATGGCCCAGCCTTAACATTCTCAGCCTTCAAATCGCTCTTTTTTTTACATCTCACCATTACTAAAATCTTCCCTGGTCATACATCTTTGATGATTTATGCTCTTCCATTACTGATGTCCCATACGTGCCCGACTTTAATCACTTCACCACCGGCAATGTATCTTCAGCTGTCATGGCCTTAAATCCTGCAATTCTCCCTCCTTCTCATTTCCACTTCCCTGTTCATGTTTAAGACGAGCCTTAAAAAAAAATTATGCCATGTTTTGCCATATATCTTAACTTAGCTCACTGTCAGATTCTAGCTAGTAATTCGGCAGTA
The DNA here is from genome assembly GCF_963921235.1 of Mobula hypostoma. NCBI lineage: Eukaryota > Metazoa > Chordata > Chondrichthyes > Myliobatiformes > Myliobatidae > Mobula > Mobula hypostoma. The sequence continues at coordinate 18,933,864 of NC_086105.1, read as the reverse complement.
AAGGCCGTTGAGGCATTAAAGTGTGTTAAAGGCGTTTGGTGAACAGGTTGGACAAAAAAGCTACAAAACTGATTCTTAGAGCTGTCTAGTTTTGCAACTTCTACCAATGAAACCTGAAACAATTAAAAATAAAGTGTCACTGAGAAAAATAATCAGCAGTAGCAAAATTAACCCACATATTTTCCAGTAGTGCCATTTGTTGACATGGTAATAAGGATAATGCATGGAGAATAAATGTTCTTATACTAGAGGGCAAGATACTATTAGCATTTTATAGTTACATTTGTTGAGGCACATTGTAGAAACAACATTCCCGTAATTAGTTTTAAAGTGACATATTCTTGGAAAATAGATGCTTTAAGACAAATGAATCTGTGAAAATTTCAAGGAGGAATTTTCTTTTTCACTTCAATTTGACATAATTAATGTATGAAAAGAAAAAAAAATTGTAAAATTATATTTTACTCTGAAGATGCAATTAATCTATCTTACACTTGTTTATCGTGTGGATTAGTTTTGACTTACTGTTGTGGAATTTAGCTTCTGCATGTAATAAACGAGCTAACTGGACAAAACGTTACATCAATATACTCAATAGAGGTTAATGTGATGTTTACAAGCCTGAAAGCTATATCATTTAGAACCTAATTATCAGAACATTTTATAGCAAACTGTTTAGTTTAGGATCATGCAGCCAATCAGCTTCTGAATAATGTGGTTAAAGCAAATCTGGGTTCCGCAATACCTACTTTCTTGTTCACCATGAAAGACATTTTGTTTGAGACAGGGCTTCCAATAAACTTGCAAATCTGTGGTACAAGTCACACTAAACACCATATTAGCAAGGACAATTTTGCATGCACAAATAATATGCTGTCAAGGTGGGGTATGGTGTTAATTAGAATGCAGAGCTGATTTTGGAGCTCCATATCATCTCTTAAATTTACATAGATATAAATGCTACAAAACCTCTCTAAACCCTACAACCACCACCATTTAACAGGGTCATGAGATCATCAGCTACTTGCATTTACACTGCTGATTTATTTCTAGCGGATCTTCACTAAACTTCCACCAGTATTGGTACTTGATAACTGATTTGCAGATAATGGTAAAGATGGAACTGAATGAATGTGTCTTAATAACGAGGACAATGCATGCAGGGGTATATTCAAAGGCATTTTCTTTGGAATATAGCTTTACTGTAAGAATGAGTTGAACACAACTGGAACAAGACAAACTAGTAGGAGAAAGAAAAAGGAGCTTTCAGCAGGAGTCATTATTCACCAGAGTGTCAAAGAAACAATTCTCCTAACTGCATTTTCAAGTTTCAGTAAAGCAACAGCAATACCTATGCCAGCTGCTGTTTGTACCTAATCCCAGTCAAGATGGTACCAGTGTACAATGCTCCATCGGTCGACATCCTCTGGATAGATCATGACACTGTATATTTAATTTCTTTTATGTCTCTTATCAAGCAACACACAAAAAAATTGCTGGTGAACGCAGCAGGCCAGGCAGCATTTATAGGAAGAGGTACAGTCGACGTTTCGGGCCGAGACCCTTCGTCAGGACTAACTGAAAGAAGAGATAGTAAAAGATTTGAAAATGGGAGGTGGGGGAAGTCTCTTATGCTTGTTTTTCGTCTTGGATGTGATTCTGGGACTGTTGCAGCCTGTTATTTGCTGTTTGGAGATTGTTTAGGTTTTCCAGCACTCTGCAGTCTCCAAGAACATTCTGGAAGACAGAGGCAGCATGGGTGAATCTGATGGTGGGCAGGCTGCAGGATGGGTCGCAAGCCGATGTTCAACCTTGTTTCGCCGATTAAAGCATCCATTGTTCGCCGATTAAAGTGACGAGGGAGATTGAAACAAGTAACGAAGCGAATGTGGAAGGTGAGTGCTAGCCACCTGTTTTTTGATCGCTCTGCTACCGGAGAGGAAAAAGCCTCCTGCTGTGCCTGGAGAACGTTACCCAGGTTTCTGTGTTTTGGGTATGGACTTGGACAATAGATATTTTCTTTTCTATCTTATAATTTGGCACCAACAATTATGCCTCATTCAAAGTCACATAGATCACATTTCTTTTCCATTCTGATGTTTGGTCTGAGCAACAATTAAACCTCTTGAACATGTCTGTAAGGTTTTATGTATTGAGTTGCTACCACATGATGACTGACTAGATATTTGCATTAATGAGCAGGTGTACAGGTGTATGTAATAAAATGGCCACTGACTGCATATATAGTATTTTTTTTGTTATACACTGCAATGCTGCCACAAAACATCAAATTTTACAAAATACATCAATGATACTAAATCTAATTCTGATTCTCATTCTGAAGAAAATGCTGGATGGTTACATCACAAATGCAAGCTCAGAACCAGACATGAACTGCATCGGCAACACACACAAAATGCTGGAGGAACTCAGCAGGCCAGGCAGCATTGATAGAAAAAAGTACAGTTGATATTTCGGGCTGAAACCCTTCGGCAGGACCCTCTAGCATCTGAAGATTTTCTCTTGTTTATGAACAGCATTGGCAGTGGCTTTCTCCATCAGCATGGCAATATCTTTTGTAAATTATAAATTCCTTGTTGGAGATGGAGATACTTCCTATCAACTGCAGCTTGTGTAGGTCCAGGCTGAGGATGTTATCATCAGTGACTGCGGTATTGGCTATAATTCTGTTATCTTCATTGTTCATGTTTCAGGTTCATTTAAACCAACACGTTGAACACTATCATGCCCTCAAATCGCATCTGCATTCTATACAACCATCCACTTGAAACTCATCAATAGTCTGCAAGACCTGATCCTCAGTACCTCTCTGTGCAACTGGATCCTTGATTTACTCACTGACAGACTCCAGTTAGGACACCTCCACAATCCCCGTCAGTACAGGTGTACCACACAGGTGTGTGCTTAGCCTCCTGTCCCACTCACTTTCAAATTACTTTTCTCTTGTTGACATGCAGTGCAGAGTAGACCCTTCTGGCCCTTCGAGCAGCGCCGCCCAGCAATGCCCCAATTTAATCCTAGCATAATCACGGGACAGTTTACGATGGCCAACTAACCTACCAACCAGTATATCTTTGGAAAGTGGAAAGAAACCAGAGCACCCAGAGGAAGCCCGTGTGGTCACGGGGAGAACACACAAACTTCTTACAGGTAGCAATGGGAATAATTGTTTGCCTGAGCTCCAATGCCGTATTTAAATTTGCTGAAAACACCACTGTTGTCGGCATATAGGAGGGAGAATGAAAACCTGGTTGAGTGGTGCAACAACACCAGTCTCTCTCTCGCTTAACATCAGCAAAATCAAAGAGCTGATTATCGATTACAAGAGAAAAATGTTGGAGTCAGTCCTCATCAAGGGAACAGAAGTGGAGAGGATCAGTAGCATTAAATTCCTTGAAATCAATTCAATTGAAATACAGGTCCATAATTCCTTGAAAGTTAGTGTGGATAGGGCCGTAAAGAGAGCTTTTGGCACATTGGCCTTCATAGTTCAAAGTATTGAGTCCAGGAGTTGCGATGTTATGTTGAAATTGTATAAGAAGTTGGGGAGGCCTAATGTGGGGAATTATGTCCTGTTTTGGTGACCTTCTTACAGGAAAAGATATCAATAGGATAGAAAAAGTGCAGAGAAAATTTACAAGGTGTTGCCAGGACTTAAGGACCTGTTATAGGGAAAGTTTGAATAGGTTAGGACCTCATTTTCCTGTGCTCCAGAGAATGAGGGGAGATTTGATAGAGGTATACAAAATTATGAGGTGTATAGATAGGGTAAATGCGAACAAGCTTTTCCCACTGAGGCTAGAACTAGAGGTCATGGGTTCAGGATGAAAGATGAAATTTTAAGGGGAAAAATGAGAGGGAAAAACTTCTTCACTTAGAGGGTGGTGAAAGTGTGGGCTGAGCTACCAGTGGAATTGATGGATGCAGGTTCAAAGTCTGTTTAGGTACATAGATCAGAGAGGTATAGAAACATAGAAACATAGAAAATAGGTGCAGGAGTAGGCCATTCGGCCCTTCGAGCCTGCACCGCCATTTATTATGATCATGGCTGATCATCCAACTCAGAACCCCGCCCCAGCCTTCCCTCCATACCCCCTGACCCCTGTAGCCACAAGGGCCATATCTAACTCCCTTTTAAATATAGCCAATGAACTGGCCTCAACAGTTTCCTGTGGCAGAGAATTCCACAGATTCACCACTCTCTGTGTGAAGAAGTTTTTCCTAATCTCGGTCCTAAAAGACTTCCCCTCTATCCTCAAACTGTGACCCCTCGTTCTGGACTTCCCCAACATCGGGAACAATCTTCCTGCATCTAGCCTGTCCAATCCCTTTAGGATCTTATACGTTTCAATCAGATCCCCCCTCAATCTTCTAAATTCCAACGAGTACAAGCCCAATTCATCCAGTCTTTCTTCATTTGAAAGTCCTGCCATCCCAGGAATCAATCTGGTGAACCTTCTTTGTACTCCCTCTATGGCAAAGATGTCTTTCCTCAGATTAGGGGACCAAAACTGCACACAATACTCCAGGTGTGGTCTCACCAAGGCCTTGTACAACTGCAGTAGTACCTCCCTGCTCCTGTACTCGAATCCTCTCGCTATAAATGCCAGCATACCATTCGCCTTTTTCACCGCCTGCTGTACCTGCATGCCCACTTTCAATGACTGGTGTATAATGACACCCAGGTCTTATGGAGGGCTGTGGTCCAGGTGTAGGTCAATGGGACTAGATAGATTAATACTTTGGCACGGACAAGATGGGTGAAGGGTCTGTTTCAGTGCTGTATTACTGTATGACTCTATGACTAACTTTAGCCTTAGGTTCCACACCACCAGATTCACAAACAGTTATTACTCTATAACCATCAGGCTCCTGAACCAGTGTGGATAACTTCATGTTCCACAGCTCTGAATTGATTCCATGATCTACAGACTAAATTTCAAGTATTCTTTACAAATCAGTATTATTTTTATTTGTAGAGCTTATCTTCTTTTGTGCATTGGCTGGTTGTTTGTCAGTCTTTGTGTTTACGTGAAGTTTTTCATAAAGCTCTAGTGTACTTCTTTCTTCCTCATAAATGCCTGCAAGAAAATGGATCTCACGATGTGATAACATGTATGTACTTTGATAATAATTACCTTGAACTTTTGAAAGTCAAATTTAAGCAGAAAATGCTGGAAACACTCAACAAGTCAGACAACATCTACAGAAATGGAAACAATGTTAACAGTTCAGGTCCAAGACCCTTCCTGATCCTCATAGGAAGGTTTGCTAATGCTAGCAGGAAGATTTAAATTAGTGAGGTGAGAATCAAACTAATTGGTTAGCAATGATGTGACTGAGGGAAATGCAGAAGTTAGGTCAAGTAAGTCTAACAGGAAAGGCAAGTTGGATCAGATTATCAACCCTGGTGAGGATGAAGGATGAAAGTGTGTTTATTTCAATGCAAAGGGTATTATAGGTATGGCAGATGAACTTAGAGCCTGGATTAATACATGGATCTACAATATTGCGGCCAGTGCAGAGACTCAGATGAAAGAAGGGCTGGTAGCTCCATATACTTACCTGGCAGGGGAGAGACTGTGATCAGAAAGGTGGTCCTCCCAGGATGAGGCTATCCCATTGTACTTCAGGTGTGCTGACGCCTGCGATGTCCCCAAATGTGGGATACTCGACTGCAAAATTTGTGGTAGTGGGGGACTGCGTACATGCTTGAAATGGCTAACAAGAGAGGGAACAGTTTTAAGGTGCTTGGAAGTAGGTACAGAGGAGATGTCAGGGGCAAGTTTTTTACGCAGAGAGTGGTGAGTGCGTGGAATGGGCTGCTGGCAATTTTGGTGGAGGCAGATATATAGGGTTTTTTAAGAGACTCCTGGATAGGTACATGGAGCTTAGAAAAATGGAGGGCTATGGGTAACCCTAGGCAATTTCTAAGTAAGTACATGTTCGGCACAGCTTTGTGGGCTGAAGAGCCTGTATTGTGATATAGGTTTTCTATGTTTCTTTTCCAGGATTCAGACTTCTCAAATGCAGTAGAGAGGGATGGAAAATAGGGAGTTGTATTACTGGTCGGGGAATGTCACAGAAACATTTATCCTGATGTAACTTCACTCACCATCACTTGTCTCATCACTGAACTGTTCCACAACCTATTGACTCATTTTCAAGGACTCTTTATCTCATGTTCTTGATATTTATTGTTTATTTACTTATTATTTTTATTTCTTTATTTTTCTTTTGCATTTGCACAGTTTGTTGTCTTCTGCATACTGGTTGTCCGCCCTATTGGGTGCGGTCTTTCATTGATTCCATTATGATTATTGGATTTATTAAGTATGCCCGAAAGAAAACAAATCTCAAGGTTGTATATATAATTTGACAATAAATTTACTTTGAAATTTAGAAATGACATCATAGAGAGCTTATTCAGTAATACAATATGGATAGAGTTCAGGAACAAGAGAGGTGCAATAAATATGACGTACTTATATTAAAAGCCTCCCAATTAGCAGCAAAAGGAAGAGGAACATAAAGTAGGTGGATTACAGAAAGATTTAAAGGCAGCAACTTGGTTGTAGTGGGTGACTTTAGTTTCACTAATACTGATTTTATTAGTGCCGGGGGTTTAGATGGGGCAGAAATTATTTAATGCTTCCAAAAGGTTTTCTTGACACAGCTGTAGATTTTCCAATGAGGGAAATAAGCCTGGAGAAGGGATCAGAATTTCAGTAGGAGAGCAATTTGTAAACAGTGATCATAACTCTGTAAGCCTTCAGGCAGTTATAATCAATGTTCTTAAAATGCTATTTCATTGAAACTTAGAATAAGACTGGAGCCTGGAGGAAAGTACTAAATTGAGGAAAGGGTAATTACAACAGCTAGAGGGGGGAGATAAGGATCAATTGTTGTTGGGCATCCGCATTGACGTGGGAGTTGATTAATGGCCAACTGGTCAGAATCCAGGATCAATGTGAAACCGTGAGGAAGGAAAACCAGGGATGGCAGGGTTCTGGAACCTTGAGTTATTGAAAAATTTAGAAATTTCAATCAAAAAGGAAAGGAAGCATATCTAAGACTTGGGAAGTTGAAATCTGGCATTTCCTTTGAGGAACATACAGTAAGCAGGAGAGAACTTTCATAGCGAATTAGGAGTGCTAAATCAGATCATGAAATACACTTGTTGAATAGCGTTAATGATCATCTACATGCATTTTATACAGACATTATAAATGAATGGAATCTCTGGAGACAGTAAGGCCTCTCAAGAATTTATGTCTGGAACCAGAGGAAATGGGCAACTAAATAAGTTCTTTAGCAAGGAGAAGGAAATGGAGGACAGTAAGGTCAGGGAGTGGTATGATGATATCTTAGATAATGTTGTGATAGCACAGGAATTTTCAAGGTGGTGAGCCTTACATTAGTGGGTGAGAAATTATTGGAGAAGACTCTTGATGATAGGGAAATGTAGACTTGTTAGAGATGGTCAACATTGATTTATGCAAAAGAGGTGATGTCTTTCCAGCTTGATTGTGTTTTTTCAAGTGGTGACAAAGATGATTCATCAGGGTAGGGCAGTGGACAAGTAACTTAGCCATTGTGGCCTGCTTTGATGCAAGCCAATTAACACATTTCCATTGTTTCAACATTTGGCTCTTGCTTATGCCATCTCTGTCTGGGGAGCTGCCTCTGCTTTTGACCTCAATTTACTGCTTGCAATTTACAAAAAAAATCTGAAGGCTAATTGCAAGCTTTTTAAACTTATATAGACACAATTAGAACTGAAGCCTGGTTCTTGTTTGAATTAATATCTGCTATATTCACACAACTGCAAATTATTCCCTAACACCTCCCTAGTTAGAAATAGTGTTAACTGGAGTCTTGTGGAGTGTTTAAAGAAGTGGCAGTCATGGACAATAAGTTGATAGTTTCTCTATGAGATGTCAGTTGTGTTATGTGAATGTGGCAGTGGTGGCAAAGATGTGCGAATCGAAGGGGAAGAGATCAGTGAGGTTGCATGTTGGCAGCATTGAAATGAATAACATAATGAAGAAAGTTAAAATTATGAGTATTTTTAGTATTGTAAGCAATTAGATTATGAATGGTTAAGCTGTGAACAGAAGGCTTCTTTCCATGATTAGATTAGATATGATATTTGAATATTTTCCGACATAGTGGACATTTCTTTGGTGAACTTGGCAAGAACCTAGTTTTTAACAATGCCTTCTCACTGGATGTACAGAAGATTGTCTATTTATTGGGATGTAGAGGTTAGGAAACAAAAAATATTTCCTTTCAATCTTCTGCCGTGTCCTCTAGTGCATCATTAAATAACCTCGGTACGTGTTCACTCGCTGCTTCAGAGTATCCCACTCTATTTGAAGCCTGAATATCCTTCCAGTAATAGTCTGAACTCCTCTCTAATCTTCAATCAAGGATAGTCAATAAATAGTACAGATACTGCTGACTACACTGAAAAGTTATATGAATACTAGGTTGCACAGACGTTCTATGTTATCTAAACCAAGTATAACTTTTACAGGCAGCCTGTGCCTAGTGCACTCCATCACCAACCCACCTAACTCAATCCACCCTGCCCCATTAATTTGCCAATCTCTGGTTTTCCCATTATTTTCCTTGTCAAAATACCTTTATTTGATTATTGCCCTTTCTCCATGTTGTTTCAATTTTCCCATTTGTTTTAAAGATCCTACAGTGCCCTAAATGCAATACTCTGAAGTAAATTGTATAGAAAGGCAAGGGGCAGCACGGTAGCGTAGTGGCTGGCACAACACTTTACAGTACAGGCGAACTGGGTTCAATTCCTGCCACTGCCTGTAAGGAGTTAGTTCTCACCTCTCGTGACCACGTGGGTTTCCCCAGGAACTCTGGTTTCCACCCAGAGTCCAAAGATGTACCAGTTGGCATGTTAATTAGTCATTGTAAATTGTCCCGTGAGTAGGCTAGGATTAAACTGGGGGAATTGCTGGGCAGAGCAGCTCAATGGGTTGGAGAGGCTTGTTCCGCACAGTGTCAATAAACAATTTCTTACATCTTGGATTACTTGAAATTTTGCTGTGTTGAAAAGATCCTCAGGAATTCTGAATAGTTCAAAACATATAGCCCTAACATCTTCTGAACGAATTATTCAAACAATTAGTAGTATGTAGGAGTTTTATAATGTTTTCATTCATTTCTGTTTTTGTTTTAAATAATCATGTACCACAGAGTAAAATGAAATTCTTCAAAAATAGCAGTACTGAGGTATTACTATTACCAGGGTGGTCATAATCATGATGTCCATGCACTCAACAGAAGCATAATACCTTCAAAATATGACTCTCCAGTGGATATGTGTTCAGAAGTGATTGTAATTAGCTAACCAGTAGAGGGATAATAAAATACGTTAAGTACCAGTGAGTGTAAAAAAGTTTTTAAGTTTCAACTAGTTCTTCAACTTTCATTCTTGCTCTGAACAAATTTGAATATCTGTGTGTTAGTAAGTATCTACAGTTTCATAGAACAGAGTGTAGCCAGTTTTGAGTTCCACTGGAGTTTCTTCCAGCAGCTTTCGGTTATGCCTCAGCAAAAAGCATCCTTGTCTCTGAACCAACATTTTCTATATTCAAGTCCGATCCAGAATCTTGAGTATAACAATTTAACGATTGAGGATGACATCTTCGGATAGAGCACTGGAATAATACCCCATTGCCAAAGTACTATCTTTTCATGTAATTGAAGCCAAAAGCCCGTCCACCCTCACAGAATAAGGGAAAAGATGCAATGGAACAGTAGTAGGGTTATCCCTAATGTGCTGGCCTATGTCTGACATGAAACCAACATCAGTAAACCTGATCGCTGACTCCTTTTCGTGTTATTACTTTCAAGAACTCAGTGGGTGTTAATTGCCTGTCACATTTCCTCACCTACAAAACTATTTCTTTGGCTGTTGAGCATTCTGGAATGTCCTGAGATTTTGAATGCAGTCATTTTTAATAGGGTTTTTTTTTAAAGTTTTTTACAGTATTTTCCATCACATTAACTCTGAGTCATGAAATGCATCAAGAAAAAGGTGATTTACTTGGAGGTTTTATTTAACATTTCTATTTTCTGGTTTTGATTCCCTCTGATATAATGAATGTTTAATGGGATTGACAGGACAATGCATTTCTAGCATTCTTTCCAATCAGTCTAAGTCTTAGTTGCCAAGTTGAAGCTGATAACAACTTTAATAGCATCCGGTGCTGATGGAAATGCACATTTAATTTTACTATCAAATTTAAAGATATAATTTTATGATTTAAAAATGATCATGGCTTTTTAAGCCAACATATTGAAATAAATATTCGTTTATAAGAAAAATGTCAATTTTAAATTAAGTGAATTGGGAGAGAATCATGCATTGAACCCGAATATCAATTGAATTTAAATTAAAGACAAGAATCCTAATTTTGCAAATAGCATAAAATAATATTCAACACTGTTATCTCTGAAAACTGCCCATAATGGTCTAACAATGTGGATATTTCTTCTTCCAGTACTAATTTTATTCTGGTATTGACCGTAGAAGATTGGCAACTTCCAGAGGTAGTAATGTTATTAAAAAGGCTGTATAATCCACCACAATATAGAATTCTTACAGGAGACAAACAAGTTGGTTAAAAAATGCACAGATATAATTTTGAACAGTTTACAGAAGGCCAGTTAAAGATTGGTATAGAGAAATATGCCAGAAGTTGACATATCATAAATATCATAAATCCTCAGGGGGGGATTTCTTTGAAACCTACCAAATATTGAAAGGCCTAGATAGAATAAATGAGGAGATGATGTTTTCAATAGTGAGAGATATTAAGACCAGATGACACAGCCTCAGAGTCCAAGGATGTCCCTTTAGAGTAGAAATGAAGAGGAATTTCTTTAGTTGAAGAGCGGTGAATCTGTGAGATATTTATAGTGAAGGTCATAGGTTCTTGATTAGTAAGAGTGTCAAAGATTATGGGTAGAAGACAAAAGAATGGGGTTAAAAGGGAAAATAAATTAGCCATGATCGAATGGTGGTGCAGTCTCAGAACGTAAAACAGATCTGTACAGCACAGCATAAACCCTTCAACCCATGATGCTATGCTAGGCATTTAATCTACTCCAAGATCAAACTAATCCTCCTCTGCTACATATTCTTCCATTTTCCTTTCATCCCCGTGCCTATCTGAGCCTCTTAAATTTTCCTAATGTATCTGCCTCTACCATTCAATGGGTCAAATGGCCTAATTCTGCTCTTCTGTCTTATCAGCATAATCAGTTATGAATAAAATATTTTTAAAATACATGGAAATTGAAAATAAGCATCCGAGGAAACTAGACTCCGATACAAAGCCTGTTATCTATCGGCACTGGAGGTTAGTGGTTTATCCTTCTGTATAAAATTTAGATGACCACATTTAATATGCCAAAGTATTGCAAACATTATTGTTTATGGCATGGGTATAAATAATTGAAGACTACAGCAGAGAAGGGAAAACACTAACAGAATCTCTTTGTTTAATAAATTAATTTCTTCAGCCAGAAGGTGGTGAACCTGTGCAAGTTATTGTCACAGATGGCCGTGGAGGCTAAGTCATCGGGTATATTTAATGCAGAGGTTGATAGTTCATGATTTGTAAGGGCATCAAAGGTTACAGGGAGAAGGCAAGAGAATCGGATTTGGGAGGGATAGTATATCAGGCATGATGGAATGGTGGAACAGACTCGATGGGCCAAATGCCCAAATTCTGCCCCTATGTCTTAAGGTCTTAAGTCTTACCTGCACCATTATATTTACAAACTCCATACCAGTAGACTTACAATTGTTTTACCAGTTGGTGACATTAAAACTAATAGCTCACAAAAATGTGTACTCACATCGACTCCTAATCCACCAAAAGCTGAATTTTAAAGTTATCATTTGCTTTCAAATCCTTCCATGACTTGTCTCCTTCCAATTTCTGCAGAATCCGCACATCCAACTTCCACATGTCCTTTAAGCAGTTCACTAAAGCAATCCTCATCTTTATTACTTATGCCCTGAGCTCCAGAATTCTCTCAATAAACCTTTCATTTTCAGCTCCTTTTAAGAGGGTTATTAAAACCTACCACTTTGCACCTATGTTATTTATACTTCAAATGCCTTAAGATGGTTTACTAAGTTAAAGGAACAACTGCATTATTAGGTCTGGAGGCCGTGCATCAGTTCAGCTCACTGGTCATACCTTCCCTGAATTGGAATTTATAAGTTTCACTGCACTACTTAAGCACATAAACTAGATTAGTACTTGAAAGCAATCCTGCATTGCTGGAGGTGCAGTCTTTTAACAAATTGGAATACTTAAATCCTACATGGCAATTTACAAGGATGTACAAATCACAATGCAAGAGAAGGAAGCTCTCCAAATGATGTGTGTATATATTACTGACCCAATAATAATCACTATTTATTCATTCAGTTAGCTAGTGCTTGGCTGAACAACTGGAGGATAAATAAAATAAGGGCTCATTTTATGGTTCCTCCTATCTCTCACGCATTCAGTGGTCACTTTTATTAGGTACATCCTGTACCTCATGAAGTGGTCAGTAAATAGAAACATAGAAACATAGAAAATAGGTGCAGGAGTAGGCCATTCAGCCCTTCGAGCCTGCACCGCCATTTATTATGATCATGGCTGATCATCCAACTCAGAACCCCGCCCCAGCCTTCCCTCCATACCCCCTGACCCCCGTAGCCACAAGGGCCATATCTAACTCCCTCTTAAATATAGCCAATGAACTGGCCTCAACAGTTTCCTGTGGCAGAGAATTCCACAGATTCACCACTCTCTGTGTGAAGAAGTTTTTCCTAATCTCGGTCCTAAAAGGCTTCCCCTCTATCCTCAAACTGTGACCCCTCGTTCTGGACTTCCCCAACATCGAGAACAATCTTCCTGCATCTAGTCTGCCCAACCCCTTTAGGATCTTATACGTTTCAATCAGATCCCCCCTCAATCTTCTAAATTCCAACGAGTACAAGCCCAATTCATCCAGTCTTTCTTCATATGAAAGTCCTGCCATCCCAGGAATCAATCTGGTGAACCTTCTTTGTACTCCCTCTATGGCAAAGATGTCTTTCCTCAGATTAGGGGACCAAAACTGCACACAATACTCCAGGTGTGATCTCACCAAGGCCTTGTACAACTGCAGTAGTACGTCCCTGCTCCTGTACTCGAATCCTCTCGCTATAAATGCCAGCATACCATTCGCCTTTTTCACCGCCTGCTGTACCTGCATGCCCACTTTCAATGACTGGTGTATAATGACACCCAGGTCTCGTTGCACCTCCCCTTTTCCTAATCGGCCACCATTCAGATAATAATCTGTTTTCCTATTTTTGCCACCAAAGTGGATAACTTCACATTTATCCACATTAAATTGCATCTGCCATGAATTTGCCCACTCACCCAACCTATCCAAGTCACCCTGCATCCTCTTAGCATCCTCCTCACTGCTAACACTGCCACCCAGCTTCGTGTCATCCGCAAACTTGGAGATGCTGCATTTAATTCCCTCATCCAAGTCATTAATATATATTGTAAACAACTGGGGTCCCAGCACTGAGCCTTGCGGTACCCCACTAGTCACCGCCTGCCATTCTGAAAAGGTCCCGTTTATTCCCACTCTTTGCTTCCTGTCTGCTAACCAATTCTCCACCCACACCAATACCTTACCCCCAATACCGTGTGCTTTAAGTTTGCACACTAATCTCCTGTGTGGGACCTTGTCAAAAGCCTTTTGAAAATCCAAATATACCACATCCACTGGTTCTCCCCTATCCACTCTACTAGTTACATCCTCAAAAAATTCTATGAGATTCGTCAGACATGATTTTCCTTTCACAAATCCATGCTGACTTTGTCCGATCAATTCACCGCTTTCCAAATGTGCTGTTATTACATCCTTGATAACTGACTCCAGCAGTTTCCCCACCACCGACGTTAGGCTAACCGGTCTATAATTCCCCAGTTTCTCTCTCCCTCCTTTTTTTAAAAAGTGGGGTTACATTAGCCACCCTCCAATCCTCAGGAACTAGTCCAGAATCTAACGAGTTTTGAAAAATTATCACTAATGCATCCACTATTTCTTGGGCTACTTCTTTAAGCACTCTAGGATGCAGACCATCTGGCCCTGGGGATTTATCTGCCTTCAATCCCTTCAATTTACCTAACACCACTTCCCTACTAACATGTATTTCGCTCAGTTCCTCCATCCCACTGGACCCTCTGTCCCTTACTATTTCTGGAAGATTATTTATGTCCTCCTTAGTGAAGGCAGAACCAAAGTAACTATTCAATTGGTCTGCCGTGTCCTTGCTCCCCATAATCAATTCACCTGTTTCTGTCTGCAGGGGACCTACATTTGTCTTTACCAGTCTTTTCCTTTTTACATATCTATAAAAGCTTTTACAGTCCGTTTTTATGTTCCCTGCCAGTTTTCTCTCATAATCTTTTTTCCCCTTCCTAATTAAGCCCTTTGTCCTCCTCTGCTGAACTCTGAATTTCTCCCAGTCCTCAGGTGAGCCACTTTCTCTGGCTAATTTGTATGCTTCTTCTTTGGAATTGATACTATCCCTAATTTCTCTTGTCAGCCACGGGTGCACTACCTTCCTTGATTTATTATTTTGCCAAACTGGGATGAACAATTGTTGTAGTTCATCCATGCAACCTTTAAATGCTTGCCATTGCATATCCACCGTCAATCCTTTAAGTGTCATTTGCCAGTCTATCTTAGCTAATTCACGTCTCATACCTTCAAAGTTACCCCTCTTTAAGTTCAGAACCTTTGTTTCTGAATTAACTACGTCACTCTCCATCTTAATGAAGAATTCCACCATATTATGGTCACTCTTACCCAAGGGACCTCTCACGACAAGATCGCCAATTAACCCTTCCTCATTGCTCAAAACCCAGTCCAGAATAGCCTGCTCTCTAGTTGGTTCCTCGACATGTTGGTTCAAAAAACCATCCTGCATACATTCCAAGAAATCCTCTTCCTCAGCACCTTTACCAATTTGGTTCACCCAGTCTACATGTAGATTGAAGTCACCCATTATAACTGCTGTTCCTTTATTGCACACATTTCTAATTTCCTGTTTAATACCATCTCCGACCTCACTACTACTGTTAGGTGGCCTGTACACAACTCCCACCAGCGTCTTCTGCCCCTTGGTGTTACGCAGCTCTACCCATATCGAATCATGTATGTTCATGGTGATCTGCTGCTGTAGTCCATCTGCTTCGAACTTCTTTGTGTGTTCTAAGATGTTCTTCTGCACATCACTGTCGAAACTGCTGCCTTCCTGTCAGCTTGAACCAACCTAGCATTTCTCTTCTAGCCTCACTCATTACCAAGGCATTTTTGCCCATCTAAATGCTCCTCATTGGATGTTTCTTTGCTTTTTGCACCATTCTCTGTAAACTCTAGAGACTGTTGTGCATGAAAATTCCAGGAGATCAACAGTCTCTGAGATACTCAAATCACCCCGTCTGGCACCCATGGTCAAAATCACTTAGATCACATTTCTTCTCCACTCTGAGGTTTGGTCAAACAACAACTGAATCTCTTGAACATGTCTGCATACTTTTATGAATTGAACAGCTGCCACATGATTGGCTGATTAGATATTTACATTAATGAGCAGGTATACAAGTATACCTTAAAAGGTGGCCACTGAAAAATGTACATAAAGAATAATTGTTTCAAAACCACAACAACTAAATATTCTTAAGGACTGTGGTACAGTAAAGACCATTCAAGAAAGCTCAGAAAATGAAAATGGAAGAAAGATTCCCTGGCTTCACATTTAGGAGCTCAATAGAGAAAACAGGAATAAGGCAGAAAATAATTTGCAATAATAGAGGTTTGAAGCATAATGATGGAAAATAGCCATAATGAGGTTAATCAGAGACAGAAGATAAAGCAATTCATAAGCAAGAGATAGGACTGGAGTGGGTGAGCAAAATCATCCTTTTTACCGGTCCTGATGAAGGGTCTTAGTCCGAAATGTCAACTGATTCCTCTTTTCCATTGCTGTTGCCTGGTCTGCTGAGTTCCTCCAGCATTTTGTGTGTGCTCCTCTGGACATTCAGTCCTTCCATGTGAGACAACACTTCATCTGTGAGTCTGTTTGGGTCATCTACCCAGTTCCCAGTGTAGCCTACTGTTTATCAGTGAGACTTGACGTAGACTGGGAGACCGCTTCGACGAGCCCCCACACTCCTTCCCTCCAGAAAAATTGGGATCTACCGTTGGTGGCCCATTTCAATTCTACTTCCCTTTCTCATTCCCATAACCACATGTCAGTCCATGACCTCCTCTACTGCCGTGATGAGGCCACACTCAGGTTGGAGGAGTCATCTGAATAGCTTCCAACCTGATGGCATGAATATCGATTTCTTGAACTTCTGGTAATTGTCCCCCCTCCCTTTCACCATTCCCCTTTCCGTTTCCCCCTCTCTCCTCATTTTCTTACCTGGCCATCACCTCCCTCTGGTGTTTCCCCCTTCCCTTTCTTCCATGGTCTTCTACCCTCTCCCATCAGATTCCCCCTTCTCCAGCCCTTTATCTCTCTCACCTATCAGCTTCCCAGCTTTTTACATCAACCCTCCCCCTTTCCTGGTTTCACCTATCACCTACCACCTCATACTTCTTCCCCCCTCTCCCCACCTTCTTGCTTTAACTTCTCATCTATCTTCCAGTCCTGATGAAGGGTCGTAGCCCGAAACTTCTTTTGTTTAGTCTTTTCCAGAGATTCTGCCTGACCTGCATTCCTTTGGCATTTTGTGTGTGTTGGTCTGGATTTCCAGCAGCTACAGATTTTCTTGTCTTTGAGCGATGTGACCGTATCACCACAGCATTCAAGTTAGGAGGCTCATTCAAGAAAAGTATCATGTTGGAGCATGAAATAGGAAAGGAAAATGTCAGGAATTCCTAACTGATCAGGCATCATCAAAGGATAGAGAAACAGAAGTTTAATATTACAGGTCCATGATCTTATTCAGAACTCTATAAAGTTAAAACAACAGATGTTGTCTCAGTAGGAATTCCTAAAATTCAAGTCCTGCCACAGCTGTCGAGCATTCTTCTGTGGGTAGCTTCTCTCCTACTGAACTGATTCAACAACCTATGGACTCACTTCCATGGACTCTAAACTCATGTTCTTTATTTTTTTAATTATTTGCATGGTTTGTCTTCTTCTGCACACTGGTTGTTTGTCAGTCTTTGTTTATGTATAGTTTTTCATAAATTCTATTGTACTTCTTTGTTTTCCTGTAAATATCTGCAAGAAAATGCATCTCACAGTAGTATATGGTGATATATACATACTTCGATGGCAATGTAGATTTACTTTGACTTTGAAATTGACTTTGCCTGGTGCTGCAGCTGAGGACATCTGTTCGTGGTTGGACATATTAAAGTCAGGACCATATTGTCATAATTTCCTTTGGAATTGTAGAAATGGGGCTCTGCCGAGAATGTTTGTTTTAGGGCTATTAAGGAAATTTAAGGAAAATTAAAACAGAACATTATTGGTAATAAGTAGATTGACAGTTGGCTCAGACTTTGATAGAAGGAATAAAGGTGTAGACTATTTTCTAATAAGGAAGCAAATTGGAAATCAGAGGTGTAAAGGGACTCGGGTGTCCAAGTGTTTGAGTCCAGGATTCCCTGAAGGGTAACTTGCAGTTTGAGTCAGTAGTAAGGATTGTTAGCTTTCACTTTGAGAGGACAAGAGCACAAAGGTAAGGATGTAACGCTGAGGCTTTATAAAGAATTGATCAGACTGCAATTGGAATATGGTGCACTAGTACTCCCAAGTCCCTTCGCATCTCTGATTTCTGAAATCACTCCCCATTTAGGAAATATTCTATGGCTCTATTCTTTGAGTGCATGACCATACACTTCAATACACTGTATTCTATCTGTCATTTCTTTGCCGATTCTCCTAAAATGTTTCAGACTCCCTGCTTCCTCATCGCCACCTACCCTTCCACCTATGCTTGTATCATCTGCAAAGCCTTCAATTCCATCACCCAGTCCATTAACATATAATGTGAAAAGCCATGAAACAAATACCAATAATTGCGGAACACCACTAGCCACTATCAGCCAACCAGAAAAAGCCCTCTTCATTCCCTTTGCCTTCTGCTAGTCAGCCAATCTTATGTCCATGCAAATATAACTCCTGTAAAACCATAGGCTCCTTTCTTGTTTCGTAGCCTCACATGTGGCACCTTTTCATAGGCCTTCTGAAAATTCAAGTGAACAACACCCAGTAACTCTCTTTTGTCTATCCTGCCTGTTATTTCCTCAAAGAACTCTAAGAGATTCATCAGGGCTTAAGGAAACCATGCTGACTTCAGCCTATTTTATTATGTGCCTCCAAGTACTGCAAAAACTTATCATTAATAATAGATTCTAATATCTTGCCAACCACTGAAGTCAAGCCAGCTGGCCTATAATTTCCTGTCTTTTTCCTCCTTCCATTCTTAAAGGATGAAGTGACAGTATGATTTTCCAGTTCTCCAGAACCATTCCAGAATCTAGTGAATATTGAAAGATCACTACTAATGCCCCCACAATCTCTTCAGCCACCTCATTCAGATCCCTGGGGTGTCATCCATCTAGTCCATGTGACTATTCTACCCTCAGACATTTCAGCTTCCCAATTACCTTCTGCTCAGTAACAACAACTATACCTGCTTCTGCTCCCTGACACCCCCATTTCTGGCATTCTGCTGGTGTTTCCCACAGTGAAGACTGACACAGGATACTTACAGTTCCTAATTTTTTTTTGTTCTGCATTGCTACCTCTTCACCAATGATCTAATGTCCACTCTTGCCTCTCTTTTATTCTTTAAATATCTGAAAAAAAAATCTGGTACACTCTTTTATATTCCTGGCTAGCTTACCTTAATATTTCTTTTTTTCTCTCTCCTTAGTGCTTTTGGTTTTTAGAAGCTTTCTAATTCTCTAGCTTCTCATTAACTTGTGCCATACTATATGTCCTCTCTTTTACTTTTAAGCTGCTTTTGATTTCCTTGTCAGTCACAATTGCTTCATCCTCTCTTTAGAAAGTTTCTCCTTCTTTGGGATGCATTGGTCCTGCTTCTTCCAAGTTACTCCCAGAAACTCAGACTCAGAAACTCCAGCTATTGCTGCCCTACGATCATCACTCCCAATGTTCAATCAATATTGGAGGGGAGGAGAAGATGGCGGCGCAATGCAGCACGCGAGGCCGCTCCAAAATGATATCGTATTTGTAAGTAGGGGCCGTGCACAATCCTGATTTGATGGAGACAGATGTGAGAAGCATGGAGGAACATCTGGAGAAACTTCTGAAATGCCCGCTTCGCTGCCGCTGCTACAGTGTGATCGAGAGTCTCCGGAAGGGAAGGTCCCAAATCCTCAGCTTTGCCTATTGCCTGTTGCCGGGGCTGGGGTCGAAGCGCTCGGCAGAGATGGTCCTCGGTGCTCAGTGCTTGGTGTCGGCGGGCTGGTCGGAGGCTCGAAGTTTTCGGATGGACTCAAGAGTCGGCTCTGGTCAGGTGCTTCCAGGGTAGTGCACCGGCAAGATTGCGGTGCTGGAAGTTCATGGCAGGAAGAGAGTTTCTCTTCCTTCTACCGTCTACGTGAGATGATGGGACTTTCGAGAGACTTTGAGGCTTTTTTTGACCATGCCTATGGTCTTTTCTTTATCAAATTACGGTATTGCTTTGCACTGTTGTAACTATATGTTATAATTATGTGGTTTTTGTCAGTTTTTTTAGTCTTGGTTTGTCTTGTGTTTCTGTGATATCCTTCTGGAGGAACATTATATCATTTCATAATGCATGCATTACTAAATGACAATAAAAGAGGACTGCGTGTCCTCATAATCTAATATTGGGCAGCTCTCTCTCATAACTCTGTAGTTCCCTTTACTGCACTGTAATACTGATACATATGTGTGGTGGGGTGCAGATATTTCTCTACCAAAGGTGGTGTAAGGTGCTCCTTTCTTCTGCTATCCTGCAGGTGCGGCAAGGTGTGGCACCTGCTTAACCCTCCGACTGAAGCTAAGGGAGCAGGTGGTGGATGGTCGTATGAGCAGCTAGTGCAACATCACAAGTTCTGGTTAAGCGATCACAGACACCAGGCAGACAATCTCTGAAGAGAATTGATCATTGCCGGGGTCACCTATCTTGTAAAGAAAATGTCCAGAAGGCTGCCATGGCAAACCACTTCTGTCAAAAAATTTGCCAAGAACGATCATGCTCATGGATAGGGAAGAAGATCATGATCACTTACACCAAACAACACAGCACAAAATGAAGATGATACTGATACATCCGATATAAACTACCCACTGGCAAATTGCGGGTGAATTCTATCATGTTATTTTATTTGTTGAGACGCAGCACAGATTCTAGCCTTTCCATCCCTTCAAGCTGTGCCCTCCAGCAACCCCCAATTTAACCCTAGCCTAATCACAGAACAATTCACAATGGCCAATTAACCTAACAACTGGTATGTCTTTGTACAGTGGGAGGAAACCAGAGCACCCAGAGGAAACCCATGTGGTCACGGGGAGAACGTACAAACTCCTTACAGACAGCGGTGGGAATTGAGCCCAGGTGCTGGTACTGTAAAGCATTGTGCTAACCACTACACTACCGTGCCACACTGATCACTGTCTCCTCAGAGTTCATTTACCTTAAGCTCCCAAATCAAATCAAGTTCATTTGATAACACCCAATCCAGAATTTTCTCTTCCTTAGTGGGCTCAGCCAGAAGCTGCTCTAAAAATCCATCTCTCAGGCAATCTACACATTTCTTGTCTTGGGATCCAGCACCAACATTATTTTCCCAATCTACCTGTGTGCTGAAATTCCCCATGATCATCGTAACATTGCCCTTTTAACATTCTTTTTCTAACTCCCATTGTAATCTGTACCTCACATCCTGGCTACTGTTCGGAGGCCTGTGTATAACTGCCATCAGGGTCCTTAAACACTTGCAGTTTCTTATCTCTACAAACAAGGTTTCTTCTGATCCTATGTCACTCCTTCGTAAGGATTTGATTTCATTATTTACCAACAAAGCCACTCGATCTCCTCTGCTTACCTGCCTTTCTTTCCAATATGATGCTTATCATTGGACGATAAACTCCCAGCTACAATCATTTTTAAAAACAACTCTGTGATGCCCACAAAGTTATACCTGCCAATTTCTGGCTGCGCTACAAAATCACGTACCTTGTTTCATATGCTACTTGCATTCAAATATAACATCTTCACCACCCTTCAGTTCAATTTTGTTTCTATGTTGCCTGAAGTTAAATTCTTATGCCTTTGTAAACTCTTTTTGTCTTATTTATCTCTCCTGTATTCTCTTTCCATTTTTGAAGCCTTTGAGCACATCCCCGCTGCTATTTAGTTTAAAACCCTCTCCACAGCCAAATTGTGTGATTTCTGTGCACCCAGGTCCCAGCATAGTTTAGGTGGAAACTGTCACATCAAAACAATTCTGTCCTTCCCCAACACTAGTGCCAACGTCCCACAAATTCGAACCCTCTTCTCCCACTCTAATCTTCGAGCTACGTATTTGCTGGAACTCTCTGATATTATTAACATTGTGCCAAGTTGCAGGTAAAAATCCAGAGATAATTACCTTTTTGGTTCTGCACTTCACTGTAGTCCCGTATGGAATTGATTTACTGCCAGCTCCCAGCAACTATACTGAATGTTGTTAAAGACGCATTAATAAAGAAATAGGAGGAACTTGTAAAAAAAAAGGAAGGAATCATAGTTACGATAGAAATTTAGGTTGAATTTGACATTGATTGACATGAATCCAACATGTATTAATTTGTTAATTGAATGAAGTTGTCTAGGTTATACTGGAAAAAGTGACGAGAAGTTATGGCTAGAACAAGCAATGAGAAACATTGAATGAAATGTTTTATGGAACTCAATAAATCACATTGCACAGAGAAATTAAAAATTACTGGAAAAAATATCCACTTGTGGTGTCTACGGATACTTAGATTATAGTAAGAGATTTATAATATTGCTGAGAGCAGTATGCATGAGCTTTGGAAGCTTAAAAAAAAGAAACCAAGAAGAAAAGTAAAATCAAAAATTAAACTTCCCATAAGTATTAAAGATGATTGAAAGGTATATAAAATGCCAAAAGACCAAATGTATAGAAAAAGAGTAAAAGTAATTATAAAAATAAATCAAAAATAAATACAGATTAATTTAGAGAATAGGTAATAGTGAAAACATTAAACAGTAGAACACATAAACCATTATCTCAGATACTTGAAACTGAGTTACCCAAGGGAATCACAAACAAGAGAAAATCTGCAGATGCTGGAAATCCAAGCAACACATAAAAAGGGGGATGGGGGGGTGCCATTAACAGAAGTTCAAGAAATCGATGTTCATGCCATCAGGTTGGAGGCTACCCAATCAAAATATAAGGAGTTATTCCTCTAACCTGAGTGTGGCCCCATCGCGAAGTAGAGCAGGCCATGGATTGACATATCAGAATGGGAACGGGAAGTGGAATTAAAATGGGTGGGCACTGGCAGGTCCCGCTTTTTCTGGTAGGTAGAGCATAGGCGCTTGGCAAAGAGGTCTCCCAATCTATGTCGGGTTTCATCAAAATACTGGAGGCCACACCAGGAGCACCGGACACGGTAGATGACTGCAAGGGACTCACAGGTGAAGTGTCACGGTAGAGAGGGAGCAGGTGTAGCACTTGTTCCACTTGTAAGGATAAGTGCCAGGAGGGAGATCAGTGGGGAGGGATGAATGGACAATGGAGTCACGCGGAAAGAAGAAAGTGGCAGGGAGGGAAAGAAATGCTTGGTGGTGAGATCCCGTTGCAGATGGCAAAAGCTACGGAGGATTATGTGCTGGACGCAGAGGCCAGTGGGGTGGTAGGTGAGGACAAGAGGAACCCTATCCCTGGTAGGTTGGTGGGAGGACAGGGTGAGAGCAGATGTGTGTGAAATGGAAGAGATGCAGTTGACAGCAGCGTTGATGAAGGAGGAAGGCGTCCTCTTCTGTTGTGATGAGGTCACATTAATCTTGGAGGAACAATACCTTATATTCCATCTGGGTAGCCTCCAACCTGATGGCATGATCATCGATTTCTTGAACTTCTGGTGATGTGCCCCACCATTCCCATCCTCTTTTTCCTCTCTCACCATATCTCCTTGCCCGCCCATCGCCTCCCTCTGGTGCTCCTCCCCTCTTTTCTTTCTTTCTTCCATGGCCTTCTGTCCTCTCCTATCAGACTCCCCCTTCCCCAGCCCTGAATCTCTTTTACCAATCAACTTCCCAGCTCTTTAAATCACCCCTCCCCCTCCCATTTTCAACTATCACCTTGTGTTTCCCCTTCCCCTCTCCCCAACTTTTAATTCTACCCCTCATCTTTCTTTCTCCAGTTCTGCTGAAGGGTCTCAGCCCGAAACATCAACTGTACTCTTTTCCATAGATGCTGCCTGGCCTGCTGAGTTCCTCCAGCATTTTGTGTGTGATACCTAAGATAAAATAAAGTTTATCATATTGCATTAGCCATGTATTATACTCAACTTTCCTCTTCATGTAAAGGGGTTAAAGTTACTTGGGTTATTGAATTAAACATCAAAAACTATATTCCTGTGCACAACATATCTTCTCTTCTCTCTCCCCTCTCCTCTCCCAGTCCAACGTATCTTTCACTTGCTTTCCTTCCCACTGGAAGCAATCAATGACAATAAACACCGAGTCGTCTAGATTTTAAAACTAAGCAGTACATGATAGTTAAATTGTACATTTAAATATCTGAATGGATGTTATGTAGCTTGGACATAGAAAATGAGCATTAAACTTTTTAATTCAACTGTATAATTCCTTCTGTTCTTCAGGAAATTAATCATAACCTATGCTAAATAACTTTTTCTTGTGGGTGATCCTGAAGTGCATGATACCCTATCCTACATTTATTTTTCAAATTGAGTCAATATAAAAATATAATTTGGCTGATTGGCAGGAAACAGAGAGTGGGAATAAAGGGATCCTATTCTGGTTGGCTGCCGATTACCAGTGGTGTTCCGCAGGGATCAGTGTTGGGGCCGCTTCTTTTTACATTGTACATCAACGATTTAGATTATGGAATAGATGGCTTTGTGGCTAAGTTTGCTGATGATACGAAGATAGGTGGAGGGGCCGGTAGTGCTGAGGAAACGGAGAGTCTGCAGAGAGACTTGGATAGATTGGAAGAATGGGCAGAGAAGTGGCAAATGAAGTACAATGTTGGAAAGTGTATGGTTATGCACTTTGGCAGAAAAAATAAACGGGTAGACTATTATTTAAATGGGGAAAGAATTCAAAGTTCTGCGATGCAACGGGACTTGGGAGTCCTCGTACAGGATACCCTTAAAGTTAACCTCCAGGTTGAGTCAGTAGTGAAGAAGGCGAATGCAATGTTGGCATTCATTTCTAGAGGAATAGAGTATAGGAGCAGGGATGTGATGTTGAGGCTCTATAAGGCGCTGGTGAGACCTCACTTGGAGTACTGTGGGCAGTTTTGGTCTCCTTATTTAAGAAAGGATGTGCTGACGTTGGAGAGGGTACAGGGAAGAGTCACTAGAACGATTCCGGGAATGAGAGGGTTAACATATGAGGAACGTTTGTCCGCTCTTGGACTGTATTCCTTGGAGCTTAGAAGAATGAGGGGAGACCTCATAGAAACATTTCGAATGTTAAAAGGCATGGACAGAGTGGATGTGGCAAAGTTGTTTCCCATGATGGGGGAGTCTAGTACGAGAGGGCATGACTTAAGGATTGAAGGGCGCCCTTTCAGAACAGAATTGCGAAGAAATTTTTTTAGTCAGAGGGTGGTGAATCTATGGAATTTGTTGCCACGGGCGGCAGTGGAGGCCAAGTCATTGGGTGTCTTTAAGGCAGAGATTGATAGATATCTGAGTAGCCAGGGCATCAAAGGTTATGGTGAGAAGGCAGGGGAGTGGGACTAAATAGAAGAAAATGGATCAGCTCATGATAAAATGGCGGAGCAGACTCGATGGGCCGAATGGCCTACTTCTGCTCCTTTGTCTTATGGTCTTATGGTCTTATAATTTCAGCTTTCATATGCAAGGAAGTAAATCTTAATTTCTAATTTGTGTTAAGATGTTTAGCCATGTTTAGCCCAGTGTTCTGACACTGGTATTTCATTATTAGAGTAACCATGCAACACCAATAGACAGTAGTAAATTTCTTCACATAAATTAATATCATTTGTAGATTCCTATATCCATTCATAATCTGGCATTATGACTGGATGATTCTAACTAATCAGGCATTAGAATGAAGCAGCCCAGTTTCCTCAAACAATTTATATTTAATGAGATTATGTCCTCAAAAGGCGATAAACCAAGTTGTGTGACAGACTAAACTCAACTGTGTTTTACTTATAGTTATTAATCATTATAATGACCTATTGAATACTAGGCACCAAAGCAGAGCCAGAATCCGACTTACTAAACCTGAGCGTCAAGAACAAACCAGAGTTATTTGGGGGAGAGAAAAATTTTTCTACTTTCACGTGTTAGCTGGAAGCTATATGCGTATAGCTATGGTGCCTAGGCTTTTGCACAGTACTGTATTTATCAATGTGGAGCAGAGAGCAAGTTTGTATATCTGGCGGGAACAAAGGATGTTGGGAATAGTGAGGGTAGAGCGCCGTGGGAGGGGTGTGGGACAGGTGGCAGAGGACTGTAAGGTTGGAAGGTAATGTGGGTGCAGACACATTCAGCCCTGAGACACCAGGCAAGGTAATTTTATTCCAAACGACTTGTTTATTGATCATTACAGAAAATCTCTCTGGTGCTTCCTGCTCCCTCCCCTCTCCTTTCCCCTTTTCCCCAACTACGATTCTCCTCTCCCTGTCACCTTCCCACTCTTAGTCTACAATAGAGACCCATATCAGAATCAGGTTTACCATCACTCACAAATGTAATGAAAATTTTTTGTGGCAGCAGAACAGTGCAATACATACAATTACTACAGTACTGTGCAAAAGTCTAACGCACTTTTGCTGTGTATATGCATCTAAAACAATTGAACAGGTACTGTAGAGGCATTTCAGTAACATTTAATGTTAAAAGAGCAGTATCTCATTTCCTTTTTTCAACCTCGTGTGTTACACCAAGGCACGTGCACACAAACGTGACGAAATTCCTGGGTGAATAAAAATTAAAAATTGTGAGATTTTGTGAATCAGGTGCTACCTGATCGGCTTTCGGCATGAACACAAGAACGGTTAGCATCTTTGTTAAACTTACAACATAAGTTCGAAGGATTAAATAGAGTGCCAACTACTGTAGCCAACAAAACCCAGGAAGTTGCATAACTATGCAAAAAATATAATGAGGCAGAGCACAAGTTGTAAAACTAGTCAGCTCCATCTTGGGTATTAGTCTCCATAGTTCCCAAGAAATCTTCAAAGAGCGATGTCTCCGAAAGGTGGCGTCCATCATTAAGGACCCCCATCATCCAGGACATGTCCTCTTCTCATTGTTATCACCAGGAAGGAGGTACAGACAGACGAAGGCACACGCTCAGCAATTCAGGAACAGGCTCTTCCTCTTTGCCATCCGATTCTTAAATGGACATTTAACCCACTTTTATTATTTCTGTTTTTGCACTATTTTAAATTTAACTATTTAATACGCATATTTTAGTTTAGATTATGAGGACACGCAGTCCTCTTTTATTGTCATTTAGTAATGCATGCATTAAGAAATGATACAATGTTTTTTTCAGAATAATATTACGAAAACACATGGCAAACCGACTTAAAAACTAACAAAAAAACACATAGTTATAACATATAGTTACAACAGTGCAAAGCAATACCGTAATTTGATAAGAACAGACCATGGCACAGTAAAAGTCTCAAAGTCTCTCGAAAGTCCCATCACCTCACGTAAACCTCCAGTGCTGCCAACTTGCCGATGCAGCATCCTGGAAGCATCTGACCACAGTCCGACTCCGAGTCTGTCCGAAAACTCCGAGCCTCCGACCACCTCTTTGACACCGAGCACCGAGCACCATCTATGCCGAGCGCTTCGACCCTGGCCCCGGCAACAGGCAATAGGCAAAGCCGAGGATTTGAGGCCTTCGTCTTCGGAGATTCTCGATCGCACAGTAGCAGCAGCAGCGAAGCAGGCATTTCAGAAGTTACTCCAGATGTTCCTCCGTGCTTCTCACGGCTGTCTCCATCAAATCAGGATTGTGCACGGCATCCTACTTCAAAAATACGATATTTGTGAAAATACATAAACCTATATATACATATATAAATACAAATACATATATATACTTACTGTAATTGATTGATTTATATTTTTCTGATATTATCATGTATTGAATTGTACTGCTGCTGCTAAGTTAACAAATTTCATGACACATGCCGTTGATATTAAACCTGATTCTGATTCTGATTCTGACAATTTGGAGCTTTCAGATCAAAGACCATGAGTGACAACAGAGCACAGCTATTAATGGCGCAGGAAGAACTTTGTTCAAAAGATGAGGAAATGTGAGATTAACTTCTTCGCTGTAATTGATAATCTCTATCAGCTCTGGAGAGGTCATTTCAAGCTGTTTTTTTAGTGCCGCAAGAATCTACTTCCAGAATTATCATTCATTTGTGAATGCGTTTTACCACCACCTATTTATCTGATGTTTTAGCATAGTCATATGTTGTAACTTACAGTTACGTCAAATAATAGAAGGGAACAATCACTCTACTGGGAGTTAGCCTGAGGTCACTCTTGGTGAAAGGGTAGTATCTGCTGAGTCCCCTGATCAGAGTCATGTGAAGTCATGGGAGCAGGTGGTGGATGGTCGAATGAGCAGCTGGTGCATGTCACAAGTCGTGGTTTCACGACTACTGATGCCAGACAGACAACCTCTGAAGAGTATTGATAATGGCTGGAGTCACCTGTCTTGTAAAGACACTGCCCTGAAGAAGGCAATGGCAAATCATTTCAGAAAAACTTGCCAAGAACAGTCATGGTCATGAAAAGACCATGATCGCCTGTGTCGTACAACACCGCATATAATAAACGAACAAATATTGATCGGAAGCTCCTCAATTCCAAAGGATTAGATAGGGTGGAATTTGTTATGTGTGTCCAGGAGGAATCCTGACAGAGTATGTAGACAAGATGACTAAAGGAAAGGCCATACTGGATCCGGTACTAGGCGATGAACCTGGTCAAGTGACAGATCTCTCAGTGGACAAGCACTTTGTAAACAGTGACCACAATTCCCTGAGTTTTACTATAGCCTCAGACAGAGATAAGAGCAGAAAATATGTAATTGGGGGAGGGTCAATTATAATGCTATTAGGCAGGAACTCGAGATCATAAACTGAGAACTCGGATACTCGTATATGGAAGTTGTTTAGGGAGCACTTGCATGGGTTCTGGATAGAATTGTCTCTTTGAGCCAGGGAAAGAATGGTTGGCAGACGGAACCATGAGATGTGGAACATCTAGTCATGAAGAAGAAAGCAGAAGGTTTAGGAAGCAAGGATCAAACAGGGCTCCAGAGAGTTACAAGGTAGTCAAAAAGGAGCTTAAAATGGTCTTGGGAGAGCTAGAAGGAGGCATAAGAAGGCCTTGGTGAGTAGAATTAAGGAAAACCCCAAGGCATTTTACATGTATGTGAAGAACAGAAGGATGGCTGGAGCGGGGGTAGGACTGAATAAGGATAAAGGAGAAAACCTGGGCTTGGAGTCCAGCAAGGTAGGGGAGATCCTTATTGAATATTTTGTTTCAGTGTTCACCAGTGAGAGGGGCCTTGAAGGTTGTGAGGTCAGTGTAGACAAACACTGATATGCTGGCAGACATAGACATAAGGATAAAGGATGTGCTGGAACTTTTGAAAAACGTTAGGATAAATAAGACCCTGGGGCAAGATGGGATATATTCTGTTACTACAGGAAGCGAGGGAAGAGATTGTTGTGCAATTGGTGATGATCTTTGTATCCTCACTGGCTACAGGAGTAGTGTCAGAAGATTAGAGGATGGCAAATGGTATTCTTTTATTCAAGAAAGTTAATAGGGATAACTCTGGGAATTATAGACCAACAAGCCTTATGTCAGTGCTGGACAAACTATTGGAGAGATTCTGCAGATGCTGGAAACCTTGAGCAACAGACACAAAATGCTGGAGGTTCTCAGCAGGCCAGGTAGCATCGAGAGGAAGAAACAGTCTACGTCTTGGGCCAAGACCCTTCATCATGACTGGAAAGGAAGGAGGGAAGAAAACAGAACAAAAAGGTAGGAGGAGGGAAAAGAGCACAAGTTGGCAGGTGAGATCAGGTAAGGGGGAAGCTGGGTGTGTGGGTCAGGGGGATGAGGCAAGAAACTAGGAATGTGATAGGTGGAAAAAGCAAAAGGCCAGATTAGAAGGAATCTGATAGGAGAGGACAGTGGACCATGGAAGAAATGAAACAAGAAGGGGCACCAAAGGGAGGTGATGGGCAGGTAGGGAGAAAAGAAGGGGTGAGAGGGAAACCAGAATGGGAAATGGAAAGAAAGAGACAGGGAAGGGGAGAGAAGTTACAAGAGAAATTGACGTTCATGCTGTTAGACTGGCGGATACCCATATGGAATATGAGCCGTTGCCTCTCCAACCCAAGTGTGACCTCATTATGCAAGTAGAAGAGGCCATGTCAATATGGGAATGGAAAGTCAAACTGAAATGGGTGGCTGATGAGAAATCTCATCTTTTGTGGCAGATGAAGCAAATGTGCTCAATAAAATGATCCCTCAATCTACATCAAGTCTCACTGATGAAGAGGAGACCATACCAGCAGCACGGAATACAGTAGACGACCCTGACAGGCTCACAGGTGAAGTGTCACCTCACCTGGAGGAAGTGTTTGGGGCCCTGAATGGTCGTGAGGGAGGATGTGAATGGGCAGGTGTAGCACTTGACCCACATGCAGGGATAAGTGCCAGGTGGGAGGGACAAGTGGACAAGGGAGTCATGTAGAAAGTAATCCTTCAGAAATCAGAGATTTATCCCACTGGGGGAGGCAGAGCAGGCGCGGGTGCCTCCTATCATTGTAGGCATGGCTACCTGATTATGCTGAAGATATCCTCAAGGTGCGGAAGTGCATAGAATAAACACATTGTACAAAGCTTTACAGATCCTTCATTGGTAACTTCTAAGAAAGTAAAAACATTAAATAGAAAAATAGAAACTTAGAAACATAGAAAACCTATAGCACAATACAGGTACTTTGTCCTACAATGCTGTGCTGAACATGTACTCACTTTAGAAATTAGCTATGGGGTACCTTATCAAATGCCTTGCTGAAATCCATATACACTACATCTACTGCTCTACCTTCATCAATGTGTTCAGTCACATCCTCAAAAAATTCAATCAGGCTTGTAAGGCACGACCTGCCTTTGACAAAGCCATGCTGACTATTCCTAATCATATTATGCCCCTCCAAATATTCATAAATCCTTTCTCTCAGGATCTTCTCCATCAACTTACCAACCACTGAAGTAAGACTCACTGATCTACAATTTCCAGGGCTATCTCTACTCCCTTTCTTGAATAAAGGAACAACATCTGCAACCCTCCAATCCTCCGAAATCTCTCCCATCCCCATTGATGATGCAAATATTATTGGTTAACAGAATGTCTTAGTCATTGTTATCTTCTATATATTGGCTTAATTAAGTAACACACTTCTTTCCTCTTCCTTCTGTAGCCGGAAAGAATTTTTGTGAGTACCAAGGGTTCTTTCCCAAGAAACTGTTATTCAATTGTCTTCACTGAAAATGAGAGCTGGGTGACTCAGAGTTTGTTAGATAATCAGTTTGTTAGAACTGCTTGTTATGTTGTAATCAGGATTTCCAAAGCCCTTCAGAGCCAATTAAGTATTGTTCAAATGCAGTAATGCAGCAGCAATTTATAAACATTGAAATTGCTTCACCGGGAGTGACTGAGCACAGACTTGATGGGGAAGTGGAGCCTGATATGAATCAGAGCACATGCAGTAGTCTTGGATAAACTCAAGTCTACATACAGTTAATAAGAGAGGATGGCAATAGCCGAGTCCAGAGGTAATAAAGACATGGATCATGTTTCAGGAGCAGATGAATAGAGTCAGGATTGAAGTTAAGTGATGTTTTGAAGGTAGACGTAATTGGTCTTGGCAATGCTCATCCCAAGATGAAAGTAGAGTATTTTACATTGCTGAATTCTGATTTACATTTTAGTAGAGAATTAATGCCTAAATAAGCCAAGCGCTTGAGACCTTCAGAACCCCTTAGAAGTTTTAAATTATTTATTTATCGTTCTGCCAGGCACTTTGTCCACCATTTATAATGCCCTCCAATTACTAAAAAAATGTCGAATTATTAATGTTTAGGCAATACACACAAAATATTGGAGGAACTCTTCGGCAGGACTTGTCCTGAAACGTCCACTGTACTCTTTTCCGGAGATGCTACCTGGCCTGCTGAGTTCCGCCAGCATTTTGTGTGTATTGCTTGGATTTCCAGCATCTGCAGATTTTCTCATTACTAATGTTTGTTCTTTTTTAAAGAATTGCTTAATTTATCTATATGAAACCCGCTGTGAATTATTATTTCTTTGAATGCATTTTCTTTCTTTTCTTTTTAAATCTTTTTATTGAATAAGTATACAAAAAGGTAAGCCATATAGGCACTAATACACTGTTAGAATATAATAAAATTACAGGAGATATTAATACAAAAAAAATGATACAAACAATGTAATTTAAACATAACGTACCAAGGTAACATAATAGTATACTAATTTTTATATATATATCAATAGAGAAAAAAAAACCCAAAAAAACCCACCGTGCAACTAACTAAAAGCAAAGCAAAGCAATGGGCTAACTTGAAACCAAACAGAGTTAAAAAACTTAAAATCACGTCCTCAATTCCGACTTCCATTAAAAACAGTAAAAAAAAACAAGAAGGGTATATATTACATTAAATGAAAATATTGAATAAAAGATCTCCAGGTCTGTTCAAATTTAAATGAGGAGTCATAAAGATTGCTTCTAATTTTCTCCAAATTCAAGCATAATATCGTCTGAGAAAACCAAAAAAAGGTAGTTGGAGCATTAAGCTCTTTCCAATGTTGTAAGATACATCTTTTCGCCATTAAAGTAAGAAATGCAATCATTCTACGGGCTGAAGGAGAAAGATTACTGGAAATTTTAGGTAGTCCAAAGATAGCAGTAATAGGGTGAGGAGAGATATCTATATTCAATACCTTGGAGATAATATTAAAAATGTCTCTCCAAAAAGTTTCCAGAGTAGGACAAGACCAAAACATATGAGTTAAAGAAACTATCTGCTCCGGACATCTATCACAAAAAGGATTAATATGAGAATAAAAGCGAGCTAATTTATCTTTGGACATATGAGCTCTATGAACAACTTTAAATTGAATTAGGGAATGTTTAGCACAGATAGAGGAAGTATTGACTAATTGTAAAATCTGCCCCCAGTCATCCACGGAAATAATAGATCCCAATTCTTGTTCCCAATCTGACCTAATCTTATCAAATGGAGCTTTCCTAAGTTTCATAATAATATTATAAATAATAGCCATTGCACCCTTCTGACATGGATTAAGGTTAATTATAGTATCTAAAATATTTGTAGGAGGGAGCATTGGAAAGGAAGAGAGTATAGTACTTAGGAAATTTCTAACTTGTAGATATCTAAAAAAATGTATTCTTGATAAATTATATTTATTAGATAATTGTTCAAAAGACATAAGGGAACCATCTAAAAATAAATCCAAAAACCGTGAAATACCCTTAGTCTTCCAAATTTGAAAAGCACGATCCGTAAAAGAGGGAAGAAAAAATGTGTTACCTAAAATAGGAATCGCTAGCCCAAATTGGTTAAGATCAAAAGATTTTCTGAATGGAAACCACATACGTAAGGTATATTTAACTATTGGGTTAGACACCTGTTTAAGGCGTTTCAAATCAAAAGGAAGAGAGGAACCTAAAATAGAGCCAAGTGTATAGCCCTGAACAGATTGTAATTCCAATGCTACCCATTTAGGAATGGATAGTATATCCTGGTCAAGCAACCAAAATTTCATATGTCGAATATTAATTGCCCAATAATAAAATCTAAAGTTAGGTAATGCTAAGCCTCCATCTCTCTTAGCTTTCTGTAAATGTATTTTACCCAATCTCGGGTTTTTATTTTGCCAAATAAATGAAGAAATTTTGGAGTCAACTTTATCAAAAAAAGATTTTGGAACAAAAATTGGTAATGCCTGAAATATATATATAAATTTTGGCAAAAAAAACATCTTAACTGCATTAATACAACCAAAGTTAAATATAAAGGAAACCATTTAGATGAAAGTTGAATAATATGGTCAATTAAGGGTAAAAAGTTAATCTTAAATAAATCTTTGTATTTACAAGTAATTTTAATCCCAAGATATGAAAAATAATTATTAATCAATTTAAATGGAAAGTTATGATATAAGGGAAGTTGTTTATTAATCGGGAAAAGTTCACTCTTACTAAGATTTAATTTATAACCTGAAAAAAAGAACAAATTGGGCTAATAGCTCTAAAACAGCAGGGATAGATTTTTGGGGATTAGAAATATATAAAAGTAAGTCATCAGCATAGAGTGATATTTTATGGGACTTTAAGCCCCGAGTTATCCCAGTAATATTTGGAGATTCTCGAATGGCAATTGCAAGAGGTTCTCATGCAATATCAAATAATAAAGGACTAAGAGGACACCCTTGTCGAGTACCTCGAAAAAGAGGGAAAAAAGGTGAGCTTAGAGAGTTAGTACGGATCGAGGCCACAGGAGAATGATATAACAATTTAATCCAGGATATAAATTTCGAGCTAAAATTAAACATTTCAAGCACCTTAAATAAATAAGGCCATTCTACTCTATCAAAAGCTTTCTCAGCATCTAAAGAGATAACACACTCAGGAACATTTCGTGAGGGAGTAGAAACAATATTTAACAGTGTGCGAATATTATAAAAAGAGTAACGACCTTTAATAAAACCCGTTTGGTCTTCCGAAATAATAAAAGGAAGTACTTTTTCTAATCTATTTGCTAATAACTTAGAAAAAACTTTAGAATCAACATTTAATAAAGATATTGGTCTATAAGATGCACATTGAGCAGGATCTTTATCCTTCTTTAATATTAGAGAGATTGACGCTCTATTGAAAGATTCAGGAAGTTTACCAAGTTTTAATGAAGCCTCAAAAACCCTACAGAGCCAAGGGAATAATGAAGGTGCGAAACATTTATAAAATTCTACGGTAAACCCATCAGGGCCAGGAGCTTTCCCCAAATTCATAGAGAAAATAACATTCTTAATCTCGTCCGTGGTAATGGGAGTATCTAACATAGAAGACATATCCTGTGAAATCTCAGGGAAGTCTAGATTATCTAAAAAATCATTCATATATTTAGAATCTCGAGGAGACTCTGATTGATATAAGGAAGAATAAAAATCACAGAAAGTTTGATTAGTCCCCACATGATCAAGTATCAGTCGGTCATTTTGGTTATAAATCTGATTAATTTGAGATTTAGCATAATTAGACTTCAGTTGATTAGCCAACAGTTTGCCAATTTTGTCACTGTGTACATAAAATTCACTTCTTGTTTTCTTTAATTGGTTTACAATCGAGGACGAAAGTAATAAACTGTGTTCCATTTGAAGTTCAGTTCTTTGTTTATATAACTCCTCAGAAGGAGCTATAACATATTTCTTATCAATTTCCTTAATCTTGTCCACGATTACCAACTCCTCCTGCTTCAGCTTCTTCCTCAAAGCAGCAGAATACGAGATAATCTGACCACGAATATAAGCTTTAAAAGTATCCCAAAGAATATTGACAGAAATATCCTCTGTATAGTTAATTGTAAAAAAAAGATCAATCTGTTCATTCATAAAGTTAACAAAGTCCGAGTCCTGAAGCAACAGCGAATTAAAACGCCATTGTCTATTATTTTGTGTATTGGCCTGAATTTTAATAGAAAGCTTAAGTGGAGCATGATCCACAATGGTTATAGAGTCATAATCACATTTAATCACTGAAGAAATAAGACGAGAATCAATAAAGAAATAATCAATTCTTGAATAGGAATGGTGAACATGTGAAAAAAAAGAAAAATCTTTTTCCTGAGGATGCAAAAAACGCCAAATATCTGTCGACCCAGAATCAGAGAGGAATGAATTAATCAAAGTTGCAGATTTATTAGGTAAGGTCCGTAGAGGAGCTGAATGGTCCAAAGCTGGAGATAAACAGGTATTAAGATCAATGAAAACTCATTCAAATTCGGGAACTGATTGAATAGTGATTTATAAAATTCCGGACAGTCCATATTAGGACCATAAACATTAACCAAAACTACCTTTTTATTAAATAGTAGACCACTAACCAATAGAAATCTACCATTCGGATCAGAAATAATATCATGTTGTATAAAAGTAACTGAGGAGTCTATAAAAATAGAGACGCCTCGAATCTTAGCATTGGAGTTCGAATGAAACTGTTGTCCCTTCCAGAATTTAAAAAAACGTAGTCTGTCCCCCCGCCTCCGCACATGGGTCTCTTGTAAAAATAAAATTTGTGCTTTAAGTCTCCGGAACACTTTAAAAACTTTTTTCCTTTTAATAGGATGATTAAGACCATTAGTATTCCAGAAGACAAAATTAATAATAGACTCCATAAACCCTAAAGTCAACCCGCATCAAGGAGGATTGACGATAGGCTCGACCCACGAACCCGGAAAGGGAACAGAACAAATAAGAGATACCGGGAAGAAGAAGGCAACCAATACTTCAATAGTGTACATAGCCCAAGAAGAAAGAAACTAAAACGTGAAGCCCCTCCCACCACCCCCCACCCCATGACCTTCAAGGCTAAATCTAACGCAGACCAGCCCAAAAGAAGCAAGCACTTAAACTACCCCCATGACTTCTGGTATACGCTCCCTAAAAAAAGTGTAAATATAAAAAAAGGTCAGCTAATTATAAAACAGTAAGAGAATAAAAAAAGGTAACTCAATTAAAACAAACACGTAATATAACAGAGTAAAAGCCAGAAAATATAAAAAAACTGCAACAAACCCCAGACCCTATAAGTAAACAAAACAAAAAAAAATGAGATTATTAGCATAAACTAGTTATGAAAACCTACAAAACAAAGTAGATTTAAAAAACTACAAAATTTAAGGCCACAAAGGAAATATGTAAAATGACAGTGAGGGAATAACCACCCAGAATCCCCTGGGAAAAAGAAAGGAATGACACAGTTAAAAAGAAAGTTTAGCAACCATATTAAATAATCAAACATAAACTTTTCTGCCCATATAGGACAAAAAAAAATTAAGACTGACAGTTAAAAATTACGATTAAAATGCTGAAGGTGAAAATTGATCCAGATAACTCTGGGCATCCGATGAATGCATTTTCATGACAAATTGCGTTATAAATTGAATTCTTGAAAGATTGTGGGTTATTAAAACTGCTGTGCCTAATACGCAGAAATGTTTCTTCAATTAGTTGAAATTATTACAAGCATAAAAACATAGAGAATAGGGACAGGCAGCAACTGGCATTTGGGCCTGTTTAGCCATACATGGCTAAATTTCCAAATTTGTTGTCCTGGTCCAGTTTCTCCCCATCTATCCAGACACATATAATTATATATAATGAAGAGGTTGCATGAGGTGAAAGGATTTATCATGATTTTTCTCCCATTCCACCCATCTCCTATATGAGTTTTCTGATGAAACACACAGATTTTGAGTGTATCATGATATCTACATAATAGGTGTGGTGTCACGTGACCGGCAACAATGAATATAGAATTGAGTCAGGTTTTATAAAAAGAAACAAACATTTATGAAACTCTGCTCAAAAATAGCAAAATGTATTTAAACAACTAACTTAACCGGAAGTTAACTGCAATACGGCAACTCTGGAACAGTTCTTAAAAAGGTAAATGCGAAAACAGTTCTTAAAGTGGTAAATTCGAACACAGTTCTTAGAATGGTAAATTCGAAAGTCCAAGCGATTTATACAGTCAACTAGGAAAGACTTTCCTGAAGTAAAGAATTCCTCGAAGACGTGACGCTACTGCTGATCCCAGCCGGAA
Organism: Mobula hypostoma; assembly: GCF_963921235.1. NCBI lineage: Eukaryota > Metazoa > Chordata > Chondrichthyes > Myliobatiformes > Myliobatidae > Mobula > Mobula hypostoma. The sequence goes on along the minus strand of NC_086105.1, from coordinate 18,896,559 downwards.
CCTGCCTTGTCCACAGGATTCACAACGACGGAAGTAAAACGGTTTAAAGGAACTGACCTTTTCCTCCGGACAATAGACACTGTGCAATCCTTCCTGCTTTAGCAGAGGATATCTCAGATGCAGGTCACTTTTTCTTGAACGAAGATTCAATAAAGGTCGATCCTCTCCAAAACCACCAAACAATATCAGCTTTACTCAGCTCGGCGAATTCCTGTACTTTGGTTAGGTCTTCACTCTCCAATACTACTGACAATAGAAAGTAGAACTCCACTTTAAAACGAAACTGCGTCATAAGACGAATACGCAGCACAACAGATAATCTGACAAGTTAAATAATGAACTAAACTTTAGATTATGAAGACACACAATCCTCTTTTATTGTCATTTAGTAATGCATGCATTAAGAAATGATGCAATATTTGCTCCGGTGTGATATCACAAAACATAGGACAGACCAAGACTGAAAAAACTAACAAAACCGCATAACTATAACATATAGTTACAACAGTGCAACACTACCATAACTTAGTGAAGAAGTCCATTAGCACAGTAAAAAGTTCAAAGTCTCTCAAATGTCCCACATCTCACGCAGACGGGAGAAGGAAGAAAAACTCTCCCTGCCATGCCGACCACAATCCGACTCTGAGTCATCCAAAAACTTCAAGCTCTGATCAGCTCTCCGACACCGAGTACTGAGCGCCATCTCTGTCCGAACGATTCGACCTCAATCTCGGTCGCCAACAGCAGGCCAAGGATTTTGAGGCCTACCCTCCGGAAGATTCCCCACTGCGCAGTAACAACAGCAGCAAACTTGGGTTTCAGAAGTTTCTCCAGATGTTCCTCTGTGCTTTCATGTCTATCTCCATCAAATCAGAATTGTCCACGTCCCCTATTTAACGGATACAATATAATTTTTCACCAGAGGGCTTGCGCACGCGCGGCCCGCTGGTCTCTCTCCTCCCGCCTTAAAACTTAAAATTCAACTGGAAAAACTAAAATGCATCACACCAGGGTCCCCCTTTATATACCTGGTGAGAACATGTCGTCACGTGACCTCACACTGGCGGGAAAATTACATCACCCCACTATCACAAGACCATTACCTCATGCTCACAAGATACTCAATTACATCATGGTCATAAGACAGTCACAAGATATCCATGAGGTATATAACAGTGGAGATGTGAGCAACTGTATGTCAAACTTCCAAGAAGAAACCGCAAGTCATGTTAAAAGGTTCTGAAAAAGATGTATATACAAAACTCCTGTGGATGTTGCAAGTCTGAACTAAAAAGCAAGTGTGTGAAAAATTCTGGAAATTTATGGTTTTATTTCAACGAGATAGCCACAGAGGCAGTGCATCAAGATTTACTTGTTTATGCTTTGGTCCTCCTAGCCTTCTCTCTGTGTTGCCATTATGCTGCACAAAGCAAAATAGAGTTTTCCAAAAGGTAGCCTCTGGACAGTGAAAATGTACTGTGCATTTGTACAGTAATAAGATGACTAATCATTTTTATAACCTACATAAAGGACCACGGCAGTGAGAAACTGGATGTGGCATTATAAAAGATGAGTTTATAGTTTCTTATTTGCAATCATATGATACTCTGCATTTCTTACACTACATTTTCATAAATCTTAATGTTTATAATGAGAATAGCTAAGGCCTTTCTGGACAATAGCAATACCCATGTCAGGCTGCTGCTTATTGATTTACAGCTTAGCATTCAACACAATCATACTCTCAGTCCTAAACAACAAGCTTCAAAACCTGGGCCTCTGTACCTTCTTCCACAGCTAGATCTTTGCCTTCCTCAGCGGGAGTCTGTGAGGATCAGAAACAGCATCTCCTCCTCGCTGACAATCAAAACTGGTGCACTTCATGGCTGCATGCTAAGTTCTCTATACTACTCTTCTCTACTCCCACGATTGTGTGGCTAGGCACAGCTTAACACCGTCTATAAATTTGCTGATGGCACTATTATTGTTGGCAGAGTTTCAGATGGTGACAAGGAGGCATAAAGGAGTGAGATAGATCTACTGGATGAGCAGTGCCACCGCAACAATCTTGCATTGAACACAGTTGAGACCAAGGAATTGATTGTGGACTTCAGGAGGCGGAAGTCAAGGGAACACAGACTAGTCCTGTTCATGGGATCAGCATTGGAAAGGGTGAGCAGTTTCAAGTCATTGGGTGTCAATATCTCTGAGGATTTATTCTGGGCCCAGCAAATTGATGCATTTACAAAGAAGGCATAGCAGTTGCTATATTTCATTAGGAGCTTGAGGAGAATTGGGATGTCAGCAAAGACACTCACACATTTCTACAGATGTACTGTGGAGAGCATTCTAATTGGTTACATCAGTGGTCTCCAACCACCGGGCCGCGGACCGGTACTGGGCCACAAAGCATGTGCTACCAGGCCGCGAGGAAACAATATGAAATGATATGAGTCAGCTGCACCTTTTCTCATTCCCTGTCACGCCCACTGTTGAACTTGAACGCACGCGAGGTCATCAGTGACCCAAGACACAAATGACCCAAGACGTGCAAAGGAATGGGTCCGTGACCCATTTGTGAATGTTTCCGGTGAATCATCCATGTCAGCACGGGAAGAAGGTCAACTCCTTGAGCTTGCAAATGACGGCGGGCTGAGAAGTATGTTTGACATAACATCTCTGCTGGCATTCTGGATCAAAGTTAAGGCTGAATATCCTGAGATAGCCATGAAAGCACTGAAAACGTTGCTTCCATTTCCAACATCATATTGCTGCGAAGCGGAGTTTTCTGCGATGAATGCAACGAAAATTAAATTGTGGAATAGACTGGACATAAGGAACCCCCTTCGAGTATCGTTGTCTCCCATCACCCCTCGATGGGACCGTCTTGTTGCAGGGAAACAAGCCCAGGGCCCCCACTGATTCAGCGATATTGGTGTGTTGCAATGATTTTATATGTTCATACGGGGAAAATATGCACTGTGTGTTTAATATCCAAACGTTACTTAAAATGTTATGATGCTATTGACTTATAAGTGACTTATAGGTCTGTGGTCCCCAGCCTCCGGGCTGCGAAGAAAGCAATGGTACAGCGGTAGCCAGAACACACCCAGCACATCTTTAAGAAAAAAGCCGAAATAAACAAGCTAATTGATTAGGTGCTGCCCGGCATGTAAATGTCGGCCCAGATCAGAGGTGATTGCCGATTGCGTCGCCTCTGATCTGGGCCGACATTTACGTGCCAGGCAGCACCTAATCAATTAGCTTGTTTATTTCAGCTTTTTTCTTAAAGATGTGCTGGGTACGTTCCGGCTACCGCTGTACCGCTGCATTCTTCGCGGCCTGGAGGTTTGTGACCACTGTTATAATTGACTTATCACTATATTCATGCAAGGAAAATATGTTCTGTGTGTTTAATATTAAATTTGCTGGATAAACCCCTTTAGAAACGGAATTGAGTGTATTAGCCATTTATATGTGACTTATAGTTGACTTACCACCCATATTCCGGTCGTGATTAATACCACCACCCCCCTGCCCCAGTCGGCCGGTCCGCAAGAATATTGTCAATATTAAACCGGTCCGCGGTGCAAAAAGGTTGGGGACCCCTGGGTTACATCATCATCTCATACAGAGGACCACTGCACAAGATCAGAAAAAGCTGCAGCAAGTTGTAAACTCTGCCAGCTCCGTCACGGACTGTAGCCTCCCCAGAATCCAGGACAGGTTCAAAGGGTGATGCCTCCAAAAGGTGGCATCCATCATTAAGGACCACCATCACCCAGGACACGTTACCTTCTCAACGTTACATTCAAGGAGTGGGTATAGGACCCCGAAGACACACACTCAGTGTTCCAGGAATGGCTTCACCCTCTTCCATCAAAGTTCTGAATGGAAAATGAATCCATCAGCACTTCCTCAGTGATTTTTTCCTCTTTTTACACTACGTATTTAATTTAATTTAATTTTTATATATATTTCTTATTGTAATTTATAGATTTTATCATTACTAATTGCAATGTAGTGTTGTTGCAAAACAACAAATTTCACAATATATGCCAGTGATATTAAACCTGATGGTCAAGAGGTTAAGTTGTTTCTTACATCAAATATCAGAATGGGAAGAAATGTGATCTAAGTGACTTTGACCGTGGCATGATTTTTGGTGCCAGATGAGGGTGGTCTGAGTACCTGAGAACTGTTGATCTCCTGCGAGTTTCACACATTACTGTCTAGATTTTACGGATAATAGTGCAATAAACATAAAAGATCCAGAGTGTGGCAGATCTGTGGCCAAAAAGGCCTTGTTAATGAAAGAAGTAAGAGGAGAATGACCAGACTGGTTTAAGGCAGCAGTAACTCTAATAATCATGCATTACAACAGCGCTGTGCAGGACAGCATCTCTAAATGCACAAAACGCCAAAGCTTGAACTGGATGAGTTACAGCAGTAGAAGACCACGAACGTACACTCATTGGCCAATTTGTTAGGTACAGCGGATACCTAACAAAGTGACTGCTGATTGTATTTCTAGATAGCCAGATTGGACATTGCTTTAAATGTCACTCAAAACAAATATTTTCCACAGACTACCACACCCTCATTTATTCACTGAAAGGAGAGCCTTTGCAATCAATTCTGAGTCCATTTTCTGTGACTTCAGCTACCACAGGAACAAAGCTAATACTGACTTATATTCATATTTTTCCTAAGTAATATTCTTGTAAATGAGTTTCCAGCCAGAGTTCACAGGAAAGATACGAACAGAAGAAATGACTGCAGTTTCCTCTCCCTCGCTCAGAAACCCTGGAATTAAAATACACTCTATGTCACCGTGCAGCCGTCTCAGCACAGGCTTGGGAATCAAGCCTAGAGACTGTGTGGGTCATGTATTCACTCTCTAAATTTGTGCAGCACAGAGGCCACAGGTTGAACTTCCGTGGTTTACAACCCCTTCTAATCCTGTAACCTTTGGTATCACGATTTTACATCTGCTGATAACATCTCATCAGCTACTTAGCAATTCACAGTATCCCATATTCATCTTGTAGCATATTATTGCCATTTGAACTTTTTAGAATAGACAGCTTCTGAAACAGAATAAAACATTGATATCTCTGATTGAATTATACCTTCAGGCAAAATGTTGATAAATTAAATAACTGTACAATTGTTTGCCAACACAACAGTCCTTTAAATATTTATAAAAGTGGAAATGATCTCTCCTTCCCTGAGGCATTCCACCTTAAAATATTCTGGCCCAAAGCACTGGTAATTGTCAATATCTCTCTGACCACAATGAAAATATAATACATAAAATTGGTAAGTTGAAGGGTTTCATTTTCTCTGATCTTATTTTCCCTTTTATTAAGTAAGTGCCAGAACTAATACTATAACTATATCAGGCTGCTCTGAATTCTCGGTTTAATCTCTTCACTTCAAAATTGGGTTGAACATATTATGAACATATAAATCAAGTGCAAGAGTTTACAACCAGGCTGAAGAAATGCTGCTCGCTGATCAAATCACTATCATATATCTACAGAGATGTTGCAGGCCGACCTCACGGGGCACCCGTGAGTGTGAAAAAATATCAGCAAGTCATCAGCCCATCAGACTACCTACTGGAATTGAAAATCAGAAAGAATAAAGCTGAAAGTTCAAATTAAATTTATGTCACATATTAAAAGCAGAATAACGTAAGGGGAGGGGTGGGATTTATCGATGAGAATTACAAGCTTACATGATTACAAACATTTAATTGCTCAGCCTGTCAAATAGAACATTACAGCAATCTCCATGATTGGGGCAAACAACTATCTTTGGACTTCCACATTTGATGTCTGTGATGTAATGCTCTCTGACAGTGATTGTGTATTTGTGGTTGGTGAAAATCCCTGTCTGATTTTCTCCATAGTAAAAATTAGTCGCCTCAGTAGTATTTTCCATTCAAGACTTCAGCTCATATGTGTAAGTTTGTAAAACTAACCACTACTCAAAACAAAGGTAAGATGCATTTTATTTAACTCTTTAAGCATTTTTATGCTTTTAAAGCAAAATACTCAGGATTTTAGCATGCATTTGCAATTGTTGTCAGTGCACAGGGGTTTAAACACTTCTTTAAAATGAGGAGCATCAGTTTTAATTTGGAATATAAATTATTTTATTTAAAAAAGATACAAAGGGATGCATATCCCAAAATTTAGTCTTTAAAATGGAGCCAAATCCTGTTGGTCCTGTCCTCTAAGCTGGATTTATTCCATCAGTTACCCAAGTCACAAGCAAAATGCACATTAAACACCCCACAATTACCAATCTCACCCATCATCAACTTGTATTTAACATGTTACTTGCAGTTATTTCAGATACCATCGGTTAAAATTCTAGTTTTTGTGCAGCATCTTTAAACAGTTTATCTCCTGTCTTGTATAATATAAGGAAATTTGCAAGGATGTCAAATGATTCTGGTCCAATTTCGGTCACGTTGTCATACCCATCATCAATGATGCCCATCATCCAAGCCATGCTCTCTTTTCGCTACTGGCATCGGGCAAGAGGGACAGAAGCCTCAGATCCCACACTGACAGCTTCAGGCACAGTTTTGACCCCACAACCATCAGCTCCTGAAATGGCATGGATAAATTTACTCACCCGAACCCTGAATGGACTCTATAACCTCCAGACTCACTGTCAAGGGCTTTTTACAACTCATGTTCTCAGTATTATCCTTTTTATTCATAGCTGGTCTTCTTCTACACATTGCTCGTTTTGACAGTTTCTGTCTACGTATGATTTTTTCACAGATTCTACTGTCATTCTTTATTTTCCCTGCACATGCCTGCAAGAAAATTAATCCCAAGGCAGTATAGGGTAACATGTACATACCTTGATAATAAATTTATTTTGAACTTTAATATCATACTGTTTTGGACTCTCATGATAATAACTTCTTTTTCAATATCTACAGTATGATATTGTTCATCTCAAAAAACAAGTACACTTGTTTGATACACGAGAGAGAGAGAGAGAGAGAGAGAGAGAGAAAGAGAGAGAAATTTGACCTACATTCCATATCCAGATCTGAAGACTGGTTGCTGTTGAAATTAATATTTGCTATATCACAAACTATACAATATGCCCTAACAATGGCCCATTGGGAAGCTGATGTCTGTTTCTTCACCTCTGTGACTTGATGCACCATATACTGTTACTGATACACAAAGTGGGCATCGACGAGTCAAAGAAAACCCTGCAAAAGATCAGTTTTGGTGCTGCAAACATTTAAATTTGTAGATCAAAATCCATGTAAAATTTGGAAGGGAAAGCTAATTGTCACTAATTGGCAACACTTCCTTGTCACCAATTTGTCATACCTTCACACATACGTTAAGGTATAGTTTTATATATTTCATGACATACTTGTGGGGAAAATCACAGTCTACCTACTGGAGAATCATCACACTGCTACTGCAAAGACTGCTTGTTTCAGTTAGTGTTATTTTTATAATTATCCGTGCTTGTGGATATGCAAAATTCTGACAATAAATAATCTCACAAATGCTTTGCAGGGATACATCAAAGTCATGGTGATGAAAAGAGTAGGTGGAAGAAAATAGAGATTGAAATGAGCAGTGGATACAGTGGATGGGAAATACGAAATAAAATCTATAATGAGTCAGAACTCAGAGATAAGTTCAAGAAGGACAAGGTACATGATCAAGAAAACTAAACAAGCAAACTTTAGATTTCAAGGAATAGAAAACATAAAACCATTTTGTACAAATATTAGTGACTCTTCCATATGGGAACCACGGTGAATCAGATAATGAATAGATTTATGAGTTTCTGTATTTTGAAATCAAACTAATTCCTTCCTATTCTTAGATCAGTTGGAGCCACAACTCCTAGTGGATTATCCCATTGGAACATCGGCTCATTTAATTATGAAGATATTGAACAGTTCATGTTTAAAAATTAATTAAATGAATTTATATTGATCACACAGTCTTTAGAGTCTACAGGAACATCCTACTGATAACAGAAAGCAGGGATTCTCATCTGTAAGTAGGATGAAGCTGCAAGGGGTTGAGTATTGAAGGATTTCAGAGACAAGCAATAAAGAGCCAAGGCTTTTGTACTTATTAATAGCAATAAAGATGGAGGCAGATATCCAGTGTAGTGAAAGTAATATTTTAGGTCAGAAAATTTACAAATTTGTAGAACTTGGAAAAACTTCAGGCTAAGTCAGACCCTAGGGACGACAGAAACAAAGAAAGTTAAGGCTCCTGAGACATGAGGAGTTCAGAGCAGGAAGAAAGTTGTTAACAATAGTGTACACACATTACATTAGTCTTTATTTGTTTTATCATCTTTGATATAAATGCCATTTTATATTTGTTTGATGATTTGGTGAAATACCAACCTGAAAACAAATAATTATAAGGAAAATGCAACACGCACAACACGTTGGAGGAACTCAGCAGGTCGGGCAGCATCCGTGGAAACGAACAGTCAACATTTTGGGCCAAGACCCTTCATCAGGACTGAAGAGGGAGGGGGCAGGGGCCCTATAAAGAAGGTGGGGGGAGGGTGGGAAGGAGAAGGCTGGCAGGTTCCAGGTGAAAAACCAGTAAGTGGAAAGATCAAGGGGTGGGGGAAGGGAAGCAGGGAGGGGATAGGCAGGAAAGGTGGAGAAGGAATAGGGGAAAGCACAATGGGTAGTAGAAGGAGGCAGTACCATGAGGGAGGTGATAGGCAGCTGGAGGAGGGGTCAGAGTGAAACTGGGATAGGGGAAGGGAATTACCAGAAGTTGGAGAATTCAATGTTCATGCCAAGGGGCTGGAAACTACCCAGACGGTATATAAGGTGTTGCTCCTCCGACCTGAGTTTGGCCTCATTATGGCAGTAGAGGAGGCCATGTATGGACATATCCGAATGGGAATGTGAAGCAGAGTTGAAATGGGTGGCAACCAGGACATCCTGTCTGTTGTGGATGTATCTGCCTACCTGGACTCCATTTTGTCACCCATAGTTCAGTCCCTCCCCACCTACATCCAGGATACATCCCTTGCCCGCCACCTCTTCAATAACTTCCAGTTTCCCAGTCCTGACCGCTTCATTTTCACTATGGATGTCCAATCCTTATACACTTCCATTCCCCATCAAGACGGCCTCAAAGCCCTCCGCTTCTTTCTGGACAATAGACCTCACCAGTTCCCCACCACCACCACCCTCCTCCGGTTGGCGGAATCGGTACTTACACTTAATAACTTCTCTTTTGGCTCTTCTCACTTTCTTCAGACCAAGGGTGTAGCTATGGGCACTCGTATGGGCCCCAGCTATGCCTGCCTCTTTGTTGGTTATGTGGAACAGTCTATGCTCCAAACCCATACTGGTACAGCTCCCCAACTTTTCCTTTGCTACATTAATGACTACATTGGTGCTGCTTCCTGCATCCATACTGAGCTCGTCAATTTTATCGACTTTGCTTCCAACTTCCACCCAGCCCTCAAATTTACTTGGTCCATCTCGGACATTTCTCTCCCCTTTCTCAATCTCTCAGTCTCCATCTCTGGAGACAGACTGTCCACTGACATCTTCTATAAGCCCACTGACTCTCATAACTACCTCGACTATACTTCTTCCCACCCGCCACATGTAAAAATGCCATTCCTTATTCCCAGTTCCTCCATCGCCGCCGCATCTGCTCCCAGGATGAGACTTCCCATTCCAGGACATCTCAAATGTCCTCTTTCTTTAAGGATCGTTCTTTCCCTTCTGCCGTCTTCAATGATGCCCTCACCTGCATCTCCTCCACTTCCCGCACTTCGGCCCTCATCCTATCTTCCCGTCACCACAACAGGGACAGAGTTCCCCTTGTCCTCACCTACCACCCCACCAGCCTCCGGATTCAGCACATTATCAGGATCTCCCGGTTGCCACCCACTTCAACTCTGCTTCACATTCCCATTCAGATATGTCCGTACATGGCCTCCTCTACTGCCATGATGTGGCCAAACTCAGATTAGAGGAGCAACACCTCATATACCGTCTGGGTAGTTTCCTGCCCCTTGGCGTGAACATTGAATTCTCCAACTTCTGGTAATTTCCCTCCCCCATCCCAGTTCACTCCGATCCCTCTTCCAGCTGCCTATCACCTCCCTCATGGTTCTGCCTCCTTCTACTACCCATTGTGCTTTCTCCTATTCCTTCTTCACCTTTCCTGCCTATCTCCTCCCTGCTTCCCCTCCCCCACAACTTGATCTTTCCCCTTACTGGTTTTTCACTTGGCACCTACCAGCCTTCTCCTTCCCACCCTCCCCCCACCTTCTTTATAGGGCCTCTGCCCCTTCCCTCTTCAGTCCTGACAAAGGACCTCGGCCCAAAATGTTGACTGTTCGTTTCCACGGATGCTGCCTGACCTGCTGAGTTCCTCCAGCATGTTGTGCGTGCTGCTTTGACCCTAGCGTCTGCAGAGTATTTTGTGATTACAAGGAAAATTATTGAGAGAGATGTAAAATGGATCAGAGACTTGAATACAGAAGAGTTTCTTAATTGGTGTATCATCCCAGAATTTACTTGGCACTAGAGCAGGGGTTCCTAACCTTTTTTATAAAATGGATCTCTGCCATTAATTAAGGGGTCCATGGACCTCTGATTGGTAACCCCCACTAAGGAGTGAAACTTGGTGAAATAGTCCTCAAGAGACAGATCAGATAATAGCCCAAAACAGATAGGGGTCTTATTTTCATGTGTGAATGAATAGAAAGTGACACACACAGGATCCTACTACTGGGTTAAAGGCACTAAATAAATTCATGCAGCATCTGTGAAGGGGAATAAACAGACGACATTTCAGGCTGAGGAGTTTCATTGATGTTCAAGATTTCTAGCATCTGTAGGTTCTCTTGTGCTTACATAAATTCAAGACTTTTTTTTTGAGGGACAGCTGTGCACATGCCCACAAATGAACCACATACTAAAGAGGAAGTAACCAATATGACATACTTTTTTGGGAGACAGAATTTCTTTCTCTTGTGATATATCTGGTTGCCTGTATTCAAACTGGGTTACTGTCTAAATTGCATTACTTTGTACCAGCCAGCAAGATGATGCAAAACATCACTCAATGGCCACAATTTGCCAACAAGAGAAGGATGTGGCCTGATCCTCAAAGTGAACCAAGCACCTTGGCAACAGGAGCTGGTAGACCTTCCTGGCACTTATTCGATCCCCCTTGCATTAAAAACTACACCAATATACTAGTTCCCCCAAACACTGACTCATTATTGTATTTTTATTGTTCCAGTATGAATACACCTAAGTGAATAGGCACGTACTCTTCTGTACTCCTGCGTAGACGCTACGCTACTCTATTGGGAACCTTTTTCGGTCCGCTCTTCCGCATGACTTTCTGCAGTCCAGGAAGATGGCACAAACTTCTACCCTCTACTAGAAATGCACCTACCCCAGCCAAGGGTCACCAATGGACAGTTTGGAGAGACTTAATACCTCAGCACTGAACTATTCTACAAGCTATGGACTCTTTATCAAGGACTCTGCAACACATGTTCTCAATATTATTTCTTGTTTATTCATTTATTATTATGTGTATTTTTGTATTTGCACAGTTTGTCTATTTCTGTGTGTAGTTTTTCATGGATTCTACTGTATTTCTTAGTATCTATTGTGAATACCGCAAGAAAATGAATCTCGGGGTGGTATTTGACGACATATACGTACTTTGATAACAAATTTACTTTGAACTTTGAGATTGCCTTTCAGAACTGATACTGGTCAGGCTGGGAACACCGGTGCGGCCACTAACTGCTGAATGGTGGGGCCCGGGCCAGCACTTTGGACAGTGTGGCAATGTCATTGCTGGGAGCTATCCTGTTCCACACATGGACAGAGGACCCGGTTACCATGATTTCCCTCATCAGTACTTTTCAAGTGTGATAGAAGCTGCTATCTCCCCCTCTCACCCTTTGCCTACATTCCTCCCCATAACCCAGAGATGTGATTCACTGCCGGATTTGACATCTGGCATTAATGCATCACTCTATATGTGATTCCATAATCCGCCTTTGGCACACATTCCTTTAGTACTCTCATAGTCTTGAGCATATCCCAAGCTCCAAAGGAGGGACAAGTGTCTCCATTTGTTTTTTCTATCATCCTCATGTCGTGCAAAATAAAGTAATCTCCTAGTTGGTCATCAATCTTGTCTCACTGATTTCACCCACTGCCAGGCTCACACAGCACAGCACGAGTCACTTTAGAGTAGAGAACTCATTTGTCAACAGAGAATGCAATCTTATATGCCTTATCATACAATTAGACATTATTATGTGAAAGTTTGCCAACAATGCAAAGCTGCACGGGAAAGTAGATGCTGAGAAGCTGTTCCATCTTGGTGGAGAGAGTCATAGTTACATTATGTGTCACTCCAGAAACCAAGCTGCAGCATTTCTTCCCTGAAAGAGTTATTGATTCGTATTAATGACAGGACTCCTTTAACAAACCAAGGAAAAACTTACAACAAAGGACAATACCTTTGCTGTAGCTTGGAACCAGGAAACAGATTCTGCTCAGTTCTGCTTTAAAACAATTGTATCAGCAGCAAAAGAAACAATTGGTCACATATTACAAATCTTAAAGGAGAATACACTTAATACTTTACAAGCCCCATTGGGTTTCCTTTAACACTGACAGAAGCTGAAGCTTCTGCAAACCTAGGACTGTAATAAATCAGTAGATGCTCCAACACTGGGCATTCTTAAGGATGAGAGAAATGGATTTTTGGATGTCGCAGTGACATAGTAAATAGTTAGGAATGTAACTGAGTCAAAAAAGCAAATGTGATCTTATGAAGGGTGGAATAGGCTCAAATAGTCAAATAGTGCAGCAGCACGAGTCATCTCTGGAATGTAAGAGTCTTTGAATCCTCTTGTGAAAACATTCAAATCATTGAAAGCATGCAGTACAGGACCAGCAATTAACAGAAAGGATGAGCAAAAATTGTGAGAATGTTCATAATGCAAAAGAATGCTGAAGTTAAAGTTAATATGAAATGTAAATGCATGTAAATCTTTTAATGTAGGGGATGAAATTTCAGCAAGCAAATCATCAAGGAAGCATGGACTCCCAAAGACTTCCAAGAGTGAGGTGCATCAAGGATGAAGCCAACAACATTACAACAAATGAAACAGTGATAGAAAAACTGGCAATTTGAAATTAGAGTGAAAGAAGTAAAATTTAGGAAGCTCGAAGAAGCAGTGAGCTAGTAAGAGACATTAGAAGACAGTCTATAATCCAGCAAAAGTGAGAGAAATCCATTGTCCCTGTCCAATATATCAATATATCCTTGAACACTCCTTTGCATGTATAAATTACATTTAAAATGCACTTCTATTCCCCTTCTCATATCTCAATAGGAACAAAAGTACAATAATATTAAAGTTTAAATTTCTTTAGTTATTATTGTATATTCATCATACCAAATATGCCAGAACATTAATCATGTTTTCCTACACCTACGAATTTCATTGAGTGTGGTTAGTAGCTGTTATCAAATTAAATACCAGTGTAAAGTTAATAAATACAGAAAATAGTGTTCCTGCTGTTCTGAAAAATGCAGTGTTAAAACCTGCTAAACATAAGGTGCAAATTGGAGGATAGAACTTTGTCTTAACATTTTACAATATACTAAATATACTTAAGCACTTGGAAGAAAAAAATATCTAATGACACTAATGCTTAGATGGATGCTAAACTGATATAAATAACATGTTGCTTTAAAAACAGCTTGAATTAGAGCAACGTGAAAAACGTATCTGGGATTCTTATGTGGAGTTAACCAGAGCTGTACTCACCGCTCACCTCTGGTCCGAATATTGATTCTACTAGTCAACTAATGCACAGGACTTCACAAAGGTATAATAATGAAGGTTTAATCAAATGGAGCAGACTGCTGTTTAAGAAAGAGGAAGGGCTATGTCATAAATGAATTTGAACAGGAGTATGAGATTTGATGGTACTCAATTAAAAACGTTAGAGGATTAGGGAATGAATGTAGGCCAATGAACAATAGAACCAGCTTCAAGGTAAGATAGGCTTTTGTAAGAGTTAAAGTTTGTGGAGGACAAGAGACCATTGGTATCACCATGTGTCATATCTGGATGTGACAAAGGCACAGATCAAGGCATAATCTTTAAGTGGAGAATTCAGTCTACTTAGTTAATCATAAAATCCTTGGAACTATTTAAAGTAAATGCAGTCAGTGTGCTAGCCAAATTGATCCACTGACAAATATGAGTATTCATCCTCCACTGAATGTGTTAAATCCATAATGTAATAGCTACCAATTGCACATTAGGCACTGGTTCTAAAATTCATTTCCATTGAAGTGAGTTTCAAGAACAAAATTTAATGCAGATTCATTGCCACATCATGTACTTAGAGCATAGAACAGGGAATAAGTTCCTACACCAAATTACTTATTGATTCATCTCGTTGCTGCTTGCGGAACCTTGCAGAGTGCAATTTGGTTGATGTGTTTACCTATATCACAGCACTGAGTGCATCTTAAAGATGCTTCCTTGATTCTGAAACACTCTGGGACAATACCAGACCGGCATTGACAATGGTTCAGGTGATTTTAACTACAGGCAATCCTTGTGTTCTGAGAGGTTAGTATTCTTAAAATATGATTGTCTGTAAGGTGAAATAAAATGTTTATTTACTTACTTTTTTCACATATGCTTCCTAAGTGTGAATTTTGGTTCCATATCCCAGATTTTCATGTTTTGATTTGTGAACTTTGTAAGGGCAAATTTCCATTATCTAAACCATTATAGGACAGAGGTCCTACGTACTCAGACTTCTCTTCGGTATTCACCAGTGAGAGGGAACTTGATGATGGTGAGGACAATATGAGTGAGGTTGATGTTCTGGATCATGTTGATATTAAGGGAGAGGAGATGTTGGAGTTGCTAAAATATATTAGGACGGATAAGTCCCCGGGGCCTGACGGAATATTCCCCAGGCTGCTCCACGAGGCCAGGGAAGAGATTGCTGAGCCTCTGGCTAGGATCTTTATGTCCTTGTTGTCTACGGGAATGGTACCAGAGGATTGGAGGGAGGCGAATGCTGTCCCCTTGTTCAAAAAAGGTAGTAGGGATAGTCCGGGTAATTATAGACTAGTGAGCCTTACATCTGTGGTGGGAAAGCTGTTGGAAAAGATTCTTAGAGATAAGATCTATGGGCATTTGGAGAATCGTGGTCTGATCAGGGACAGTCAGCATGGCTCTTGAAGGGCAGATCGTGTCTAAAAAGCCTGATAGAGTTCTTTGAGGAGGTGATCAGGCATGTAGATGAGGGTAGTGTAGTGGAAGTGACCTACATGGATTTTAGTAAGGCATTTGACAAGGATCCATACGGTAGGCTTATTCAGAAAGTCAGAAGGCATGGGATCCAGGGAAGTTTGGCCAGGTGGATTCAGAATTGGCTTGCCTGCAGAAAGCAAAGGGTCATGGTGGAGGGAGTACATTTGGATTGGAGGGTTGTGACTAGTGGTGTCCCACAAGGATCGGTTCTGGGTCCTCTACTTTTCGTGATTTTTATTAACGACCTGGATTTGGGGGTGGAAGGCTGGGTTGGCAAGTTTGCAGATGACACAAAGGTTGGTGGTGTTGTGGATAGTTTAGAGGATTGTTGAAGGTTTCAGAGATACATTGATAGGATGCAGAAGTGGACTGAGAAGTGGCAGATGGAGTTCAACCTAGAGAAGTGTGAGGTGGTAAACGGTAGGATACTTGGTAGTGTGGAGGAGCAGAGGAATCTGGGGGTACATGTCCACAGATCCCTGAAAGTTACCACACAGGTAGATAGGGTAGTTAAGAAAGCTTATGGGGTGCTAGCTTTCATAAGTCAAGGGATAGAGTTTAAGAGTCGCGAGGTAATGATAAAGCTCTATAAAACTCTGGTTAGGCCGCACTTCGAGTACTGTATCCAGTTCTGGTCGCTTCACTATAGGAAGGATGTGGAAGCATTGGAAAGGGTACAGAGGGATTTACCAGGATGCTGCCTAGTTTAGAGAGAATGCATCATGATCAGAGATTAAGGGAGCTAGGGCTTTACTCTTTGGAGAGAAGGAGGATGAGAGGAGACATGATAGAGGTGTACAAGATATTAAGAGGAATAGATAAGAGTGGACAGCCAGTGCCTCTTCCCCGGGGCACCACTGCTCAATACAAGAGGACATGGCTTTAAGATGAGCCGTGGGAAGTTCAAAGGAGTATTAGAGGAAGGTTTTTTACTCAGAGAGCGGTTGATGACTGGATTGCACTGCCTGAGTCAGTGGTGGAGGCAGATACACTAGTGAAGTTTAAGAGACAGGTATATGGAGGAATATAAAGTGGGGAGGCAGGGTTTAAAGGTCGGCACAACATTGTGGGCCGAAGGGCCTATACTGTGCTCTCCTATTCTATATTCTATGTTCTATGTTCTACGTTCTATATTCTATATTCTAGGTAATAAACTTCCCTCTAGAATCCAGTCTTCTTTATGGCATGGACCAATACCATTAAGCAAGGGATCCATGGATCTCAGGTTGGAGACCCCTCTAGATGTCAATGAACATTCTACCATGAACAGGGGCCTACAGCTGTGATGGTGTCAGATCATTAGATGATACCAAATGATATTTGTGGACTAAGTACTGAACCAGAGAAGGGATTCTGATGGGTCTTGAAGGAGAAAGGAATAGTGCCTTGTCTTGAATTTTCCTATTGATCCTGGTCTGTCAGTGAAGTAAAGAAGTCATTCTAAAAAGGTGTTTTCCATATTCAGTTCCTCCTCTGGTTATCTTCAGAATACTAAATCATATTTCTCTATCTCTATCTATTCCTGGGCTTTTATTAAAATTTCATAATTGAAGGAGGGAAGCAATGCAGTGATGGTGATGTGCCTCTTTGTAGCACATGTGGCCAACTGCTGTATGTGGATTTGACACAAGTGCCTCAGTGTAGAATTGTGTAGAACTGGAATATGCATCTAGAGATAAACTGCAACAAAGATGACCCCATTAACGTTTTTGCTTTATTGATTTAAATCACCAGTTGTATTTCAGTCCCTTTGGAATAATACTGTGGCAACCAATTGGAATGTTAGCTCTTACTCTCTCTCCACAGATGCTACCAGGCCTCCTGAGCATTCCCACTATTTTCTGCTATGTTTCCTTCTTAATAATAGACCAGAGATGCATATAGTAAGAGAAATCTAAATGAGTTCTTATTTTTATCCTATTATTGTATCCAACTGAGGCAAGGGGAGAAAAAAACCAGAGGACATGGGTTAAGGGTGAGGGGGGAAAAGTTTAAAGGGAACATTAGGGGGGCTTCTTCACACAGAGAGTGGTGGGAGTATAGAATGAGCTGCCAGACGAGGTGGTAAATGCGGGTTCTTTTTTAACATTTAAGAATAAATTGGACAGATACATAGATGGGAGGTGTATTGAGGGATATGGTCCGTGTGCAGGTCAGTGGGACTAGGCAGAAAATGGTTCGGCACAGCCAAGAAGGGCCAAAAGGCCTATTTCTGTGCTGTAGTTTTTATGGTAAATCTACGGTAAACTAGAGCTAGTTTGAGTTTTCATCTGCAGAGCTGTTGTTACTTCTTTGGGACACTCAAATGCAAAGTAATTTACAGTTGCTGAAGATATACTTGAAAATTAACATTAAAAAGGGGAATTATATATGAAAGTTACAGTATTTTAATTTTTATTATTTTCCTTGCATTTTCTCTTTGGCTGTTTAAATAATTATGCTCAATCGAGTTAATAAAACACAGGTTGATGACCCTTCTTCAGAATTATCAGGGTCATCAACTCAAACACTGACACAGGTTCTCCCCCCCAACAGGTATTGCTTGATCCGCTGAGTATTTCCAGCATATTCTGGTCTTATTTTAGATTTTAACATCTACAGGGTTTTCTTTTGCTTTTGTTATTATGGGTCCATTCATTATTCAGCAATTCCAAGCATGCAGGCGAAAAGGAAGCCTTTGAAATTGTATGTGGAGCTACTCGGCTGAATGACATTTGATCAGAGTGGTACAATGATTACAATGTGGGTTTAGTTCTTTCTCTCCAGCGAAGGAGATGTATTGGGATTTTTTTTTTGCACCTGCATAATTTATACTGCTTTATTATTTATTGCTTTAGATGACATCCTGAATTTTTGTCTAAGAAAGTGAGAATTGTGAGAGTTGTTAGCGTAAAGTGAATAACTCATGATGCTTTCCTTCACTATCCTATCCTCGTCCCTCTTGTTATTAGTCTTTTCTTCCCACTTTCTCTCCTCCTTTCCCTCTTCATGACTCTGGTTCAACTGTCAAAGGTCATTACACTTGACAAGAGTACATAATTTATGCCTGGACCATGCTGTGTATGTAAATGGGAAAATCAAAGCCAGTCATGTCTTTATTAGATGCAGATATTTCCTTGCTGAATGTTCAGGAAACCTAACACATCTTTGTTCCTTCCCAAATGTATTGCCCAATTACCATCTCAGATGAGCCACTTGAATCTGGATTTTTATTGTGTTAGGTTCAGTTGCTCACCAGATAAATCTCCAAAACATTTAAGGAACTTTGATATATCAACAGCTAACTTGGAAACAGCAGTGATTAATCCTTGTGCAGACTTTCCCTCACAAGAATTCAAATGTCTCAAAAAACCTTCATGGTTGGATGGAATTTAATCTGTCACTGGAACATACTTAATGTCTGCAGAATGACCTTTAACATCCCGTGTTTTCTTTATTTTATTAGTTAATCAATAATACATTTCAAAAATAATAATCAAAAATTCTCTTGTCAAGATACTAAAATTTGCCTTGGGCTATTAAATACCCACTGGTATTTTTTTTCCTAATGAAATTGTTCTCTACTCATCTGCAGAGGTTTCAATATTATTTTACTAATACTGAGGGATAGCATCAGGAGTCAGGACAAGCTGAGTAACACATTTCCCTTCTGAAAATATCCTTGATATCTTCTATATACAAATGAGATTTAGTTAACCCTGTAAAGCTCATATACAAACAGCATGGCAAGATTTACAACAGAAACCATTATTAAGCGTTGGCAGTCACCTATTGGGCCAGCTGGTGGTGTAGTGGCATGAGCACTAGACTTCAAGGCAGGTGGTCCTGAGTTCAAATCCGACTGGGTTCAAACCTGGGCAGCCGCAGTATCTGTGCTTCTGTATCTTGCTACGAAAACGCTACGGACAACTACACTATCAACAACTGGATCATCAGCAATGAAAAATTGGTCAGAAAGCTCCAGTGACTGTCCTCCACTCCCTTTAATTTCCAGTTGAACCCCCACATCAAGTTGGAGAAAATGAGGTTATTATGGGCCAGGGATTCCAATTTCATTTTTGCTGATTTATATTGAAACAAGTACAAGATAGATAGATACTTTATTGATCCCAAAGGAAATTACAGTGTCACAGTAGCATTACAAGTGCACAGATATACAAATATTAGAAGAGAAGTAAGAAAGAATAAAAAAAAAAGTTACCTCAAACAGTCTAACAGGAGGGGATCATCACTCCCTGGGTATAGGTTGACTCATTTCAGAGCCTAATGGCAGAGGATAAAAATGAACTTATATGGTGCTCTTTGGAGGAACGCTGTTGTCTTAGTCTGTAACTAAAAGTACTCCTCTGTTCAGCAAAGGAGGCATGCAGAGGGTAAGAAACTTTGCCCAGAATTGCCAGGATTTTCCGGAGGGTCCTTTGTTCTACCACAGCCTCCAGTGTGTCCAGTTCGACTTCTATAACAAAGCCAGCCTGTTGGCATTACCCGTGTTGATGCCATTTCCCCAGCACATCACCACGTAAAAGATTGTACTGGTGACAACGGACTGGTGGAACATGTGAAGGAGAGGCCTGCATATTCCAAAGGACCTCAGTCTCCTCAGGAAGTAGAGGTGACTCTGGCCCTTCTTGTACACAGCCTCTGTGTTGGTGCTCCATGCATCTGTCATCCAGGTACACCCTCAGCTACTTGTAGGTCCTCACCACATCCACGTCCTCATCGTCAGTAGTAAAAGGGAGCAGTATACGATTGGTCCTCTTAAAGTCCATCACCATCTCCCTTGGCTTACTGATATTGAGCTGCAGATGATTCAGCTTGCACCATTTGACAAAGTCCTCCACAGGGTATTGTCCTTGCGTTCTCCCATTATACACCCAACTATTGCTGAGTCATCAGAGAATTTCTGCAGATGACGTGACTTAGTGTTGTATCTAAAGTCCAAGGTATACAGAGTAAACAAGAAGAGAACCAATACAGTCTCCTGTGGGACCCCAGTGTCTGACACACAGCTCTGATGCTGCACAAACTGTACAAACCAAATATCAAAAAATATTGTAATAGCAAAGTTCAAAATTCAAAGTATGTATACATTATACAACCTTGAGATTTGTCTCCTTACTGGCAGCCACAAAACAAGAAACCCAAAAGAACCATAAAAAAAGACAAACATCCAATGTGAAGAGAGCAAAATAAAACACATCATGCAAACAATAAAAGTAAGCAAGTAGCATTTAGAATGAAAGTGAGCCCTCACAAATGAAGACCGAAGCTGCCAGAGCAGGCCCACAGCCTCAGCCTCAGTTCATCACATAGGAGGGGAAATGTCGCGGAGCCTGCAGACACGAAGACTGGAGCAGTCAGGGCAGGCCTCACAAGCGAAGACTGGAGCAGTCAGGGCAGGCCTCACAGCCCCAGCCTCAGTGCATTGAAGAGCAGAGTACATGTCATGAAGCAATGAGCAGAATCAGCTCAACCCTCGCCTCTGACCCTGACATCCTGCCTTTTCAATCTACCTGTGTTTAAATTGTCCAAACATCAGGTTGTTCCTTGCACTAGAAACCAGGCCCTGTGGCTTCGATATGCTCTGGGCCTGGCACCCACCGCCACGTTCCGACCTGAACCTGACCTTTCCAATTGGCCTGCCACT
Organism: Mobula hypostoma; assembly: GCF_963921235.1. Classification (NCBI taxonomy): domain Eukaryota; kingdom Metazoa; phylum Chordata; class Chondrichthyes; order Myliobatiformes; family Myliobatidae; genus Mobula; species Mobula hypostoma. Next base: position 18,875,525 of record NC_086105.1, on the reverse strand, counting down.
TTGATCGATCAGACCTCGCTCTCGCTTTGGGTGGATGGGCCTGAACCTCCTCCGCTCTGACTTTTCTCCATTTTGCACGCCTCGACTCCATCTCACACATATCTCCACCTTGCTCCAACCTCTCCTCAAACATGCCTTTACCTCTTTCTATCTCCAACTCTGTCTCGCACCCGCACGCTTCGTCCTGTGACTCAACCTCACCTTCACACCTTTCAGTGTTTGTGGTGATCATTTACCATACCTTTTACAGAAAGAAAGTGTTACTAATTAAGTATTTAGTTGGATTTCTTGCTTTGGGAACTCCAGTAAGTTGCGGCTCAGCTTTGGCAGAGCCATCTTCGGCTGAATACTTCAAACAGTGATTGTGATTTTAATTTTAATTTTAATTCTCATTGGTGCATTTTTTGTGCCTCGTATCTTTTAGAAACTTGGCTTAACAAAACTAAATTTGATGAAGAAATTTTTTATGTTCACCATCTGGACTGTCACACATAGTACACAATATTCAACTGAGAAGCAAATTCATTTTAAAGAAAGCTTCTTCTGTGTTCTGCCATATGTTATAAGCAGAGTTAAAGTCTCTATCAAAAGACACAAGTCTACTGATATCCATCACTGGCCATAATTTCTACTCTACTATGTCGTTATGTAATTTCATTGAAGATAAATGTAACATTAATTAGTTAAGTACATTAGCCATACTAAGGTAGGTAAGTCCCCAGGGCTTGACTGGATAGACCCCAAGTTACTGAGAGAAGCAAGTGATGAGATTGCTGGGGATTTGACCAGGATCTTCATGTCTTCTCTGGTTACAGGCATGATCATAGAAGATTAGCTAGTAGCTAATGTTGTTTCATTGTTTAAGAAGGGAAGTAGGGATAATCCTGGTAACTACAGATCGTTGACTCTCACTCCAGTGGTAGAGTAGTTATTGGAGAGCATCTCTAGGGATAGGATTTATGACCATTTAGAGAACCATGGTTTAATTAGGAACAGTTAGCATCACTTTATGTGGAGCAAGTGGCCAAGTGGTTAAAGCATCGAACTAGCGACCTGAAGGTCGTGAGTTCGAGCCCCATCCGAGGCAATATGTGTTGTTTCCTTGAGCAAGGCACTTAATCATACATTGCTCTGCGACGAAGCTGGTGCCAAGCTGTATGGGTCCTAATGCCCTTCCCTTGGAGAACACTAGTGTCGTGGAGAGGGGAGACTTGCAGCATGGGCTTCTGCTGGTCTTCATACAACCTTGCCCAGGCCTGCGCCCTGGAGAGTGAAGGCTTTCCAAGCACAGATCCATGGTCTTGCAAGACTAACGGATGCATTTATTTATGTGGAGCAAGTCACATCTTCCTAATTTGTTTGAGTTTTTTGAGTTGGTAACCAAGATGATTGGTGAGAGTAGAGCTGTGTCTATATGGATTTTAGTAAGGTGTTTGCCCAGATCCATCATGGTAGGCTCATCCAGCATGATATCCACAGTGAGTTGTCTATTTGGATTCGGAATTGGCTTGCCAAGGGAAGACAGTGAACAATGATCAACAGAACTTATTTTTGTTGGAGATCCTGGACTAGTGGTGTTTTACAGGGATAATAATAGTAATACATACAATGCGTTGTTATTTTGAAGTGTGTGTATTTTAATACTAGGAGTATTATGGGTAAGGAATTAAACAGAGTGTGGATCAGTACACGGAACTATGCAATAGTGGAATAGTAGTCATTACAGAGGCAGTTGAGAGAGAAACAGGAATGTCTTGGTTTTGATGTTTTAGAAAAGAAAGAGTCGGAGGTAAAAGATGGAGGGAGAGTTGCACTACTAATCAGGGACAATATCACAGCTGCACAGTGTAGAGTTAATGGAGAGCTCATCCACTGAATCTATATGGGTAGAACTCAAAAATAGGATGTGTGTGATTTCTCTGATGGGATTTTACTACTGACCCACCCACCCCCAAAAGTTACTGGGACATTGAAGAACAGAGATACAGTCAAATTAAGGAAAAGTATTAAAACAATAGGGTTGTTGTCCTGGGGGAAATCAACTTCCCTAATATAAATTAGGACCTTCTTAGTGAAAGAGGCTCAGATGGGGCATAATTTTTCAGAAGCATCCAGAAAGGATTCTTAAATCAATATGTAGATAGTCCAACAAGAGGAAAGTCTGTACTGGACCAGCTGTTGGGTAATGATCCAGGGCAGGTGACCAACCTTTCAGCGGGTGACCAGTTAGGGAACAGTGACCACAACTCCTTAAGATTTAAAATAGCTAAAGATGAGGATAAGCGTGGACTTTGTAGGAGTATATAAAATTGGAGCAGAGCAAATTACGGGAGCATTAGGCAGGAACTAGGGAAAGTTCACTGGGAACAGCTATTTTTGGGCAAATACGGATCTGACATGTGGAGGATGTTTAAAGACCAGCTGCACAGAGTACAGCAAAGATATGTTCCTGTCAGGAGAAAGGACAAGATGCAAGGTAAGAGAATCTTGTATGTCGAGAAAGATGATGAATTTAGTCAAGAAGGAAAAGGAAGCCAGACGGGAACTCAGGAAGGGAAATGGGAAATCTAGAAGGGGCCATAAAATGTCCTTGGTAAGCAGGATTAAAGAAAACCCCAAAATGTTCTATACATCCATCTAGAGCAAGAGAATAACTTGGGAGGGGGTAGGCCCACTCAAGGATGAAGGAGAGAACATTTGCTTATAAATCTTCCAAGATTCCATCAGCAATAAAAATGCAATTCTGCTATATCTATGTCATCATAAATTGCACACCCCCTCAACTCAAAGCTGAAAAATCTTCAAAACAAAAATGCTTCGTTGTTTCAATATGGCCAGCAACATGGCTAAAGAAAGACATGGCATCCAAGTTGAATGAGGAGGAGGTCCTTTGAAAGTTTGGATGTGTGGATAATTCTAAGTAGGAAAATGGAGCATGTTATGGCTCCGTTAGATGACATAAACTGCTTGTAGCAGCAATGGTTAAATCTTCTCAGTAGATAGTAGCTTTACCAAGAATAATGACCAAGATGGGAGCGTGTATAGTTATATGGAGGAAATGGATACAGAAGATAACGGAGGAATGGCTGAACAGATTTTCCTGGTAGTAAGACAAAGAATAGGTAGTTGGGAATGCTAAAATTCAGTTGTGAGTGGTCAGCTGGAAGATTTCATGAAGCTGCAGAAGATGCCGATACTGAAGGCAAGTGATAGCTTACTGGCGGTTAATAAATCAAGAAGTACAACTGAACACTTTATTAATAATGTTTTTTCTGTGGATATTTGTAGTAAGCAATCGCCACAAACAATGAATGGGAAATCAAAGGCAAGGCTGACTCAAGAGTCAAGGCGTATGGGTGCAATCCAAAGTCGGAGTGAGGTCGAGGCACGTCAGAGGAGAAGCGGTCTGAGTGAGGTCGAGTCAGAGTCAGGGTGTGCAGAGCACAGAAAAGTCAGAGCCCATCCACCTAAACCAAGAGCGAGGTCTGATTGATCCAAGTGCCAGGCTGAATTGGAAAGGTCGGGCCTGGGCTGAAACGTGGCAGCAGAGGTCAGACTCAAGAGTGTACCGATGCGATAGGCTCGGGCCCTAGTGCGGGGAATGACCCGGTGTTTGGACAATTTAAATACCAGGCCACATAGATTGAAAAGGCCAGGTTTGGGACCAAAGACGAGGGTTGGGCCGGTTCTGCTCGCTCTTCCATGATGTTTGCTCTGCTGTCCGCTGCGTTGAGGTTTAGGCTAGGGCCTGCTCCAGGCTTTATGTCTGTGAGTTCTGCTGTGTGAGGAACTGAGGCGGAGCCTGTGGATCTGCTCCAGCGGCTCTGCGATTCGTGCCTTTGGACTCACTTCCATTATGAATGTTGCTGCTTGCTTTGATTGTTTGCACAAAATGTTTTTTTTTCCCTCTTTCTGCGCACTGAGTGTTCGGTAGCCTTTTTTTTATTGGGTTCTTTTGGGTTTCTTGTTTTGTGACTGCCTGTGAGGAGACAAATCTCAAGGTTGTATAATTTATACATTCTATGATAATAAATGTGCTTTGATCTTTGAAGTTAGATGTCCTGAGTGACATGACAACTTTTTTTCTGATGTTGCAATTAAAAAAAGTTCCATTGTTAAGTATAATGATGCAATTATTCAGAAGAGATTATGATTTATCTACTGCGAGATCCATACTAGAACATTTTTCATAACAAAAGAGTAGCAATGAATGATTTGAATTTATATTTCATCTTTCAATACCTCAACATGTCCCAATGCATTTTAGAGTAAATGGAACGTGTTTTAAAATGCAGTCACTGTGTGATGCAGAAATCATAGCAATAGAGAGGTAATTGGGGAATATATTGGTCAGACCTACAGAGATAGCTTACCCACTCTTCTTTGAGCTATCCGCCTGAGAATGCAGGTGGGTTCTTGATTTAATATTTTGTCTGAAAGGTTATATCCCCAATGCTGCAAAGCTCCCTCAAGGAATACATTGGATTGCTGGCTTACACTTTTGAATTCCAAATCTCTGGAGTGAGACTTGTAGCCCCAAACTTCAAAGGTGAGAATTTTGCCTATTGAGTTACTGTATAGCTGAACATTTTTATATCATTACACCTGTGTCCAGATAAATGAAATTCTTCCTTCCGGAGCATCAAAAACATCTGTTGGCAGTAAGTGGCCCTCCTTTGCCTCTTCCTGTGAACCATTCTTTTTCCCTTTTCTCTAAATCACAACAGCACACTTCAAGTAAACTAAAGATATATGATGTGTTACGTACCCCGTAACTGGGTTGCCAAACCAGCAGAAATGGATCACTCAGTTGGAGTCTGGAGTACTAGAACTAAGAAAGTTTTATTAAAGAGACAAGCAACACAGTAATCGAAAGGATAATAAATGCAACAATTCAACAATGATAACCACACATGTGCACAGAATTAAGATAACAGCATCAATCAAGCTCTATCGTTGTCTAGGGGTTAAATGACCAATTTCAAAATGACTCAAAGTTCAGTCCAGTTTGTAGTTCAGTTCGCAGTAATCGGTGCCATGGCGATGGACAAGGTGGGGGGAGAGAGATAGAACAGGAACAACTGATCATTCAGAACGGCTTCACTCACAGACCAGTGGGATGGCTCACAAACAGCATTTGGGCGGGTCCTTGGTGATGTCACCTGAGGTCACCGACTGTGACCCCTCCTCCAGATGCGGTCGATCCTCTGCAGTGAACCCGGCACCCAGGCAAGGGCGGACACACACCGGGTTCCCGCTGATCGTACCTTTCCACCCTTGTCGTTGTCTGGGACTTCTCACCCACTCGTGAGAGGCGCACCGCTTCCAGGGTCTCGTTACCTCGGGTGGCGTGTGTGTCTGCCTTAGCGAACCTGTCCCTTTTTATCCCCCTGCTGGGGCATCGCCTGTCCACCACTTGACACAGTTCAGGGTTCAAAGGGGGAGCCGCTCCAGACAGCTCTCTCTCCCCCGTTCCTTCATTACACATCCCCAGACGCTGCTCCATTGTTCCTTATCTCTCCTTCCCCTGAGGGCAGGTGGCAGACCAACTGCTGATGCCACTGATACTAGCCCAGGCCAGCAAACATCTTAATTTTATGTGTATTCTCGTAACAGATGATACAGAGGAACATTTCAGCATTAGCAAGAAGTGTTTGATGTTGGACAAATGGAATGGATGACATTAATGAATCATCTGAATGAACAATACCGTGTAACAAAGAGAGAGGCACTTTTCTGCTTCCATATCTAACAAACTTTCCAAAACACTGTGGGAAATTACAATCTTTCATATACCTTAATTAGGCTGCATCAAAGTCACATGCCATAAAGAATATGCTGATAAATCCTCTTGAAAGGCCTGTTCATGAATGATGTTTACTCTAAAGCTACTTTTCTGAGACAAGATTTCCTTATCTACTCCTTCTTAACCTCTCTGATAAAACAATATTAATATTCATTATCTTCCTGTAATATACAGTAGCTAATGATTTTTCCACCTATGTTTAGCCAGTGGCTAGGATGATGAACTAATGTAATAAATCACTTAAGTTTGACATCATCATTACCTATACTTACTCATGTATACAATATTACTTTACAGCAATCAGAAACCATGTTATTCTTTTAACCTCTGACCTATCAAATCAGCTTTGATTGTGAACTTCACAGTTTAGCACCCTTATCATATTAACTTCTGATCACCCTCCTTCCCACATCCAACCATGATCACTCCCTTTCTTCCTTCTTCTTCCCTCTCTTTTTCCTCTCCTTGTCCTCCCTTCCTCCCTCCCATCACCCTTTCCCTCCTCAGCCTTTCTATCAATCTCTTCTTTTCTGAATCCTCTCTCCTTGTTCTCTCTCCCCTCAACTCTTCCTCCTTCCATCCATTTAATCCCAATTTTCTTATTGCTTCTCCCCAAGTATCTCTCTTTCTGCATAGCTACAAATTCCACTTACTCCTCGCTCAATCTCACTCTTGCTTTTTCCCTTCATTCTCCTCTCTCTATTCTTCTCCCACTATCCTTTGGTCAATCTTTTGTTTCTGGAAAAGAATCATCCTCTTTTTACAGTCTCCAGCTTCTTGGGCTTCAGTTTTTCTCGGGTAAGATGGCCGTGCGTTCTGTTGTAGCTTCCACGGGATCAACAAAATGTGGTACTGATATATTTAAATGTATTTTTAATGATTGCAAGATCCTGATATACATTAAAAACTTAACATACTGCAGGTCTATCCCATCAGTGGCGGAGAAAATGACGCAGCTACGCATCGAGCTGCCACCTGCGTCAAGGGATGCGTACAGTCCAATGGCTGTATTGGTCGCTTTTCTTGTGATTGCAAGACCCTTTTGGATATTGCTAATGTGGAATGCCACAAGTTGTATTCGCTGATTTATTGGCAATGAATAGGGGCAGTTGCTGGGGGCGGGGGGGGGTGCGTGGCCTCGGCCATAGTGAGGACTAGACCTCAAGCTGCAGTGCCACCTGATTATAGCTGCCAGGAAAGAGGCGCCAGAGCCAGTGTGCTCCACCGGGGGCAGTGTGGTGCAGCATCCCGGCTGGAGGCAGTGTTGCCCACTATCCCCAATGCCAGCTTGGCAGGAGACAAGCTCTATTGAGGTCATCTGCAGACTTCTAGGGCATTGGATGGCTCAAGTTTGGACTATTTTATTGCTTGGCTGCACCTTTTTATCTTATATATGCTATGTGTGTTTCGTGCGTGTGTGTGACTGTTGGTACTGTGTTTTTCATCTTGGCCCCGGAGTAATGCTGTCTCACTTGTCTGTATTCACGAGTATTCATGTATGTTTGAGTAATAATTAAACTCAAATTGAATTGAACAGTGACTTTGTCCTTAACCTGCTGCAATACATTAGCAACTACCTTCAGATGAGATAAACAACTTCCAGGTGTAGAGCTCTTGAAATGTATAAATGTTCATAATGTCGTTGTAGATGCTTTAGCACTTGCTCCAAAATAGCTCAGATCACCTTCTGCAACAGCAAGATGATGAGCAGATCATCCTGATAGCTTGGGCAGTGATGCTTGCACTATAAAACCGCATCCATTAGGTCACTGTTGACTCTCTTCATCCACATTTGACTGGGTGGAAGTGTGGGATGAACCTGCCATGAGGACGTTGGCTGCAGGGAATTGTATATATATATATACAGTAATAGTTAAATTAAATAAGTTGTGCAAAAAAAAAGTAGTGCTCATGATTTCAATGTCCATTCAGAAATCTGATGGCAGAAGGAAAGAAACCTCTAAAATGTTGAGTGTGTGGCTTTGTGCTCCTATACTTCCTCCCTGTTGGTAATAATGAGAAGAGGGCACGTCCTGATAGATGGGCGTTCTTAAAGACGGCGGCAAGAAACGCAAATGCAATGTCAGCATTCCGTTCAGGAGGACGAGTATATAAATGCAATGACGTTGTGCTGTGGCTTTATAAGGCATTGGCCAGACTGCACTTAGAGTATTGGAGAGTAGAACAGTTTTGGGTCCCTTATCTCAGAAAAGATGTGCTGCCATTGGACAGGGTCCAAAAGAGGTACACAAGAATAATTCCAGGAATGAAAGGGTTAACGTATAAGGATTGTTTGATGGGTCTGGGCCTGCACTGGCTGGAGTTCAGAAGAATGAGGGAGGGACCTCCAAGAAACTATCAAATATTGAACGGCCTAGGTAGAGTGGACTTGAAGAAGATGCTCCCTATTGTGAGTGAATCTAGGACCATTGGGAGCAGACGTGAGGAGGCATTTCTTTGGCCGGAGAGTGGTGAATCTGTTCAATTTATTGCCACTGAGAGTTGTGGAGCCTTTGTCATTGGGTATATTTAAAGCAGAGGTTGATAGAACTTTGCTTCGCTACAGCAGCAGAGATTATGAGGAGAAATTAGGAGAATCAATTTCTTCATCTTACTGACGTTGAGTGTAAGGTTGTTGTTGTAACATCACTCCTGTGTGCCAGCAATTGATTTCTCTCATCACTGACTGCTGGACTGAGAATCATTCAATAGTCATTACATAATCTAACTATCTCCTTCAGCCTGGGTGCTATGACAATTGTGATTTTTCATCGGCCAAGTCTTCTTCCATTCGGTTCTTTAAAGGATAATGCTCATGTTGGTTTGGTAACAGGTTTGATGAGTATGTACCTTATATTCACTGATTCCATTTTATGTATCTTTGAAGATTTGTTTGGAAATCTTCACCACATTTGTTTGGAAACATTGCTAGACATGATTTTAGAATATACAGGTGAATCTAGAATACATCCTTTCAAATCCAACTTATTGGCCATCAATATATCCATATGTTGCCTTCATCCTGTTCTCTTAGAATGTCACCTCAGTGGATCTTGCAACATAATGTGGCTTATGATCCGAATAGGTCACTAACTTTCTTTGTCCTTAATGGAACATCTAGACTCCACATCAGGAAATAGCCGTTGATCAGACCATGACTTTAAAAGGCCAGATTAACCAGTCCAACATCTATCCACCTCTCACCACTCATTTGCAGACACAATGTGCACCACTTATTGCCATAATTTCAAACCACGGCACTGAAGTACATGGTGGTGTTGGGGCAGCACAGTAGTGGTTGAAACAGTGCTTTACAGTACCAGTGGCCCAGGTTCAGTTCCCACCACCACCTGTACTTTCTCCCCCATCACCACATGAGTTTCCTCCAGGTACTCTGATTTACTCCCAAAGTCCAAAGCCGTGCCGATTGGTAGGTCAATTTGGTCATTGTAAATAGTCGCCGAGGCTAGGGTTAAATTGGGGGTCACTGGGTGGCACAGCTTGAAAGGGTCAATTCCATACTGTATCTCAATCAATCAATCAATAAATAAATAAATAAAAGTTAAAGGAAGTAGCAAATCATGCAAAAATACCCCCATCCTATATACTTCCCAGTATGGTGCTATACATTTAATTTGTACATCCATTTTAATATTAATATAAATACCTTTTTTTCACCAATTGCCTTGGATAGATTTCTGTATTTCTATTCCATTTCTATTTATTTCAGTTCCTGTCTCTGAAATAAATAAAGTCTGTCTTAGATACCAGCTTCCTAACTTCTATCTTTCCATTGTTGAGCCAAAGTTCTCCCACCTACTTTAGCATCTCAGCTCTTGTTATGTTGATCTCTGTGTTTGGAACTTCATGCTGTTACTTTGTATCCTTTCTTCTGTTGTGAAGAGCCATTTATCTCCTTAACGGAACAACCCCATGGAGAATGGTTGCCATTACATCAGAAGGAAGTGTTCTTGTCACCAACAGTACACACTTTTTTGGCACTGAATTTCACTGCTGGTTGTTTTTACTTTTGTTTACCGTGCTAACTTTTGTATCTGAACAGATTTTTCACTACTGCTTCTATCAAAGTTGCCCACTTCCAGACCAGATTAAATGTGAAGATCTTTGTACCCAATAGCTTGAACTGGGTCTGTGCATCATTCAAGCAACGTATGACTAACCGACGGGGCATAGTTTAAAACTCTCTAAGGTCATGATTTGGGAAAAGCCTAACAACACAAATACAAAACAGTCACTATTTCTCCCATTTTCTGATTGGACATCAGTTTTATAAATTGCTACCATTTTGGATCTCTCCATGTTAGAGTTCTAATCCTCTTCTCTGCTGCTTTGTGAAAGGAACACCTTTGGCTTTCTATTGAGCTTTCATTTTATTGAGAATCCGATGTGCTTCAGAGCCTATCTCTGTTAGTAAAATTACCTTCCAACACTCTTTTACTTCTGTGGTGGCAAAGTGATCTTGTACCTCAGAATATCATTCGTCAGAAAGATTTCCATCCTTTTTGTGGAGGTGGTGAAAGACTCATCTGCTTGATTGAAGCTTGTCTGACCGCACCTTTTGTTCCCCATTTTGTCCCCCATCCTGTCTAAAAAAGTGAATTTTTTTTCAGTCTCTTGTGTTTAATTTTTCTACTCAGTTTTCCCTTAGCACTGCAGACAATGCCACAGCACTTGCCTTTTTTAAAGGTGATTGACACTATCTGCATCTTTATCTCTTCTCGTTTTGGCTTGATAGTGTCAAAACAATCATCAAGGGAATGATACACCTGGGAATTCAAACATTCAGTGCTTTCCTTTCTTTCTTGAACATAAGAGTTCTTGGTATCCTTTGATGAGTACCACCAACATCTGATGATCTGAAAATACTTCAAATAAAGATTTCATGGACAGCTGTTGACCAGAGGGGCCTTCTCAGTACTGTATGTGTGTTCAGAGGTGGTCTGTTTAGAGATGGGCTGACAACTAATCTTGTGATGCTTGTAGGAGGTTGGTGACTCAGTGTCTCAACTAATAAAAGCAAGCATGCCATACACTTTCTTTACTTCCCTATCAACTTGAGCAGCCACTATTAGGAAGCTATGGGCTTGCACCCCAAATCCCTCTGTATATCAGCACTGCTAAAGATTCTACCATTAACTATGTACTTTTCCTTTACCTCTGGTCTTTCAACCAATCATGTGATGCTGGAAAGACACTGGGATGCTCCAGATAAAGTCTTGTACATTATACAAACTAACACATGAACTGGTCAAACAAATAATAATATTAAATATACACTCAGTTGATTTACACACAAATATACCACATGTTCACTCAAAAATAATTCTGAACAGAAGTTAAAGCAAAGTTAGCTTTAATTTAGGACCAATTTAAAACATTCGAATTGTGGTCAATTTTATAGATTCTCCGTGTACAATTGATTGATTGGATGGCATAGAATAGCAAGTACATAGCACTCCTAGAGAGTAGCAATGACTTTGAGGAATCATTATTTGGATGTGCAAACACGAGAAAATCTGCAGATGCTGGAAATTCAAGCAACACACAAAAATGCCACACTCAGGTTGGAGGAACACCTCATATTCCGTCTGGGTAGCCTCCAACCTGATGGCATGAACATTGACTTCTCTAACTTCCATTAATGCCCTTTCTTACCCCATCCCTTACTTACTTACTTAATTACTTATTTATTTATCTATCTATCTATCTATCTATCTATTTATTTATTTATTTCCCCCTTTTTTTTTCTCTCTCTCTCTCCTTTTTCTCCCTCCGTCCCTCTCACAATAACTCCTTGCCTGCTCTCCATCTTCCTCTGATGCTCCCCTCCCCCTTTCTTTCTCCCTGGGCCTCCCATCCCATGATCCTCTCCCTTCTCCAGCCTTGTATCCCTTTTGCCAATCAACTTTCCAGCTCTTAGCTCTATCCCTCCCCTTCCTGTCTTCTCCTATCATTTCGGGTCTCCCCCTCCCACTTTCAAATCTCTTACTATCTCTTCTTTCAGTTAGTCCTGACGAAGGGTCTCGGCCCGAAACGTTGACTGTGCTTCTTCCTATGGATGCTGTCTGGCCGGAAGCGTTCCACCAGCATCTTGTGTATTATTTGGATATATTTGTTTGGCTTCTGCAAACTTCTAAATAACTTCTATTAATAACAACATTTTTTTTGCATTTATTTGTTTTGTATTCGCTTTGGCAGAATTCCGCTTTGAAAACTCCTTTTCATTCAGTGTGCCTGCTATTTACTTCCTTGAAATGTGTTGCAAACCAATCAGAAAATACATTTAATACACCGCATTTTGGAGTGCCATCAGCGCCGGACTTCGAGGCGAGTGGTCCCAAGTTCAAATCCAGCTGGATCCTTGCACACTTTCCATCCGTGCTGGGTTGAGCATCAAGCTAGCAACTTGGCCTCATAAAAATAAACAGTCAAATGCGATGGAAACAACAAAAATACCACCAAATGCACCACAAGGCATGAAAAGGAACAGCTATACCACATTTTAACAGGGTGAATTATTTTCCATCTCCTCCTAGATAGAAGTGTTCCAAATGTGCAGTGGCAAAAATCTAGCATTTTAATAAATATAGCCACATCAACAATTTGGACTTAATCTATATTATAAACTACAAGCACCATTATATGTATCAATAAAACTGTTATCTAAAGCAGAGGAAGAAAGTCTATAACTTTCTCATGTTGATTATTATTTCAAGGAAGATATCACAAGGCAAACCATGATCTTTGGCAAACAGACCATTATTTTGACTAAGATTATCGACAGATAGAGTTTCATTTCCATCCATTTCTCAAAGCAACAGAAGCCAAATAAAATCCAAAGTCTCATTCTCTTTATATAAATTCATTTGTTGTAAAGCTGTGAACTGAACAGATCTCAATAAGAGTCATTTTTATATTTTTACAGAAATATACCAATAATACCTCCTGAAAGTCACTTTTGCTCTTTGGGAATGTTGTATTCATTTTAATCTCTGCTTTGTATTGTTCAATCAATCGTGAATAGAAAGTTTGTTACAGTGAACATAATTCCAATTATAACTGTTCTAAAAGCCTGCCTTTCTATTGACCACAGTACATGGCATCCACTTGAAATATTTCTGCAGTTGTGTATTGTTGAAACTATTGTTTTGCTTGGCTAGTAATTCCTGAAATATTTTTCAATCCAGTATATTTATTAGCAATCTTGTCTTTGATTGATATTGTGTAGCACAAACATCAAAACATGAATTTGCACTGCACACAAAATGGTGGAGGAACTCAGAAGGTTAGGCAGCAACTATGGAAATGAATAAACAGTTGAAATTTTTGGCCCAAGCCCTTCTTTAGGACTGCAAGGGAAAAGGAAAGATGCCAGAATCAAAAGTTGGGCAGGGAGGGGAAGGAAGATAGCTAGAAGGTGGTAGGTGAAGTCAGGTGGGTGGAAAGGGTAAGGGCTGGAAAAAATAGGAATCTGACAGGAGAGGAGAGTGGAGCAGGGAAGAAAGGGAGGAAGGAGTGGCACCAGTAGAGGTGATAGGCAGGTGAGGTGAAGAGCGAAGAGCTAAGAGGCCAGAGTGGGGAGGAAAAGGGGAAAGAAAAAAATTGCTGGAAAGAGAAATTTATGTTCATGCCATCAGGTTGGAAGCCACCTAGATGGAATATGTGTTGCTCCTCCATCCTGAATTTTGCCTCATTGGAGCAAAAGAGGAGGCCATGGACCAGCATGTCAAAACAGGAATGGGGATAGGAATTAAAATGGTTGGCCACCAGCAAGTTCCGCTTTTGGTGGATAGAGTGGAGGAGCTCAACTAAGTGGTCCCCCAATTTACATCAGGTCTGACTAGTGTGGAGACACTAGTATACAGGAGCACTGTATACAGTGGACAACCCCAGAAGATTCATAGGTGAAGTGTGTCTGTTTGGGGATCTGGAAGGAGGAGGTAAATGGGCAGGCGCACCATTTCTGTTACTTGCAGGAATATGTGCATTAGTAGGGAAGGACAAATGGACAAGGGTTACATTTTTATTCTGGCATCTTGCCTGTTCCTTTTCAGTCCTGAACAAGGGTCTCAGACCAAAACATTGACTGTTAACTCATTTCCATAGATGCTGCTGACCTGCTGAGTTCCTCCAGAATTTTGTGTGTGCTGCTCCGGATTTCCAGCATCTGCAAAATCTCCTGTGTTTATGAATTTGCTTTAGTTCATTTCCCTTCACCTGGTACAAGTGGACTAAATTCCCCCAGCTATCAAAAGCTAGTAAAATGAGGGGCAACAGAAATTCCAAACATAAGGAATAGAGAAAAAGAGAGGATGAGGTATCTTCATGTTGAAGCCTGGAGATCAAGGGACAACTCCTTTGCTGTCATCACCCCCTTCAAGGACAAAGGTGATGCCAGTGCCTTTCCAGTTTAGCACAGAAACCCGCAATGACCACATTGGGATATTATGGAAGTGTGAGAGTTTGCAGTACTGGCACTTATTTGCACTTGAATTATCCTAGGTGAAATATGTTGAAACTAAATTTTATGCTTAAGAATTATTAATTCAAAATACACTGATCAATGATGAAGGGATTACAAGGGAATACAATGATTCAAATGATAAGGGAGTTGAAAGCATTTAGAAACATAGAAAACCTACAGCACAATACAGGCCCTTCGGCCCACAAATCTGTGCCGAACATGTCCTTACCTTAGAAATTACCTAGGGTTACCCACAGCCCTTTATTTTTCTGAGCTCTATGTACCTGTCCAGGAGTATCTGAAAAGACCCTATCGTATCCGCCCCTACCATCATCGCCGGCAGCCCATCCCACGCATTCACCACTCTCTGTATAAAAACCTTACCCCTAACATCTTCTCTGTATCTACTTCTAAGCACCTTAAGACTGTGTCCTCACGTGCTAGCCATTTTCAGCCTGGAAAAAAAGCCTTTGACTATCCATACGATCAGGTCACCTCTCATCCTCCATTGCTCCAAGGAAAAAAGGCAGAGTTCACTCAAACTATTCTCATTAGGCATGCTCCCCAATCCAGGCAACATCTGTGTAAATCTCCTCTGCACTATTTCTATGGTTTCCACATCCTTCCTATAGTCAAGCGACCAGAACTGAGCACAGTACTCCAAGTGGAGTCTGGCCAGGGTCCTATATAGCTGCAACATTACCTCTCGGCTCCTAAACTTAATCCCACAATTGATGAAGGTCAATGTACCGTATGCTTTCTTAACCAGAGAGACAACCTGCTCAGTAACTTTGAATGTCCTATGGACTCAGAACCCAAGATCTCTCTGATCCTTCACACTGTCAAGAGTCTTACCATTAATACTATATTCTGTCATCATATTTGACCTACCAAAATGAACCACCTCACACTTACCTGGGTTGAACTCCATCTGCCACTTCTCAGCCCAGTTTTGCATCCTATCAATGTCCCGCTGTAACCTCTGATCACCCTCCACACTATCCACAACACCTCCAACCTTTGTGTCATCACCAAATTTACTAACCCATCCCTCCACTTCTTCATCCATAAAAGTCACGAAGAGTAGGGGTCCCAGAACAGATCCCTGAGGCACACCACTGGTGACCGACCTCCATGAAGAATATGACCTGTCTACAACCACTCTTTGCCTTCTGTGGGCAAGCCAGCTCTGGATATACAAATCAATGTCCCCTTGGATGCCATGCCTCCTTACTTTCTCAATAAGCCTTGCATGGGGTACCTTGTCAAATGCCTTGCTGAAATCCAGATACACTACATCTACTGCTCTACCTTCATCAATGTGTTTAGTCACATCCTTAAAAAATTCAATCAGGTTCGTAAGGAATGACCTGCCTTTTACAAAGCCATGCTGACTATTCCTAATCATATTATGCCTCTCCAAATGTTCATGAATCCTGCCTCTCAGGATCTTCTCCATCAATTTACCAACAACTGATGTGGTCTATCATTTCCTGGGCTATATTTACTCCCTTCCTTGAATAATGGAACAATACCCACAACCCTCTAATCCTCCAGAACCTCTCCTGTCCCCGTTGATGATGCAAAGATCGTCGCCAGAGGCTCAGAAATCTCCTCTTTCATCTCCCACAGTAGCCTGGGGTACATCTTGTCCAGCCCCAGTTACTTATCCAACTTGATGCTTTCCAAAAGCTCCAGGACATCCTCGGCATCTTGGACTTCCAGATAGTGGTCCACGGCAGGGGTGATTGATAAGTTCGTGGCCTAAGGTAGAAGGAGATGAGTTATACAGCTCTCGTTACATGCACGTGCAGTTCAACTCTTTGAGTGATTATGCAGAAAGTTTGAAGTTAAAAACTCATCTCCTTCTACTTTAGGCCACAAACTTATCAATCACCCCTGCTGTGGACCACTTTCTGGAGGTCCAAGATGCCGACTTCTACAAAGAAGGGATCCATAGATTACAGTATTTATTTCAAACACTACCAATACAACTGCCACAGAAATTTTTTCAAGGGTTAAATAAATGTGTGAGGAAATTTCTTTGGAAAGGTAAGATGTCAAGAATATCGTTGGAAAAATTGACATGGAAATTTGAGTTAGGAGGGTTACAACTTCCAAATTTTAAGAATTATTATAAAGCAAATCAACTCAGATTTATTGCATCTTTTTTTGATGAATGAAAACCGGCATGGATTAGAATAGAATTAGATAAGATAGGATAGGAGAAAATACACCCGCAGATTTTATATATAAATGGGAATCTAAATGGCTACGGGAAAAGAAAGAATCTCCTATATTAAAACATTTGATTGATCTATGGAATAAGATAAATGTTGATGATGAAATAAATAAATCTTTATTAGCAAGGAGACCTTTGATTCAAAACAGACTTATTCCTTTTACAATGGATAATCAACTTTTGTATAATTGGTACCAAAAAGGGATTAGATGTATAGGAGACTGTTATGAAGGAGGTATGTTGATGTCATTTGAACAATTAAAGAATAAATATAAAGTATCAAATAACACTTTCTTTTGTTACCTTCAATCAAGGGCTTACTTAAGAGATAAACTGGGTCAAACAATGTTTTTGCAGAAACCTAATGAAATTGAAACTTTAATTCAAAAAGGAAAAATTTAAAAATCTATTTCTTTTATGTATAATCTGATTCAAAAACAGACGCTTAAACAAGGAATCCACAAGTCAAGACAAAAACAGGAAACGGATTTGAGTATTAATATTGATGAAAAAAATTGCTCAAGACTTTGTCTTGACAGTATGACAAATACAATAAATGTTTGACTCAGATTAGTACAATATAATTTTTTACACCAATTATATATTACACCGCAAAAAAATAAATAGATTAAATTCAAACTTATCTGATCAATGTTTTTGGTGTAATCAAGAAATTGGTACTTTTTTACGTTCTACTTGGTCCTGTTCCAAAATTCAACCTTTTTGGATAAGTTTAAGAGTTTTATTGGAACAAATTACTGGAACTCAACTTCCACATAACCCTATATTATTTTTATTAGGTGACATTGAAGGGATAAAACTGAAACTTAAATTAAATAAATACCAGAAAGAATTTATAAAACTTGCATTGGCAGTAGCCAAGAAGGCTATAGCAGTTACTTGGAAATCAGATTCGTATTTAAGTATGGATCGTTGGAATAATGAAATTTTTAGCTGTATTCCACTTGAAAAATTTACTTATAATTTAAGAGATAAATATGGTACATTTCTGAATATTTGGCACCCTTATTTACACAATATAGGATGGTATATATAGGTGCTCCGATGATAAAGATATTGGTCCTTTGGGGAAAGAAACGAATAAATATATTAAATTTATTTCGAATTCCATGGAGCATGTGGAGACCTTCCAATATCCAAGCAGTCTTTCTTTCTTTTTTTTCTTTCTTTTTCTTTCTTTTCTTTTAGGTAGGGGTATGTTTCAGGGGGAAGGATTAAGGGGAGGGGGGAGGGTAGATATTATTATTCCATGTAACCAAGTTTGAAAACTCAATTAAAGAAAAAGAAGGGATCCATATGCTCCATGACTGCTGGACGAAGTGTGTACATGTAGGAGGGGGGCGATGTTGAAAAATCAATGTGCTAGGTTTTCTAAAATTGCCTCCTTCTACCTTAGGCCACAAACTTATCAATCACCCCTCATATAAGAAACTATTTTGAACCTTAACAAAGGGTGTAGTATAGCCATATTTCTCAGCCATGGGTAATATCATATGGAGGCATTTCAAAGGAATATTGATAAATGGTTAAAATTGACTGTTGATACATGATTTTTGAATATTTCATGATTTTTTAAAAAACACTTAGATTGTTACAACTTACAACATATAACTGCATGCAAGTTAGAGACACTATTAAAAAGTGCAAGTAGGATAATTTACAGTACTGGAGAAATCACATGATTTTTCCATATAGCTTGTATTCTGCCATATATTTCATCTTTTTTAAAATTATTTTTATTCCACATTTGATGTGTGACTCACAACATAGGGCTATTCTGATGAGAAACAACCCACCAGTGATCACAGTATGGGATCACTGAGAGTGATGCCTTGGCCAGAGTGTGCCTCAAGGATATCAGATCACTTTAGATCATTCTGAGTCCATTTCAATTTGCTTAGTCTTTGTATAATACTGCATCAATTTACCCACAACATCAGTCAATTCAAATGACACTTCCAATAACTAGTCCAGTTTGCTGTCTGAGCTATGACATTTACAGGTGAGGAGCCTTCTGAGAAACGGAGCACATTTCTGGAAATACATGTCATATGTTACATTGGACCTAAGTGCCGCTTATGAAATGGGTGTTCCAAACCTAGAATAACCTCACCTTCATGAACTAGCCTGAATTAACCAGTTGCATCACTTTCCTCTTAGAAAGTCTCCCAAGATGTTACGGGGATGGCTTTGTTAGTTGATATGCTAACCTCTCTTTTGGAATCTTTTGCCCATATGTAATTTGATTTTCCATGTTGCTTTGACCTCGCCGTCTTGGGTCTCTGATAGAAGTGTGCATGTAAACAGCACTCTCGGACTTATCCAGATATCCCTATTTATCTCCTCGTCTGAAGTTACAGCAACCGCCCTTCAAACTGAGTTCTACAAAGAACAGCTACATTTACTGATACCAAAAGCAATGAAGGAGAACATGGAACAACCATAAAAGCTAAATCAGAGACTTTGAGAATTGACCTTTGGGTGATCTAAAAATAACTTTTTTTGATATTAATATCCAATTTATGCAAGGTAGATTCATCTTCTCTAGCGTTAAACACATCCCATAATCCTGTTTTAACCCCTAATGACACTTGAATCAATGGTTGCCCATTAAATAGCCAGTTTTTAGGGCCTGTAAATAAAGGGATTGGCTGCAAGTCCAATTAGAGGCTAATTATGTCCTTTATAATAAGCTAATTTTCATTCTGTGGCTTATGACCAAAACTTTTGATATCTATATCCCTAGCAAGTATTGTTCATTTCTGTGACCCTTAATGGTTAATTGGCACTTCCTTCTTGATTTTTCTAGCATTCAGATGACTAATTCCACTTTGAGAATATGTATAATGTATTCATTGGACATCTCCTGCACAATAAAATGCGTTTAAATCTTCATCAGTCAACGGGGCACAAAATATATCATACACATTTTAGAACTGAAATTCAGCTAAAATCAATGTGATAATGTTACATTTTAATTAATTGTAAAATTATTTTTTTATTTTAGGAGAATTGTTCACACTAAATCATGAAACAATAATGCACTCTATAACATTGTGCTGCAGTACCTTCTAGCATGATGACAGTCCTCAGAAATTAAATGCAACACACATAAAAGTTGCTGGTGAATGCAGCAGGCCAGGCAGCCAGGCTTGACGAAGGGTCTCGGCCCGAAACGTCGACTGTACCTCTTCATATAGATGCTGTCTGGCCTGCTGCGTACACCGGCAACTTTTATGTGTGTTGCTTGAAATTCCAGCATCTGCAGATTTCCTCGTGTTTGCGCTCAGAAATTAAATTCTTCAGTTTTGTTGTGAAGATGGTCACAATGTTTAACATTTTGTTTTGAAGTTAAAGTAAAAAAAAGTTCACTTGATACGTAGAGAATATTAAATTTCTTAATATTAGAATTTATTAGAATGTATCAAAGGCCTATTTTTACATCAAGCATCCAATAAAGTATACTGGCAATGTTATTCCCTGAGGGTCAAATTGATTGGTTGTTTTTCATAGTGAAGAAAGGTGAATAGCAGCATTCCCTAGTGATCGATGTTGGGACCATTGTTTTTTTTTCATTTATGCTTATGACTTAGGTCTGGGGATGCAAGCCTGAGTGTGTTGATGACACAAAAATCAACAGTATTAAGCTGAGGATGATAGTGACAGATTACAGCAGGATATAGACAGGCTGGTGCATAGGAAGTCACATAGCAGATAAAATGTAATGCAGAGAAATGAGAGGCGATGCCTTTTGGGAGGAAGGATGAGGAAAGACAAGATACATCACAGGATATTATTTTGAGGAACAGAAGGACTTCATTGATATGTGTGCATAAATCATTGGAAGTGGCAGGAAAGGTCAAGAAAATGGTCAATAAAGCATATGCAAATTTTGAGGAAAGCAGTAGAGGCATAGTATAAAAGCAGATAAGACACGTTGAACATTTATAAAGACATTAGTCCAGCTTCAAGTATAGTGTTCAATTCTGTTTGCCACATTATAGCAGGGATGTAAGGGAATTAAAAAGGGCCCAGGAAAGGTCGACGAGAATAGTTGACAAAATGAGGATATAGTTTCAAGGACAGATTCAAGGATATGATTTCTTTAGAGAACACTTAGTGGGGATTTTAAACAAGAAAACAAAATGATGTGGGATCAGAGTGAATAGCAAGAGGTTACCCACTTTCAGGAAGGATCCAGGAATAGAGTTCACACATAAAATAAAGGGGAAGATAAATGAATGCTGAAGAAGAAAAACATTTGCAAGGCCATAGAGGAAGGACCAGGGGGTGAAACCATTTAGCAGCTGTAGTAGCCAGTGGTGTGTATGATGGACAAGGTGCAATCCTTCAATGTGCAATCATTTTCTCATTCTAATTAGAAAAAAAATATTGTTTGACAGACTTACAGCAATTCCAGACAGAAGGGAAAAGGAAGGAAAGACATTAATATTAAAATCGCTGACCATGATAGCTGCCAACGACTTGTCAATTGTGTGGGTGATGTGACCAGGCATGAGAACGGATCAGCATGGGCTGGATGGCCGAAGGGCCTGTTTCTGCGCTGTAGCGCTCTCGGCTTTACTTATTTAAAGGGACCAAAACATAATATTCACCCACAAACCTTGCTTATTATTCTAAAACTGGTAACTTTAGCAGGATCGGCAATGGCCTTACTTAATGGCAGAATTGGGGACTGCGCATGTATTCTCCAACATACATTTGATTAGAACTTTCCATTCAGGTCTTTCTTCCACAATGTGTGTATGTCCAGGTGGATGTGATGCACACCCACATTATATGATCTGAGTTCACACTGTAAATGTCCAATGCAGAAAGTTGGGTTGGAGGAATCAGGAGACAGCAGCTAAAGGTGGTGGATCTTGAATCATAGCTGAGTGTAGTCAGGAGTAGGAACCAGTGAAGTGAAAGAAATGCTCTGGTGTCACCAAGGGACTGTGAGTTATAGAATGACATTTGAAAATGATTAAAGAAACCAATTTAATGAGCTAAACAGGCAGGAGGACGGAATACATTTGCTGATCCACCTACGTGCTGTGTTGCCTCTCAACTGCCCAAACCCCTCTTAATCCCACTCTGCCTGTTAAGCTTATTCAATCACATCACTCCGCTCTCCCTCATCAGAAACATCCCTGCTTCACTTTCTGCACACTTCATCACCACCTCTGCCCAGCAGTCTAAACCTGAGACATTCCTTGCATCCATCTGTTTGTCACTCTTATTAAATGCACTCTCATTCTTACTGAAGGCATCTTCCTTTTTTTTAAAACTGCTGGTAGCAAAACCCAAGGGAGAAGAAGAGAATTTGAGATGCAAATTAGGCAGTGAACTGATGCGGAGGAAAAAAGCAATCTCGATACATAGCACATCTGTGTTCCTCGCAATCAGAGATAGCAAGGCAGAGAACTCGCAGGTGGCTGGTGATGGAATTAAAAATATCTCTGACGCACCAGCTGACTTTATTTCATCAGTGTTTGAGCAGCCTGCATGTGTTGATTGCCAAGATCTACACTTTGCTCCATATAATTCATACCGATGTCTTTTGTTTTCCAGGACCTTGGCAACAATGATTGCTGCTGAGGATATGTGAGGAAGTATCTTCAGAGATGCTCATTTTGTCTACACGCTTTGGACAGTTAGTTAGGTTTTCACTGTGATTTACACCCTAAGAGTGAGCATGAGTGGAGACAGCTGGCAAGGGAAACAGTGGAGGCTTCATTCTGAGGATAGGAGGAGGATGTGGTGCCTTCCTCCTCAAGGGTCAGCTGGGCACTGATGCAAAACTACACAGCGTTTCACTGGAAAAGGGAACTATTCCAACAACTTTGTGAATTCCAGTGACCCTCTCCCTCTCCTATTATACTCATTTAGGTGACAGAATTTCACCCTTAATGAATTAAAAATTCAGAACCTATAATTTTGAGATAGGGAATGAACTTGCTCTTACAGAATTTATGTGAAAAAAGTAAATAAATAAACAGTAAATCATTTTCAACTCATGCTTCTTGACACGGACACACATAACACTACTGGGCAAAAAAGAAAATCACTCTTGGAGCGCAAACACCAAACTCCTAACACATGGGGAGCTGGGGGGATTGGGGGTTACCTGTACTGACAGGTCTGCCACAATATCAAAAAAATTCAGACTAATCATTGGCAGATGGTGTGGATTGTCTACCACAAGAGGAACAGGCTCTGGAGCTATAGGTGCTCTTCTCCAGAGAGAATATGATTAAGGCCATGTAGATTAGTGATGCCAATGTGCCTAGTTCATTGTATGGCATAAAGTAGTTAACTTTGGCCTTACATTGCAGTCGTGAGTCATTGATCTTCACAAGTCTGGTCAATAGCAAAGTTTTGTCACTGGGGCCAGAGAGTTAATTCTGACCCCAGGGACAGAAGTTGGAAATGGGAGCTTCAGTAATTCTTCTTTTCACCCACACTACAGCCAATCCAGCCACCCAGTCCAACGCGTCAAATATTCTCTGACAACCAAACCTGGCTTTGGCGTTAGCTTCACCTGAATTCCAGAGGGTAAAATCTAATAAATTCTCTGAAACAGAGTTTTGATACTTTCTTCCCCCTGCGCGCCCCCCCCCAAAGCTGCTTGACCTGCTGCATTGTGTGTCGCTCCAGATTTCAACATCTGCAGTCTCTTGTGCCTCACTAAAAGTTTCCCAGCAGTCAGATCAAGGCATCTTATCTTGTTTAAAGTCAGAGGTTAGAAACATCAGGGGATTACTGTTAAAATAAATTGACTAAGAGAATCCATATCAGTACCTTATCAGTATTTGTCCAAATGTTAGAGAGTTAAGTGTCTTTTTTTGTAACATCATCAAATATTATTGATTGGTAATATCTTCCAAAGATACCTTCCAAAAATAAAATAATGTAGATATTGTAGCTGAAAGGATCTGTTCTGGACCCAGCAAGTAAATAAAATTGTGAAGAAAGCGCAGCAGTGCCTCTTCTTCTTAGAGTCTATGAAGATTCGGCATGACGTCTACAACTTTGAAAAAACTTCAATAAATCTCTAGTGATGAGTTTATTGACTGGCTTCATAACAGCCTGGTATGGCAACACCAATGCCTTTGAAATTCTACGAAGGGTAGAGCTTTCAGCCCAGTACATAATGGGTAAAGCCCTCCCAGCCAATGGGAACATCGACATGAAACATTATTGTAGGGAAATACTACCCCCAATCATCAGAGATTCCCCTCCACCTAGACCATGCTCTTTTCTCACTGCTGCCATCAGGTAGAAGGTACAAGAGCCTCAGGACATGCATCACCAGGTTTAAGAACAGTTACTATCCCACAAGACCCGGCTGGTGGCGTAGTGGAATCAGTGCCGGACTTTGGGATGAAAGGTCCCGAGTTCGAATCCAGCCAGCTCCCCTGCACGCTTTCTATCCATGCTGAGTTCCAAGCTGGTGATCTCTTTGCAAACTCATCCAGCAGGAGGCAATGGCAAACCACTGCTGTAACTTGCCTCGTACGCGGTTCCCCACTACCTCAGAGAGGCGTGGAGGGTAACCGTCCGCTAACCAGAGTAACTCCGGTTGTTACTCCGGATGTATACTATCCCACAACCATCAGGGGCTTGAACAAAGGGGGATACCTACACTAACTTGCCCATCCATTGAGATGTCCCCACAACCAATGATCTTACTTTAAGGAGTTTTTATCTCATTATATCATGTTCTTGTTATTTATTGTTCTTTGTTTATATTTGCATTTGCACAGTTTGTTGTCATCTGCACTCTGGTTGATCTTTCATTGATCCTGTTATAGTTACTGTTCTATAGATTTGCTGAGTATGCCTGCAGGAAACTAAATCTCAGGGTTGTATACGGTGACCTACATGTACGTATTTTGATAACACATTAAGATCATAAGATATAGATGCAGAATTACGCCGTTTGGCGGATTGAGTCTGCTCCACCACTTCATCGTGGCTGATCAAATTTTCTTCTCAGCCCCAATCTCCTGTCTTCTCCACCCATTCTCCATGCCGTGACCAATCGAGAATCGATCAACCTTTGCCTTAAATATAAATGAAGATTTGGTCTCCACAGCTGCCTGTGGCTAAGAATTCCACAGATTCACCACTCTCTGGTTTAAGAAGTTACTTCTCATCTCCATTCTAAAAAAAAATCCCTCTATTCCGAGGAGGTGTCCTCTGGTCTTAGACTCTCCCACCATAGGAAGCATTCTCTTCACATCCACTTTATCAAGGCCTTTCACCATTTGATAGGTTTCAAAGATCATCTGAATTTTAGTGAATACAGGCCCAGAGTCATCAAATGCTCTTCAAGTGGAAAGACATTCAACCTGAAATCACTTTCGTGAAACTCCTTTGAACCCTATCCAGTTTCAGCACATCCTTTCTAAGATAAAGAACCCACAACTGCTCACAATACTCCAAGTGAAGCCTTACTAGTGCTTTATAAAGTCTCAACATTACATCCCTGCTTTTATATTCTAGTCCTCTGAAAATGAATGCTAACATTGCATTTGCCTTCCTCATCACAGACCCAATCTGCAGATTAACCTTTAGGAAATCCTGCACTAAGACTCCCAAGTCCCTTTGCATCTCAGTTTTTTTGTATTTTTTCTCCATTTAGAAAATAGTCAACCTTTTCATTTCTTCTACCAAAGTGTGTGACCATACACTTCCTGACACTGTATTCCATCGGCCATTTCCTTTCCCATTCTCTTAAACTGTCTAAGTCCTTCTGTAGCCTCTCTACTTCCTGAAAGCGACCTGCTCCTCCACCTATCTTCATACTGTCTGCAAACTTTGCAACAAAGCCATCAATTCCATCATCTAAATCATTGACATAGAACGTAAAAAGAATTGGTCCCTATGGAACACCACTAGCCACTGGCAGCCAACCAGAAAAGTCTCTGTTTATTCTCGCTCTTTGCCTCCTACCAATCAGCCACTGCTTTACCCATGCTAGAATCTTTCCTGTAATACCATGGGCTCATAGCTTGTTAAACAGCCTCATGTGTGTCACCTTGTCAAAGGCCTTTTTTGAAATCCAAGTCCACAACATCAGCCAATTCTCCTCTGTCTATCTTGCCTGTTATTTCTTCAAAGAATTCCAACAGATTTGTCAGGCAAACCATGCTGACTATGGCCTATTTTATCATGTGTCTCCAAGTACTCCATACTTCATTCTGCCACTGCTGCTCTGCCATCATCCCTGCCAATGTCCTTTTCCAATCGTTTTGGTTAACTCCTCTCTCATGCCTCTGTAGTTTCACTTACTGCACTCTAATACTGATACATCTGACTTTAGCTTTTTTTAATCAAATTTCAGGGTGATTTTGATCATATAATGTTCACTTTCCCCTAAGTGTTCTTTTACCTTAAGCTCTCTAATCAATTCTGGTTCATTGCACAACACCCAATCCAGAATGTGTGGACTCAACCACAAGCTGCTCTAAAAATTCATAGGCACTCTAGAAATTCTCTCTCCTGAATTCTGGCATCAACTTGATTTTCTGAATCTACTTACACATTGAAATCCCCCATGACTACTGTAACGTTGCCTTTTTGGAATGGAATTTCTATCTCCCATTGTAATTTGTAGACCGCATCTTTACTACCGTTTTGGGGTCTGTATATAACTTTCATTAAGGTCTTTTTACCCTTGCATTTCCTTAGCTCTATCCACAATGATTCATCAGCTTCCAACCCTATGTTAACTTTTCCTAATTATTTAATTTTATTTTTCACCAACAGAGCAACACATCCCCTCTGCCTTCCTACAAGATATATCCTTGGCCATTGAGCTCCATCTACCCCCCTCGCCATTTCCCATCAGCCTGTCCCTCTCTCATGGTATCTCCTTGTCTGCCCATCTTCTTTCAGCCATGATTTAGTGATGTCTACACATCATACCTGCCAATCTGCAACTGTGCTGCAAATTTATCCACCTGGCTCCATATACTGCGTGCATTCAAATATAACACCACCAGTCCTGTATTCATCCTTTTGAATTTTATCCACCTTTGCGTTGCAGCTCATCCTGTTGAGTGCGATTTTGCCCTATCAACAGCCTCTCTTCAGTATACATCGCCTCTGTTTGTAAACCAGTTACCTCATCTTCAGAAACACACACAAAATGCTGGAGGAACAGCAGGCCAGGCAGCATCTATGGAAAAAAGGACAGCTGATATTTCAGGCCAAAGCCCTTCAGCAGGACTGGAGAAAAAAAAGCTGAGGAGTAGATTTGAAAGGTGGGGGGAGGGAGAGAGAAACACCAGGTGATAGGTGAAACTTGGAGGGGGAGGGGTGAAGCAAAGAGCTAGGCAGTTGACTGGTGAAAGAGACAGAAGGCCATGGAAGAAAGAAGGAAGGTAGGGGGAGAAGCATCAGAGGGAGGCGATGGGCAGGCAAGGAGACACCATGAGAGAGGGACAGGGTGATGGGAAATGGTGAGGGGGGCGGGAGATGGAGGCACTACTGGAAATGTATGAAATCAATTTTCATGCCATAATGTTGGAGACTACCCAAACGGAATATAAGGTTTTATTCCTCCAACCTAAGTGTGGTCTTACCTCGACAGTGGACGAGGCCAGGGATGGACATATCAGAATGGGAATGGGAAGTGGGTTTAAAATGGGTGGCCACTAGGAGATCCCACTTATTCTGGCAGACGGAGTGTAGATGCTCGGTGAAGCGGTCTCCCAATCCACATCGTGTCTCACCAATATACAAGAGGCCACACTGGCAGCACCGAACACAGTATATGACGCCCAACAGACTCACAGGTGAAGTGTCGCCTCACCTGGAAGGACTGTTTGAGGCCCTGAATAATAGTGAGGGAGGAGGTGTAGGGGCAGGTGTAGCACTTGTTCCGCTTACAAGGGTAAGTGCCAGGAGGGAGATCAGTGGGGAGGGATGAATGGACAAGGGAGTCGCGTAGGAAGTGATCCCTGTGGAAAGCAGTAAGTTGGGGGGGCGGGCGAGATGTGTTTGGCAGTGGGATCCAGTTGGAGGTGGTGGAAGCTTCGGAGAATTATGTGCTGGACGTGAAGGCTGCTGGGGTGGTAGGTGAGGACAAGAGGAACCCTACCCTGGTAGGGTGGTGGGAGGATGGGGTGAGAGCAGACCTGTGTGAAATGGAAGAGATGCAGTTGAGGGCAGCATTGACGGTGGAGAAAGGGAAGCCCCTTTCTTTGAAAAGGAGGACATCTCCTTTGTTCGAGAATGAAAAGCCTCATCCTGAGAGCAGATACAGTGGAGACGGAGGAATTGAGAGAAGGGGATGGCAGTTTTTACAAGTAGCAGGGTGAGGCGAGGTATAGTCCAGGTTGCTGTGAGAATCCGTTGGTTTATAATAGACATCGGTGGATAAACTGTCTCCGGAGATAGAGTCTGTGAGATTGAGAAAGGGAAGGGAAGTGTTCTTTTGCAGGGATCACTCCCTACGTGATTCCCTTGTCCATTCACCCCTCCCCACCGATCTCCCTCCTGGCACTTATCCTTGCAAGTGCAACAGGTGCTTCACCTGCCTGTTTACCTCCTCCCTCACTACCATTTAGGGCCTCAAACTGTCCCTCCAGGTGAGGTGACACTTCACCTGTGGGTCTGTTTGGGTCATATATTGTGTTTGGTGCTCCCGATGTGGCCTACTGTATTTTGGTGAGACATTGGAGACCGCTTCGCTGAGCATCTACACTCCATCCACCAGAACAAGAGGGATCTCCCAGTGGCCACCCATTTTAATTCCACTTCCAATTCCCATTCCAATATATCCATCCATGTCCACACCTAGGCTGGAGGAACAACACCTTATATTCCGTTTGGGTAGCCTCCAACCTGATGGCATGAACATCGATTTCTCAAACTTCCAGTAATACCTGCACCCCCCACCCTCTTCACCATTTCCCATCCCCTTGTCCCTCTCTCATGTTATCTCCTTGCCTGTCCATCCCTCCTTCCGGTGCTCCTACACCCCTTTCTTCTATAGCTTTCTGTCTCTTTCACCAATCAACTTCCTGGCTCTTTGCTTCATCCCTCCCCCTCCAAGTTTCACCTATCGCCTGGCATTTCTCTCTCCCCTCCCCCCACCTTTTAAATCTACTCCCTGGGTGCTTTTTTTCCCCAGTCTTGCCGAAGGGTTTCGGCCCAAAACGTCAACTGTACTTTTTTCCATAGATGCTGCCTGCCTGCTGATTTCCTCCAGCATTTTGTGTGTGTTGCTCAGGTTTCCAGCATCTACAGATTTTCTCTTGTTTGTGATTTGATTACCCCATCTTCAGCGCTATTATCTGCCTTTCCAATGATACCTCGTATTGAAGTATATGCAGCATAGGACACCAGGTGCACCTTGTTCAGCCTTTTGTTCTTGATTTTGTCTGAGGTCTTAGCGACATCCTGCTCCACAATCTCTCCGCCAACTGTTCTTTCACTCTGGTTCCCATCTCCCTGCAATTCGAATTTAAACCCCGCCATGCAACATTGACGAACCTTCCTGCTAGGATATTAATTCCTCTCCAGTTCAAGTGCAAACCATCCTTTCTGTGCAAGTCCTTCCTTCCCTGGAAGAGAGTTCAATGATCCAAAAATCTTATGCTCTCCTTCCTACACCTGTCCCTTAAGCGGATTTTAAAACAGTATAACCTTCCTCGTTCTGGCCTCACTAGCACGTTACTTTGAACTTTAAACTTTGAAAGGTTATTGGGCTGAAATATTAAATCTGTTTTCTATTCTCCCTAATCTGCTAGGTATTAGCAGTTTTTTCCATTTTTAGTAACTCATTGATTTTGACTACTATTGCATGTGTCAACTAGTTCCTTTATCTGCTTCTTGATGACTATCAGTACATTGCTGGATCACTGGGTGGACATAATTAGTTGGAAATATGTATGAAAGACTATGCAGACAAGCAGTTGATGTAGAAGGATGGTGAATTTCTTTTGTAATTGCTCCATTCAACAAACAGCTTGTCAGACCATAAGACCATGACACATTGGAGAAGAAGTAGGTAGGTCAGTCCATTGAGTCCTTCTCCCACCATTTCATCATAACTGATCCACCTCCCTCTCAACTCTATTCTCCAATAAGACCATAAGATGTAGGAGCTGAATTAGGCCCTCCAGCCTATCAAGTCTGCTCTGCTGTGGCAGCATTTCATAGTTCTGAAAACTGACCAGGAATCATTGGCGTCTGGCAATACATGGGATTACTTCACATTCCTGCTCCTGCTCTTCTCCCTTTTCATCTCATTCAAAGCTGACTGACGAGCATTTTGGTGTCTGTCCAACACAGTAAAAAAATGTCTCAGGTATGCTCCATCCACAAAAGTCCAAGCCAACTAAATGGGGCCTTTTCAGTCAACTTGCAATCATCTTCCAAATGTTGGACAATGTCGCTAGCATTGCAATCATCGGGCACTTTCCAACTGCTTGCCATCAGCACTGGGTTGTGTTACACTCACGTCCAATTTTTATTGAAGTCCTAATCCAAACATGGACAAAAGTGAGTCATTCCAGAAGGACGGTGAGGCTGATGTCAAGCCTGCTCTAGACTGCAGATGGAACGCAAAGCCTTAGTTAAATGGGAAACAGAGAGGAAATTGCCATAGGCTGAGATCAATTAATCACAAAGGAAAGTAGTTGTCCTGGCTGGAGAATAGTTATCTCTGCTTCACGTAATGCTTTCTGAGCTTCTCAGGATAGTTGCTGAAAAATCTATAACCTGCTGACTATTCACCTCCCCACCTCTCCATACTGAAGGTCAGAACGAGCTGATAATTGGCCAGTTCTTAATCAGATTTATATCAGATAATGATGCAGTTCATGCTCATTTGCCTTAAGTCCACAAGAACATTCATACTGATGCTGCCAGTGGCAAATAAATGTAATGCCATCTAAATTCCCAACAAGAAAGGCTCCAGGTAATTGTCCTTGACATTGAATTGTTCCCTTCAATATCCTGGGAATAGTTATAACCCAGAAATGTAACTGCATTAGCCACATATGTAGGGGGTCTATGGTTATATAAGATTGACTTTGATATTGATGGAATAAAGTCTGTCCTATGTACAATGTACAAACCAGAAATACATTTCACTTGCCTGGATGAGTGCAGATCTATTCACTGTTGGGCATATTCTGGAGTCAGGGTGTATAGAAAATACTAATTTCAGCAGCAACCAGTCTTCACATCTGAACGTGGAGTATAGATTGAGTTTAAAATGCAGCCCAGAGCAATGGTGTTCTTGGAGCTGCAGACTTGGGTTGATTGCAAACAAAGAAGCACTCCATTTGACCTGAGATGTCTGCATATGCATAAATGCAGCCCCAAGTCAGTGGGGATTAATATTCATCTGGGGTGTCTGGAGTGTCGGTGTGAAGATGGAGGTGTTTGAAAATTATATGTAATTCAAAGGAAGCATTGTAGATTAGATTGTCCTGCCAATACCTTTATCTTTAACATATAAAAATATCATGTAATATTGGATCAGCGAGGC
This sequence comes from Mobula hypostoma, assembly GCF_963921235.1. Classification (NCBI taxonomy): domain Eukaryota; kingdom Metazoa; phylum Chordata; class Chondrichthyes; order Myliobatiformes; family Myliobatidae; genus Mobula; species Mobula hypostoma. Next base: position 18,844,456 of record NC_086105.1, on the reverse strand, counting down.
CTCTTCTTCCAAGAGTGGCTCCAGTATGATGCCTGCTGCTCGGTTTGCTGAGTGAAGACTTCTGTATCCACCAGCTTCAGTGTCTCTCCAGTGACTTTGTTCATAGTACAACAATTACATTAAAGGAACTTGACAACATCAGCCATGAAGTGGTCCACTTAGGAGCATTCTATTCACCATTATGAATATTCACTCCCTGGTACAGTATGGTTGCCCTGTGTACCATCTGACAGTCCATAGAACATAAGAAATAGTAGCAGGAGTAGGCCATCTAGCCTGTCAATCCTACTTTGCCATTTAATAAGATCATGACTGATCTGGCCATGGACTCACCTACCTGCCTTTTCCCCATAACCCTTAATTCCCCTACTATGCAAAAATCTATCCAACTTCTCTTAAATATATTTACTGAGGTAGCCTCCAATGATTCACCAGGCAGAGAATTCCACAGACTCACCACTCCCTAGGAAAAGAAGTTCCTCCTCATCTCTGTCCTAAATCTACTCCCCCGAATCTTGAGGCTATTGTCCCCTAATTCTTGTCTCGCCTACCAGCAGAAACAACTTTCCTGCCTCTATCTTATCTGTCCCTTTCATAATTTTATATGTTTCTATAAGATCTCCTCTCATTCTTCTGAATATCAAATATGCAGCTTTTGCGATCTGCAATGAAAAGGACAGTACTACCTACTCCAGCTTTCCTTCCACATCACACACTGCCCTGAATTGGTCACATATGTCTGTACCAGTATCATCATTATAAAAAAATATAAACTCTATTCAACAGCGCTGTGTGATTAACTTTAAAACATGTTATTCAGGAATGTGGCTCACTACCACCATCTCACACCATTAGTGAAGGGTAAGAATAGAGTCATAGAGAAGTACAGCACAGAAACAGGCCCTTCGGCCCATCTAGTCCATGCCAAAAACCATTTAAACTGCCTACTCCCATTGACCTGCACCAGGACCAGCCCTTCATTATCATACTATCCATGTACCTATCCAAACTTCTCTTAAGTGTTGAAACAAAGCTCCCATGGACCACTTGTGGTGGCAATTCATTCCACACTCTCATGACCTTCTGAACGAAGAAGTTTTCCCTCATGTTCCCTTTAAACTTCTCACCTTTCACCCTGAGCACATGACCTCTGGTTGTAGTCCCACCCAACCACAGTGGAAAATTCCTGCTTGCCTTCATCCTAGCTTTACACCTCATAATTTTGTATACTTCTATCAAATTTCCTCTCAATCTTCTATGTTCTAGAGAATACAGTCCTAACCTATTCAACTTTTCCTTGTAATCCAGATCGTTCAGACCCGGCAACATCCTTGTAAATTTTTTCTGCACTCTTGCCAACTTGTTAACATATTTCCTGTAAGTAGGTGACCAAAACTGCAGATTATGCCTCACCAATGTCTTATACAACTTCAACATAACATCCTATTTACTGTACTCAATGCATGTGATTTATGAAGGCCAATGTGCCAAACTCTATCTGCCTGTGATGCCACTTTCAGAGAATTATGTACCTGTATTCCCAGATCCCTTTGTTCCACAAATGCTGACTATGTTAGCTCACGACCTATAGGTGAACTTAAAAATGTATGGCAATGTCATGATGATTCACAAAGAAAGTGGCACAAATTTTTTTGAAACACCTTTTGTCCTCCCCACTGTCTGTTCATTAGGGACTGATTAACATCTCCAAGTCAAGGTGAATTCATAGACAGACTCTCATGTCCTTTACCCCATAGATGGCGATTGTCTTTCTTCGTCTCTTCCCATTTGAGATCCTTCAGTGCAAAAACTGTCCCATTAAATGTTTTCCAGATTGACACCAACAGTTGAGTCTCTATTAAAATCTAACAGATAGAAATCTAAAGTCCTCCATGAAATTCATTTCAAGCTCACTAGCACCTCCATGGTGATTTTACTAAGCCCTCAGCTCTGTGCTTGAGGTGTTCTACAGCTGCCTGTAAGGAATTTTGTGTGCTCACCCTATGACAACGTTTCCTCCGGGTGCTGCGGTTTCCTCCCACAGTCCGAAGATGTACTAGGTTGGTAGGTTAATTGGTCATTGTTAATTGCGCCGTGATTAGGCTAGGGTTGTCATGTGACAAGGCTTGAAGGGCCAGAAGTGCCTACTCCACACTGTAGCTCAATAAATAAATAAATAAAATTTTAAATTGTCTAATTTTAACTGAAAGCTGCTCACGACCCTGCAATAATATTATATACTGTGTTCGCTATCAACCCATCTGATCTAATTCTGACAAACAGGTTACTTACACACAAATAAGTTTCTTTTAAAAGCAGTGTAGAGTTGTGGGAAATGAATTAGGGTGAAGGTCCAGATTCCTTCCGTTTTTACTTCCCACCAACTCCTAATTCCCTCACCAGAGTAACCAGTATTACAAGCAGTATAAAGAATGTCAAATTAATCATAAGTGATAATAGGCTATAGAATGCCCCACACCACAGCTAGCTTCATTTGATTGATGTGATTGAATCTTACCATTTCACAACATAACCTTAATCAAGATGGAGGATACATCATTTACCCAATCAGAGTCCTCCTTCTTGCACCCTAATTCCCACAGCTTATAGTGCAGTTGTATTTTGAATCACTATAAAATCCTTATCTCTATTATTTTGCTTGGTAGATAATTCCCAACATGTATCACCCTTTGAGTAAAGAAGTAATTTTCATACATCATGTATCTGTTTTATATTTGCTCTTTACTAGATTAAATTTATTTTCTCTGGTCCTGCTAGCTTGCCTTTTCCTGAAGTAATGTTCGAAGTTCATCTTATTTATAACTCAATGAAGTCCTTTGATAATTTTCTTTGCTCTTCTATATTGATGTGTTTGAGATTCTCTAATCTTTCATCTCAGTTTATAGTTACCCTTAGGATTAGACTTATTACAATTGTTGTCTCTCAGCCACATGTGATCAGCTCTTTTAATAACTAACCAGACTATTCTCATCAGTTTAAACTGAGACACAGCTTGAATGAATTCAGACTTCTTTTTAGAAAGGAGATTAGATTAAAAGAATTATACTTTCTTGACTTTGAAATCAATACTAACAATTCTAGGTTGATAGAGACATCAAAACATTCTTCTGGAACAAACACTAACATTATACTTCCCAATTCATTTCAGTTGACTTTAAGGTAAATAGTCTGAAGTAAAGTAACTCTGTAATTCATCCTGGTGACTTACATGAGATGTGAGTAGATTTCGTGGGTAGACAAGAAGCCAGCACAAGTGGGAAGCAGTTTTTTAGATATTTCAGACCAACAATAGTGCACAAGAAAGAGGAAATTATGGTTTATGCCATTAAATATATCATCCATATTTCCTTGGGATTTTTGCACAGTTCTGTCATTATTCTTGCTATTAGAGAGTAATTATCTGTCTATGTGCAGGACCAACTGCAGCAATTTCCATTCCTTTTTACTCCAGAGGGAGAGTTATTCTGGGTGCCCACAGATATTATTTTAATGAACCTAACCCTGGAAAACCTATCATCAGTGATATTAGCATGGGATGATAGAATACATCTCACTTAATTTGTTACTGATACAAAACTATTTTAAAGTGCTATGTACATCTGAACTTCAGCTTTAAAATGGGAAGATTATTTCCATCTTAAAAAGATCCTCAACTGAACAAAAGTTACATTTTGACCAGTTTTATGCTCATTTACAATGGGACTCTATTAGTGTGAAATTTGACTGGAGCATGTATCAATTCTGGAAGTACACTGCAACCAGAATAGACGTCTCCTTCATTGTTTAGCTGGTGTGTGACAATACATTGCATATTATTCTGATCACTATTCAGTATCTTGGAAGCACTCAAGATGTACTAATTCTACAGCCTTGTTGTTATACTGTCTGACAAGAGCTATCTGCTAAATACGTGATTTCTAGTTCCAGTCCATGATTATTGCAATGGTCAATGACTCAGTTCCCTGAAAAATTCTAGAGAATCTCTGCTGTACTCAGTAAAGATCTCAAGACTCAAGGTGGCACTTGCAGTACTTTCATGAGAACTTAGCCCAGCCAATCATGTGAGGTTTGATTTATGCCACATTGTATTCTGAGATACAACAAGTATATCCTCATGATTCAATTTGACACCTTATTTGTAAGAGCAGTATGTTTTATGCAAAGATCAATACATGTCTGTAAATCAGATATTATATTCTCTATTAAGAATTGGATAGGAACCACACATGTTTTCTTTCCTCAACATCTGTTCTTGACAATTTCTATTACAGAAAATAATTGAACTCCTATTGGCTTTGATGCTCATCTCCCATTTTCATTGTCTTCGCTCTTGTCTTCCCCACAATATTTGTTACTTTTATGTCAATTCTAATAAAGAGTAAGCTTTGTTTCTGGCACTTTTCCATCATTATTTGTCTCTTAAGAAAGTCTACTGTTCAATCTGTTCCTTCCTGTTCACGTTTTACTTTCTTGTGCATGAATATGTCTGACACTGCCTGTTATGTTTACCTTCTGGATACTGTTCGCGATTATTTGTAGAAACACCATTGATATTTCATTATTCCTTCTTTTGCCATTCTTTTCCTGCAGGGCATGCCATCTGAAATTGCATATTGCACATATTTCTTGCTGGGGGATGGTGGGAATCGGTATCTGAAAGCTATGAATGGTAATGCTGCCTCTCTGCTGTGATTATACATGATTAGGGCATGGAGGGCTATGGTCCCAGCGCAGGTCGATGGCAGTAGGCAGCTTAAATGGTTTTGGCAGGAACTAGATGGGCCAAAGGGCCTGTTATGTGCTGTACTTCTATATGACTCTATGGCTATGTTTTATTGATGGCTCATGAGAAACGTGAGAGATATTAATGTGAGTGTGCGAGAGAGTGTGTGGGGAACCATATAATTGCAACTGTTTGAGACCTGATTTATAGACACTAATGATATTAGTTTATTATTGTCAAGTGTACCAAGTTACAGTAAATACTCTTATTTTTGCAAGCCATCCACACATATAATTTGAAAATAGAAGTACTTTCAGCTAGTACAAGGGGAAAGCTGTAACAGAATGCAGAATGTTATATAATGTTACTGCTACAAAGGAAGTGTAGTGCAGGTAGACAATAAGGTTCATAATGACGTATATTGTGAGGTCAAGAGTAGATGTAATATTGAACAATATCTATGACCTATTTTTGTAGAAGCTGACCAAGCCATTAAGTATGTCCAACTTTTTTGCTTTTATATCAGAAGCAGGAATTGGGTTCAACTCCTGCCACTGTCTGTAAAGAGTTTGTACATTCTCCCTACGAATGTGTGGGTTTCCTCTGGGTGCTCTGGTTTCCTCCCACATTCCAAAGGTATACAGATGAGGGTTATTTAGTTGTGAGCTCACACCAGAAGCATGGTAATACCTGCAGGTTGCCCTCAGCTCATCTTCGGACTGTGCTGGTCATTAAAGCAAACGGTCTCGGCCTGAAACGTCGACTGTACCTCTTCCTAGAGATGCTGCCTGGCCTGCTGCGTTCACCAGCAACTTTGATGTGTGTTGCTTGAATTTCCAGCATCTGCAGAATTCCTCGTGTTTGCGTGGTCCATTTCACTGTATCTTTCGATGTACATATGACAAAAAAAAGCTAATCATTAAAACTTTGATATAATGGGCCAAAGCAAGCTCACTCTGACTGCAGACACAAAACATTGGAGGAACTCAGCAGGCCAGGTAGCATCTATGGAAATGAGTAAACAGTCGATGCTTCGGGCTGAGACCCTTCATCAGTCCTAATGAAGGGCCACAACCCGAAACGTCGACTGCTTACTCTTCTCCATAGATGCTGCCTGGCCTGCTGAGTTCCTCCGGCATTTTGTGCGTGTTGCAGATTTTCTTGTGTTGATGACTCACTCTGGCCAGTGGTCCTGAACAGAACTGATAGCTTTCAGCCATTCAAGCTGCAGTGTGTTCCACGTTTAAACACAGGCACTGTAAGTCTGGGATTTTTTGTCATATTCCTGGGGGATCAGTTCTGTAGAACAGGGGTCCTCAACCTTGTTTGCACCGCGGACCAGTTTAATATTGACAACATTCTTGTGGACCAGCCGATGGGGTGGGGGGGGGGGTGGTGGTGTCCAAGTAGGGTTAAACTCACCACTTGTCTTTTACAGTTAGGGTTGTCAACTTTCTCACTCTCAAATAAAGGACAAAAGTAGCAGTTAAATCCTCGGACACTTTACCCCAGGAAAGACTACCATGACCATGAAGGCTTGTGTGGGCAGCTGTGTGCACATGCGTGGCGTGCACATGCATCTACGTGCCAATTTCTTCCCCACAAATCAGTTTTGCCTTCATCTTCCCGACTATACTGTACATATATTATTTCTACTTTCTATAGGCTGTGTATTTATCATATCATTCCCACTTTTACTATATGTTAGTGTTATTTATTTTCGGTTTTATGTGTTATTTGGTATGATTTGTTAGGTTATTTTTTGGGTCTGAGAACGCTCAAAAATTTTTCAAATATAAATTAATGGTAATTGCTTCTTCGCTTTACGCCATTTCAGCATGCAAGGTTTCATAGGAACGCTATACCTTAGCGGGGGAAATACGGAACAAGGGCAGTCCCGTATGGGACAAACCAATTTAGCCCAATATATGGGATGTCCTGGCAAATAAGGGACAGTTGGCAACCCTATGTTCAAGTTTAACAGTGCGTGACAGAGACTGAGGAAAGGTGCAGCTGACTCATATCGTTTCCTCGTGGTCCGGTAGCACATATTTGCGGCCCGGTGGTTGGGGACTGCTGCTGTAGAATCCCCATGGTGGCCACGGCAGAACCAGTCTTGGTAGAATTTCCTTCTTTTTAGTTGAGAAATTACCCCTCAGATCCTCCATCGGTTCTGTCCTCGTACAGTATGAATCTCACTGATTTGACACTGGAGATTCTGAACCAGATTACCAGGAGACAAATAAATGATGTTGTTTTAATTTTATATTAGTTATTTTTAAGTGCTTTAAATGTTATTATTAAGTAAAATATTATTTTTAATTATGTTCTTTAATTTTAATAGTTTTGTAAATCAAAGGTATTTAAAGTTCAACATTTTACAGAAGGCAATGCCACATCCCCGGCTTTACCTTCTGTCACAGGTTGTCAGTGGCATTCCAGGAGAAGTGCATCAAACTGTCAAGGGTCTGGTCGCCATCTTGCAATGGACACCAGCTCTGATGAGGTCTTCCAGGCTCAGTAGGTGTGGGTGTGTGAACACAGCAGAAACTGATTCGTGTCTAAGGCAAGACCTGGCAAAATTCAGTCCTTTGCTATTCCTTGACACAATGCTGAAGTTGTTTAAGTTAGCATTAATTACACTGCACATGTATGAAGGAATAATTCAACTTACTTTTTATATTATAAAGCAATATTCCAACTGATTTATGTTTTCATAGATATGTTTGATTAGAAGTCCTCTGGTTCCTTAAAGTTGTTATAGCTGGGGATGGTAATGGAGCAAAGTGCCCACTACCTATTAAATGCTCCCAATAGAATAAGTCTCAAACAGCCTCTAACAACCAAGTAAAGCTCCTGGCCTTCACATGTGGCTTAGCTATGAAGCCCAGCAGAACTGTTTCTATGAACAGAAGAAAGGGCAAATGTGGATCACGGGCACCTTCAAACCAGTCATTTCGGGCAGAAGGAGCTCATCAGTCATGGTTGGCAGCTCATCTAGGAGAAAGAAAACTCTGATCTCAAGCCTCCATTGCCTTGCGGCTATACCCACTCATGGGGAAGGCTTCAGGTGTAAACACCGGGAAAAATCTGGAGCTGGAGTCCCAAAGGCAGTCCTACGTTGAGTTCAATGCTGACTGGCAACTCCTGCGATGCCACTGGTGCCAAACTTTGTCAGTCTTTGCCGTCCGTTTGGATTCATCAACTCTACGGAGGGAGAGCTTGCTGCATGGGCCCCAGCTTTCTCTCCATATTGCACTGCCCTGACTTGAGTATCAGCCTGCATATCACGTGTACAGCTGGGACACAACATCCACGGTCAACCCCCATCAACAGAGAATCTCAAGCCCTTCTGACTCAGATAGCAATATTTATAATCAATAACATTCATAAAATGAGAAATCCATAATAATCACCAGTCAAAAATCTTTCTTCCGCTGTGGAATTGCTAATCATTGTAGAAGATAGTAATAAAAAAAGTTATCTTCATATTTAGAAAAAAACTATAAAATAATTTTTACAAAATATCACCAGAAATGGTGTTAACTATGTCAGTATTTATCCAACCAAAAAATATTTCATTTATAGACTGTTCATATACATTTGAGCTGAAATGAAAATATTCCAGATTAACATTAAGAACCTCCAAGAGGGCCACAACCTTGTTGTGGTTTGGAGGCTTCTGTGCCTCAAAGACCTGGACAGCTGTTTTGGCTGGCTATCATTCTGTTTCTGTAGAAGAAAGCACAGTGGCGATAAAGTGGTGACAGAAGAAGGTATGGAGGTCTGGTGGTAGGGGGATGTGGATGGTGTCTGGGAGACTGGAGACTGCAAACTGAAAGAATTTGTATCTGCAGTATTAATTGCATAGATCAGAAAATGACATAATTCATTTATAGTATACACACTACTACTACGTCGACTCAGGCCTAGGGTGCCGGCGTCGGGCACGATGACGGACTCTCCCTCTCCCTCATCAGTGTGTTCAGTTCATCTACATTAGCCGCGCCGCTAACTTCTGGGAGCGTGTTGACCATAGTCTTGGGAGGGCGCCCAGGGTTCATCCTCCCGTGCTTGGACTCCCATATGATGACTAGGCTGGCAGGTAGCTCGGGGTGGCGTAGACAGTGCCCCGCTAGTTGCAGTCTTCTCGCCTTGATTTTAGTGCAGAGCATCGGTAGGTCGTTATAGAGCTCGACGTCCGTCATGTGCTGTTGCCAACTCACGTCAAGAGCCATCTTGATGTATACACAAGTTCACTTCAAAAAGTTACGATCATGGCTTTCTGACATTCACCTTGAGCATAGAACTCCAAAGTACTTTATAGTTTATTCACAGTATTCAATATCATTGTAATTTTAGTCTTATTTACATGTGACAATTGTTATAATGTAACCAATGTCATGACAATCCTTTTACTTTACAAATTATGAGATTGGCAATGAAAATCTTTCATAACATCAAAATGCATTGATCCAATCCCATTTATTAACATTAGCAGTTCTGAATCCCAGGTATTATAGAACAGATGTAAAGAAAGAGAAAAAATAGCCAATGAGCCAAAAGCCAGCTAGAAGATCATTAGATATTTGTGGTCACATTGTGCATGGTTATGTGCTGGGATGAATACATTTTACGTTCAATAGTATTTCTAATTCCATTACCTGGACAGACTAAGCATTCAGGAGACTGACAACATAATTGTGTTTAGTTATATAGGATCTTAATAATCAAGCAATTTTTAAATTATTTCCTGCTGTATTATTATACCGGCCTAGTATCTGTTTCTATAAACTAGGATATAAGATTAATTTGATGATGAAAAATAGCATTTGACACAATAATCAGACTATTTGTTTCCAAGATATCAAATTAGGGGGTACAGTTTCAGGATAAGGAGTTTGTTATTTAGGAACAAACAGGCAAGAGAGGTCTCTGTGGGTCCAATTTATTTGCTGCCATATAGCCTTCCAGAACACAAGAATAGTATCTGAGGTGAAAATACACGTCCTTAAAGCAGCGATAATGTGACATGATCCCATTCATGTGTCCCAAACCTCCCTCCTGTTGGTGATTTGCAACACATCTTAGTTTCCTTACAATGCTATATCAGGGTCTGAGGTTCTCTGCTCAGCTTGTGGTTTTGTATAGATCCTTCATGACACAAGATGCTACTGAGTTGTCTCACACTCCTGCCCCTGCGTCAAAGAGTGACAGAACAGCAGAGCTACACAGCACAGTAAAAGGGTCCTTCAACCCACCATGTCCATGGTAAACCTTTGCCCATCTATACTCATCCCATTCACCTGCATTTGGACCCTACCCTTCCATACCTTAAACACGAGAACATCTGCAGATGCTGTAAATTCAAGCAACACCCAAAAAATGCTGGTGGAACGCAGCAGGCCAGGCATACAGGAAGAAGTACAGTCGACGTTTCAGGTCGAGACCCTTCGTCAGGACTAACAGAAAAAAGAGATAGTAAGAGATTTGAGAGGGGGACGGGGAGACCTGGAATGATAGGAGAAGACAGGAGGGAGAGGGATGAAGCCAAGGGCTGGGAAGTTGATTGGCAAAAGGGATATAAGGCTGGAGAAGGGGGAGTATCATAGGACGGAAGGCCTTGGAAGAAAGAAAGGGGGAGGGGAGCACCAGAGGAAGATGGAGAACAGGCAAGGAGTTATTGTGAGAGGGAAAGAGAGGGGAAAAAATTAGGGATGAGGTAAGAAGGGGAGGAGGGGCAGTAATGGAAGTTAGAGAAATCAATGTTCATACCACCAGGTTGGAGGCTACCCAGACAGAACATAAGGTGTTATTCCTCCAAATTGAGTGTGGCTTCATCTCGACAGTAGGGGAGGCAATGGGTTGACATATGGGAATGGGACGTGGAATTAAAATGTGTAGCCACTGGGAGATCCTGCTTCCTCTGGCAGATAGAGCATAGGTGCACTAACTGCCTATTCACATTTTCATTTCTCCTGACAGTCACCCAGTGACTTGTCTCCTGTATCTTTGGGGGTGACCATTTCCCTGTAACTCTGAGCGATTATCTCTTCTCTCTCCCGTAGAAGCCAAAGGTCATCCAGCTGCTGCTCCAGATCCCTAACACTGTCTACAGGGTCTGCAGCTGGATGCACTTCATGCAAATGTAGTTCCCTGGGAGACTCTGGGTCTCCCAGGACTCCAACATCCGGCACGAAGAATACACAACCCCTATTTACTACAGTAAAAGCAAAAAAATGGAACCTTAACAACGACTTAACCAGAGCCAACGCCTCTTTCGAGTCAAAGCCTGACACTCCTAGTCTCACTACTGGCCTACTCCCAACAGTGGCTATTCTGCTAGTCACTTCTGTAATTTTAAACAAGCGTCGCCAAACTGCGAGAAACTTTGTCACTGTGGCCTGCTCCTGCTATTGATTGGGCCATCGAATGAGCCTGAAAGCCCACAAAACTCTCCTTTTAAACAAGCATCGTCAAACCTGTGAGAAAGCTTGTGCTATGTCCTGCTCCTTCCGCTTATTGGGCCATCGGAATGAGCCTGAAAGCTCCCAAGTTCTCCTTTTAAACAAGCGTTACTGACCTGCGAGAAACCTCATCGCTGTGGCCTGCTCCTGCTGCTGATTAGGCCATCGGAATATAGTTGAAAGTTTACTTACAATTGTCAGTGACTTTTCAAATGGCAGCTACTATTTAGAAAGCAAGCTTAATGAACAAGAGAGAGACGGGAATCACAGACAGGATCTATCACAAAATATGCTCCATTCCCTTGCCTGGTGTGTGATCTCAGGCAGTATGTCAGACACGTGAATGCTTTTTATCTTGGCAGTGATCTCTGTTGTATTACTTTCTGCAACCTATATTTGACCCAACGTGGCAAGTCAAAGGATGACGACTGAGAAGCTTTCAGTGACACAGGTCATGACTCCAGTACAGAACCCCTGCAGCCATATGTAGCAAACGCAATGATAAAACCATGTTGTAATCTGTGGTCCACATCCCAGCTACTATTGGGAGGCCTGTATATAACTGCCATTAGGGTCCCTTTACCCTTGCAGTTTCTTAACTCAACCCACAAGGATTCAACACCTTCCGATCCCATGTCACATCTTTCTACTGATTTGATGCCATTCCTTATGAGCAGAGCCACATCACCCCATCTGTCTGCCCTCCTGTCCCTCCGATACAATGTGTAACCTTGGACATTCAGCTCCCAGCTACAACCATCCTTCAGCCACGATTCAGTGATGGCCATACAACAAGATCATCCACCTTATTTCTTATACTCTGTGCGTTGAGATATAACACTTTGACTACTGTGTTTGCTACTCTTTTTGATTCTGCATCCGCAATGCACTGATACTCACCCTGTTGGCTGCAATTTTGTCCTATCATCTGCCTGCCCTTCCTGACAGTCAGACTGCATGCTGACTCTGCTTTCTTACCATCCATCCTATCCTGAGTCCCTTCACTGTGGTTCCAAATGCAATGATAAAGCCCTGCTGCGATAGGAAACATCCTGGTACGTACTATCAAATTCCCCAGTCAAGTTTTCCGTTTCCTGGAGCCCAGCAGGTCAGCAATGAGTATGAGGATTTGAGTAAGTGTGCTGTATGCTGCCCAACCTTTTCATCATGAAGGGGCATCATTTGTATTACCAATCAGATGAGATACAAGAAGCCTCAATGCAAGTAAGGGTGGAATTGTGACAGAAAGTGGAGGAATAGGAGGAGAAAGGGAGGTTACAAAATTTGCAAGCACCTTTCAGCCATGACTGACAATATCAGTAACTTCATCTTTGTTTCCCCATTAGCCAGCAAGCACTTGAACCCTTCCTTTTGATATAATTAACACAGACACCAAAAAGAGCACATTCCAGTTTAATACATTTTAAATAAATTCTTCCCAAGTTAATTTTGACAAGTGTCTAAGAGATGCAGCTTTGCTGGCATTCAAATTGTTGATCTGCTGATATAATCCTGATCAGGTGGTGTACAAGGTATGATTGATAAGTTCGTGGCCTAAGGTAGAGGGAGTCAATTTTAGAAAACCTAGCACATTTATTTTTCAACATAGCCCCTCCTACATTTACACACTTAGTCCAGCGGTCGTAGAGCATACGGATTCCTTCTTTGTAGAAATGGTCCACAGCAGGGGTGATTGATAAGTTTGTGGTCTAAGGTAGAAGGAGATGAGTTATACAGATCTTGTTACATGCACGTGCAGTTCAACTCTTTGAGCGAAAATGCAGCAAGTTTGAAGTTAATAACTCATCTCCTCCTACCTCAGGCCACGAACTTATCAATCACCCCTGCTGTGGACCACTTCTGGAGGTCCAAGACGCTGACTTCTACAAAGACGGGATCCATATGCTCTATGACCGCTGGACTAAGTGTGTAAATGTAGGAAAAATAAATGCGCTAGGTTTTCTAAAATTGACTCCTTCTACTTTAGGGCACGAACTTATCAATCACCCCTCGTAAGGGTCTATTTTAAGTGCTGTATGTTACTGCTTTTATTGTGGGGAGAAAGGAGTGAAACAGATCACAGGCTGGTGCAGGACAAAGACCACCAGGGTACACAACACATGAAGCCAGTGAACAATATGCTACCCATCGAGAGAGGAAAGAACAGCGACAGCTGTCATTCCTCCCCAGACAGCAGTCAAAGCTGGTGTCTGTAATCTGCCTCCATGGAAACCCTGCAGTCTTCCTCCTAGTGATTACTGTATGAAAAATACTAAGTCACGTTCCCTTGATTCTCTTCAAACATACTAATGACATCTCTATCAATATCCCCTATTAAAATAAATAATCTGATAGTGGCACAAATTATGAGTGAACCACTATTACATAAATAGGCATCCATTGGTCTCATGAGACCATGGATTTGCGCCTTGGAACGTTTCCAGGGCGCAGGCCTGGGCAAGGTTGTATGAAAAACCAGCAGTTGCCCATGCTGCAAGTCTCCCCTCTCCACGCCATCGATGTTGTCCAAGGGAAGGGCATTAGGACCCATACAGCTTGGCACCGGTCTTGTCGCAGAGCAACATGTGGTTAAGTGTCTTGCTCAAGGACACACACGCTGCCTCAGCCAAGGCTCGAAATAGCGATCTTCAAATCACTAAACGAACACCTTAACCACTTGGCCACGTGCCAACACAATCATAAATGCCACAGTAAAATCAATCGCCGACTACTCCCCACACCCCAGACTACTTTTGGAATCTTTGACTGTTACAGTTTTCATAGTGCACAATTTGTCAATTTGTCATTTTCATGGTTGTCCCAATGCAATAATGCAATATCCCTTCTAACTCCTGAAAGTTATGATGGGATCAGCCTGCACATTTGGGCGGCATGGTAGTGTAGTGGTTAGCACAACACTCTACAGTACAGACGACCCAGGTTCAATTCCCACCATTCCCTATAAGGAGGTTTTACATTCTCCCCGTAACCACGTAGGTTTCCTTTGGATTGTCCGGTTTCCTCCCACCATATGTACTGCTTGGTAGTTTAATTAGTCTTTGTAAATTGCCCAGTGATAATTCTAGGATTTAAAAATCAGAGGTTTGCTGGATGGCGTGGCTCGAAGATCTGGAAAAGCTTATTCAGTGCCATATCTTAATCAAAAAATAAAATACTGCTGTGTGCCCTTCACCATGACTGAGTCCAAAGTTTCAAGGAGGCAAACACTAATTGAAAGCATCTTAAGGACAAATATTCCATTCAAGGAATATGTTTCCTTTCTTCAAATTTCCCAAAGCTTATCAGTTGAGTACCCTTCCCATATAATCACATGTAATATACATCAACATGACAACTAATTTGCACCACAGTAACATTTTCACAAACATAAATAAAATAAAACATGAGGTAATTGGTTTGCGAAGGTTTGTGGAGAGATAAAATCGGCGTCCGTAAAGGAAATCACAGTGTCTTCTCTTGCGTGGCAGAATATGTAGAATAAAGCTCTAGCAGTGGAACACAGCACCTCTGCATTTCTTCAGATGGAGCATTGGTGCTTTTATGTTCATGCTCAGAGGCAGATAGGATCTAAATAATGTCACACCTCAGAGTGCCACATTTTGTCAGTGATGTTTCAAAGCGCCACAAGGGATTATACATCTCAGACTTCAATCTCTGCACCTTCTGACTCAGAGGCTTGATTGCTGCCATCAGGCCAAGAAAGGTGCTTTGACTATCTTGGCTGACATTCAAGGAGAGCTTTTATTGGCGCTGCACCAAAGTGCTGTAGAGTGCAGCGGATATCAGGAAATGAGATGGATTGGATTTCATTTCTGTTCAGGAACCTACTGAGCTGCACTTTCATGAATTTAATTTTCTAATGTTCACTTCACTTACATACTCTGGATTGACTAGGCGCAGGAAAATCACCCCTAAAGGTTAGAAGGTATTAGGTCTAACTATGTATAACACTGTTTAAAATAACATGCAACCATTTAAATTCTGTAAGCATGTTACGAATGTTAACCATACACTATTAACATCAAACATAGATTAACAGATGCGAAGCAATTCCTATAATAAATAGAATTTATCCTTGTGATTTTTTGTACCAGAATTTATGCCAAAATCAAGAAACTCAATGATACATTAACATCAAAACAAAGGTGACGGATTTAGTTGAGGTGGGTTTAATTAAAAAAATTTAACTTGTAGGCCATATATGTAGAATTAGCATTTGTGCATTTCATAAATAAGTTTGTTCATACCACTAAGTGATAATATGCACAGGCTCAGTTTTGTTATTTCACATAATATTTAGTCTAATAACATGATTTACCCTTTGTAGAGGAACTCAAGAACATAAAAGCAGAAATAGACTGCTTTTCTCTTTGTCTTGTCCCACTATTCAATATGATAATGGGCAATCAGTCCCATAGCCCTTAATTTTTCATTAATTAGTTTCAAGAATATTAACTACCTCTTAAAGCATCTCCAGTAATCTGACTTCCATACTTTCTGAAGTAGGCAACTCCAAATCCATCACTCTCTAGAAAAAGAAATTCTTAAACATTACAAATTTAAATGAATGCCCCATTATTCAGTAAATATATCCCCTTGTCTGAAAATTTCTGTAGTGGATGAAATTCCCAACATCAAATAAAAGTTGAAAGCTCCAGATGCTTGAAATTTGAAATGAAAGCAGAAAATATTGGAAGTGCTCAGCAGGCCAAGCAGTGCCTGTGGAAAGCGAAACAGTTACAGCTTCAAATCTGGGACCCTTCTTCAGATTCCAAAACAATTTGTTTCCTATTCTTCTGCTTCATTGCTTAATCTGTATTTGTGTTCTGCATTTATGGCGGAATAACATTTTGTAAAAATATTAGATGAAAGACAGAACAATACTAAGTGAGCCTTTAACTCTTTGTGAGCTTGCAGTATGTAAGGTGTCTGTACAAGTTGAACAATGTAGGTTTGTTAAATGTTTGCTGATAGTGGCTGGAGTCTTTCTTGGCCTCAAAGCACCAGTGATATTAGGATGTCTGTGGATTGAATGAATGAAACCATGCTGAGTTAGTGGCATGAGAAATCTAAGTGTCTCTTGCTACGCTTGTGGATTGAACTCCTGTTTATTAAGGCACTTATCACTTGGATCTTGGGATTTCACCTAGACTGAAGAATCGCGATCATGGATGGACTATGATGGACTCAGGGTGATTTCACGAGTTGGAATTTCAAGCAAAAGTCAACTGGGAACTATGACTCCTGAGCCCTATTTTGTGTGGTTTATTGTGCTTTCTATTTTATTATAATAAATGAGGCTTAAGTTACTTTGTTATGCTTGTACTCTTGGACACTGGACACTCAAATTGTTTGGGTCTTTTGAGTCTAATCAACCAAGCCCATCACAGCACTTTTTTAATGTCAAAAATTATGTCTGGTCATTCTTAAGCAATTATTGTTGTCAGATATTTTTTCATTCTTGACAAGCCAAATCACCAGGCTAATGGTTCTTTTGGCAAAAGTGAATATTTAATTCAATGCAAACTATATACTGATGTCTGTCCAATTCAAAGCCACTCTCAATTTATGATCTCATATGATGTCATCTGTAATAATTCCATTTTATTGGACTACACACAGAAAAATATGACTCTAAGCGACGATAAAGAGAGTATATAGCAACAGAGAGAGAGGGGGGAAATAGAAAGATTTGAAGGTCAAAAGGATAAATTTTTAGGAGGGAAGATGAAGGAATTAAAGAGCAATTTATAGTAGTTACGGACACAGGGACAAACTGACTGAGCTCTAGTGGAGTGATGGGAAATGCAGCAAACCTTTGGAGAAGCAAAGGGGCACCAGTGTGTCAAATTTACAAACCGACTCTAATAAATTCAAAATGACCTGACATCAGAAAAAAAGTTGAAAAACGACCATGGATAATTCTGTAACCAAGCCCACTGCTTCAATGTCCCTGAATAATGTATGTTATTTTTATTCACACAGAATTTCATAAGTTTTACTGGTGCTATGTGCCACCTTCCAGAATTCAGCTTGTTCATCTGTGAAAATGCAAACCCAGTAGTCTCATTTGACAAAGAAAAATCACTCGAGTGTCATGTGGTCTTAACGTGATTTAACCAGCAGCTACACACAGATAGGCAAACATTGCACAAGGGAGAAAATCTAAATGTACCACTTTGTGTCACAGCAATGGACACAATCTGATGCAATCTATGTAACATCTATTGTGCAAATCCCAGAACTGGCACCTCTAGATACACGGTGGGTGCAGCTAAGATTAATCAGGATAGCATGAAGGCACACTCTCTCTCTCTTCCAGCTGTAGATTATTTAATCAGGAAAGCATTTTATCTTTCGGGACAGTATTTGATTCCTGTTATCTATAATCTGCTAGTCTTGTGAGACTATGGATCTGCGCCTGGAAAGTCTTCACTCTCCAGGGCGCAGGCCTGGGCAAGGTTGTATGGAAGACCAGCAGTTGCCCATGCTGCAAGTCGCCCCTCTCCACGACACTAACGTTGTCCAAGGGAAGGGCATTAGGACCCATACAGCTTGGCACCAGTGTCGTCGCAGAGCAATGTGTGATTAAGTGCCTTGCTCAAGGACACAACACGTTCCCTCGGCTGGGGCTCGAACTCACGACCTTCAGGTCGCTAGTCCAATGCCTTAACCACTTAGCCACATGCCCATTTATTTACAATAAAGCATGGAAATTGACAGCATGTTACAGTACAGGAAAATAAAACTACTACAGAAATAGACTAGCCAGATAATAAAGTCAAATATTGACTGATTAAGAAGTGCCCCTCAAAATCCAACCTCCCTGTTGTGACAGGTGGAAATGGGTAAGGCTGCATAGGCCAATCCCCTGTACAGTAGATACAATGGTTTGCAGAAACACTGATGACTTCAGAGGATGATGGAGGCACAATGTCATCGATGGCCTATGTTCCACTGGGAATGAAGGGCCCAAGAAAAGAAGAAGAATTAAGAAGTAAATATTTTGTTCTCGTATAACGCAGATTGTAGAAATGCTACAAAGTGGTGAAAATATTGAGAATATTTTCTATTACATATCAAACAAAAATAAAAAGCACAGATGCCCGGATTCTGAAAATAGATCAATAAATGCAGGAACTGTGAGGGAAGAGATTGCTGAGCCTCTGGCTAGGATCTTTATGTCCTCGTTGTCCACGGGAATGGTACCAGAGGATTGGAGGGAAGTGAATGTTGTCCCTTTGTTCAAAAAAGGTAGTAGGAATAGTCCGGATAATTATAGGCCAGTGAGCCTTATGTCTGTCGTGGGAAAGCTGCTGGAAAAGATTCTTAGAGATAGGATCTATGGGCATTTAGAGAATCATAGTCTGATCTCAAGCATGGCTTTGTGAAGGGCAGATCGTGTCTAACAAGCCTGACAGAGTTCTTTGAGGAGATGACCAGGCATATAGATGAGGGTAGTGGAGTGGATGTGATCTATATGGATTTTAGTAAGGCATTTGACAAGGTTCCACACAGTAGGCTTATTCAGAAAGTCAGAAGGCATGGGATCCAGGGAAGTTTGGCCAGGTGGATTCAGAATTGGCTTGCCTGCAGAAGGCAGGGGGTGGTGGTGGAGGGAGTACATTCAGATTGGCGGTTTGTGACTAGTGGTGTCCCACAAGGATCGGTTCTGGGACCTCTACTTTTCGTGGTTTTTATTAACAACCTGGATGTTGGGGTAGAAGGGTGGGTTGGCAGGTTTGCAGATGACACAAAGGTTGGTGGTGTTGTGGATAGTGTAGAGGATTGTCAAAGATTGCATAGAGACATTGATAAGATGCAGAAGTGGGCTGAGAAGTAGCAGATGGAGTCCAACCCGGAGAAGTGTGAGGTGGTACACTTTGGAAGGACAAACTCCAAGGCAGAGTACAAAGTAAATGACAGGATATTTGGAAGTATGGTGGAGCAGAGGGATCTGGGGGTACATGTCCACAGATCCCTGAAAATTACCTCACAGGTAGATAGGCTAGTTACGAAAGCTTATGGAGTGTAAGCTTTCATAAGTCGAGGGATAGAGTTTACGAGTCGCGGGGTAATGATGCAGCTGTGTAAAACTTTGGTTAGGCCACACTTGGAGCACTGTGTCCAGTTCTGGTCACATCACTATAGGAAGGATGAGGAAGCATTGGAAAGGGTATAGAGGAGATTTACCAGGATGCTGCCTGGTTTAGAGAGTATGTATTATGATCAGGGATTAAGGGAGCTAGGGCTTTACTCTCTGGAGAGAAGGAGAATGAGAGGAGGCATGATAGAGGTATACAAGATATTAAGAGGAATAGATATAGTAGATAGTCAGTGCCTCTTCCCCAGGACACCACTGCTCAATACAAGAAGACCTGGCTTTAAGGTAAGGGGTGGGAAGTTCAAGGGGGGATATTAGAGGAAGGTTTTTTACTCAGAGTGGTTGGTGTGTGGAATGCACTGCTTGAGTCAGTGGTGGAGGCAGATACACTAATGAAATTTAAGAGACTACTAGACAGGTATATGGAGGAATTTAAGGTGGGGGTTATATGGGAGGCAGAGTTTAAGGGTTAGCACAACATTGTGGGCTGAAGGGACTGTACTGTGCTGTACTGTTCTATGTAAATTTTCATTAAGTCATACAGCATCTGTGAAGAGATGATGAACCTTCAGGATAATTACCAACACTATATTCTTACACCCAGTCATCATGCTCCCTTTACAGTAGCTTTAGGTATAACAATCTAATTGCAATTCTTCTAATGGACACAACCTTTATTGACATAGTTACATAAAATTACAAGTTTGGGCCTACAATAATGACTGAAAGTGTGAGGCCTTATTGGTGATTTTCAAATTATAACAAATGATTCGATTTTACTATTTAAAAAGGAAATAAATGGGGTAAATATATGTCTAAATGGGATTAACTTGTTTTCTAAAATGCATACAATGGTAGTGGCATCTTAAAAATGAAATGCAAGAATGGGACATTCTATGTATGAAAGTATTCTGAAGGCAGTATGATGCAATCACAGCTGACAAGGGAAGTCAAAGCCAACATAAAGGTCAAAGGGGGATATAATGGAGCAAAAATTAGTTGCAAGTTAGAGGATTGGGAAGCTTTTAAAAACAACAGAAGGCAATTAAAAAAGCCATAAAGAGGGAAAAGATGGAATATGAAGGTAAGCTAGTCAATAATATTAAAGAGGATGCTAAATGTTTCTTTAGATATATAAAGTGTAAAATAGAGATAAGTGTAGACATCGGGCAGCTGGAAAATTATGCTGGAGAAGTAGTCTTGGAGGACAAGGAAATGGCAGACAAGCTGAAGAAGTAGTTTGCATCAGACTTCACCATGGAAGGCACTAGCAGTATGCTGGAAGTTTGAGAGTGTCAGGTGGCAGAAGTGAGTGAAGTTGCTATTACTAGGGAGAAGGTACTTGGGAAACTGAAAGGTTTGAAGGTAGATAAATCATCTGGACCAGATGGCTACACCCCAGGGTTCTGAAAGAGATGGCGAAAGAGATTGTGGAGTCATTAGAAATGATCTTTCAAGGATCTGGTTCTGAACGACTGGGATATTGCAAATGTCACTCCACTCTTCAAGAAAGGAGAGAAGCAGAAAAAAGAAAATTATAGGCCAGTTAATCTGATCTCAGTGGTTGGGAAGATGTTGGAGTCGATTGTTAAGGATGTGGTTTTGGGGTACTTGGAAGCACATGATAAAATAGGCTAAAATCAGCAGAGTTGATGGCTCTGAGCCTGTACTGACTGGAATTCAGAAGAATGATGGGGGATCTCATTGAAACCAATCAAATGTTGAACATTCTCCATAGGGTGGATGTGGAGAGGATGTTTCCTGTGGTGGGGGAGTCTTAGACCAGAGGTCACAGACTCAGAATAGAGGAACATCCAGTTAGAATGGAGATGAGGAGGAATTTCTTTACCCAGAGAGTGATGAATCTGTGGAATTCATTCCCTCAGGTGGCTGTGGAAGTCAAGTCATTGGTTATATTAAGGCAGAGGTTAATAGATTCTTGATTAGTCAGGGCATGAAGGGATATGGGGAGAAGGCAGGAGACTGGAGTTGAGGGGGAAATGGTCATGATGAAATACCAGAGCAGGCTAGATGGGCCAAATAGCCTTATTCTGCTCCCATATCTTATGGTTTTATTCACTTTTGAATGACGCTTTGGCAAGAAATGTGTGTGAACTTATGCCCCATCAGGATACTTCAAAATCTATATCGGTCTCAGGAATTAAGATCACAAGATCCCAAAGCTATGCTGCTACAAATGCCATTTTAATCTGTAATATTTATGAAATGCTTTCATAATTTCAGATTGAATTTATTGGTAGTATTTACTTAATTTTTGGCTCATAACTACTTAAATGGCCCTAGCGTATGTAAATACAACCAAATAGTCAAATAACCCTTTACAATACAAACTTGATAAACTTATCTCTTTAAATGAGATGCTTGACCTGTGGTCCAATCACAAACAACAGAGAATCTGCCGATGCTGGAAATCCAAGCAACACAGACAAAATGCTGAAGGAACTCAGCAGTCCAGGCAGCATCTATGGAAAAGAGTACAGACAACATTTTGGGCCGAGACCTTCATCAAGACTGGAGAAAAAAAAAGATGAGAAGTCAGAGTTAGAAGGTGGGAGGAGGGGAGGAAGAAAACACAAGGTGATAAGTGAAACCAGGAGGGGTGTGAAGTTAAGAGCTGGGAACTTGAGAGAGATACAGGACTGGAGAAGGACTAATCTGATAAGAGAGGACAAAAGACAATGGGAAAAAAAAGGGTCAGGAGCACCAGAGGGAGGTGTGAAATAAAGAAAGTTGGGGGAGTGAATTCCTCTGTCTCCACCGCACCTTCTCTGAGAATGAGGCTTTTCATTCCAGAACGAAGGAGGTGCCCTCCTCCTTCAAAGAAAGGGGCTTCCCTTCCTCCACCATCAGTGCTACTCTCAACCACATCTCTTCCATTTCGCACACATCTGCCCTCACCTCATCCTTCCACCACCCCACCAGGGTTAGGGTTCCTCTTGTCCTCACCTACCACCCCACCAGCTTCCGCTTCGAACACATAATTCTACTGAACTTCCACCATCTCAAACGGGATCCCACCACAAAGCACATCTTTCCCTCCGCTTCACTTTCTGCTTTCCGCAGAGATTGCTTCCCTTGTCCATTCATCCCTCCCCACTGATCTCGTTCCTGTCACTTATCCTTGTAAGTGGAATAAGTGCTACGCCTGCCCTACACCTCCTCCCTCACTACCATTCAGGACCCCAAACAGTTCTTCCAGTTGAGGCCACACTTCACCTGTGAGTCTGTTGGGGTCACCTTCTGTATCCGGTGCTCCCAGTGTGGCCTCCTGTATATCAGTGAGAACCAATATAGATTGGGAGACTTCTTCGCCAAGCACCTACACTCCATAAATCAGAAAAAGCAGGACCTCCCAGTGGCCACCCACCTCCCATTCCCATTCTGACACGTCAGTCTATGGCCTCCTCTACTGTCGTGATGAGGCTATATTCAGAGAAGCAACACCTTATATTCCGTCTGGGTGGCCTCCAACCTGATGACATAAACATCGATTTCTCAAACTTCCAGAAATGTCCCCTTTCCCTTCACCATTCCTCATTCCCATTTCCCTCTCCCTCCTTATCTTTATACCTGCACATCGCCTCCCTCTGGTGCTCCTCCTGTTTTTCTTTCTTCCATGGCCTTCTATCTTCTTCTATCAGATTCACCCTTCTCCAGCCCTGTATCTCTTCCACCAATCAACTTCCCAGCTTTTTACTTCACCCCACCCTCTTCCCGGTTTCACCTATCACCTTGTGTTTCTTCCTTCCTTCCCTTGTCATAAGGCGGGGAAGTGCAAGACACAGACACTGAAGGACTAGGGACAGGACTAGGATACAGGCTGAGGGCAAGAACATGGACACAAAAACCAGGAACCCGGAACAGGACTGGACAAGAGAGCTAGGAGCCTGGGCTTGGACTCCGAACCAGAGACTGGACAAGGACCCAGTACCTGGGTCTTGCCTCTGGCTCGAACTCCAGAACTAGGCAAGGATGAGGCTTGAGGCTAGAGACTAGAGACTTGGCTTGGCTTGGCAAGAGGCTAGAGGCTAGAGACTTGGCTTGGCTTGGCAAGAGGCTAGAGGCTAAAGACTTGGCTTGGCTTTGCAAGAGGCTAGAGGCTAGGCAGGAGGCTGGAGTCTTCGGGCTTGAGGCTAGGCAGGCTCCTCCTGGGCAGGGTGCGGTTCACCTGGGCAGGGCGCGGATCACCACCCAACAGAGGCAAGGGACAGGAAGGGACAGAACCAACCGCAGGTAATGGCAAGACAGCCTGGCATACCTGGGTGGAGGCAAGGGACAGGAAGGGAGCTAGGTATAGGGTGGCTCCAGGACAAGACTGCAGCTGAGATGAGGTGAGAGTTACCAGCAAGACAAGGCAAGGCTTCAGGCAATGCAAGGCGAGACGAGAACTTCAGGTGAGGCGAGAGTTACCGGCAAGACAAGGCAGGGCTTCAGGTGAGGAAACAGAAGGCAGAGCAAGGGATACAAGGAGTAAGGACAAGAACAATCCAGCAACCATGCCCTGGTCTCTAGAGGTATTTATGCAGCCAGCCCCAACGAGCATCAGCTGTCTCAATCAGAGCTAAACAAGAACAGAAACAGGGTAAACAGGAAAACCTGGAGCAAGGGTCGATGGACCGCACCGTGAACCGGAATACAGACTTCACGGACCGGACCATGACATCCTCCCACCTTCTAACTCTGACTCCTCATCTTTTTTTCCTCCAGTCCAGTCCCAATGAACGGTCTTGGCCTGTAACATCGACTGTACTGTTTTCCATTGATGCTGCCTGGCCTGCTGAGTTCCTCCAGCAGTTTGTGTGTTTTCTTGACTTGTGAAATTGGCTTAATATTGCTTGATTATCTGGTTAATTCCAGAAAATAAGCAGGCTGCACTACAAGAAATGGAACATGGCAGAAAAGATGCTAACTACATCAGATGTGTTTAAATGATTATTGTACAGAGGGAATATTGTCAATTACGCCAATATGAAACATATTAATCTAAGTCTGTTGAAAATGTAGGATTCTCTCTCATCATGATTTATTGGAATATAAAGATTCAAGCTTAATGATGTTGTATTATGCAGCTTTACTTTACTTAATTGCATTTTTCCCTTATATTCAGCTCCTAATATTCTCAGATCTTTCTTAAGCTGTTTGAGCCCACTGCCTCTGGCTAAACCAACAAAGGCTGAAGTTGGCCTCAGAGGAAATTTAGGTCAGGTGGATGATGGAGGATGGAATCCCAGGAAAAATCTCACAAAGGAACATTTCAGACTTCCTTTGAAGTTTAGAAATATTCAAAACAACTGAAAATCAATCAAAGGATTTTAAAATATTTAGAAAAACTGATGCATCTAAACACATAAGAAATACTTTATCAAATATGAACTTTTAATAACTGAAATTACTTCAATAAATGTAAATTACTGATCTTTACTGGACCTCATCCAGTCCAGATGAAGGGTCTTGGCCCGAAATGTTGACTGTTTATTCTTTTCCATAGGGGCTCGTTGGCCTGCTGAGTTCCTCCAGCATTTTGTGTATATTACTTTGATTTCCAGCATCTACAGATTTTCTCTTGATATTGATCCTTATTTTCCTTACTCCTCCCTTCCTTCTCTTCACACAAATGGATCAAGTTTCTACTTCTGCACCAGGTCTAACTTGACGTAGTCTCAGTTGGCTGATTTGTCACATTTTAGTATTAGGTTCTTTCCAAAGTTGTGCAGGATGCTACACACTTCAATAAATCTTGAGGACCACTCTTGCAGATCAATCCATGCTGCATAATCATTATTTCATTGTACTAATGTTTTCTCTCTACCACATTTCATGTGGCAGCATAACTTCCTGTCATTACGTGTATGAATTTTGCATCAGTCATAAATCAGGACCATCACACTCAACACCCATGGAGATGCCTGCTACAAGATGCATGTAGCATCTACTATAATTTGTGAATAGTAGTTCAGATTAGTAAAGATCATTGGTATGAGGTGATAAGGGTGTGTTGTATTGTGCTATGTCTAAAGGTGGGTAGAAAATGTCATTTGAACACTGGCATATGCAAAATGTCACAGAAATTTTGCACCACTGCTTCTAAGTCTTCAGGACCATACTCTTGGCATTGACTTCCAAAGCTGTCTGCTCCCATTCCTTTACAGCAGGGGTTCCCAACCTTTTTAATGCCATGGTCCTTTACCATTAACCGAGTGATCCATGGAATTCCTGCTGAACAGTGTGTGTCTGGAGCTCCTCTTGGGTTCTATGACAACAGGACAAGACAGCAACTACGTCATCAAGACTTCCACTATAATCTCTGACATTCATGAAACAGACTCTATCCCCATGTAATGCCATTCTACATGGCTTTCCAAGTTAGCCTCATATACAAAATGACAGCCAGCTCAAACACTGGCGACAATCCACCTTCCCTCTGTTTCTCTGCTGAACTATGCAAGTATGAAGAGTGTAGTCTATCTGTAATAGTCACGTGAAGGGGCCAACAGGATGCCACCTGCAGGAAGAATAACAGGTGTGAGTTACTAGTGCAATTTCATGTTTGCAACCATCTTTGGGAAATATCAGATCTAAATCTTTTACCACTTTATCCAGATTGCACTCATTTTGATTGATGAGCACCTTGGGGTTTATAATAACTTTAAGAAACAGATTATTTTACATTCAAAATTAATCAATTCTCACTAGTAAAATGACAGAAGCCTTAATATTGTAGTAGGTGAAGTGGCACCATAATATATCAACCCTGCTGCATAAGGGTTAAAATTGTACTTCAGCAAGGATGGGAAACCAAATCATATCTATTGCATTTCTGATGTGTATTTCCAAAGGAAAACTTGATGAAGTATCAAACAGGCAGCTGCTCTTCTAGTTTGGTGCCTCCAGCAATGAGGAGTTTTATCAGCATAATCCATCCTTTAAACCAGGCAGACTAACGTTAAGCACCGAGGGCCAGCCTTAAGTTGTGCTTGCCAGTTTCAATATTAGTCATAGACGAGGGACAAAGACAATGAGAAGAACTTTATTGTGTTATGATTCTGAATGCACTAAATTCTCAATCCCAGAGAGCTGTAGGTGTTCAATCAGTGGAATATGCAACATTAAAACTAGTAAGACATTTGACAAGAAAGGAGTCAGTGGACACGCAGACTGGGAAAGAAGCTGATGCTGAAGTTCACCTTATCACCCTGACCCGGATCTGGGCCGTACCCTCCAAATACCCGGACCTGCCTCTTGTTTTTTTTTTGCACTACCTTACTTTCCATTTTTCTATTTTCTATTTATGATTTATAATTTAAATTTTTATATTTACTAATTTTTACTATTTTTAATATTTAATATTTGTAATTCAGGGAGCAGGAAGCACAGAATCAAATATCGCTGTGATGATTGTACATTCTAGTCTCAATTGTTTGGCAACAATAAAGTATAAAGTATCATTATATAACTTAATGGCCCACTTAGCCCATTTCTGCTCCTTTTTCTGATGTCCTCAGATGCTTAAAATTATCATCACTCGTATAAAAGAAGAATTCGCAAAGCCAGAACATAAGACTATTTGAGAAATCTGTGATCAGTCTGTTCTCCCATCAGAGTAATCTTAGTTTTAGTTTTTGCCAGTGTATAACAAAAGGGGAAAGTGCACAGAAGAGACATGAAGTAAGGCTTTAGCATCACAAGTCTGGGATGTGTGGAAAGACTAGCCAAATTTATGTCCTACAACCTGAATAGAATCATCCAGATTGAGAACTCATGAAAATAAATCCAAATTGCTACAATAAATTCAATTATGAAAGCAGACCAGACATGTTTTGTATCAGAAAGAGTTGAAATCCTTTCTCTCTCAGCAATAAGCCTCACAGGAATGATCGATTGACATCAATGTCACATAACGTTTCAGAAAGTGAAGGTTAAATGCTCAATTTAATAGTTTGCAATCACATTCAAATCATGCTGGAATTAGTTCATTTTCTTCACCTCTCTACCCCTCAAAATCTGCCTGAAATTTAAATTTGGTAGCAGCATAAACCTCAGTTAATTCAAATTCCCAGTAAAATCATCCCAGATTTCTCAATGGACATAAGTCCTGAAACTAAATTGCATCATGCATTGAAATTGTGCATCAAAAACAGCAAATACTAGCATGGTGCAGCTAAGCTGATTTTTGGAAGTTTGCATAAAATCCCCCATGCTGAATTGCGATGCTGGTTTAGTTAAAGATATTCTTGAAAAATAAAATTAAAACCTGTATGCAATGAAATAGAAGTTCAAAACAGTATTCAGAGTAGCAACCAATCTGCTGGAGGAACTCAGCGGGGTAAAAGTGGGTGTTTATGTGTGCGGGGGTGAGGTGATGAGGTTGAAAATGCTGCTTGACCCACTGAGGTCCTCCAATAGATTATTCATTGCTCCACATTCTGGCATGTGCTTCCAATATTTAGGGCAATTTTATCTAGCTTCCAATATTTTGGGCAATTTTATTCAACTTCCACCCACTACCCGATGTGACATATTTTATTTGGTTGGCACTGTGTTTTGAGATCCAGATCTGGTTCCATCTATTCAATTACAGTCTGTACACTGTTAGTTATGCTTGAGCTCCTGTAGGAATAATTACATAATACGTACACTACCTGTAGCAGTTATCTTGAAATACCAGAGGGATATCCACTGACAGGATAAGTCAACAAACATCAGCATCTTCTCCTTGGCCAACAACCCCAGCACTAAGATCCTAATCACACCCTGTGGTCTAGTTGACTGGCTACATTGTTCATATGCTTGATATAAAACTCCGGAAATATACTCTCTATTCTAAATCATGCAATGGCATGAGATTACCAGGTTTGTAGAGGATAGTACTGTATTCAGGTACAATCTTCCATCTTTGATGAAGCAGAATATCTCTACTGACTCATGCATGACCATTCAAAATGAAGAAAGAGCGTTCTAGGTGATACCACACTCTAGTTCACCTACAAGGAGCACAAAGAACCACTGTATAAATTACAGGATTGCACCTCCTTCCGATCTACCCAAACTAATCGCAGAATGATATAGAAAAGACCCCAAGCTTGAACCATGTTTGAAATTGAACAACAGAGGAGCAGCAAACAACACCCCAAGCGTTTTACTCACAATTCTGTGAACAGCTCCTGTTCCAGAATTCGCAGGGCTCTCAGTCACCTTATCACTGCCTCAGAATCAACAGGACTGTCTCTTTAAAAACCGATGCAGAGAGCACACCAAAATCAAAAGGCTGATTTCACACGTGAATTCTAAAGCTTAGCATTGCGACAACTAAAGACATTTTTCTCCATTAGTTTCCTTCCTAGAAGCTTGTGCAGATTCTGCATGTCACATAAACATAGAACATAGAACATAGAATAGTACAGCACAGTACAGACCCTTCAGCCCACAATGTTGTGCCGACCCTCAAATTCTGCCTCCCATATAAACCCCCACCTTAAATTCCTCCATATACCTGTCTAGTAGTCTCTTAAACTTCACTAGTGTATCTGCCTCCACCACTGACTCAGGCAGTGCATTCCACGCACCAACCACTCTCTGAGTAAAAAACCTTCCTCTAATATCCCCCTTGAACTTCCCACCCCTTACCTTAAAGCCATGTCCTCTTGTATTGAGCAGTGGTGCCCTGGGGAAGAGGCGCTGGCTATCCACTCTATCTATTCCTCTTAACATCTTGTACACCTCTGTCATGTCTCCTCTCATCCTCCTTCTCTCCAAAGAGTAAAGCCCTAGGTCCCTTAATCTCTAATCATAATGCATACTCTCTAAACCAGGCAGCATCCTGGTAAATCTCCTCTGTACTCTTTCCAATGCTTCCACATCCTTCCTATAGTGAGATGACCAGAACTGGACACAGTACTCCAAGTGTGGCCTAACCAGAGTTTTATACGGCTGCATCAATACCCCGTGACTCTTAAACTCTATCCCTCAACTTATGAAAGCTAACACCCCATAAGCTTTCTTAACTACCCTATCTACCTGTGAGGCAACTTTCAGGGATCTGTGGACATGTACACCCCAGATCCCTCTGCTCCTCCACACTTCCAAGTATCCTACCATTTACTTTGTACTCTGCCTTGGAGTTTGTCCTTCCAAAGTGTACCAGCTCACGCTTCTCCAGGTTGAACTCCATCTGCCACTTCTCAGCCCACTTCTGCATCCTATCAATGTCTCTCTGTAATCTTTGACAATCCTCTACACTATCTACAACACCACCAACCTTTGTGTCGTCTGCAAACTTTTCAACCCACCCTTCAAGCCCCACATCCAGGCCGTTAATAAAAATCACGAAAAGTAGAGGTCCCAGAACAGATCCTTGTGGGACACCACTAGTCACAATCCTCCAATCTGAATGTACTCCCTCCACCACCACCCTCTGCCTTCTGCAGGCAAGCCAATTCTGAATCCACCTGGCCAAACTTCCCTGGATCCCATGCCTTCTGACTTTCTGAATAAGCCTACCATGTAGAACCTTGTCAAATGCCTTACTAAAATCCATATAGATCACATCCACTGCACTACCCTCATCTATATGCCTGGTCACCTCCTCAAAGAACTCTGTCAGGCTTGTTAGACATGATCTGCCCTTCATAAAGCCATGCTGACTGTCCCTGATCAGACCATGATTCTCTAAATGCCCAGAGATTCTATCTCTAAGAATCTTTTCCAACAGCTTTCCCACCACAGACGCAAGGCTCACTGGTCTGTAATTACCTGGACTATCCCTACCTACCTTTTTTGAACAAGGGGACAACATTCGCCTCCCTCCAATCCTCCGGTACCATTCCCGTGGACAACGAGGACATAAAGATCCTAGCCAGAGGCTCAGCAATCTCTTCCCTGGCCTCGTGGAGCAGCCTGGGGAATTTTCCGTCAGGCCCCGGGGACTTATCCGTCCTAATGTATTTTAACAACTCCAACACCTCCTCTCCCTTAATATCAACGTGCTCCAGAACATCAACCTCACTCATATTGTCCTCATTGTCATCAAGTTCCCTCTTATTGGTAAATACCGAAGAGAAGTATTCATTGAGGATCTTGCTCACTTCCACAGCCTCCTGGCACATCTTCCCACCTTTATCTCTAATTGGTCCTACATTCACTCCTGTCATCCTTTTGTTCTTCACATAATTGAAGAATGCCTTGGGGTTTTCCTTTACCCTACTCGCCAAGGCCTTCTCATGCCCCCTTCTTGCTCTTCTCAGCCCCTTCTTAAGCTCCTTTCGTGCTTCCCTATATTCCTCAATAGACCCATCTGATCCTTGCTTCCTAAACCTCATGTATGCTGCCTTCTTCCACCTGACTAGATTTTCCACCTCACTTGTTACCCATGGTTCCTTCACCCTACCATTCTTTATCTTCCTCACCAGGACAAATTTATCCCTAGCATCCTGCAAGAGATCTCTAAACATCAACCACATGTCTGCAGTACATATCCCTGCAAAAACATCATCCCAATTCACACCCGCAAGTTCTAGCCTTATAGCCTCATAACTTGCCCTTCCCCAATTAAATTTTCCTGTCCTCTCTGATTCTATCCTTTTCCATGATAATGAAAGGCCAGGGAGCGGTGGTCACTGTCCCCCAGATGCTCACCCACTGAGAGATCTGTGACCTGATCCGGTTCATTACCTAGTACTATATCTAGTATGGCATTCCCCCTAATCGGCCTGTCCACATACTGTGACAGGAATCCGTCTGGACACACATAACAAACTCTGCCCCATCTAAACCCTTGGAACTAATCAGGTGCCAATCAATATTAGGGAAGTTTAAGTCACCCTGTTATTTTTGCATCTTTCCAATATCTGCCTCCCAATCTGCTCCTCTGTATCTCTGCAGCTACCAGGGGGCCTATAGAATACCCCCAATCAAGTAACTGCTCCCTTCCTGTTCCTGACTTCCACCCATACTGACTCAAAAGAGGATCCTGCTACATTACCCACCCTTTCTGTAGCTGTAATAGTATCCCTGACCAGTAATGCCACCCCTCCTCCCCTGTCGCCCCCTCTCTATCCCTTTTAAAGCACTGAAATCCAGGAACATTGAGAATCCATTCCTGCCCTGGTGCCAGCCAAGTCTCTGTAATGGCCACTACATCATAATTCCATGTATGTATCCAAGCTCTCAGTTCATCACCTTTGTTCCTGATGCTTCTTGCATTGAGGTACACATATTTCAGCCCTTCTACCTTACTACCTTTACACCGTTTATTCTGCTTCTCTTTCCTCAAAGCCTCTCTATATGTTAGATCTGGCTTTACTCCATGCACTTCTTTCACTGCTCTATCGCTCTGGGTCCCATCCCCCTCGCAAATTAGTTTAAACCCTCCCGAACCATGCTAGCAAACCTACCTGCAAGGATATTTGCTCCCTCTCAAGTTCAGGTGCAACCCATCCAATCTGTACAGGTCCCACCTTCCCCAGAAGAGATCCCAATGATCTAAAAATCTAAAACCCTGCTCCCTGCACCAACTCCTCAGCCACGCATTTAACTGCCATCTCCTCCAATTCTTACCATCACTGTCACGTAGCACTGGCAGCAATCCTGAGAACGTCACCCTTGAGGTCCTGTTCTTCAGCCTCCTGCCTAGTTCCCGAAACTCACACTTCAGGACCTCATCCCCCTTCCCGCCTATGTCGTTGATACCAACATGTATCACGGCTTCTGGTTGCTTTCTCTCTTGTACCAGGATGTTGTGCACCCGGTCAGAGACATCCCTGACCCTGGCACCCGGGAGGTAACAAACCATGAGGGTGTCCTTCTCACATCCACAAAATCTCCTGCCTGCTCCCCTGACTATAGAGTCTCAAATGACGACAGCTCTCCTCTTCTCCGTCCCAGCCTTCTGTACCCCTGGGTTAGACTCAGGGCCGGATGCCCTGCCACCATGGCTCACACTCCGCCAACAGTATCCAGGACGGTAAACTTATTATTCAGGGGGATGGCTACAGGGGTGCTCCGCACTACCTGTCTGCTCACCTTTGCTGTTCCCCCTCTGACTGTCACCCAACGACCTGCTTCCGACAGCCTAGGTGTGACTACCTCCTGTAGCTCCCATCTATGACTGCCTCATTCTCCCTTATGAGTTGAAGGTCATCCAGCTGCTGCTCCAGATCCCTTACACGGTCTTCCAGATCGCCCAGCCATATGCACTTCTGGCAGATGTGACTCTGCAGGAGAGGGGCATTCCCCCAAGACTGCCACATCTCACATGAGAGGCACATCACCGTCTCAGGAGGCATTGTAAAGACTAACTGCGAGCTAGCTTGTCCTCCGCCTCTTCTCGTCGAAGCCTCTCGAGTCAAAGCCTTGAAGCTCCACTCCTTCACTGGCCCACTCACTCACTGGCTGCTTTCTACTTTGACGAATTTCTATAGTGCACAGTGGAGAGTATTCTGACCAGCTGCATCATAGCCAATGAGTGGTGAAGCCTACAAAATGCAATGGACGCAGCCTAGTTCATCCCAGGAAAAGCCCTCCCCTCCATTGAGCACATCTACAAGGAGCGCTGCCATAATAAATCAGCATCCATCATCAAGGACACCCACCATCTCTTCTCACTGCTGCCAACAAGAAGGAGGAACAGAAGCCTCAGGTCCCACACCAGCAGGCTCAGGAACAGATATTACCCTTCAACCGTCAGGTTCCTGAACTAGCATGGATAACTTCATTGACCTCGACACTAAACAGATTCCACACTCTATGGACTAACTTTCAAGGACCCTAAATTAATATTATTACTTATTCTTTATTATTTTTCCTCAACTCAAGCTGATAAAACCTGAGGGATGGGTATAGCCAAGCACACTCATTTCTCAATTGCTGGGAATTTTCAGACTATTCTAATGAAGTTTAGTCTTGTGGCTTTCTGAAGATTTACATAAATATTGCTGTGTAAGTCTAGCTGTTTAATGCTATTGTGTAGTACATTTGGGATGATTGTAGATATTACTATTGGGACAATGTATGCCCTGTTCATAGTCCATAGTCTTTCAATTTCTTCTTTTAATTCAGCATCTCTCTGATGTTTTTCACTGATTGATTTCTATATGCTTTGTGTGTTTGGAACGACTATATTAAGTAAGTTGTTATTGCTTATTTATCCTACAATATTATATCTGAAAGTTATTATGGATTGTCCTATCTATAATAATTGATCAGTCATAATATAATCTATAGGACTCGAACTTGAAAACTGCGTCAGGCTTGTATTTATAGTAAGGTATGGATTCTTCTATGAGTTCGTAGTTTAAAGCAAGTATAACCCTATCACCATGGCTGATAACAAACTTAGCTCATTAACTAACTCTGTCTAGCAGCCATGGGACTCAGCACTGCAAGGGTAATGGTGAGGTGACCACCTTCAATCAGCAGCACAGGGCTAGGGTTGGTATGATACGGGTCCAACCATACAGGAAAGTTGGAATGCTCCAATGAGGGAACAGAAGGTATGGTGAATTCTGTGTAAATGCTGCCCCATGCAAAGTTATCGTTCACTAGGAAATAACAGACCTTACACAGTCATAAAATTAATGTGGGAGTATATTCAACTTTAAAAACATTAAATAGGGGGATAAAGAAAAGGGCCCAGTCCAGTTAAACCAATCCAAATATGTACAAAAACATTGGAATTCATTTCTAGAGTAGTCGAGTGCTTCACTTCGATTGTTCATGGGTTGAACCCAAGTTCTGCATGAAAGACACCAGCCACAGTTAGAACTTCCCTCGAAGACCATTTTCGATCAAACTGGCTAACTCAGGAGTATTGGTGCTTCGTCCTCAGAACCACTTACCTGCACAATGCACTGCTTACAACGGGGTACCTCCTTCGGGTGGAATTCTGCGAGCACCCTCCCTTTGTGCTCCGCTCTGCACCACCTTCGTCTTCCAACATCTGCCAACAAAAGACCAAAATCCAGACCTCTGTCCTTCAGAAATCTGAACCTGCCCAGCTCTCTCAAATGTTCCATGACATCCCAACTGGACAGAATGTTACCAAGATAAATCCATTTGGCTGACACAACATTCCTAAGCTAAGCAAATGGCTCCTTATCACAGCAGTAGCTTCAAAAGTCTATGAAGCTTAATTAACAGAACACACTGCATTTGCAGAAAGACTGCTGAAATAAAATACCTCACAGCACAGCAGTAGAAATAAAGCATGTTCTTAATCAGGGGATTACACAAGATTTTGGTGAATACTGTTTGACACTTGATTATGCCTGTGTCTCATTTTCTACCAATTTACGTTTTCAATATGCCCCATGATTAGGCATTCAGAGTGGTAGTGAATTCCCTCAAAAAAAATAGAGTTGTCAATTTTTCAGTCCTAAAATGCTGATCTTTTTATTCTAAGACCATAACCTTCCATTCTAGAATCTTTAACGAGACTAAGCTTCAACAATGTGCCATTAACAACCGAGTCTCTTAATGTCCCTAAGTCCTTTTCAACCTAATTTTTAGCTATTCTAACAAAGTTTATGGGGTGTGCCAATTGCTTTTCTTAGATTTATTGCTTTCTACTTGGCCATACAACATTTTATTGGCCATTGTTCTGCCCACAGATATGTTTTGTAAATCTCAATCCGTAATGTTTGAGTGACTTCCTCCATTCCACTGCTCATTCTATTTTATTGTTGTCTTTAGATGTAATTAATTCACTTGTATGGATTTTCTGATTCTAAGCCAAAGAAATAGGTTAAATTTAGCAAGGCCAGCACTCGTAGTCATTATCAACTATGATGGCACACTTAGAATATACAGCACCCTCCATAACTCCTCTTACATGCAATTTGCCCTTCAGCAACTTTTTTCTCCATCTCAATATTTAACCTGAATGGATACAACCATTAGGATTGTAACTTTCTCAAAGGCTTCTTAACTAGCTCGTCATATAATAATATTTCTTCAATGACGCTGCAAAATACTGTGAACGCTGGAAATCTGAAATAAAGACAGGATATGGCAGCGCTCATGGAGAGAGAAATGGAGTTAATCTTTCAGGTTCATGATCATCCATCGAAATCCAAACAGGGATTAACTAGTTTTAAAATAGCGAATGAAGGCAAGAACAAAATAAGGAAAGTCTTTGGCTGGGGAGAGACCAGGAGAAATTACATAGTGTAAAGGGTAATAATTCAATGCAAGCGGCTGAGATTTGTCAAAAAGGAATTAGTCTGATGTAGGTATAACAGGAGAAGCAGAATTCTTATCCAAAATTTACAAAGAGTTTAAATTGCAGATGCTAAAAATCCATACTGAAATTAGAAAATGATGGAAATCCTCATTATTTGGTATTGTTGAACTCAGGGTTGAGTCCAGAAGGTTGTAACATACAGAAAATAAGGTGTCATTTGTTAATCTTAAATCGATTTTTGCAGGAACAATCTGAGGCTAAGCAAAAAAAAAAATCAGAGAAAGGGAAAAGAGTGTGGCCATACATGGGAATGCACAGCATAATCTTCCCTGCTTTGATTTGATGCAAACGGCTCATTTCATTGTACACCAGACTTCGATGTACATGTGACTAATAAAGCATATCTACAAAAAAATGGAGAATAAAAATGACACATGGTGGAAACTTGGTAATGTAAAAAGGTGTTCTGTAAAGAGATCACTCATTTGCCATTTGGCCACCGCAAAGAAGAACAGACTACATTGTGAGCAAAATCTACATTGAAGAAAATAAAAGTACATAAATTTTCCTTTTGGAAAGGCACAAAGGAACAAAAGAGTAAGTTTTTTTTTGAAAAAGTCAAGTGCTGTATACTTTTATTTTGAAGTTATGTCAACAGTTATATTCTTAGTTATTAATGTAAATATCATTCTTGAAATCTCAGAATTTTACTCCTTACCTGTTTTGGCATTCTAAGGACACAACAATGAGCGTGTAAACTGGGAAGGAAGGAATTATTATCACTTGCTTTACACTTTCAGCTAAACTCAGTACTCCCGCAGATTCAATAGAATTGATGCATGATCCAATACATCAGATAAGAAAGTGACTGGTTCGACTTAAAGATACTTTAGCAAATTTCTTGTGCGCTATTGCCCTGCAGAATTTTATCCAATTTATATTGACGGAGAGAATATCTAAACACAAGAGATTCTGCAGATGCTGAAAATCCAGAGCAACACACACAACACCACTGGAGGAACTCAGCAGGTGAGGCAGCATCAGTAGAAGTGAATAAACAGTCATGGTCTGGGCCGAGACCCTTCATCAGGACTTCTGCAGCATTTTGTGTGACAAAATCTAGTTGAAGAAATGAAACTAGGGAGAATTTTCACTCCCTTAAGCAAGTAGAGTTTGAGATAAGCAGAATACTAAAATGTTAAAAAGGTAAAAGCAATCCTACCTGCTCACATCCATTTTTATGGAGGTGAGATGCTGGTGATGGAAGTAGAAGGAGCGAAGGAAGCTACAGACAGCCGTCCCAGCCCCAGGACCAGATTCAGGCTCTCCGTTGGTCAGGGTCAACCATGGATGTTGCGTCCCAGCTATCTACATGATAGACAAGCCAGGGCAATATGATATGGAGAGCAAACTGTTGCCCATGTAACAGACAGCTGATGAATCCAAAGGAGAGGCAGAGACCGATACAGTTTGAGCAGGAGCAGATTGACAAATTAATTATTATAATGAGGTTTTATACCTTTGGGAATCCAGAAATTAAGCTTCCATTCCATCTTCCTGTTAAATTCAATTTGCCTGCTTCATCAGCCACTGCAATTAGTTACCGTCCTTCACAAGTCAGTGTCAAAGAATTGTATAACACAGAAATGGCCCTTTTGTTCACTACATCTACACAAAATTTATTCATACACAATACTTTGTTCCTCATCTCTGTAAAGACCCTGAGCTCATGTAGGGATCCAGACCTCTGATTTGATTTTGCATCCGTTAATCTTACCCAGGCTCTGGACCTCCCCTTTCTCTATCTTCTCTCTGGGCTCTGATCTTACCCACTGTCACCCCCTCAGCCATTTCAATCCTTCCTCTCCATTCTGCAGCTGCACTCTGAAGCTAAGGGCTACTCATTAAAGAGCCAACTTCTCAACCAATTGGCATTCTTGGAAAAGCAAATAAGAATTGTTGATCAGGTCCTGAGGTTCAATTCTGCTAGCAACTAAGGGAATCCCTTTCTCCGGGAATTGTAAATCCAAATCAGTGATACCCTTAACCCATACCATCTTCACAACCAATACACATCAACCCTACGCTCCTCATGTAGTTCCCATTCAAACCTATTAAAAGTCATACTTTGTAGCCCATAAGTGATAATCCTGCATATTAAACTTGATAGCATGTAATATATCAAAATAATTATTGTAAATGGCAAAAGTAAACTACTTGTATTAAACACAAAACCTCAAAGTATGGCCAATAGAATGTTATATGTGACATAACTGTGTTGGGTCTCTGTTTAATTTCGTCAAGCATGAATTTGCACGCACAACCTGATGCAGAGTCCGCCTAATCAGACTCCATCTAGCCAAATGCCGGTAGATCCTGTTCTTTAGAATTCCCTCTCGTAGCCAACCCAATACAGGTGTCAGGCTGGCCAGCCTGTAGTTCCCTGGCTTGCCCTTGCTTCCCCTTTTAAACAATGCAATAACATTCGCCACCTTCCAGTCTTCAGAAACATCAGCAGGGTGAACAATGAAGGAAGTATCTCCACACGGGTCTCCACAACTTTGTCTTTAGCCTCCCACAAAGTTGAAGGATGCACTCAGTCAGGCCCTGGGATTTATCCATCTTAATGTAATACAAGGTTGTAAATACCACCTTCCTATCCTTATATAATGAATGCCCTCCAAAACATCTTCAATTGTTTTCCTTATCTCTTGAGTAACCTTCTCGCATACCTAGGCTATGTGTACAATATTGTCATTTATAATTCATGAATTAGTGCACAGCACAATCTATATAAGAAGTTCAGATCAGATCAGCACCTATGGCATCCAAAATGTGTCTCTTCCTTGGAAGTTTAGATTAGATTATGAGGACACGCAGTCCTCTTTTATTGTCATTTAGTAATGCATGCATTAAGAAATTATGCAATATTCCTCCGGTGTGATATCACAAAACACAGGACAGACCAAGACTGAAAAACTAACAAAAACCATATAATCATAACATACAGTTACAGCATTGCAACAATAGCATAACTTGATGAAGAACAGGCCATGGCCCAGTAAAAAAGTTCAAAGTTTCTCGAATGTCCCACATCTCACGCAGACAGGAGAAGGAAATAAACTCTCCTTGCCATGCCCAACCACAGTCCGACTCTGAGTCGTCCGAAAACTTCGAGCTCCGATCAGCCCTCCGACACCGAGTACCGAGCACCATCTCTATCCGAACGATTTGACCTCAGCCTCGGTTGCCAGCAGCAGGCAAAGCCAGGGATTTTGGGGCCTTCCCTCCGGAAGATTCTCGATCGCTCAGTAACAGTGGCAGCGAAACGGCGTTTCAGAAATTTCTCCAGATGTTCCTCTGTGCTTTCACGTCTGTCTCCATCAAATCAGAATTGTCCACGGCCCCTATTTAACGGATATGATATCATTTCACCGGAGAGCTGCGCGTGCACATCGCACTGCCATCTTCTCCTCCTGCCTGAAGTATCATTCTCCTCAAAGGTTCTCCATGTTGGATCCTGTTTGCCATCCATTTATGAAACAGATACACACAGCCGATGCCAAATACAGAGAATCCCGCTCATTACAATCATGTTAGTGAGGTTGCAGCAGAAATTTTGTGTCTCTCCTAGATGGGTTCAAAGGGGGTAGGCAAATTGTAGCTGCTTCTCAGCCCTACCTGAATTATCCATCAGTAATTATTCTACCTGGTCTGCAATTACCTGCATTATCTGTCTCGTTTTATAAAGACTGATACTATATCGTAAACACAAGAGATTCTGCAAATGCTGGAAATCCAGGGAAATGTTTACACAATGCTGGAGCAACTCAGCAGGTCAGATAGCATCTCTGGAGAGGAATAAAGAGTCAACATTTCAGGCTGAGACCCTTCATCAGGGCTGGAAAGGAAGGAGGTAGAAGCCAGAACACAAAGGTGAAGGAGGGGAAGGAGTACAAGCTAGAAGGTGATAGGTGAAACCAGGTGAGGGGGGAAGGTAGGTGGGTGGGGGTAGGAGATGAAGTGAAAAGCTGGTCGATGATAGGTGAAAAAGGGTTGAAGAAGTAATCTGATAGAAGAGGAGAGTGAACCATAGGAGAAGGTGAAGGAGGCGGATCACCAGAGGACTTGATACTCTTGATACTGAATTAGTCATCCTTCTATTTATTAACACAAAACACGAGGAATTCTGCAGATGCTGGAATTTCAAGCAACACACATAAAAGTTGCTGGTGAACGCAGCAGGCCAGGCAGCATCTCTAGGAAGAAGTACAGTCGACGTTTCAGGCTGAGACCCTTCGTCAGGACTAACTGAAGGAAGAGCTAGTAAGAGATTTGAAAGTGGGAGGGGGAGGGGGAGATCCAAAATGATAGGAGAAAACAGGAGGGGGAAGATGGAGCCAAGAGCTGGACAGGTGATTGGCAAAAGGGATATGAGATGATCATGGGACAGGAGGCCTAGGGAGAAAGAAAAGGGGGAGGGGGGAAGCCCAGAGGATGGGCAAAGGGTATAGTGAGAGGTACGGATGGAGAAAAAAAAGAGAGAAAGAAAAAGAAAGTGTTTATATAAATAAATAAATAACAGCTGGGGTACGAGGGGGAGGTGGGGCATTAGCAGAAGTTTAAGAAGTCAATGTTCATGCCATCAGGTTGGAGACTACCCAGACGGAATATAAGGTGTTGTTCCTCCAACCTGAGTGTGGTTTCATCTTTACAGTAGAGGAGGCCGTGGATAGACATATCAGAATGGGAATGGGACGTGGAATTAAAATGTGTGGCCACTGGGAGATCCTGCTTTCTCTGGCGGACAGAGCATAGGTGTTCAGCGAAACGATCTCCCAGTCTGCGTCAGGTCTCGCCAATATATAGAGCTATCTGGACTATTCCTCTTCTCACCCTGTCTCTTTCAAGAATGCCATCCCCTTCTTGCAAATTCCTCCGTCTCCGCCGCATCTGCTCTCAGGATGAGGCTTTTCATTCCAGGACGAAGGAGATGTCCTCCTTTTTAAAGAAAGGGGCTTCCCTTCCTCCACCATCAACTCTGCTCTCAAACGCATCTCCTGCATTTCACGTACATCTGCTCTCACTCCATCCTCCCGCCACCTCACTAGGAATAGGGTTCCCCTGGTCCTCACCTACCACCCCACCTGCCTCCGGGTCCAAAATATAGTTCTCCGTAATTTCCGCCACCTCCAACGGGATCCCACCACTAAGCACATCTTTCCCTCCCCCACCTCTCTGCTTTCCACAGGGATCGCTCCCTACGCGACTCCCTTGTCCATTCGTCCCCCCATCCATCCCCACTGATCTCCCTCCTGGCACTTATCCTTGTAAGCGGAACAAGTGCTACACATGCCCTTACACTTCCTCCCTTACCACCATTCAGGGCCCCAGACAGTCCTTCCAGGTGAGGCGACACCTCACCTGTGAGTCAGCTGGGGTGATATACTGCATCCGGTGCTCCCGATGCAGCCTTCTATATATTGGCAAGACCCAACGCAGACTGGGAGATCATTTCGCTGAACACCTACGCTCTGTCCGCCAGAGAAAGCAGGATCTCCCAGTGGTCACACATTTTATATTCCACGTCCCATTCCCATTCTGATATGTCTATCCACGGCCTCCTCTACTGTAAAGATGAAGCCACACTCAGGTTGAAGAAACAACACCTTATATTCCGTCTGGGTAGCCTCCAACCTGATGGCATGAGCATTGATTTCTCTAACTTCCGCTAATGCCCCATCTCCCCCTTGTACCCCATCCGTTGTTTATTTATATACATACACATTCTTTCTCTCTCTCTCCTTTT
This sequence comes from Mobula hypostoma, assembly GCF_963921235.1. Taxonomy (NCBI): domain Eukaryota; kingdom Metazoa; phylum Chordata; class Chondrichthyes; order Myliobatiformes; family Myliobatidae; genus Mobula; species Mobula hypostoma. The sequence continues at coordinate 18,803,116 of NC_086105.1, read as the reverse complement.
TCTCCTTCTGCCCCTCTCACTATACCCCTTGCCCATCCTCTGGGCTTTCCCCCCCACTTTCCTTCTCCCTGGATCTCCTGTCCCATGCTCTTCTCGTATCCCTTTTGCCAATCACCTGTCCAGCTCTTGGCTCCATCCCTCCCCCTCCTGTCTTCTCCTATCATTTTGGATCTCCCCCTCCCCCTCCAACTTTCAAATCCCTTACACACTCTTCCTTCAGTTAGTCCTGACGAAGGGTCTCAGCCCGAAACGTCGACTGTACCTCTTCCTATACATGCTGCCTGGCCTGCTGAGTTCACCAGCAACTTTCTTGTGTGTTGCTTCTATTTATTTGTTTGTTTGGTTGGTTGTTTATTTATTTATTTAGAGATACAGCATGGAACAGGCCCTGCTGGCCCTTCGAGCCATGCTTCCAGCAACCCCTGATTTAACTCTAGCCTAATTATTAACTTCATACATTAATTCTATATATTTCCTGCTGTTGTACTGTTATACTATTGCATCAGCTCATGATCATGATGAAGTAAAATAATGTTTCAATTGGGATCAATGATATCATAACTATTATTACATCCACATTGGAGCTAGAGCAGATCAAGGATAGGGAAAAACCAAAGAGATCATTGTGGTCTTCAGGCATGCTAGGAGCCATGCTCACGTCCCCAACTACACCAGCGGAGCTGCAGTGGAGCGTGTATCAAGCTTCAAATTCCTTGGTGTCCACATTTCTGAGGATCTCACCTGGTCCCTGAACTCCTCCATCCTGATCAAAAAGGCCTTTATTTCCTGCGGAGCATCAAGAAAGCTCACCTTTGCTCCAGGATACTGATGGACTTTTACTGCTGTACCATTGAGAGCATACTCACCAACTGCATTTCAGTGTGGTATGGCAATTGTCCCGTATCAGACCGCAAAGCACTCCAGCGTGTGGTGAAAACTGCCCAGCGGATTATCCACACCCAATTGCTCACCATTGAGAACATCTACCATTATCGCTGCCTGGGCAGGGCGAAAAGCATTATCAAGGATGCATCTCACCCTAACCATGGACTTTTTACTCTCCTCCCATCCGGTAGGCGTTACAGGAGCCTCCGCTCCCGAACCAGCAGGCACAGGAAGAACGTCTTCCCTGAGGCTGTGACCCTGCTGAACCTCACATCACAGCGCTAAGCAGTATTGCACCCATATTGTACTGTCTCAGTACTTTTATATTTGTGTGCTTTAGCACTTACTTTTTATTCACAGTTATTTTGTAAATAACACTGTTCTTTGCATTTCTGGTTAGATGCTAACTGCATTTCATTGGCTTTGTATCTGTACTTGGCACAATGACAGTAAAGTTGAATCTAATCTAATCAAATCTAATCTATCTAATCATGCTTCATCCATCCCTTTTCTCAGATATATTATCTGTAAACCCACCATGGTCACAGGTCTGGATGCAGAGAACAATCTACATTGGATATTCAACCTCCAATGGTATGAACACCGAATTTTCTAATGTCAGGTAACCCACCCCATCAGAGCTCCTTTCCTACATCTATCAATCAACATACGGAGGCTGATTGATAAGTTCGTGGCCTAAGATAGAAGGAGCCAATTTTAGAAAAACAGCACATTTATTTTTCAACATAATCCCCTCCTGCATGTACACACTTAGTCCAGTGGTCGTGGAGCATACAGATCCCTTCTTTGTAGAAGTCAGCATCTTGGACCTCCAGAAAGTGGTCCACAGCAGGGGTGATTGATAGGTTTGTGGCCTAAGGTAGAAGGAGATGAGTTATTAATTTCAAACTTTCTGCATAATCAAAGAGTTGAACTGCATGTGTGTGTAACGAGAGCTGTATACCTCATCTCCTTCTACCTTAGGCCACAAACTTATCAATCACCCCTGCTGTGGACCACTCTCTGGAGGTCCAAGATGCTGACTTCTACAAAGAAGGGATTCGTATGCATCACAACCACTGGACTAAGTGTGTAAATGTAGGAGGGGACTATATTGAAGAATAAATGTGCTAGTTTTTCTAAAATCGGCTCCTTCTACCTTAGGCCACGAGCTTATCAATCACCCCTCGTATGTTGTCTCTCCTTCTGTTCACCTATTCCATATCCATCTGCCCATCATTCACACGCCTGTTTTTGGTCTGGATTCTAGTATCTGCAGTCTCTTTTGTCCAGGGTCAAATCTTTGCTTTCTGTTGAGACTCAATGATTTGAACATAACTGAAATAAGTAACATTTATTTTTAAATTAAAATTATTTGATAAAGATGGAAAATTTCTGAAAGGCTCAGTTCACACAAAATACTCAAATAATTTTTAAAAATTGAACTAAAATGAATTTTAGCATTCTACTTGTTTCATTGTCCAGTAAGCGCAGAATAAACAGGTTAATTGTACTAAGTTTTCTATATGTCGCAGTATATTTTAATGTGGTATACAAATATCATACTGAAATGGGAGCATGCTTTCTAATATTAATTTTGGTCTTTCTGCAGATAGACATACTCCAATTTACTCATTTCTGCAAGACAGATTACTTTCACAGGTCTAATATTCCCGTTGAAATCATTGAGGTCTCAGATCCTACACCACACCCGACTGCTTTTAGCAGAGGATCTATATGGCAGTTCTCCAGAGTTCCGCTGGGGAACCCCAGCAAGACTGGATTCTGCTGTTGGACTCCACAGGAGTCCAGCTGTGGGACTTGGTGGCAGATGCAGGACCCATCTGCTGCTACTGGCTCCAGCCAGGAAAGTTCAGTTCAACAGGTTTTACAGGCAAGCCTGCAAAATAGGTAATAAATCCACTGCAGTTGAGAGAATCCAGAAAATTATTTTAATATTACAAAACATTTGCAAATTTGCACATATATTTTGAATCTGGATCTCAGCGTGATGGATTTGAAATGATAGTGTAGCACAGAACAACATATGAAAGAGACAGAAAATTAGCGGAAGAAATACCTTTCTTTACACAGTATGCCTTTCCTTTGATATGTCCTACTGTGTATGTTTCAAACTGTGCTATACCTTTGAAGTACAATCCTTCTCTAAAGGGCTCCTCTTTGGATGCTCCACTTCAGGGAAACAGATGCGCACTGCAGATGCCAAGTATCGGAATCTCTGCCGAGGGCCTCATTAAGAGCCACAGAGTTTCACTTGGTTTGCAGATTGACAGAATTATATTTTCATTTGTAAATGGACATCAGATTTGTGGGCTATTCCAAATGTACATGTGGGCAAATATCTCCAACCATCCGCAATTATATCCTCAGATGTTTATTCTGCCAAATTCTTCACTCTGTTTTGTAAATCCTTGCAAATTTTCTGAACTAAGAACTGCACCACAGAATCCCAATGAATTTGGCTCATTTGGAACTTTTTATGAAGGCAGGGTAAAAGGAACAATGAGGGGCAACAATGGAAAATGCACTTGGCATAAATTAGTTGACTGGATTTCTAAAATCGCTGTGGTGCTCATCCATTGGCATGCAACTTTTTTCTTGGATGTATCTGTTTTGAGCCGCTCTTCTGTGGGGATGAGACACCCATGGAGACCTTTTGAAGTTTGCTAACTGAGATATGATGACCTCACAAGGTTTTGCCTGATTGTCTTAACAGAGGCACATTTGTGGCTCTCTCAGCTGATAGGTCTAGCAGGAAGAGGAGCTGGGACTAGAAGGAACCAAATGGGTAAGTCATTTTAATTCATTTTCTCTTTTATGGTTCCAGACTTGTACTGATGAATTTTCCATCCAACAAACAGCCAATTTCTTAGTCTATCTGTCAGTTAACTAGAAAGCTAGCACACCAGTTTTAAATTACAACCAAGGAATGCTAACTTTCTGAATTCCCACTCAAACTTCCCCTCCTTTTGCTCATTTGCACCCTCATAAGTATTGGATTCAGCGTTTCTATATCTGTTCATTTCAAACTTCTTATTGCTTTAAAGGGTGTAACCTGAAACTAATTCTAGCCATGTTTATACAGCAACACATACAAAATGCGGCAAGTCAGGCAGTATCTATGGAGGGGAATAAACAGTCGACATTTCGGGCTGAGACCTCTCATTCGGACTGGAGGGGAAGGGAGCAGGGCCAGAATAACCGAGTGGGGTGATGGAAGGAGTACAATCTGGCAGGTGATAGGTAAGACCAGGTGAGGTGGAAGATGGGTAGTTGAGGGAAGGATTAATGTATGTTGCTCAAGATTTTCAGCATCTACAGGATCTCTTCTGTTTACTGTATAGAGGATATCTCCTTAGTAACTCAATCCCTTTCTGTCTTAGTACAGCATTAGTAAGTCATCCTTATTAGGCTATAACCTCCTGCCTGAGGTGTAGCTGCTGGAATTCACCTTAATGCTCCAGATGAGATCTGACCAGGGCTCCTTGTAAGTGACACATAATTTCCTCTTGCTAATAATCCAATAATAAAACCTTTCAGACTGATTACTTTTTACATACCTTTAAATCTGCTTTTAAAGTAATGTATGCACCTGTAAAACAAAATCTCTCTGTTCCAGTCACACTATTGAGAAAACATTTTCAATTGTCTTTCAAGGATCTAAAGTAGATTAAAATCAAAAGGCCACAGCTCAGATAAGTCAGATTAAAAGTAAGTAGATTTAAAAGGAAGTTCCTCCAAGAACTGGAGGTAAAATGCATCTGAGATATGGAGGACTGATCCATGAGAAAGTGCTTTTGTGGCTGAGCTGGACAGAGTCATTCCTTCTAATATATTCCAAGGTACATTTTAGGGTTTTGCAGTTCCTGTACTGTAGTAAACCAAGTCAAAAAGCTGTCCAGCCGTGCTGAAACAGCTGAAGGTAAGCCATTGAGTAGTTAACATGAAGAGTATTTTGACAGATACAACTGCGGACTATAAAGTGTTCTTTTTTTTAAAAGAAACATGGAGATTTATGAGCCAACTGTAACTCAGTGATGTGTTTCAGGTGAAATCTGTAAACCTGTGAGGCCCAAATGAACCAATTGAAACTAGTTAGGGGGAAATAAGGTGAATGGGCTGTCAGTTCAGGTTTCCCTGAACCTGATGTCAGAATGCTGCGTTGCCTCCTGGGTGCCAGGGTCAAAGATGTCTCTGAGCAGCCGCAGAAAGTGGTCCTGCAGAAATAGCATAGGTAAGAAATTAACATGCAGGACATCGAGGATGCTGATCTCCATTTTCATGAGTCCAGGAATAGAAAGAGAGGCCACATAAACGTGGTTGAAGAGCTAGTGCAGGGGGCAGGAACTCAAATTCTTAGATCATTGGGACCTCCTCTGTGTAGAGACCACCCTCACAAGAGAGACAGATTATGCTTCAGCTAGAGGGGACCAATATTTTTGAGGGGAAATTTGCTTTTGCCATGTGGGGGGAGGGGGGAGCGGTAAACTAAGTTAGCAAGGGATGAAACTCAGAAGAGTGATGTCAGTGAGAACACAGGGGCAGCGAACAAAAAGTTTAAGCCTAGCATTCAGTAGCCACAGGATTACAGTTTTAAATTGCATCAATGCACATGCAGTAGCTTAACAGGTAAGGTGAAGTGAGGGTGTGGATTCACGCTAAAGACTGGGATTTTATGGCCATAACAGAAGCATGGCTGAGAGAAGAGCAGACTGGAAGGCCAATCTTGCAGGATACCAATGCTTTCGTGTTTTGGCAGCTGCGTACAAATGAATCCCTTAATAGTTATGAAACATTTAAGACAGGCTTAAGAGGGAAATCAGGAGGGTAAAAATGATAACAGATACATTAGACAGGCAGGGTTAAAATCCCAAGAGGTTGTAACAGTAAAACTGTGACCAGGGAGAGATTAGCTTTTCCTAAAGACCATCAGGGCCACTTAGGCGTGGAGCCACAGGAAATAGCTGAGATGTTATATACATGAGAATATCTCCAGATGCTGGAAATCCAAACCAACACACACAAGATGCTGGAGGAACTCAGCAGGTCAGGCAACATCTATGGAAATGGATAGATAGTCAAGGTTTCAAGCCGAGACCTTCTTTCCGAGACCCTTCTTCAGGACTGTCCCGAAGAAGAGTCTTGGCCTGAAACGCCCATTATCCGTTTCCATAGACGCTCTCTGACTTATTGAGTTCCTCTAGTATTTTGTGTGTGTTGCTTGAGATTTTATATGTCTATTTCTTCACAGTGTTTACTAAAGAGAACATCATGGATGCTAAAGAAATGCAGGCAATAAGGAATGAGGTCCTGGATCACATGCATATTATGAGGAAGGAGATATTTGCAACCTTGAAGAGGTATTTGTTTCACCACTAGCCACTGGCAAAGTTCCAGAAGACTAGAGGGTGGTTACGGCTGTTCCATTCATCAAGAAGGATAGCAAGGACAAGCCAGTGAGCTTATGTTGAGTTGCAGGGAATTTAATGGATGGAATTCTTAATGATCACTAGTATAATTAAGGCTTAATAAAGAATTATCAGTGTGGTTTTGTGTGTCGGAGGTCATTATGATGGAGTTTTTTCGCAGAGATAACTAAGGGGGTAGATGAAGGTAGGGCACAGAATTCAGTCTAAATGGATTTTAGGAAGGCCTCTCAGACATCCAGCATGGACGTTTAGGTCACATGGAATTGAGGGAGAGCTAGAAATGCGGAGTTAAAATTGGCTCAGTGATAGAAGTAGAGGGTGATGGTTGGTGGTGGTCAATTCTCTGACTGGAAGCCTGTGATCATTGGGGTGCCCCAGAGGTCAGTGTTCAAACTTCTGTTATTATATATGTGAAAAAAATTGGATATATGGATTACGTAGCATGACAAGACCAGAAGATCATAAGACAATGGAGCAGAAGTTGGCCATTCGGCCCATCGAGTCTGCTCCGCTATTTTATCATGAGTTGATCCATTCTCCCATTTAGTCCCACTCCCCCGCCTTCTCACCATAACATTTGATGCCCTGGTGACTCAGATGCCTATCCATCTCTGCCTTAAGTACACCCAATGACTTGCCCTCCACTGCTGCCCGTGGCAACAAATTCCATAGATTCGCTACTCTCTGGCTAAAAAAAATTTCTTCGGATCTCTGTTCCGAATGAGCGCCCTTCAATCCTTAAGTCATGCCCTCTCGTACTAGACTCCCCCATCATGGGAAACAACTTTGCCACGTCCACTCTGTCCATGCCTTTCAATATTCAAAATGTTTCAATGAGGTCCCCCCTCATTCTTCTAAACTCCAAGGAATACAGTCCAAGAGCGGACAAACGTTCCTTATATGTTAACCCTCTCATTCCCGGAATTATTCTAGTGAATCTTCTCTGAACCCTCTCCAACGTCAGCACATCCTTTCTTAAATAAGGAGCCCAAAACTGCCCACAGAACTCCAAGTGAGGTCTCACCAGCGCCTTATAGAGCCTCAGCATCACATCCCTGCTCCTATACTCTATTCCTCTAGAAATGAATGCCAACATTGCAATCGCCTTCTTCACCACTGACTCAACCTGGAGGTTAACCTTAAGGGTATCCTGCACGAGGACTCCCAAGTCCCATTGCATCTGAGAACTTTGAATTCTCTCCCCAATTAAATAATAGTCTGCCCATTTATTTCTTCTGCCAAAGTGCATAACCGTACACTTTCCAATATTGTATTTCATTTGCCACTTCTTTGCCCATTCTCCCAATCTATCCAAGTCTCTCTGCAAACTCTGTTTCCTTAGCACTACCGGCCCCTCCACCTATCTTTGTATCATTAGCAAACTTAGCCACAAAGCCATCTATTCTGTAATCCAAGTCGTTGATGTACAACGTGAAAAGAAATGGTCTCAACACGGACCCCTGTGGAACACCACTGGTAACCGAAAGCCAACCAGAATAGTATCCCTTTATTCTCACTCTCTGTTTCCTGACAGTTAACCAATGCTCTATCCACGTATGTAACTTTCCCATAATTCCATGGGTTCCTATCTTGTTAAGCAGCCTCACGTGTGGCACTTTGTCAAAGGCCTTCTGAAAATCCAAATATACAACATCCACTGCATCTCCCTTGTCTAACCTACTTGTAATTTCCTCAAAAAATTGCAATAGGTCTGTCAGGCATGATTTTCCTTTAAGGAATCCATGCTGAGTTCTTCCTATCTTGTCATATGCCTCCAGGTACTCTGTAGCTCATCCTTGACAGTCAACTCCAACAACTTCCCAACCACCGATGTCAAGCTAACAGGTCTATAATTTCCTTTTTGTTTCCTTGCCTCCTTCTTAAATAGCGGAATGACATTTGCAATCTTCCAGTCCTCCGGAACCATGCCAGAATCTATTGACTTTTGAAAGATCATTGCTAATGCCTCCGCAGTCTCCACAGCTACTTCCTTCAGAACACGAGGGTGCATTCCATCTTGTCCGGGAGATTTATCTACCTTTAGACTATTCAGCTTCCTGAGTACTTTCTCTGTTGTAATTGTGACTGCGAACACTTCTCTTCCCTGACACCCTTGAGTGTCCGATATACTGCTGATGTCTTCCTCAGTGAAGACTGATGCAAAATACTTGTTCAGTTCCTCCGCCATCTCCTTATCTCCCATTACAATTTCTCCAGCATCGTTTTCTATCGGTCCTATATCTACTCTCACCTGTCTTTTATTCTTCATATACTTGAAAAAGCTTTTAGTATCCTCTTTGATATTATTTGCTAGCTTCCTTTCATATTTAATCTTTTCCCTCTTAATGACCTTCTTAGTTTCCTTTAGTAAGCTTTTAAAAACTTCCCAATCCTCTGTCTTCCCACTAATTTTTGCTTCCTTGTAAGCCCTCTCCTTTGCTTTAACTTTGGCTTTGACTTCTCTTGTCAGCCACAGTTGCATCCTTTTTCCATTCGAAAATTTCTTCTTTTTTGGAATATATCTATCTTGCACCTTCCTCACTTCTCGCATAAACTCCAGCCACTGCTGCTCTGCTGTTCTTCCCGCTAGTGTCCCTTTCCAGTCAACTTTGGCCAGTTCCTCTCTCATGCCACTGTCGTTTCCTTTACTCCACTCTAGTACCGACACATTGGATTTCAGCTTCTCTTTCACAAATTTCACAGTGAACTCAATCATGTTATGATCACTGCCTCCTAAGAGTTCCTTCACCTCCATCTCTCTAATCACCCCCGGTTCATTACACAATACCCAATCCAGTACAGCCGATCCCCTAGTGGGCTCAACAACAAGCTGTTCTAAAAAGCCATCTCGCAGACATTCTACAAATTCTCTCTCTTGAGATCCAGTGCCAACCTGATTTTCCCAATCCACTCGCATGTTAAAATCCCCCACAATTATCATAACACTGCCCTTCTGACAAGCCTTTTCTATTTCCTGTTGTAATTTGTGGTCCACATCACTGCAGCTGTTAGGAGGCCTGTATGTAACTGCCATCAGGGTCCTTTTACTCCTGTGATTTCTTAGATCAACCCATAAAGATTCTGCACTTTCTGATCCTATGTCACCTCTTTCTAACGATTTAATATAATTTCTTATCAATAAAGCCACTCCTCCCCCTCTGCCTACCTGCCTATCCTTCCGATACACCGTGTATCCTTGGACGTTCAGTTCCCAGAGACATGCATCCTTCAGCCATGTCTCAGTGATGGCCACAATATCATACCTGCCAATCTGTAACTGTACGACAAGATCATCCACCTTACTCCTTATGCTGTGTGCATTTAAGTATAACATCTTAAATCCAGTATTTGGCACTTTTTGTTTTGATTGCACTGCAACTCATCCCGATGGCTGCAAATTTGCCCCATCACCCTCCTGTCCTTCCTGACATCTTTACTGCTCACTGTATTAGATTTATTTCTGTTTTCCCCCTCCTCCCGCTCTATCAATTCGGTTCCCATCCCCCTGCCAAATTAGATTAAACCCTCCCTAACAGTTCTATTAAATTTTCCTGCCAGAATATTGGTCCCCTTCGGGTTCAGGTGTAACCCATTCTTTTTGAACAGGTCATACTTCCCCCAGAAGAGATCCCAATTATCCAAGAATCTGAAGCCCTGCCCCCTGCACCAGTCTCTCAGCCACGCATTCATCTGCCTGATCCTACTATTCTTGCCCTCGCTAGTACGTGGCTCAGGTAGCAATCCCGAGATTACTACCCTGGAGGTCCTGCTTCTCAGCTTCCTTCCTAACTCCCAGAAATCTCTCTTCAGGACCTCCTCTCTTTTCCTGTCTATGTCATTGGTACCAACAGGTACCAAGACAACAGGCTAATTGCCCTCTCCCTTCAGAATATTCAGGACCCGATCCGAGACATCCCGTAACCTGGCACCTGGGAGGCAACACACCATGCGGGTACCTCTAGCAGGCTCACAGAATCTCCTGTCTGTTCCCCTGACTATGGAATCCCCTATGACTACCGCATTCCTCTTCTCCCTCCTTCCCTCTTGCACAACAGCGCCAGGCTCAGTGCCAGAGACCCGGTCATTGTGGCCGTCCCCTGTCAGGTCATCCCCCTCAACAGCATTCAAAATGAGATACTTGTTGCTGATTAGAAAGTTCGCTGGTGATACCAAATTAGGGGGTCTTGTTGATAGTGTAGAAGATTACAGTGGATTGCAATGAGGTCTTGATCATTTAGGGAGATGAGCTGAAAAAAGGCAAATGGATTTCAGCTTAGATAAGCATGATGTGATGCATTTTGGATGCACAGGCTTAAAACTGCTCACAATACTCCAAATGAGACCTCACCAGTGCTTTATAAAGTCTCAACATTACATCCCTGCTTTTATATTCTAGTCATCTTGAAATAAGTATAAATATTGCATTTTCCTTCCTCACTACAGATTCAACCTGCAAATTAGCCTTTAGAGAATCTTGCACAAGGGCTCCCAAGTCCCTTTGTGCCCTCGTATTTGTGTATTTTCTCTCCATTTAGAAAATAGTCAACCCTTTCATTTCTGCTACCAAAGTGCCTGACCATCCACTTCCTGACACTCTATTCCATCTGCCATTTCTTTGCCCTTTCTCCTAAACTGTCCAAGTCCTTCTCTAGCCTCTCTACTTCCTTAACACTATCTGTTCCTCCACCTATCTTCATATCATCTGCAAACTTTGCAAGAAAGCCATCAATTCCATCATCCAAATCATCGATACATCATCATCATCATCAGGTGCCATGCCCAGTTTGAGCTTTGACTGCCATGGCCCACACACTCCTGTTTCGGGTGAAGTGGATCAATTCATTGGTATTCATTTCCAGTTCTCTGGCTGCTGTCTCCATCATCATTTGTCTTTGTCTTGCTCTTTCTTTCTTCCCTTCAATATTCCCCATAACTACCGTGCATTCTAACTCCTCTTTCCTATCACATGCCCAATGAATTTACGTTGCCTTTTCATGATCTCATACATCATTTCTCTTTTTGTGTGTACTCTGTTCATGACATCCTTATTAGATATTCGTTTCGTCCATGATATTCTTTGCATCCTCCTCAAAAACCACATCACTGCTGCTACAATCTGTTTCCTCATGTTACTAGATATTGTCCAACATTCTGAGCCATATAACATAACTGGATAAACGTAACATTTCAGTACTCTGAGACGGGTTGTCATGCCTAGTTTAGTGTTGGTCAGTATACTCTTCATTTTCGTGAAGGTGTCTTTTGCCATCCCTATTCTTCTTTTGATGTCCATGTCACACCTGCCATCTGATGACACTGTGTTAATTGCAAGTACGGAGGAAGAACTTCAAAACTTAATTGATATAATTGTTGAAGAAAGTGCAAAAATGGGTCTATCAATTTCAAAAAGACAGAATGTGTGGTGATATCCAAAAAGAAGGAGAATCCTATCTGCAGGCTGAGAATAAACGGGGAAGACATAAAACAAGTAAATTGATATATATATAACATATAAAAGAAGCGGTCTCAACACAGACCCCTGTGGAACGTCACTAATCACGGGCAACTGACCAGTAAAAGCTCCTTTTTTGCCTCTCTTTGCCTTCTGCCAGTCAGCCACTGCCTTATCCATGCTAGAATCTTTCATGTAATACCATGGGCTCGTAGCTTGTTAAGCAGCCTCATGTGTGGTACTTTGTCAAAACCCTTCTTGAAGAGTGGAGTGACATTTACAATTTTCCTGTCTTTGGGAACCATTCCAGAATCTAGTGATTCTTCAAAGATCAATACTAATGCCTCCAAAATCTCTTCAGCCACCTCTTTTAGAACTCTGAGCTGTATACCATCTGATCCAGGTGACTTATCTACCTTCAGACCTTTCAGATTCCCAAGAACCTCCTCTCTAGTTATGGTAACTCCACACAGTTCATACCCCTAACACCTGGAACTCCCACCACACTGCTAGTGTCTTCCACAGAGAAGACTGATGCAAAATACTTATTCAGTTGGTCCGCCATTACTATCTTTCCAGCATCATTTCCCAGTGGTCCGATATCCACCCTTGCCTCTCTTTTACACTTTATGTATCTAAGGAAACCTTTGGTATCCTCTTTAATATCAGCTTACTTTCGTATTCTCACTCCTATAGGCCCTCTCGTCACCATTTGAGACTCTGCCAACAAATGTTGCATTATCAGCAAATTTATAGATGGCATTTGAGCTATGCCTAGCCACACAGTTCAATACATGTCACAAGACATCATCAAACTGGAGAGGGTGCCGAAGAGGTCCAGAGGCCCTGAATTATAGGGAGCAGATGTCTATGCTGTATCTTTATTCTCTGGAGTGCAAGAGAACGAGGGGTAACTGCAAAGAAATGTATAAAATCATGAAGGTGTAAAATCATAATCTTTTTCTCCGGGATGGGAGACCAAAACCAGAGGGCACAGATACAAAATAGAGAGATGGATAGACGCAAGACTTATGTTCTTTGTACAGAATAAGTGAGTACCTAGAAAAAGCTAAAAGAGGAAGTGATCAAGGCAAATATCATCGCAACATTTAAGAGGCATTTGGATAGGTAAGCGGAGGGGAGCGTCTTGGAGGGTTATGGGCTAGCAGGGAAGATGATCTGGTCAGTATAAACCACTAGTGCCAAAAGTCCTGTTTCTGTGTTGTAGTACTCTACGACTCTATGAATTAACAATGTGTTACAGAGAACATTGGGAATTATAAAACACTGTCATCTGGGCAGATTATACAAGTTTTCAATAGAGTAACGTAAGTTCTGTTAGGCAGAGTACACCAATAAGATACCTTTAGGAATCATATATTAAGTGTGTGATAGTGAAAAGGATATTATGGGAGTCATTAACCTTATTTCTTTGTTGGTGAATGGTCTATCAATAATGCATTTACATCCGAGAGCATGTTGTATTAAGAATGCTGGATTGCTGTATCAAGTCAGAATTGGAAATTTAGAGGGTTGAAGTTCAGTAAATTATTGTGGGATGGAATGCTGTTATCAGCGTCATACATAATCTGTAATTTTCCAGCATTTAAAATGCTGTCCTATGATACTGCACCAATCTTAACTTCTGAATTGCTAGGTGAAATAGTTTACTGCAATATGCACTTGGGAACTTAATAGGTTCTAGTCAGTGGAAACTAGAACAAGAGGTAACAAGGGCTATATGTGTTTGACTCCAAAGCAGGTGTGGTGTTCGCAATGAACAATTAGTCCACTTCGTTTCAGACAACATGGACGGAATGTGAACTTCATTCTCCCACTCCATGACCATGATGTCAGCTTTCAGTTAGTCTCAGACATTGTTGCTTCTTCCTCCAAGAGGACCTTGTAGTTTGGAGGTTGAGTGCCTCAATGACCCAGAGAGCTAGGCCAGCTGGAGTCAGGGCTTTATACTTCAGTCCTTCATAGGATCATGCTAAACAGGTCAAAGGGTAGAGGCCAGAATAAGGATGGTCCACCGGTCCTCCAGGTTCGGTTAACAACCCTGACTGGTAAAACAACATTGTTATGGAAACAGCAATGAAGAAGCCTTCTATATTTGTGCACAGGGGTATTCCTGAGTCTCCATCCGGGACCTGCATGACTGACAGTAGTGAAAACTAAGAGGAACCTAGTAACATGATGAAGAAAGCCCTGAACACTGACAGAGATGTAGGATCTTCATTACTGCCTTAAATGCCATCGGTATAACGGGCAGTAAGTAACTGCAGTTTCTTGTCTCAGTTCATGCCCACAGCGTGACACCAGTCTGACTGACATCAGTTGAAGCTACCTGCTGCTGTTTGAAGTCACGCTGTACTTTGTACAAGAGATGTGCTGTTTCTGAAGGTTAGAAGTGAGGACAGAAAAGAGTGATTAGCCTGTTTAATAGGAAGAAGTTGGTCCTCTACTTATCAGCAGGAGGAAATCACACTTGAGGTTAATGTCACAAAATGAATGCAACGCTGGTAGACATCTATTGATCTTATTTTACATCAAGGTCAGTGAAAACATCATAAAATCCTCTCAATAGTTATACCTCAATATTTACATACTGCTCCGTGCCAACACTTTCCCTTTCTAACTGAGATTCTAATACCTGTATCTAATTTTCACATGTCCCAGCACTTCCTCAAACACCTATCATTTCTCGTCAGCTTACACTCACACTTTGGAGTATACACACAGTGCCAGTTGTTCAATTATGCTAAACACATGATGCTGACACCTTGCAACAACTTGATAAAACACCATCTTCTCTCCTGCAGGAGAAATTGTCACACTAATAACACCATCGGCAATAAAACGACACGAGCAAAGTCAGCACCAGTGGCTCAACAGTTTGAAGGAGAGAGCACTGCAAAGGATTGGAATACACGTTTTGATTTCGTTGGGTGCCCATAGCACAAGCACCCTTGAAGATGCCTCAGTGTTCACGCCAGATCGTCATTCTCATTTCCCATACACTCCCTGGAACTCACACTAATTTATAGTGTGCAGGAGGTAGAATCAAATCTCGACTTAGTTCCCTTCCTCATTGTAACCTTGCTATTCTACCATTCTTCTTCTGATGGCCATCTGGCCTGAAGGTAGATAGACAGCCACTTTTTCTGACACCACACCCACAGATACTGATAGTAGCACCTTAGATGTTAACTTAGGTTATATATCACTGGGTAAGAGCGTCCTACAGCTATGTTAAGGATAAAGATTAGTCTAAGTAACAACACAGCACAGTAGCGTAGTGCTTAACACATCACTTTACTGTGTAGCCAACCCAGGTTCAATTCCCACAACTGCCAGTAAGGAGTTTGCACGTTCTTCCCGTGAAGGCATAGGTTTCCTCCCACAGTCCAAAGGTGTATTAGTTAATTTTTCATTGTAAATTGTCCCATCATTAGGCTAGGATTAAATGGGGGGGGGGGGTTGCTTGGTGCTGTGTCTTAATAACTAACTAAATAAATAAACAAAATCCCTGAGAGTGCTTCGGAGGGATATGGACTTCATTGGGGCAGCCTACATGAGAAGAATGATGGCACACTTGGTAAATGGTTGTTCTTTCCAGAGCTGACTGAATGCTCACATGAAATGTGAGGAAGAATGGAGAAGTCCAGAGACGTACACGGAGCTCTCCCACTCTGGAAAGGATGGCCAGCTGCACTTCAACAATGATCGACCCAAAAATTGTGCACGATTAGATCACAGAGGTCACAGCATCCACTGAGGCACATAGATAATTCATCCAATAGGAAGATTAAAATTTTGCCTTAACGCATGTAAAATACCGCAGGAACTCAGCAGGTCAGGAGGCATCTATGGAAGAAAATAAACAATCTACGTTTATAACCAAGATAGTTTATCAGGACTGGAAAGGAAGGGACAAAATAGATATTTCACTTGTCCTTACATCTCCTCTCTCACCACCATTCAGGGCCTGACACCACTGTCATTGGCTGTGTTAGAGTGAGTTTTTTTTTCGGTAGATGATTTGTTTACACTTAAATGACTTTGGCCACTAGACTTCTATTTGACAAAGTACTGTGGATTGAGTCCACAACAATGCGCTTCCTAAAAAAGTGTGAATACCAGATGCTTCTGGCACCATAGTTTGATCTGATGCTGTAGTTTCGAAGACAGTATTATCTATACATTATAAATATTAATTGTCTTCTATGTTAGCACGTAAAATGCCAAGTAAATCCTAAAGGCTGTGGATACCAACCCAGACATGTTGGCGTCGGAAGGAAAGGATGGTGCGATATTTTGTATGTAGCTTCAAAAGGAAGCATTGTCTATGCATTGTCTGTAACTTTTTAAGTAGCGATTGCCTTTGTGTTTAGAATAAAAATATCGAGCCCACATTGAGCTAGCAGACCTTTCTGCGGAAAGCGTCTCGGTCCATATGATGCCTGCTGTACCTTGTTGTGTCGAATAAAGAAGCTGCTTTGTATCTACCAGTGACTCTGTCTCTCCGGTAATTTCATCCACGCTACAACAGCTGAATCAAAGTTGTTGACAAATCAGCGTATAGGAAAATCTGGTTGAAAGGTGTCATAATACCACGCCCTCACTTAGCACCAGCAAAACCAAATAGCGGAAAATTGACGACAGGAGGAAGAACCTGGAGATCAATGAGCAAGTCCTGATTCAGGGATTGGAGGTGGAGAGGGGCAGTTACTTTAAATTCCATTGTGTTTATATCAGAGGATCTGTTCTGGGATCAGTACGTAATTGTTATTACAAAGAAGGCACGCCAATGCCTCTACTTTCTTAGATGTTAGCACAGATTCAGCATGTCATCTAAAACTTTTACAAACTTCTACAAATGCACAGGGAGAGTATCTTGACTTGTTCGATCACAGCCTGGTATGGAAACGTCAATGCTCAAGAGCAGATATGTTTTCAAAAAGTCCAGTTCATCACAAGCAAAGCCCTCCCAACCATTGAGCACATCTACAGGGAGTGCTTCCACAAGAAAGCAACATCCATCAACAACCCCCACCATCCAGTCCTGGTTTTCACTGCTGCCATCGAGAAGGAGGTACATGAGGCATAGGTCCCCCACCACGAGGTTCAGAAAGAGTTATTATCCTTCAATCATCAGGCTCCTGAACCAGAGTGGATAATTTCAGTATTTATTTATTTTCTTACTTAATTGCCTTTAAAACTTGGACAGTTTGTCTTCTTTAGCACATCAGTTGTTGGTCCATCTTTGTGTGTAGTTGTTCATTGTCTCTATTGCTTTGTTGTACTCTGAATGCCTGCAAGGAAATGAATTTCAAGGTAGTATGCATTCAGTGGCCACTTTATTAGTTACACTTGTACACCTGCTTATAAATGCAAATATCTAATCAGCTAATCATGTGGCAGACAGTCAATACATAAAAGCATGCAGACATGGTCAAGAGGTTCATTTGGTGTTCAGAATGGGGAAGAAATGTGATCTAAGTGACTTTGACCATTGAATAGTTGAAGGTGCCAGATAGGATAGTTTGAGTACCTCAGGAAATGCTGATCTTCTGGGATTTTCAAGCACAACAGTTTCTAGAGTTTACAGAGAATGGTGCAAAAAAAAAAAATCCAAAAAAAAACATTCAGAAAGCCTCAGTTCTGCGGGTGAAAATGCCTTGTTCAAGAGAGAGGTCAGAGGACAATGGGCAAATTGGTTCAAGCTGACTGGAAGGTGCCAGTAATTCAGATAACCACCTGTAACAGTAGCAGTGTGCAGAAGAGCATCTCTGAATGCACACCACATCAAACCTTGAAGTGAATGGGTTACAGCAGCAGAACGACACAATGTACTGTACTCTCAGTGGCCACTTTATTAGGTACAAGAGGTACCCAATAAAGTGGCCACTTTATTAGTTACAAAGGGCACCAAATAAAGTGGCCACTAAATGTCGTGTATCGCAACGTATACATACTTTGATAATAAATTTACTTTGAATTTTGAATTTTCCAGGTGAGACATTGCTTCACCTGCAAGTCTGTTGGGTCATCCATTGTATCCGGTGCTCCCAATATGGCCACCTCTGCTTTGTTGAGATCTGACATAGACTGGAGGAGCAATTTGTTCTGTCTGTCCACTGCAAAAAGCACGATGTTCCAGTGGGCCATTCATTTCAATTTGAATCCTCATTCCAATGGTCTACTGCCACAATGAAGCCAAACTTAGGCTGGAGGAAAATATCTCATATTCCATCTGGGCAGTCTCAAACTAGATATCATAAACATTGATTTCCCTCATTTTCAGTAATTTCTCTCTTCCACCACCCCCCCTTTATCTAGACCCCTTTCCTTTTTCCATTTCCCCTTCTGATTACCCTCTCCCCCTTTCTCTTCTTCTACTCAGCCCACTTAACCTGCCCATCTCCTCCCTCTGGTTCCCATCCACCTTTCCCTTATTCCTTGGTCCACTGTCCTCTCCTGTACAATTCCTTCTTCAGCCCATTACCTCCTTCACCTATCACCTCCTAGCTTCTAACATCAACTTCCCTCCCCACCCATTCATTCACCTACATCTCCTCTTATCTGATCTTACCTAAACCTGCCAGCTTGTACTACTTCCCCCTCCCCTGACTTTCTTATTCTGCCTTCTGCCTCCTTCCTTTCCAGAACTGATAGAGAGTCTCAGCCCAAAACGTCATACATTTATTTCCCTCCATTGAAGCTGCCTGACCTGCTGAGTTTCTCCAAGATTTTCGAGGCACAGTAGTGTAGTAGTTAGCACAACACTTTACAGTACCAGTGATCAGGTTCAATTCCCACTGCTGCCTGAAATGAGTTTGTACGTTCTCCTCATGACTGTGTGGGTTTTATCCAGGTGCCCCACTTTCCTCCCACAGTCAAAATCAGAATCAGGTTTATTGTCATCGGCATGTGACGTGAAATTTGTTAAATTAGTAGCAGCAGTTCAAGCAATACATAATATAGAAGAAAAAATATAAAATAATAATTACAATAAATAAGTAAAACAATTACAGTATATGTATATCGAATAGATTAAAATCATGCAAAATACAGAAATACTATATATTAAAAAAAAATGAGATGTAGTGTCCAAGAGTTCAATGTCCATTTAGGAATCGGATGGCAGAGGGGAAGAAATTGTTCCTGAATCGCTAAGTGTGTGCCTTCAGGCTTCTGTACCTCCTACCTGATGGTAACAGTGAGAAAAGGGCATGCCTGGGTGCTGGAGGTCCTTAATAATGGACGCTGCCTTTCTGAGACACCATTCCTTGAAGATGTCCTGGGTACTTTGTCAGTTAGTGCCCAAGATGGAGCTGACTAGATTTACAACCTTCTGCAGCTTCTTTCGGTCCTGTGCAGTAGCCACCACCCCCCCACCCCCCCATACCAGACAATGATGTAGCCTGTCAGAATGCTCTCCACAGTACATATATAGAAGTTTTTGAGTGCATTTGTTGACACAGCAAATGTCTTCAAACTCCTAATGAAGTATAGTCACTGTCTTGCCTTCTTAATAACTGCATCGATATGTTGGGACCAGGTTAGATCCTCAGAGATCTTGACACCCAGGAACTTGAAACTGCTCACTATCTTTACTTCTGATCCCTCTATGAGGATTGGTATGTGTTCCTTTGGCTTACCCTTCCTGAAGTCCATAATCAGCTCTTCCATCTTACTGACGTTGAGTGCCAATTTATCAATGGTATTTGAGCTATGTCTAGCCACACAGTCATGTGTATATAGAGTAGAGCAGTGGGCTAAGCACACACCCCTGTGGTGCGCCAGCATTGATCATCAGTGAGGAGGAATCTGCACAGATTGTGGTCTTCTGGTTAGGAAGTCGAGGATCCAATTGCAGAGGGAGATACAGAGGCCCAGATGCTGCAACTTCTCAATCAGGATTGTGGGAATGATAGTATTAAATGCTGAGCTATAGTTGATGAACAGCATCCTGATATAGGTGTTTGTGTTGTCCAGGTGGTCTAAAGCCGTGTGAAGAGCCGTTGAGGTTGCATCTGCTGTTAACCTATTGTGACGATAGCCCTATTGCAGTGGGTCCAGGTCCTTGCTGAGACAGGAGGTCAGTCTAGTCATGACCAACCTCACAAAGCATTTCATCACTGTCGATGTGAGTGCTACAGGGCGATAGTCATTTAGGCAGCTCACATTATTCTTCTTAGGCACTGGTATAATGGTTGCCTTTCTGAAGCAAGTGGGAACTTCTGCCCATAGCAGTGAGAGGTTGAACATGTCCTTAAATACTCCCGCCAGAGGCGTACCGGTTGGTTGCTTAATTAGAGATTGTAAATGTTTAGGCAAGGATTAAATTGGACAATTGCCGTACAGCATGGTTCTAAAGGCTAGAAGGGCCTATTCCATGCTGTATCTCAATAAATACATTTTCTGTGTATTTCTCAAGATTTTCAGCATCTGCCTTCTTTGTTGTGTCTCAGATTTTTGTTGTGAAAGTTCAGGCAGCTGTTGTCATGCCCCGGGGTACCATTGTTCAAAAGTGCTGTGAACATGTTTCAGCGTTCAGGCAAATTACCTTGCAGCAAAATACTTGGAGTGCTGAGGCATGGTCCCGGGGGAATGGGAGTAAGTCCATGGAACTAGAATGAAATGGCTTCCTTAAGGATGAATGTCTGTAATCCCTCTCTGCTACTTTTGCCTGCCAGTCACCTCACAAGATAGTAGCCATTCATTTTACGAGGAGGCAGTGAAGACAGGCCCACTCTGATTCAGAATGGTTCGGGGCTATCCACAGCCTCTTCCACAGAAAGGGAGTACCTCCACCAGCAACACTGCCACAGCAAGAGAGCACTGTATAAAGAAATCAAACTGCTGGAGGAGCTCAACAGGTCAGGCTGCATCCATGGGAGCAAAAAGATGGCTGAAATTTCAGGGAGGGCCTTTGAATCAAGTCTGAAAGTGTAATGGGAAGTTAGCTGGAATAAAGAAGTCAGTGGAAATAGTGAGGCAGAAGCTGACAGGTGATAGTTAGAACAAGATGAGGAAGGGTTGATGTTCAAATGAAGCCACGTCTGCGTGGGAGGAGTGGGCACAGCAACAGAGACTGGGAGATGATTGGTGGGAACAAAGTGCAGTAGATGATGGAATCTGATAAGAGAGGCAGCAGATGAGTATATCAGATACCGGACATTTGCTGGGAAGGTGGGAACAGTGGGAGGAGAAGAGGAGATTGAGTGGGGAAAGTGGGGATGATAGGTAGGCAGGACAAGGTGAGGGAGGAGAAGGAAGTTATTGGGTACCAGAGAGCCTAGGTGGGGGCCTTGAAAAGAGGTTTAGCAAGGGTACCCAAGTGCTGCAGAGCAAAGGAGACAGAAAAAGAAGGGGCGAGCTGTCTGAAATTGGAGAATTCAGTGCTCGTGCCATGAGGTTGTAGACTATTATGATGGAAAATGAGATGGTGTCTTTTGGTTTATAATTGGCCTCACCTTTGCAGTGGAAGAGGTCAGTGTGAGAATGAGGAGGAGTACTGAAATGGTTTGCAATCAATGCACAGAGCACATGGCAAAATTTCACCCAGTCTCTGCTCGGTCTCGTTGAAGTAGTGGGGGACACTATAACGTACCAAATGCAAAAGTCAGGGTTGAAAGAGATGGATTTGAACCCCTGCACAACTGGAAAGGTTGTTCTGGTTCCCACAGGGTGAAAGGAGGTGTGGGGATGGGGGTTGCAGGGTGAAGAGCTAAGAGAAGGAGAGCGATGGGTCGGGAGGAATGAATAAGCCAGCGTGGTCCCTACCGAGAGTTGACAGTGTGAGCAGATGAAGATTTGACTGGTGGTGGGATGCTGGCCATCCTTCTGCCTCCATGGACACATTTTGACCCACTAAATTCCTCCAGAAATTTGAATTTGTTCCAAGTTACAGCATTAGCAGTATCTTGTGTCTCCCCTCTACAAAAAAAACCTTCTTGATAAAATCTAAATGTGTGCATATGGTTTTTATTTGCCATAACTTAATGTATTAAAATGGTTCAAATGATGATTTGATTTGGATTTATTTCCTGCGATAAAACTGAAACCAAGGGAGGTCCATATCAGGAGGAGGTTAGGATAGTTATACTGGTGTAAGATGAATATTGCTTTATTTTCATTCAACCAGTAGGACTTGCCTTCAATGGACGTTAGCATTTAATAATTGGCACATTCAGAAGCAATAGATAGTTGCCATCTTATAATATTGCTGGAGCAGGAGAGGGAGAGAACATCTGGAAGTTATTTAAGTATAGACGTATTGAAGTGCACCAGGATTTACCACTGGATATCCCCTACATGATTAATACTTAGCTGGCACAGTGTGGCGGGGCAGGTATCAGATCAATACCATATAAGTACTGATGGTACTAACCATCTGCTCAGTATACCTCCAACATGCACACTGGACTCCCACTGGCCCACTTTTCTGGCAACAGTGCAAACTTTAAGTGAACAAAAGTGGAATGAAGCCAGCACCTGCAGCACAGCAACCCCATACTAGTATTTACTAAACTAATTTCAACTCTGCGTGGGAACACACACAGACAGACAGGTCACCCTCTCAGCACTGGAACACTTTCTACAGATGCTACCTGACTTTATAGACAATAGGCGCAGGAGTAGGCCATTTGGCCCTTCGAGCCAGCACCGCCATTCACTGTGATCACAATCAGTACCCCGTTCCTGCCTTCTCCCCATATCCCTTGACTCCGCTATCATTAAGAGCTCTATCTAACTCTTTCTTGAAAGCATCCAGAGTATGGGCCTTCACTGCCTTCTGAGGCAGAGCATTCCACAGATCCACAACACTCTGTGTGAAAAAGTTTTTCCTCAAATCCGTTCTAAATGGTCTACCCCTTATTCTCAAATTGTGGCCTCTGGTTCTGGACTCCCCCAACATCGGGAACGTTTCCTGACTCTAGCATGTCCAATCCCTTAATAATCTTATATGTTTCAATCAGATGCCCTCTCCTCCTTCAAAATTCCAGTGTATACAAGCCCAGTCGCTCCAATCTTTCAATATATGACAGTCCCGCTATCCCAGGAATTAACCTCGTGAACCTCCGCTGCACTCCCTCAATAGCAAGAATGTCCTTCCTCAAATTTGGAGACCAAATTTGTGAGGATTCCAGCATTTCCTGTTCTTCTTGTTATTTTCTGTTACTAATTTTATTCCAGCTTTTTCTGTTCCACAGAAGGCCACAATCTTCAACATTTTTATAAGGTTTCAATACTATGGACCAACTAGGAAATGGCACCAAATGAAACTTATATCCGATAGATGCAAAATCAGTCACTTCCTTTCTGAACTTCCAGTCTTTTAACATTTTGCTAAACAGAACCCTTCTGTGCTGGACTGATTTATCCCACACTAAGTGAATTTTGAGCTTTGGTTATCCTTATTCATACACTGTGAAGTCAAAATGTGAAACCTGTCAGATACTGAAGGCATTGAGACTTGAGAGTGGATTCACTGACTTAATTTCTGACTTAAAGGGTTATAGCAGTTTAAAAAGTGAAAATTGCAGTAGTAGAGCTGAACTGGATTCTGTACTTTAAACTTGCAGTAACATATACGAATGATACTTCTAGAGCAAGAGATAGACTGACACATTTAATTGAAATAAAAACATCACAGTAATTTTATCACACAAGTTGTGTTCAAATGTAACATATCATGCCAGGATTGTAAGCTTACATTTTGCTCCAGAGAGGTGAATGCGTAATCCAGGCAGATATTTCAATGCAAGCACGTGAATAATTTCCGCAACAGACAATAATAATGGTAGCCAGAGCAAGAGCCATTGAAATTGTGGAAAATTAAAACAACCGATTTAACTACACTCCTAATAAGGCTTAGATAGCTATTGGAAAGATTTGAATGTTTTAAATATTCCTGATATTTATAAGGACTCAACAATCAATCAAATTACTAAGAAAGTCACTCACTAATATTTTAATTATTAAATTCTTAAAACACGTGAATTAAAGCATTTAAGTAAATTCAATTAATTCAACGAAATGTAAATTAACTCATATTTAGGTAGCTCATGGTTGTTGCTCTCATTTGGAATGAAAGAAGGTTCTGCTCCTGCACTAGATTTAACCAGGTTAACAGTGAAAATTGGTTGGGAAATGGGATGGTCTGTGAGGCAGCAGGGACTCAATCAGCTGAAATGATCTTCCATGTAGCAAGGACAAATAGAAATAAGGGAATGTACAAATTGTATTCATTGGGGATTCTGAATAGGTTATACATTTTGCATGAAGAAGAATTCATGAGAGGATAATAGATTTTTTTAAATTTATTCATGACATGAGGACGTTAGTGATTTCAGTATTTATTCCCATCCCCAATTTCCCTGGGAACCTGGAGTACTGTCTGCTGGAAACAATACAGTTTATGTAGTGACTGTACTCCCACTGTGCTGTTGGGTGGTAAAGAAACAAATTCCGTGATGCTTTCCTTCAGCAGTTGTGGTAAACCAGAGATGCCAGAGGAGAAGGACTCTTGCCATGACAGGTTGTGACAAATTGTTATTGCCTATTGCAGAATAAACCAGAAGTTACATCAAGGACAGAAAAATCTGCTTCAGAAGCAATGAAGGTTATCATAACACAGAACTTCTATCCTATTGATCCATTCAAGCTACTAAACAGCCGTGTTCATCTTGCCTTATCAGTCAGTGTGCACAGCGCATACATCTTAGGAAGATAAAGAAAGCACTGTTCCAAGGAATAACACTTTCATAGTACTCCTTGCAGAGAGGAGGCATTGACTGCACAGAACAGGGAACTTTCACCAGAATGCAGGGCCCTGCTGCGTGCAGGTTATCTCAGATGTGTGAAGCCTTCATTTCACTGGACAGCACAATGGTGCAACTGACTCTCTGAATTTCCTCCCATATACTAAAGATGTGTTGCTTTGTAAGTTAATTGGGTGCTCTGTGTTATCCCAAGTGCTACGAGAATTGGACGGAACTAATAAGATGGGAGAGAGGTTTATGTGGGAAAGAACAATTGATGGGATCACTCCAAGACCTAGTGTAGACCCAACTAGCCAAATAACATCCTTTGTCATAAATACACGTGAAAAATATTAAAAATTAATCCATACTTAAGTGCATAGCATGGGTCTACAGTGAGTGAATATTCATGGATAGCTACTTAATCAACATTCAGGTCTGGAAATTCTATCAAACGTCAATACTTTGTGCACTGCATAAACATATTTAAGTGAAATTTTGATTTCACGTCTGAGGGCTGGGGTCACTTTCAGTGCAGAACCTAGCCCAGTGTTGGACAGTGTATAATCATATTCATATACACCTATCCTACAAACAACAAAGATCATTCACACAGCAGGTTTTTGCACTTACATAAGCTATGATTCTCTTTGTCAATGACAACCATCTTACCTATTTTATGAAAATATATTTCACTTGTTACATACACCTGTTAGGGTGCATTCTCCAGTTACCTTATAAGGTAACCGTAGCCTTCAGCCAGGAGCAGATGTCATCAGGTGGTTCCCAACCTTCACCGAGTGTTTCGACCCTTAACCACGACACTCTCCAGTTGGTTGGCCGGCAGTGGTGGCCAAATCACTGCCCATCTGCTCCTGGCTTCCAGCTTCCCTCCTCTCGCCTGCTCCAAATCCAACAAGAGTCTCGTTCTGCCTCTTCTCCCATCCTACGAGCTGCTTGTTTTTTGTTCCTTTCGTCCAGGCCCAGATCTGACAACAACCGCCATGCTGATTTGGCTGGGAAACCTCTGCAGCCGATCTCCACAGGGAACAACCATGCCTGCCATCAGAATGTTTTAAGACTTTACCCAACCTCCAGGGCAGAGATTTTTTAACCATTTTTTTTATGCCATGGCCTCCTTTGGCAGTCCAGTGAAGCCTGTGGACCCCTTCTCAGAATAATGTGTTCTAACAACAGTAATGTGATATGAAAATATCTGTGATTTCTATTGGTGACAAAGTCACAGGTTCTGCTAATACTACTGTGGCTTGTTGTTTACATTCATAATTGAAAGTAATGCTAAACATCAGTTAGAGGTTAGTGAAAATATAAAGGTAAAATTTTTCCCATCCGTTCATAGACCCCTGTAATCTATCCACGGACGTCCAGGGAGCCCATGGACCCTGGAGTAAGAGGCAACCAACTGCCCGTGAAACCCCTCAACACATCTCTTTGTTCCACAATCACGCCCCCCCCCCCATCCTTCTCTTGACCACGAGTCTTTGCTGTCCAGATCTTAGATGAGATGACACCAGGCCCTGGGGAATGCTTTTCTTAGCTCCCTGCCGATATATGACCAAGGTCGCTATCCTCTCTGAACTTCACCCACATCTTGCTGGACACCCAGGCACTCATATTGACCCTGAGCAGTGATCCACCTCTCAGCTATTTTCCCTTCTGGAGCCAGCAGAGGAAACACTGTTCGTTCACTTGTGCAAGGTCTTTCCAGTGCACTTATCAGTGCTGAATATTACCATGAGGTCAGCGGAGATCAAACCTTCGTCAGCACTCTGCACCTTGGCCAACTATTTGAGGATAAAGTTTAGAGTCTCACAGAGGTTAATATCCTAATACTCTCATTACAGACAGTGCTCGGTGCTTCAGCTGAAGGAAAACAAAAGGCAAGTCAACAGTTGCAGGAAAATCACGGGGCAACTCATTTCCCAATTATCGTCATCTTCACAAAAATAAAATTTCACTACTCATGGCTAATTTATTATGAATCTCACGCTTTAGGTTCATAATATTTCTACCTCTGTAATTTGCAGAGGTTCTATTCTTTCATAGACCTTAAACATGCATTGCTTTGTAGGAAATCACAGCCCCATTAATTTCACTGAAGGGGAAATCATGGCCTGTGCACTGCAATTTTCCATTACGAGCTACCTGCTGATAGCAGTCCTAATATTATTTGGGATAATTACAACTGTCTCCATACCAATCTCTTTCTCGATCTATTTTAGTAATACTACTTTTAAGTGGAGGTAAACCATATAATGAACAATTTTGCAAGGCTTTGATGAAAGAGCCATGTGTGTCATTGGTTGGATACCTGCTTCAAAGCACAACATGTGCATTGCAGACCAACTGTCCTACTTTTGGCTTGTTCTGGCCATTATGTAACCAGCTTGCTATCTCTTCCTCTACCCTCCAACTGTGCTAAATCATCATACTATCCCTCAAACTAAATGATGTATTTACAGAGGTAGTTTCAACATTAACACAATTTTCCTTTCACACTGATGTTAGATTTGTACTATAAGTCTAGAGTTAAATCTTCCCCTTCCCAAGAAGGTACTCTTTGCACCATGCCGGATTGACAATGGATGGAATAGCTCCATACCGCAAGGATCTGGGAGAACTTTTAAAATCAACTACTGAGTATTTGCATGTTTCTGCATGCAATCACGCCTGTGCCCTTGAAACACTAAAACATAATGGCTCAAGATGGAGCACTCTTGCACATGTATAAGTTTGCGAAAGTATCTTTGTGCATGTATATTACTGATTCAGGGAAATTCATGTTGGAGCCAGATGTTTTGAAAGCTCAGGACTGGCTGGAACTTATACTGAACTCAGACATAAAATTGCATTTTAGTTTAAAAGGATTTTATTTTATTGAGATACAGTACAATACAGAATAGATCTTTCCGGCCCTTCCAGCCGCGCCGCCCAGCAACCCCTGATTTAATCCTCGATAACCACTGGACAATTTACAATGACAAATCAACCTACCAACTGGTAGATCTTTGGACTGTGGAAAGAAATGGGAGCACCTGGAGGAAACCAACGCAATTATGGGGAGAACGTACCAACTCCTTATAGGTAGTGGTGGGAATTGAACCCAGAATGCCTGTACCATAAATCATTGTGCTGACCACTATACTACCATGCTTTCCCCATTCCACTCCCTAACATACTATTATAACGACTTGCCCTGGGCCTGAGTCGACCTCGTAGTAGTATAACGACTCAAATGACGTTATAAACACGACATTCTGGAGATTCTAGAAATCCAGAGCAGCACGCCCAGAATTCTGGAGGAAGTCAGCAAGTCAGATAGCGTCTATGGAGGCGAGTAATGGTCAATGCTTCAAGCAGAGACTTGTTATCAGGCCACTTCATCAGGGCAGTCCCGGTCTTCACCTGGACACTTCAGCAGGTGAGTCCTGATGAAGGGTCTCAGCCCGAAATGTTGACTCCATAGATATTGCCTGACTTGCTGATTTCCTCCAGCATTTTGCTCGTGTTGCTAAATGACAAGTTGGCAAGTTTGAGAATCCACAAAGAATAACTCTCAATTTATCGCTTCATAACTCCTCATTTAAAATGTTATTTGACTTTTACATTTTATTTAGATTGCTGACAATGTTGTCATGACAATAATCTTGCCCTCAATGTTAATAAATTTAACACGCTGTCATTGACTTCAGGAAGGGAGGGACAGTGCACATGGCCTACATCAACAGTGGACAGGGCCATGAGATTCAAGTTCCCAGGAGTGACTATCACCAATTGCCTGGCCCTTTCCAACCACATTGATGTCACCGCCAAGAAAGCTCACCAACTTATCTAATTCCTCAGGAGGTTAAGGAAATTTGGCATATTCCCATCAATCCTTACCAATTCTTATTAATGCAACAGAGAATACATCCTATTTGGATGCATGGCAGCTTGGTATGGCAACTGCTCTGCACATGAACACAAGAAACTGCAGGGAATTGTGGACAAAACTCAATCTCCCCTCTATGGGTTCTGTCAGTATTCTTCACTGCCTCAGTAAAGCAATCAGCATAATCAGAGACCCCACACACCCCTATCATTGTCTCTTCTCCCCCTCTCCCACTGGGCAAAACATACAAAAGCAAGTAGTTCCATGAGGTTTAAGAACAGATTCTACTCTACTGTACTAAGACTATTAAATGGTACCCTCATCTGATAAAATTGACTCTTAACCTTACAATCTACCCAATGGTGATCTTGCACTTTATTGTTTACCTCTGCTGCATAAAGACAAGAATGTTCCGGATGGAAAACAGATTCTTCCCTCAGGCCATTAGCCTTCTGTCGCATCATATTTGAAGTGTCACCAGTTATTTTGTTCTTTACCCTATAATACTTAATTTAGGCACTTGACTTTGTTAACTTACGTGCAATTCATTTGTAGATTTAATTTTTACTTTCCAAAATTAATGTGTGTTATGCGTGCCTTGCACCCTGATCCAGAGAAAAATTGTCTCATTTGACGGTATGTATGCACATAGTTAAATGACAAGAAACGCCCTGGCTTGACTTTCTTGTTAGATGTTACACCTTGTTCTGCACCGTTAATGTTTTTGCTTGTTTGACCTCAGGGTACTGAGTAATGATTTGATCTGTATGAACAGTACTGAAGATAAGTTTTACAATATATCTTGCTATATATGACAATAATAAACCAATGCCAACACCAATATAAATCAATGACATCTTTAATCAGAAACCAATGAATGATAACCACAATAATTAATTAAAAGGAACAACAAATGCAGGGTTGTTTATAACATAGAACATAAAAGAGTACAACACACAAACAGGCTTTTTGGCACACAATGTTTTGCTGAACCAATTAAATTAGTAATCAAATGGCCACCTACACTAATCCCTTCTCCTACACAATGTCCATATCCTTCCAGTTTCCTCACATTCGTGTGCCTATCTAAACATCTGTTAAAAGTCTCTCATGCACCTGCCTTCACCAGCACCCAGGCAGCGGATTCCAGGCACTCACCAGTCTCTGTGTAAACAACTTTCCCCTCACCTCTCCTTTGAAATTACCCCCTCTCACCTCAAGTGCATGCCTTCTGGGTCATCTTATCCTTTGCAAGCTTCAAGTGATTTTTTAAAAATTGGCTTGAAGTTTTAAAATGAGACATACATAATGCTGAATGCATAAGATTGAGGTCAATTAAAGAATGATAATTTTAATGAATTGTTTTAATCAGGTGCTTCTCAAAATTACCTGATCTGAGTTGATATTAACTTGGTTTCGCGTGAGAAGTACAACTGTGATATTGCAGGTTACCTGTGTGACACCTCATCCAAATTGATACCACAGCTTCAGGAAAACAAGCAATAATCATTTAAAGCCTATTTACATAAAGGTGTACCTTTTACTTAGGATGTTGCCTGAAGTCTGTTATGTGGAAATTGTTCATGCATATCAGGATTTACTTTGAATATAAGATGATGTTTTATTAATTTTGGTTAAATATGTATTTAATTAACTGTCATAATGAAATTAGATTTTGAGATACAGAGATGATGATATTGGATATGGCAATTTCAATTAGCCTTTTTGTGTACTATTTCACTTCCACTTGCCAGTTTTCTCTATTTTTTCACCTTTAAAAAGCCTTTGATTTCTGTTAGGGCACAGAGTTATAATTGTCAGGTATATTTCTTATTTCAAAGCTAGCAATGAGTGTTCACAAAGGAAACGATTTTGGCGAAACATTGCCACTCAGTTAAATCCTGCAGGAAGGCAGCAAACGATGGATTTTTTGACAGCTGAACTCATTGGATAATGATTAGGAGTGGAAATCTTGATTATTTCCTTGTTATACTTCACTAGGTAAGGTGTTACTGAGTTCATTTGTTGTGCAGTTGTAGACCTTGCCCTGTTTGTACCCACAGCAGATCTGGAATCAAATTCCCACTTCTGTCTATTCAAGTTTTTTAACCAGCTAGTTCATTCCAGTTACATTTTATATTTTCAATGCTGTGAAGACTAGAGATCGATGACATTCC
Organism: Mobula hypostoma; assembly: GCF_963921235.1. Lineage (NCBI taxonomy): Eukaryota > Metazoa > Chordata > Chondrichthyes > Myliobatiformes > Myliobatidae > Mobula > Mobula hypostoma. The sequence goes on along the minus strand of NC_086105.1, from coordinate 18,772,484 downwards.
TGCCCCTCCTCCCAGTGAGTGCGTGAGTAGACCATTGTATAGTAAGAGAAATAGACAATAATCCTTTTCTCTAGTTGTGTTCCTAGAAACTGAATCCCACTAAGAGATGTTTCATGTCGGTACCAAACTGCAAGTACAATTTCAAATCAAATCAACATCAGAATTCTTTGTGTCCAAATTTCCTTTTAGAGGAAATTCAGGGGTGAGCTGCCTCATAAAATCTGGCACCATGATTCCTGATCTGCAAATCATACACTGTTACACTCCTGGCACAATTTTGTATTGCTTTATATTTAGATGTTGCAGTTTTATTGCATTTTTAAGCTGTTAGCATTATCCACCTAGTGATGGAGACTACATTCGGTACTTTGCAATATAAAGTCTTTGCAGAGAATAGATAATACTGTAGTCACAATTACATTTGATCATTACCAGAGTCAGATTTTTCTGGGCCTTTCCTAAATCATTCGTATATTTCAGATCCTCTGTTCCATCTGTGTTTATCACCATTCAGTCCCTAAAGATCTGCACTGTCCTCCCCCCTATTGGTTACCCTTTCTTGTATTCAGCTCTTCATTTCCCATGCAATTCTGTGGACTACTTTGATTTTTTTTAATCTGAGAGCCCAAAGTAAGTATTGTCAAAATGTTGGGTCTTTTTTGCATATCGATGAATCAGCAACAAGGGATATAAATTTTGGATGAGAATTAGAATTTGCAAAGAAAAAATAAAATTATGCTTCATGCTGATTGCTACTGGAACATGAACAACATTACTAAGCTTCCGAAGGGTGAGATAATCACAGCACTGAAGACAAAATTAGAAGAAGTTAAAAAAGGTATTAAAGAATACAAGGTAATTTGATAATAAGCCCACAGTGACAGTGTGGAGGTATTACTGGAGTACCGATAAAAGGATCACTGGCCTGCAATGCTGAACATGTGGTGGTTCTATCTTGTCGAAGGAAAATGGAAAAACATTTTATAGATGGTTTCAAGGTTCTTGAGGACTGACATTGGATATAATGCAACTTCGTAAAGAGACTAAAGAGAGTAAGTCATAAGTTTAGACCCAAGGATGTTAAAAAAAGTAGAAAGTTGAATTTTCATGATACTTCTGAAGAATTAAGTTATTTCTCTTCTAACCTAAATAGCAAACACCTAATGTAGCAACAGAGGGATGTTTATTTTTTCCCCAAAATACAATACTGGCAATTTTTATTTTCGTGGCTGCGCATTCCAGGAAATCATAGAATTCTGCCTCCACTAAGCAGCATGTCCTCAATTTCTGCGATACACATGCTGTACTGCACATATTCTGCCAATTGCTGATCAGAATCCCAATATAGGAACTGTTCCATTTCCAAAAGTAGCCAGATATCACTGCATTAATTCAAATTATAATCATAATAGAAGCAAAGGAAAAAGAGGAGATACTGGTAAACACAGCGGGCAGGATAGAATCTGTGGGAAAAAAAGTTTGAAGATTTTGGAATGGAGATACAGGAGGATGCAGATACTGTAATCTAAAGCAAAAAAAAACCAGATTGCTGGAGAACTCAGCAGGTTCTGTGACGGCAAAGGGATAACTGACATTCTGGGTTGAGATCATACATTAACACACAGATCCCCAGAGCTTCCGAAAATAGTGTTAAATTTTGTTCTCTGCATTGATACCGTGAAATGCTGAGTGTTTTCAGCATTTTCTAATGTTTTGAGGTTTCCAGCAGTATTTTGCTTTCATTAATATCAATACACTTTTTAAAGTCGTTTCAAGTATCTCAGCAAACTTCTTGAAGAAAAATTATGTAATCTATGAAACTACTGGAGGGTAAAATCATCCTTCTCCCAAAAATCATTCCCATACCAAAATGCCATATTATAGCTCCTCAAAATAAAAGCTCAAGATTTATATTTTGATTTGTATAATGTTTAACTGCATACATCATACACGGTCAACACAGTTAAAATGCATAACACGAAATTTCAAAGGGGCCATCCTTTACAGGGATTGAGTTTGTTATATACCATTCTGTCTCATATACTGGAGGTTCTAGTGTCTTAATACAGAGGAAAACACACGGTTATGTTTTTCTTCTCTTTGTTCAGCATGCCCTCATTAAGCACCATTTATCATAATAAATCCCCTTGGGCACAGGTTCAAGAAATATGAATGTTCCCTAGTCCAAATGGATCGCCAGGAACTGTGCTTTAAGTGTCTATCAACAAAAGCTGATAACTACCTGCTGGATATTAAATTTGTGTCTCAGTGGATCTGGTAGATTGAAAATATCAAATCATTTTCTGAGCATTTTGCAAAATGCGATAAGTCTATGAGACATTTTGATTGCGCAATTTCGAAAATGTCACTGGCAAATCCTAACTTTTAATTAGAGAGTTCTCCTCTCTTATTTGGTATATGAACAGTGACCTAATTAGGCATATATTAAACAAAATTACTTCGGCTTGAACCTATTTCTACATGAAAAATGAAGGATATTTAAACGACATTTATCTTGCTGTGTTAAGGTCCATGATGCTTCATAAAACAAAATTAAACGTTTTGCTTTCATGCAGACAGTTCAGTATGCATAATGGTAATTTGTATATTTGGCTCAATTTATAGTTACTGAATGTTTATAGGATCTAAAAGATCTATCTATTTCTGCCTAGTTTGTCTGTTGTATGATCAGAACAAGGAAAATTAGCATGTTAAAATGTAAACAATTTGCTACCCGGAAGCCAGTAGGTGGCGCTCACCCATGATTTATTTGGAGAAACTGTATTGCTGAACAGTTTTTAAATAGATGCAATTTCCCCAAATATCATAGTAACAATTAAACCTATTCTATGCCATGGCATATGTGTAACAAAATTGTTTGTATGAATATTTAACTTGCCAATTAAAGCATGTTATGAGTAAAAAGTTGATAAATAATGATGATGTCAACTTGTACGTTAACGGTTACATATTTTAGGAAAAATACTGAATGCTTTTAGTTAGATTTTATTGGTAAGTTTAGTTATTGAACTATTTAAACAAAAACAATAATGCCTCACAGCCCGGAATTCCATACATTCAGAGACTTATATCGCAAAAAGTTTGTTGAATTTCCAGTGTTCTTAATGATCGTCGAAAGCTGCACCTTAAGACTGACATACATGCATGAGTCACAATGGTGGCAAGGCTTAATTAGTGGATACGTGGGCTGAATGTGCTGTTTGTTCTCTTCAGAATGTTTCAAACCTCTGTGCAAACACAGAAGTCCAAAAACTTCCTGAAAGCCAGGCACCGGTGGATTGGGCCGCCCGCTCCTCACACCTGGCCCTCAGCTTTACTCCAAAGAGAACTGAAACTGAACAGCAAGCCCACTCATTTGACTGAGCTTTGCCTCTCTATGTGACATAGAGCTGTACAATATAGGAAAAGGCCATTTGGCCCTCAATATTGTGCTGAACTAATTAAGCTAATGACACCTCATTCCTTCTGTCTGCATATGGTCCACATCCCTAATTTCTCTGCACATTTACATGCCTATCTAAGAGCATCTGAAATGCTTCTATCATATTTGCCTACATCACCAGCCCAGCAGCTCATTCTTGGCAATCACCACTTTCCGTGTAAAACTTGCCCTTTGAACTTTGCTCCTCTTGCCTTAAATGTATGCCCTCTAGTACTGGTTATTTCAACCCCAGGAATGAAAGATACTGGCTATTTACTCTACCTACACCTCCTGGTCTCACCTCAGCAGGAAAAGCAACCCTAGCCTGTCCTGCCTCTCCTTATCCCACGTACCCACTGATCCAGGCAGAATCCTGGCAAATTTTTCCTGAACCCCATCCAGGTCCTCCACATCCTTCCTAGAATGGGGTGACCAGAGTTGAATGTAACACTCCAGAAGCAGCCTGAAACTGAATATTATAAACCTGCAAAGTCATATCTGACTCTTGAACTCAATGCCTCAACAAACAAAGCCAAGCATGTCAAATACCCTCTATATCATCCTATTAACTTGTGTAGCTACTTTTATGGAGCTATGGACTTGGATTCTAAGATGCATCTGTACATCAGCATTGCTAAGGGTGACAGCATTAACTTTGTTCTTTACATTTGATCTCTCAAATATGGAGATTATGGATGAAGGCAGGTGTGATTGTGATTGAGCACCTTATTTATTTGCCATATAGAGACTCATAGAGCACATCAACACAGGAATAAACTCTTTGGCCCATCTAGTCTGATATCCTTCTTTCCTGCCTATTAAGGTTCCTGTCTTGGTGTCATCTGCAAATTGCTGATCCAGTTTATTGCATTATCATCCAAATCGTTACTATAGATGACAAACAACAAAGGTTGGTATGGCACACCACTAATCACAGCCCTCCAGTCAGAGAACCAACCATCTTCTGTAAACTCAAAAAAGTTTGCAGATGCAGGAAATCCAGAGCAGAACACAAAATGCTGGAGGAACTCAGCAGGTAAGGCACTATTATGGAAATGAAAAGGTAGTTGACCCTTCTTCTGGTCTGAGAAGGAAGGGGAAAGGTGCCAGAATAAAAGGGTGAGGGTAGGGGAAAGAGGCTGGCAAGAAGGTGAGAGGTGAAGTCAGGTGGGTGGAAAAGGTCAAGGGCTGGAGAAGAAGGAATCTGATAGGAGAGGAGAGGGGACCATAGGAAAAAGGGAAGGAGGACAAACAACCAGGAGGAAAACCATCTCCTATCACTCTCTGACTTCTCCCACTGTTGAATCGATTTTAATCACATTTTTTAAATGCCTTTTAAATAATTTTAATACTTGATTTGTCTAAATGTATTTTAGTAGGTCTGGAGGCTCTAACAGTATTAGTCAGCGGCCAAATAATATCACTGTAGCTGGCTGCAGATTAATATTATGCTTGAAAAAGCCTACAACATCCCAAGTAACCCATAAAGGATAGCTCAGTAATGAAAGGAACTCTGTTTCTAAAATATAGAAATAATGGTGATGTTCTCCAGGGCATAGCAGAGCCTGGAAATTAAAACTGAAGACCAAGGCAGCCTGGAGAATGGAACAACAATGTTTAAGAACAATAGGTAAGAAGAAATGAGCTTGACACATTGTCAGGCTGGCTAGCTCTTGACTAATTCAGTTACATTTTTCAACGATATCTTCTATCAGAAGAAATGGTGCAACTCACCAAGGAGAAAAATAGCACTGCAAGTATGAGCAAGAAAAATGGGTACAATTTTAGGTAAATGAAAATCGGTCAGACCAAGGGGAGAAAAATTGTTAGGTGTTAATGGAAGATAACAACCATGTACTGACAATTGACATCACTAAATGGCATCTCCCTCACTGCATTGTCAAAGTCAATGCCTCAAGATATTAAATAACCTGGGTAAACAAGATAACACATCAGTCACAAAAACTATTTTCATTCTTGATGCCTTGAACAGAAGGTATCAACTTTACTCTTTCTTTACATAATGACCTAGAAAGGCACAGGACATTAGACATAACTTCATCAGGAAATTTTCTGTCGTGGATAAAATCTCTTTACTGCTCTATGCATTAAAATATGTGCAATTGTCAATGACTATCATTTTTTAAAATCATGTTTTGTTTGAGAATACATTTTGTTTCTCCATTTTGGAAAGGCACCTGCAGAATCAACAAAAGACTCAAGATTCTTTGAGTAGCTACAACCCTGAGAGATATTGTTAACTTCTCTGTTAGTAAAATATTGTTCTGTTTTAAATTGGAATTATTGAGGTGAACTATCCTATTCAAGGCCACAACAAGATTCTGGTTATTGTAAAATATGATAAATCTGGATAGAAGACCAGAGCATATAAAGTTTGATTAGAATGGAAATGGCTATCTCTATGGCAACAACCTGGAGACATTTTGTAATTCAACAGCTCTTACCAACCAATGATTAATTCTTATGGAACTTAGGAAGTTACATTATTTTTTTTTACTCATTTTCAGATTGTGGGCATAATGGCAAGAACAATATTTATTGCACTTCCCTAATTACACTTGAGAAGGTGCTGGTGCGTCACCGCCTGAATAATTGCAATCATTACTTCCACTGTAATGCTATACTGCGATGGAAGAACTTTGCCTCCGCAAGGTCTCTCCTATCAGCTGCGTCTGCCATTGGTAGATTGGTGATGACAAGGGCAAGTTCAAGAATGTTCATTGCTTATTTAGGTTACTCAATAGACATGACTGACTCTGCTTGCTGGCTAATCTTTCTGGACTTGGCCAATTCAGACACCGACTGTGACACCAAGCCAATTTTAATTCAAATACATTCTGTTGTTCAGCTACTTCCAGGTGGTGATTAATTTGGAGGAGCATTTGTTCATTAGCTGAGAAAGGACTGTAGATGATAACCAGAAGATTTCTTTGTAAACAAAAGGCGACTACAGACACCAGCATTAAACAGAATGCAGGAAGAACTCAGCATGTCAGACAGCATCTGTAGAATTTTTTTTTAAACTTTTACATGACCATTTTGGGTTGAGATCCTGTATCAGGACTGAGAGGGAAGGGAAATAATTGCCAGTATAGGCTGTGTGAGTGTGGAAGGAACAAAAATAACAGGTAAGAAGTGGAGCCAGATGGGGAGAAAATGATGAGCAGATGGAGAGGATGGGAAAGCTGAAAAAGGAGACAATAAAGTTCAGATACTAGTGAACAAAAGTAGCTTATTTCAAAAACTAGCAACACACACAAAATGTTGGAGGAACTCAGAAGCATCTATAGAAAAGAGTACAGTCGATGTTTCAGATTGAGATCGTTCATCGGGACTGGAGAGAAAAAAATGAGGAGTCAGAATAAGAAGGTGGGGAGGGGGGTGGAAGAAACACGAGGTGAAAGGTGATGTGGCTGCTCAGTGGGAGTTCAGTGAAACCCTTTCTCACTGCTCCCTCTCTGTGATCTCTGCTGCTCTCTGACTCTTCGATCATGTGCTCACCCAGACCTGCTATCGCAGCCATGTCACCTATCACCTTGTGTTTCTTCCTCCCCTCCCCCCACCTTCTTACTCTGACTCCTCATCTTTTGTTCACCAGCCCTGATGAAAGGTCTCAGCCCAAAACATCCTGTATTCTCTTCCATAGATGCAGCTGAGTTCCTCCAGCATTTTCTGTGTTTTGCTTGGATTTCTAGCATCTGCAGATTTTCTCGTTTGTCTCAGAAACTAGTAATTTCATTTCACATGTTTCAAATTTCTTGACAACATAGAAAGGAGCCATTTGGATCATTGAATTCACAAGGTAATGCCATTCCCCTCTGCTTTTCTCTATTCACCCCATAATCCAATCTATACAATCAACCATCTGCACAAAGGGTAATTTGCAGTTGACAAGGTCCAGTTAACTGCCAACCTACATATAGTCGGAAACCAAGCACCTGGAGGAAATCCATGCATTTCCAGAGAAGGTGTGGCAACATCAGTGGTTAGGACTGAACCCATCACCTAAGCTAGGAAGATACAGCTCTACTAGCTATGCCACTGTGTCGCTTATTATTATGGTTATCATTACAAGGAAGTAAAATTGGCAGAAATATGAATCACATCATGTTAATGTTAGACCAGGTGGGAATGTTTTGATTTATTTTCTATCTATAATGTTGTCTTGGGCAGAAAAGTTCCTCCAGGATTCATGATGGAAAGTAATTAATGGGATGCGTAAAACCGAATTTTAAAAATTCACCAAGGAACAAGATAGGAACAAAAAAAATCTCCAAGTGGGAATTTTCCTTGTTAGATGAATCAGAATAAATCACCTAGGTACAATTTATCAAAACACATCCAAATGGAAAGAACAGAAATTCAAGTGAAAGTCATGAGTGTATGCCTGAGAATAGTTGCACGATGACTTTTATTCTTAGATATTTTGTCCTTCCATTAGCTGTAGGTATATGTAAACTGCTTTTAAAAGCCAGTCCATGACTGACTTGTGACTTTGAGCAATGATTTCCAAGCTAGATCTTTCTCCTGGTCCCTTCTCACAATCCTCATGATACCCTGAAATAGTAACTGAAAGGACAGAAAAGGGTAGCATTCGATTCCAGCTGTGCCATGATATTGGGATATCAGTTTCTATGTACTGATGCCATATGTTCTGTGTGTGGAGAACCAGCATGCCTATGCACAGAAGACAGGATCTCAGACACTCTTGGTTACATTTTAAATCAAGGCATATCCACATGTTCCCTGGAGAGACTGACTAATTAATAAAGCAATCAGGGGAGAGTTAAACAAACTGGTAGCTGTCAGAGGGACTGATATCAGAATAAAAGCCTTGGATTGTGGTTAGTCAAAATGTTGACTTGTGTCCTATTTTCTCAGTAATGAAATTGGCATGACTCAGGGCTGAAGTAAATTAAAACTAGAACATGGATACATGGAATTATTGCAGCAATGGAAGAGGACATTCAGCACATTGCTTATGCTGACTCTGAGCAAGGAATATTCACAAGGTGCATGCTAGTAAAGAGAAAGTCCAAGAATTTTAATAGGGTCGTTGAGCACTACAGCAAAGCAGGCCCTTCTGCCCATCTACCCTGTGCCAGCCTGCTCTTCTACTACTCAAAGCAAAATCAAAGCAAAAAGTATCAAATACTGGTCTTAAGGTGTTGTACTTAAATGCACGCAGCATAAGGAATAAGGTGGATGATCTTGTCATACAGCTACAGATTGGCAGGTATGATATTGTGGCCATCACTGAGACCTGGCTAAAGGATGTGTGTCTCTGGGAGCTGAACGTCCAAGGATACACGGTGTATCGGAAGAATAGGAAGGTAGGCAGAGGGGGAGGAGTGGCTTTATCGGTAAGAAATGATATTAAATCATTAGAAAGAGGTGATATAGGATCAGAAGGTGCAGAATCTTTATGGGTTGAGCTAAGAAATAGCAGGGGTAAAAGGACCCTGATGGCAGTTATTTATAGGCCTCCAAACAGCTGCAGGGATGTGGACTACAAATTACAACTGGAAATAGAAAAGGCTTGTCAGAAGGGCAGTGTTAGGATAATTGTGGGGGATTTTAACATGCGAGTAGATTGGGAAAATCAGGTCAGCACTGGATCTCAAGAGAGAGAATTTGTAGAATATCTGCGAGATGGCTTTTTAGAACAGCTTGTTGTTGAGCCCACTAGGGGATCGGTTGTACTGGATTGGGTATTGTGTAATGAACCAGAGGTGATTGGAGAGATTGAGGTGAAGGAACCCTTAGGAGGCAGTGATCATAACATGATTGAGTTCACTGTGAAATTAGAAAAAGAGAAGCCAAAATCTGATGTGTCGGTATTTCAGTGGAGTAAAGGAAATTACAGTGGCATGAGAGAGGAACTGGCCAAAGTTGACTGGAAAGAGACACTGGTGGGAAAGACAGCAGAGTAGCAGTGGCTGGAGTTTATGCGAGAAATGAGGAATGTGCAAGACAGGTATATTCCAAAAAAGAAGAAATTTTCGAGTGGAAAAAGGATGCAACTGTGGTTGACAAGAGAAGTCAAAGCCAAAGTTAAAGTTAAAGCAAAAGAGAGGGCATACAAGGAAGCAAAAATTAGTGGGAAGAGAGGATTGGGAAGTTTTTAAAACCTTACAAAAGGAAACCAAGAAGGTCATTAAGAGAGAAAAAATTAACTATGAAAGGAAGCTAGCAAATAATATCGAAGAGGATACTAAAAGCTTTTTCAAGTATATAAAGAGTAAAAGACAGGTGAGAGTAGACATAGGACTGATAGAAAATGATGCTGGAGAAATTGTAATGGGAGATGAGGAGATGGCACAGGAACTGAACAAGTATTTTGCATCAGTCTTCACTGAGGAAGACAGCAGTATACCAGACACTCAAGGTTGGCAGGGAAGAGAAGTGTGCGCAGTCACAATTACGACAGAGAAAGTACTCAGGAAGCTGAATAGGCTAAAGGTAGATAAATCTCCTGGATAAGATGGAATGCACCCTTGTGTTCTGAAGGAAGTAGCTGTGGAGATTGCGGAGGCATTAACGATGATCTTTCAAAAGTCGATAGATTCTGGCATGGTTCCGGAGGACTAGAAGATTGCAAATGTCACTCTGCTATTTAAGAAGGGGGCAAGGAAGCAAAAAGGAAATTATAGACCTGTTAGCTTGAGATCCGTGGTTGGGAAGTTGTTGAATCGATTGTCAAGGATGAGGTTACAGAGTACTTGGAGGCATATGACAAGATAGGCAGAACTCAGCATGGATTCCTTAAAGGAAAATCCTGCCAGACAAAAATATTACAATTTTTTGAGGAAATTACCAGTAGGCTAGACAAGGGAGATGCAGTGGATGTTGTATATTTGGATTTTCAGAAGGCCTTTGACAAGGTGCCACACATGAGGCTACTTAACAAGATAAGAGCCCATGGAATTACGGGAAAGTTACATACGTGGATAGAGCGTTGGCTGATTGGCAGGAAACAGAGAGTGGGAATAAAGGGATGCTATTCTGGTTGGCTGCTGGTTACCAGTGGTGTTCCGCAGGGATCAGTGTTGGGGCCGCTTCTTTTTACATTGTACATCAATGATTTAGATTATGGAATAGATGGCTTTGTGGCTAAGTTTGCTAATGATACAAAGATAGGTGGATGGGCCGGTAGTGCTGTGGAAACGGAGAGTCTGCAGAGAGACTTGGATAGATTGGAAGAATGGGCAGAGAAGTGGCAAATGAAGTACAATGTTGGAAAGTGTATGGTTATGCACTTTGGCAGAAAAAATAAATGGGCAGACTATTATTTAAATGGGAAAAGAATTCAAAGTTCTGAGATGCAACGGGATTTGGGAGTCCTCGTACAGGATGCCCTTAAGGATAACCTCCAGACTGAGTCGGTAGTAAAGAAGGCGAATGCAATGTTGGCATTCATTTCTAGAGGAATAGAGTATAGGAGCAGGGATGTGATGTTGAGGCTCTATAAGGCGCTGGTGAGACCTCACTTGGAGTACTGTGGGCAGTTTGGTCTCCTTATTTAAGAAAGGATGTGCTGACGTTGGAGAGGGTACAGAGAAGATTCACTAGAATGATTCCGGGAATGAGAGGGTTAACATATGAGGAACGTTTGTCCGCTCTTGGACTGTATTCCTTGAAATTTAGAAGAATGAGGGGAGACCTCATAGAAACATTTCGAATGTTAAAAGGCATGGACAGAGTGGATGTGACAAAGTTGCTTCCCATGATGGGGGAGTCTAGTACGAGAGGGCATGACTTAAGGATTGAAGGGCGTCCTTTCAGAACAGAAATGCGAAGAAATTTTTTTAGTCAGAGGGTGGTGAATCTATGGAATTTGTTGCCACAGGCAGCAGTGGAGGCCAAGTCATTGGGTGTATTTAAGGCAGAGATGGATAGGCATCTGAGTAGCCAGGGCATCAATGGTTATGGTGAGAAGGCGGGGGAGTAGAACTAAATAGGAGAAAATGGATCAGCTCATGATAAAATGGCGGAGCAGACTCGATGGGCCGAATGGCCTACTTCTGCTCCTTTGTCTTATGGTCCTTTCCCTTTTACCTGCACCTGGGCCATAGCCCTCCTTACCACTCCCATCCATGTACCTATCCAAACTTTTCTTAAATGTTACAACTAAACCTGCATCTACCTCCTCCACTGGCAGCTCATTCTATACTCACACCATCCTCTAAGTGAAGAAGCCTCCCCTCAGGTTCACCTTAAATATTTCACCTTTCGTGCTAAACCTGTGTTCTAGTCTCACCTAACCTAGGGAGAAAAAGCCTGCAATCATTCACCCTGTCTGCAGAGTATCTCATGTGTATATCTCTATAAGATTTCCCCTCATTCTCCTGCGTACCAGGGAATAAAGTCAAAACCTGTTCAACCTTTCCCTCTAACTCAGGCTCTCTACAACTTTGTAAATTTTCTCTGCAGTCTTTCAAGGTTCTTGATGTCTTCCTTGTGGGTAGGTGACCAGAATAGAACTTTGACCTCACTAATGTCTTATACAACTTCAAAGTTCCATCTCAGCTCCTGTGCTCAATGCTCTGATTTATGAAGTTCAATGTGCCTAAAGCTCTCCTTTCAACTGTATCTTCCTGTGTTACCACATTGAAAGAATTGTGGATCGGCATTCTCACAACCCTTTGTTCTATGCATACCTCAGCACCCTACCTTTCACTCTAAAGGTTTCACCCTGGTCTGTCTTCCCAAATTGCAACAGTTCACATTTGTCTTCATTAAATTCCATCTGCCATTTTTCAGCTTTCAAGCTTTGATTGACTTCCTCACTCTCCACTACACCCCAGATCTTGGTGTTAAGAAAGCATGTCCCTGATTCCTTAATAAGCTAATGCACTGTTGTCTGAACAAAGTATTATGTTTTGAGATAAGCACAATAGTAACAAATTATTACATTTCTGTTAATGAGAGCTTAATTGCACAAATAGACAACCACACTTCTTAAATGATAACAACTAAAAGTGTATCATTAGCTATAACCCTCTTTGAGCAGTCATATTTCAATAAATGATATATATATACACAAAAATATCTTTTCTCTCTGTGTGTCTGATGAGTGCTATTTGATAAATAAAATTTTAGTCGAGTTAAAGTGCTTCCACTCAGGTTCAGGAAACAAATGTAAAAATATTTCAATCTGGTTAACAACTTAATGTGATTCAAAGAAAGAAAAGGAAAAGTTTTTTTCTTTATGTGAATGAAGCAAACTAGAGGCAAAATGAAACCACAAGCTTCAAGGTAGAAATTTCTGTTTGGCATGACTGATCAGCTTGAAGGGATCTTTGTGGGAATTCAAACTGTTTAATTTTTCACCACTTAATCCCGTCTTGGCAAAACCCTCAGAGAAGGGATGTTCTCTTCAATATTCTTCTTATGCAGTCACAGGATAGTTAGAGATCCCTTCAGAGGCAAAGCCATAAACAACTATGATACATCTTTGTCCTTTGCTTTCTCTTTACTCTTTAATGCTGCCACAGAGAGGCAAAGTTCTTAGATGTTGGAGAGGGCACCATTTTATACAACGTCATGGGTGTGTTAAATAAGGGCAATGGTTGGCAACTAGAGATAGAAACATAGAAACACAGAAAACCTACAGCACAATACAGGCCCTTCAGCCCACAAAGCTGTGCTGAACATGTCCTTACCTTAGAAATTACCTAGGGTTACCAATAGCCCTCTATTTTTCTGAGCTCCATGTACCTGTCCAGGAGTCTCTTAAAAGACCCTATCGTATCCTTCTCCATCACCACCGCCGGCAGCCCATTCCACACACTCACCACTCTCTGAGTTAAAAACGTACCCCTGAAATCTCCTCTGTAGCTGCTTCCAAGCACCTTAAAACTGTGCCCTCTTGTACTAGCCATTTCAGCACTGGGGAAAAGCCTCTGACTATCTACATGATCAATGCCTCTTATCACCTTATACACCTCTATCAGGTCACCGCTCATCTTTCGTCGCTCCAAAGAAAAAAGGCCGAGTTCACTCAACCTATTCTCATAAGGCACGCTCCCCAATCTAGGCAACATCATTGTAAATCTCCTCTGCACCCTTTCTATGGTTTCCACATCCTTCCTATCAATGTCCAGCTGTAACCTCAGACAGCCCTCCACAATATCCACAACACCTCCAACCTTTTTGTCATCAGCAAATTTACTAACCCATCGGTCCAATTCCTCATCCAGGTCATTTATGAAAATCATGAAGAGTAGGGGTCCCAGAACAGATCCCTGAGGCACACCACTGGTCACTGACCTCCATGCCTTCTGTGGGCAAGCCAGTTCTGGATCCACAAAGCAATGTCACCTTAGGTCCCATACCTCCTTAATTTCTCAGTAAGTCTTGCATGGGGTACCTAGTCAAATGCCTTGCTGAAATCCAAATACACTATATTTATTGCTCTGCCTTCATCAATGTGTTTAGTCACATCCTCAAGAAATTCAATCAGGCTCGTAATGCACGACCTGCCTTTCACAAAGCCATGCTGACTATTCCTAATCATATTATGCCTCTCCAAATGTTCATAAATCCTGCTTCTCAGGATCTTCTCCATCAACTTACCAACCACTGAAGTAAGACTCACTGGTTTATAATTTCCTGGGCTATCTCTACTCCCTTTTTTGAATAATAGAACAATATCCGCAACCCTCCAATCCTCCTGAACCTCTCCCTTCCCCATTGATGATGCCAAGATCATCACCAGAGGCTCAGCAATCTCTTCCCTCTCCTCCCACAGTAGCCTGGGGTACATCTCGTCCAGTCCCAGTGACTTACCCAACTTGATGCTTTCCAAAAGCTCCAACACATCCTCTTTCTTAATATATGCATGCTCAAGCTTTTCAGTCCACTGTAAGTCATTCCTACAATTGCCAAGATCCTTTTCCGTAGTGAATACTGAAACAAGTTACTCATTAAGTACCTCTGCTACCTCCTCCGGTTCTGTACACACTTTTCCATTGTCACACTTGATTGGTCCTATTCTCTCGTAGCTTATCCTCTTGCTCTTCACATATTTGTAGAATGCCTTGGGGTTTTCCTTAATCCTGTCCACCAAGGCCTTCTCATGGCCCCTTCTGACTCTCCTAATTTCTTTAAGTTTCTTCCTGCTAGCCTTATAATCTTCTAGATCTCTATCATTACCTCATTTTTTGAACCTTTCGTAAGCTCTTCTTTTCTTCTTGACTTGATTTACAACAGCCTTTGTACACCATGGTTCCTGTACCCTACTATCCTTTCCCTGTCTCATTGGAATGTACCTATGGAGAACTCCACGCAAATATCTCCTCAACATTGGCCACATTTCTTCCATATATTTCCCTGAAAACATCTGCTCCCAATTTATGCTTCCAAGTTCTTGTCTGACAGCCTTATATTTCCCCTTACTCCAAATAAATGCTTTCCTAACTTGTCTATTCCTATTCCTCTCCAATGTTATGGTGAAGGAGATAGAATTGTCTCCCATCTCCAAAATGCTCTCCCACTGAGAGATCTGACACCTGACCAGGTTCATCTCCCAATACCAAATCAAGTACAGCCTCTCCTCTTGTAGGCTTATCTACATATTGTGTCAAGAAATATTCTTGAACACACCTAACAAACTCCACCTCATCTAAACCCCTCGATCTAGGGAGATGCCAATCGATATTTGGGAAATTAAAATCTCCCACCATAACAACTGTGTTATTGTTATACCTTTCCAGAATCTGTTTCCCTATCCGCTCCTTGATGTCCCTGTTACTATTAGGTGGTCTATAAAAAGCACCCAGTAGAGTTAATGACCCCTTCCTGTTCCTAGCTTCCACCCACAGAAACTCCGTAGACAATCCCTCCATGTCCTCCTCCTTTTCTGCAGCTGTGACACTATCTCTGATCAGCAGTGCCACACCCCCACTTCTTTTGCCTCCCTCCCTGTCCTTTCTGAAATATCTAAAGCCTGGCACTTGAAGTAACCATTCCTGCCCCTGAGCCATCCAAGTCTCTGTAATGGCCGCAACATCATAGCTGCAAGTACTGATCGATGCTCTAAGCTCATCCACTTTGTTCATAGTACCCCTTGCATTAAAATAGACACATCTTAAACCATCGGTCTGAGCACGTCCCTTCTCTATCACCTGCCTATCCTCCCTCTCGCACTGTCTCCAACCTTTCTCTATTTGTGAGCCAACCGCCCCTTCCTCTGTCTCTTTAGTTTGGTTCTCACCACCCCCCCCCCCCCAGCAGTCCTAATTTAAACTCTTCCCAATAGCCTTGGTAAACCTCCCCACCAGGATATCAGTTCCCCCTGGGATTCAAGTGCAACCTGTCCTTTTTGTACAGGTCACTCCTGCCCCAAAAGAGGTCCTAATGATCCAAAAATCTGAATCCCTGCCCCCCCGCTCCAATCCCTCAGCCACTCATTTATCCTCCACTTCACTTTATTCCTATACTCACTGTCACGTAGCACAGGCAGTAATCCCGAGATGACTACCATTGTGGTCCTGCTTCTCAACTTCCTTCCTAACTCCCTGTAGATACGTGTGTTCTTTGTTAACTTCATAGGCCTGAATCACACACAGGTTAACATTGCAGCCATAAAGATCAACTGACAAATTCCTTGATATAAAATGAGGCAAAACATCTAGGATTTTGAGTGGAAGAACAAATGTGACAAGGCATAGAGCAGTGAAGTTTCAGCTCTTTGCAGATGCCCTGTTCTCTGTCTCTCTTACCCCAGAATCTTCAAGTATTTGATATTTTATGTCAACATCTATCAGAAATTAAAAGGATTTTTTAATTGGGATAATCAGACCTGTTTCAATATTTGCTATTGTTACTCTTCTGTTTCTACTTGGCACTATCTATCACCTCTCTCTGTTCCTTTACCTTTGTTTCTTGCTCTTTTTGTCTCTTTTTGGGTCTGTCATTCCCTCTTAACTTTTCAGGAAGAAACACCTGCTGTTCAAAATGAATAACTTTTAAAAGTTTTTAAAAAAATCACCAAGCAGTTTATATTATTAACTTTCAAACCACACTAACTGAAATTGAATGGTAATCATATTTTGACTTTTCCACTGAGTATTTTAAAAGTACAAAATTGAAGCTCAGGAAGTAAATATCCTTAATAAAGTTTTATGCCTCTTATCATCCTATATACCTCTATCAAGTCAATTTCCCCCTCCTGCACTCCCAAGATAAAGCTCTAGCCCAATCAATCTATCTTCATGAGACATGCCCTCTAGTCCAGGCAGCATCTGATAAAACTCCTCTGCACCCTCTCTATATCTTCCACACCTTCACTATAATGAGACAGCCAGAATTGAACACAATATTCCAAGTATGGTGTAAGCAGAATTTCATAGTTTCAACATTACTTCATGGCTTTTGAACTCAATCCCTTAACCCATGAAGGCCAACACGCCATACCCCTTCTTAACAGCCCTATCAACTCGCATGGCAATTTTATCAGCATGCACATGGACCCCAAGATCCCTCTGTTCCTCCACACAGCTGAGAATCCTGCCATCAACCTTGTATTCTGGCTTCAAACTCAACCTCTCAAAATGCAATTTTCCAGATTGAACTCCATCTGCCAATTCTCTGCTCAGATCCACATCAGTGTTCTGTTGCAACCTTTATATTATCCACAGATCCACCAACTTCTGTGTCATCTGCAAACTTACTAACCCACCCTTCCACTTCCTCATCTAAGTCATTTACAAAAATCTTAAAGAACAGGTGCCTTGTGGAACACCATTGGTCACTGACCTCTAGGCAGACAGCACCATCTATGTGTAAGCCAGTTCTGATTCCACACAGTCAATTTCCCTGAATCCCATGCCTCCTGACTTTCTGAATGAGGCTTCAATAAAGAATCTTATCAAATGCCTCCCTAAAATCCACATACAGTACACCACATCCACTGCTTTCCCTTCATCAATAGAACATGTAACTGTTTATAATAAAAAAGGGAAGATAGAATATGAAAACAACTGGCACAAACTATAAAAGCAGATAGTAAAAGTATTTATAATTATATACTGAAAAGGGTGGCCAAAGTGAACATAGGTCCCTTGGAGGATGAGAAGTGGCAATAATTTTGGATAATGAGGAAATGGCCGAGGCTTTGAATGACTATTTTGTGTCAGCCTTCACAGTGGAGGATACATCTAACGTGCTGAAGAGAGATGAAATGGACGCAATAGGAGGCGAGGACCCTAATACAATAGCTATCACTAAAGAGGAGGTGCTGAGCAAACATGTGGGCCTGAAGATAAATAAGTCCCCTGCTCCTGATGGAATGCATCCCAAGGAACTGAAAGAAATGGCAGAGGTTATAGCTGAGGCTTTGGTGATAACTTACCAAAATTCTCTGGGCAAGTCCTGGTGGATTGGAAGAAGGCAGGTATCACACCACCGTTTAAAAATGGATGTACGCAAAAAGCAGGTAGCTATGGGCCAGTTAGATTAACATCTGTATTTGGGAAAATGCTTAAAGCTATCATTAAAGAAGAAATAGCGAGGCGTGTGGAAAGAAATGGATCCATCAGGCAGATGCAGCAAGGATTTAGCAAAGGCAGGTCCTGTTTGACAAAATTACTGGACTTCTTTGAGGATATAGCAAGTGCAGTGGACATTATTTACTTGGATTTCCAGAAGGTGTTCGATAAGGTGCCACGTGAAAGACCTTTCCATAAGATAAGGATGCATAGAATTGAGGCTGATGTATTAGCATAGATAGAGGATTAGTTAAACAATAGAAAGCAGAGAGTTGGGATACATAAGTGTTTCTCTGGTTGGCAATCAGTGATGAGTGGTGTGCCACAGGGGTCAGTGCTGGGCCCGCAACTGTTCATGACATACATTAATGATCTGGAAAAGGTGACTGAGTATAGTGTATCTGATGACACTAAATTGAGTGGAAAATGAAATTGTGCAGAGAATATAGAGAGTCTGCAGAGAGATATAGATAGGTTAAGTGAATGGGCAAATGTCTGGCAGATGGAGTACAATGTTGGTAAATATGAGGTCATTTGCTTTGGAAGGAAAAATGGAAGATCAGATTATTATTTAAATGGTAGAAGATTGCAGTATGCTCCTGTGCAGAAGAACTTAGGAGCTTGTACATGAATTGCAAAAGGTTGGTTTGCAGGTGCAGCAGGCTATCAAGAAGGTAAATGGATGTTGGCCGTCCTTACTAGAGGGATTGAATTTAAGAGCAGAGAGGTTATGCTGCCTCTGTATAGGGTACTGGTGAGGCCACACCTGGAGTACTGCATGCAGTTCTGGTCTCCTTACTTGAGGAAGGATATACTGGCTTTGGAGGCAGTGCAGAGGAAATTCACCATGTTGATTCCAGAGATGAGGGGGTTAGACTATGAGGAGAGATTGAGTTGCCTGGGTCTATACTCACTAGAATTCAGAAGGATGAGAAGGAGATCTTATAGAAACATATAAAATTATGAAAGGAATAGATAAGCTAGAGGCAGGAAATTTGTTTCCACTGGTAGGTGAGACTAAAACTAGGGGGCATCGCCTCAAGATCTTGGGAAGTAAATTTTGAACGGAGATGAGGAGGAACTGCTTTTTCCTAAAGAGTGGTGAATCTGTGGAATTCTCTGCCCAATGAAGCAGTTGAGGTTACCTCAGTAAATATATTTAAGACAAGGTTGGATAGATTTTTGCATAATAGTGGAATTAAGGGTTATGGGGACAAGACAGTAGGTGAAGATGAGGAGTCCGTGGTCAGATCAGCCATGATTTTATTGAATGGTGGAGCAGGATTGAGGGGCCAGATGGCCTACTCCTGCTCCTATTTCTTATGTTCTTATGTTCCTGTGATTTCCTGGCTTATATTTGAACAGAGCACCCTTTTTACTAGATTCTGCTCCACAAAAGAGTGAACATTCAAGCATAGATTTGCATCTTCATTTTATGCATTCAACAAAAACTTTCAGTCAATTCTTCAGAAAAATATGTGTACATAATCTATCTAGCTATAATATCCACTGAAAATAGTTGTTCTGTTTAAATATAAGTATTTTCAGATTTGCAACTGGGTGTTTTATCTTGCTTGCGTATAATTGGAATGAGTTCTTGTACTTAAATCTGTAATCAATCATTATTCCAACAAATTAAATTTGGGGCTAGATAAATTTATATGTGATTGAACAATTATTCAATGCATCCAATCATTCCCTATTCAGCATAATTTACAGAGTACCGCATGCAATTACAGGTATAATCATGATCAAGCATAAATTGTTCACCAGTCATTCACCCTTCCTTCATTTGATACTCTCAATATTCTTCATCCAACCTATTAGTCATCTCAAATCACACAACTTATTATAAAGGCTGCAGATTAAATATGAATTACTTTTAATGGAATTATTCAGTGGATCAATATTTTCAATTAATTCTGTATAAAATTAGTTAACGTTTTTCTCACAAATGAAGGAAAATCTAACACAATACGTCTGTGTTGGAAGGAAAAATATCCACGTGACATTAGCGGTATTTGTACAATTGCTTTTTGTTAGTGATTGACTAGCATGTTTACTTTAGCCATAAGTCTAGACATCAAAACCACTGTTCCTTTCCTACCAATCTCATCTGAACAAAAACTGGACAAGGCTGATTCTATCACACACTTCAGCTTTTTAAATTACCTTTTGGGAACTCCTTTGAGTTCCTTGTTGAACAATTAGTTCCTGCTCAACAAACCATCAGTAATCTCAAATATGGAGTCACCTCAACCAGTTGCCAGTAACCATCTAAATTCCAAACTCCCTAATGGTTATGTTCTTCCCCATAATATTGTGCTCCAATCCATCAGTCATTACTACTTTCTGACAGCTCTGGGAGTTGAAACCTACAAAGTACCAAGCAATGAATTTCAACCTATTGCCAGTTTCAAGTCCAGCCTACCTATTAGAGTTGTATAATATCAGCAGCTAGATTTCATTCAGGTAACCCAGAATTTAAGTACACTTGGTCTAAGGTTGGGAAGCAGTTTCCACAGCACTGTGGAGAAATATATTGCAAGAATCTGACCAGATTTAATGATTAGGGTCAATTATTTGACCAATTTGATTAAGAGAAGTTTATTTTAATTATCCATTAGAACTTGATACATACCAAAAATCTAAATGATCTAAATAGTACAATACAAAAACAGTGAGTTATGTTATCCATCTCATAGCTGGTGGGGCGGGGGTGTGCAGTAAGCCAGCAACATTTATCAGGATCAAGTTCTGTGAATGGATTATGGCTGGCTGGTGAGAACAAAGGGAGAGGTTTTGCACCGGCCAGCATGAATCCCACTCTAATCAAAGTCACGTAATCCAACTTCTACTCATGCTTGAAAGCGCATTTTTCTCAATGCAAAGACATGTATTGCTTTTGCTTAATTTCCTCTCATGTGCTGTTCTAACTGAAATACCCCAGTTTCCTTGGCTGCGTAAGCCTAGAGAAGACAACCTCATGAGATTGGGGTCCGCTTGATCCCACCCCAAACCCCGGTTTGTGTGGATGCTGTGTCATTTGCTACCCATTACAAATTAATGCCATGAAATAACAGACATTACACTGCATGAGATTAATGGAATTATATTTATGAATCTTAACTGAAGGGTTAGTAAAGAATAACAAAAAAAGGGTCCATTCCAATTAAACAGTCAAATGTGCACAAGTTGGAGCTCATCTTGAACTTCTCGGTCACACCTCCTTTCGAACATCGCTCACAATCCATCTCGAACAAACTGGTCTCCTACCAATTGTGTGCTACGACTGGTTCTGCCAGCATCTTCTCTCTTCATCTCAGTGTCACTTCTCCCATCAGTGTCATTAAGTTTGGAATTTGACACGAGTGCATGGCAACAATAATCTTGAAATGCCTAGCAGTTGTTTGCTTCCATTATCTTGACTATGCTTCACTGCTGAGCTCCAACTGAGTCCTAGAGTTTGCTAGGTTGGTCTCGGCACATGAGCGGCAAATTCTTGACTTCAGTGGAGAACACACAAGATCATATGAAAAATAGGAGCATGAAAAGGCCTCTCTGCCCCACAGTCCTCCCTTGCCATTGAATATTATCTTCTCTAATTTGCTGAAGGCCTCAACTCCTCTTTAGAGCTAATTGCCAGCTCTCTATTGCCTGGTCATTCAAGGAATTACATTCTTTTTCTTTTAAATGTTCCCAATAATCTAGCATCAATGCAGAGAATTTCAGAGACACGCTGTCCTCTTGCACTCACTGCAAGAACAAATGTGTGTGGTGTTGCAGGAGATAATGAGTAGTCTCTATTATTTGCTACTACTACATCGACTCAGGCCTAGGGGACTGATGTCGGGCACTTATTTGAATTAATTTATTTATTATTGCTTTCAACATTCTTGTGCTTTACCTTAATTTTTTGAAACTTAAATTGTTTTATATCAATAGCATTCCAACATTTTTGAATATTTTTTTTACAACACTCACAAACTTTCACATGATTTTGACAGCTTTGACAGTCAGCTAAGCCAACAACATAGATTAAATACCTGACAAAGTTTCCTACATCTTCTTTATGAACAGGGTTAGGATTTATGCATGAAAACTATTGTTGAAGCCTGAAGTCTTGCCAGGGATTTCTAAGTGATTTTCTCAAGGAAGCTTCACAGGGACATTCACGTACATACACCAATAGCAAGCCTGGGTCGATCTTTGGTAGCAGACAGTTCTCTCCTACTCTGAGAGACGTTCTCCACACACGCATCACCTTGTTATCCCTTAGAGAGGGGAGAGAAAAAATGAGGGAAGAAAGGAGAGAAAGAGAGACACAGAGAGGGAAAAGAGTGGTGGAAAGGTTTATATATGCTCAGTTGCCACTGGATGTATAGTCGTAGGATTCTGCTACTGCGGCCCATCCACTTCAAGCTTTGATGTGTTGTGCACTCAGAGATGCTCTTCTTCACATCACTGTGGTAACTTGTGGTTATTTTAGTTACTGTCAACTTGTACCAATCTGGTCATTCTCCTCTGATCTTTCTCATTAACAAAATGTTTTTGCCAACAGAACTGCTGCTTGCTACATGTTTTTCTGTGTTTTTGCACCATTCTGTGAAAACACTTGACATTGTTCTACACGAAAATCCTAGATGATCAGCAATTTCTAAAATACTCAAATCACCCTGTCTGGCACCAACAATCATTCCACAGTCAAAGTCACTTAGGTCACATTTCTTTACCATTCTGACGTTTGATCTGAATGACAATCGACCCTCTTGACCATATCTGCATGCTTTTATTCCTATCACATGATTAGCTGATTAGATATTTACATTAACTTACAAGTGTACAGGTGTACGTAACTTAGTGGCCACTGAGTGCAGATACTACCTTGGGATTCATTTTCTTGCAGGCATTTAGAGTAAAACAAAGTACATTAGAAGCAATGAAAAGCTGCAAACAGGAAATATTGTACATTTCTATTCCAGCTTTTGTACTTTTTCCCCTGAGGCAGAGCGTAATGCAGACAAGCCCAAATGCAGTATCATATTTTCGCTAGAAAACAACAGCAATAGACTGCAACACACATAAAAGTTGCTGGTGAATGCAGCAGGCCAGGCAGCATCTCTAGGAAGAGGTGCAGTCGACGTTTCAGGCCGAGACCCTTCATCAGGACTGCATACTGGGAGATGTTATTTACTTGATGGTGCCCTGAAGAGCCAAGAGTGGGAAAGCTTAGGACCTGTCATCTACAGACAGTACCTTCTGTGACCTACTACAAGACTTGATCTGTAGTTATTGAGGGAAGAATATCTCATTAACCAGCTTCTTTAGGAACCAAAAGTATCAGAAACATTTTTGCTCAGAGAAGTTCAAATATGTTCCCTGAAGACCTAATGTCAGTCTGTCATGCTGCCTGATGTCCTCTTCCTGCCTCTTCTCTCCTCACCTGTCTTCCTTCCAAGTCTTGCCAGACAAATCATAACGGCAGGAAAGTTTTTACAATGGTAACTGTTAAATGCTTTCCTCCCTTCATAGATGTTGCTTGACTTGCTTAGCATTTGTAACATGTTTTGTGTTTGATTGCTAAGAAGATCCTCCCTCCTCGCAAAAGAAAGCCTAGAAATTACTAGTAGCTGAATAGACAAGTTGTGAAATGCATAAAACTCAAAAGCTCAAAGTGAATGTTATTATTAATGTACATATGTGTCTCCATGTATAACACTGACATTTATTTTCTTGTGGGTATACTCAACAAACCTAATGAAAGGCTACCCAACTAGCACTTTTAAAATTCAGAATTGAAAGTAAAGTTTACTATCAGAGTACATACATGTCACCACATTTAACCCTGAGAATCTTTTTCTGCAGGCACACTTAGCAAATCTATAGAACAGTGACTGTACAAACTGTGAAAATGCAAGTATAAATAAATAGCAACAAATAACAAGCATGAAATAACAATATAACAACCATAGTCCTTAAATGAGTAGTTATCCCCTTTTGTTTAAGAGCCTAATGGTTGAGGGGGAGTAACTGTTCTTGAACCTGTCGGTGCAAGTCCTGGGGCTTTTGTACCTTCTACCTGATGGTAGCAGTGAGAAAAGGGTATGGCCTGGGGTTGGTGAGGATCATTGCCGATGGATGCTGCTTTTCTACAGCAATGTTTCATGTAGGTGGGCTCAATGATTGGGAGGGTTCTACCCATGATATACTGGGCTGATTCCATTTCCTTTTGTAGGATTTTCCATTCACAGGCATTGGTGTTCCCATACCAGGCCATAATGCAGCCAGTCAATACACTTTCCACAGCACATCTATAGAAGTTTGCCAAGATTTTTGATGACATGCCAAACCTCCACAGACTCCCGAGGAAGTTGAGGCATTGCCCCGCTCTCTTTGCAATAATATTTATATGATGGGTCCAGGACAGGTCCTCTAAGATAGTGACGCCCAGGAATTTAAATGCTTTCAACCAGAGTGCAGAAAACTGGGCAAATGCAGAAAGAAGAAACAGCAATATAAATAAATAAGCTATAAATACCGAGGACAAGAGATGAAAAGTCCTTGAAAGTGAGTTTATTGGTTGTGGGAACATTTCAATGAGGGGGCAAGTGAAACTGAGTGAAGTTATCACCTTCAGTTCAAGAGCCTACTTTTTGATGTAGTAAGCGGTCCTGAACGCAGTGGTGGGAGGCCTGAAGCTCCTGTACCTTCTACCCGATGGCAGCAGCGAGAAGAGAGCACGTCCTGGGGGTGGGGGTCCCTAATGACGGATGTTATTTTCATGTGACAGCATTTCATGTAGATGTGCTGAATGGTTGGGAAGGCTTTACCTGTAAGATCTATAAATAACACAGCCACAGGGACCTTCCTGCCTCTTCACACCATGCAATTCCGACTGAGTTTCCTGCATGGGAAGATAGGCACTGTGTCACACAGTGATGCTACAAAACCTTCATATAAATATTTTACTGATCATTTAACAGAACATTGTCTATCTGTAAAAATGACATCAATTGAGACATCCATCGAATGGAATTTATTGAAATGCACTCAGATAGATTTGAAGGATATAACATGTGAAATTATCTGGATTTGTTCAGCAGTGTAAGTGAGATTATGCATGGTTGACAAATCAGAAGGAAATGAATAAAAAAAAAGGCAATTTTAAACTAATGAGTATCCTAAGCAGAAGCGTCAGTAGATGCTGATATTTTCTGACATGGCACTCCATCATGTTCGTCCCAGCGCGATCATTATTATTTTCAAGATTCCAATTACCTGTTAGTAATGCAAGCATAAGCAACACAAATGACAACAACTTCTGCGCAACTCTTGACTTTCAAGACAATGAAGCGTTGTCAGGTTTGATTGATCACATGTGTCCATTGTTAGCTCTGGCGTGCATGTGGAAGTGAGTTGTGTATGTATGTGACATAAGGACATATTGTATACGTGGCATTAACACAGGAGGTAATTAATTGCTGGTCCTCAATGTATACTTAGCAGATGTTGTAGAGCTCCTGGTGTCTCCCAGAGTTTATATAATCCAGTAGTCGCCAACTCAGGGGAAATTGTGCTTAAACCACCTTCCAATGCATTACATAAGCAATGAAGGTTGACAGGGAAAAATGATGCACGTTTCTGTTAAATATGGCAAAATTACATTGAAGAAGGATTGACAAGATGGAGCACACATAATTGCAAAAAAGAATTATCAGGAACACTTGACACAGGTGAAGATAAAAATTAATTGGATTTGAAGACTATTGTTTTGTAACTTCAAAACATTAAATCAATACAAAGAAAAACACAGGATCTGAGAATACGGATGTAACTTCATCTTTTACTTTAATTGAGGCTCACATGGTAGTGTGATGACATATGCAATTAACATATTTTTACATATAACCTCTAATTAATTATTTAAATGAACAAGAATTGTTAATGAAACTATACATAATATATATATACACACACACACAAAGATGTCTAAAATGTTAAATACACGACCACAGTAGATAAGAGAAAATTACTGGGAACAGTAAGGATTTTGATTACTGGTCTGTAAACTGGCATCTAGCACACAGACAATTAAAAAGGAGGCGTTACTAAGTAGAGGAGCCAGTAACTGTAGAAACATAGCAGAATTGAACATGGTGTACTGATGAGGTGGGAAGCAAGTTAAATAGTATCTCAAAATCAGATGGATATAAATCAGCATTCTAAGAGTGTATGTTCAATTTCAAAATATATTTTTATTTAAGTATGTATATGTAACCCTATACTATCTTGAGATTCAATTTTGTGCGGACACTCACAGTAGATACAAAGAAGCATAAGAGAATAAGTGAGAAACTACACACAAAGGTCGACGAAGAGCCAATGTGTAAAAGGCAACAAATTGTGCAAATACAAAAAGAAAAACAAAATATTAATAAATAAACCACAAATGATATTGAGAACATGAGGTGTAAAGTCTTGAAAGTGAGTCTCTGACAGTGTATACGGAGAGAATAGAATATTTCTTCTTAATAAATAGCATTCTGGAAAAGGTGATCACATTGAAAACAAATTGACATGGAATTCTCCCACTGAATATACAAGAATACAACTCCACTAACAGAAAACAGGCCTGAATATATCACAGGCCTATTAAGCCAGTACCCCTACAAAAATCTAGACATTTCATTCCTTCTGGTAGTCCAATAGTTGGAAGATTATTTCAATCCAAAGCTATTTAAAAATATAGAAAGTTACATTTGAACTAGGAACAAAAAGCAGTAAAAAAAACAGTAAGTATACCATTGCATTAAAAGATTTATCTAGACATTGTACCTTAATTGGTATACTGGAGGAAAGACGTGTGTGGCTTGGAAGTCAAGTTGATTCAGTCCAAAGTGTCAGGCATGTAGAATCTTATGTTTGACCTGGCTTGCAAAGTTTCAAGTCCAATGGAAATACGCCAAGAATTCCGTTCACTGTAAGCACTGTAGCTGCACAGTCAAAAGGCAGCAGTAAGCACTCAGTTCATAAGGCAAAATACTCATCATGTGGAAGGATCATTTGCATCTATTAAAACAATATTTTTACACTTGATAATTCACAAATCCTAACACCATTAGATACAGGAGCAGAATTAGATCATTTGGCCCACCAAGTCTGCTCCGTCATTTCATCATGTCTGATCCATTTCCCTCTCAGCCCCGATCTCCTGCCTTCTCCCCGTATCCCTTCATGCCCTGACCAATCATGAATATATCCACCTCCGCCTTAAATATGCCCAATGACGTGGCCTCCATAACTGTCTGTGGCAATGAATTCCTATCAGCAATTTTTCAACCAAAAGTTTTGATTCTAATCATATTACTTCTGGAATGTAGCTATTGCATTTTCTTATCACAACATGACTACATGATCGGTTTCTCAAACACAATATTTTTGCTTTATAGCTGCTTTACCCGACTTACCACATATAAATTCTGATTTAGTTAGAGAGAACATGATCTAATACTTCTAATTAGTGGATCAGTTGATGGCGACTATCAACTGACATCTACAGAAATGTCTGAGACAACACAGAAGACACTTTGAATAGAGTCTTTGAATATATTCTCAGATACCTCAAGAAAACAAGAAAAGGTTGGACTGATTCAGGTGAGAGCCCAAGTATGGATAGTCAATCGTTTTATATGAGAAGATTCAAGTGGTCCACTGGCCAAGGATGCCTGAAGTGGAGAAATAGATTAGTCACCTCCAATGTCCTGAAGAGACTACCTTATAAAAATAATTACACCAGTATAGACTACGTTGTAAGTATGAAATCTGTTATCAGAAGCTTCTTATCAGAATATTTACAGATCAAGAACTAGGGGGTTTAATGTCAGAGTATAGAGCTTGCCCAGTGCGCAGGACAAGACCACCAAATGTGGCAGAGGGTCAGGGGGCACCAACTCAGCTACTTCAGTAGGTCCTTGCCAATATTTTGCTTTGAAACTGAATACAAGCTATGCATTACAGCAGAATATATGATCAAGGAGTCAAACCATATAATGGTATAAGTGAAAGATTAGTATTAATTGCAGAGCTGAATTTATGCCTCTTTGAATGCTTCAAGAGGGGAAGTAGTGTCAAACATACTCTATATAAATTCATCCACTGCAGAGCAACTAAATGGTCTATACAGTCTTACAAAAATCTGGAAGAGGTAAATTTATTCAAGTCTATCCAGTATCATCACTTAATTGATTTTCTATCAGAATATTATGCCTCACTCCACCAGATACACGGACGACTTCAAAAACATCTCCTCCCGGGAGGGGGGAGAAGATTGCGACAGGACGACAGCGCGAGCGGCCACTTCGGTGATGAATATCTGTTATTTGTCAAGTAGGGGACCGTGCACAATCCTGACTTGATGGAGACAGACATGAGAGCACAGCAGAACATCTAGAAAACTTTTGAAATGCCTGCTCTGCTACCTCTGCTACTGTGTGGTAACTGGAATCTCCAGAGCTAAAGGCCCCGAAATCTTTGCGTGTTTCAGCGGCCGGAGAAAGGTTGAAGGCGCTCGGGAGGCTGTATCGGAGAGGCTGCTCGGAAGCTCAGAGTTTTTGCATGGATGGACTCAGGGTCGGCTGCTTCCAAGGTATCGGCAAGTTGACGGTGCCTGGAGGTTTATGGCTGGGAGTTTCTCCCTTTTGCCGCCTGCTATCGGGGACTCGGGAGTCGATCGACTCAGGACTTTGAGACTTTTTTTTTTAAACTGTGCCTATGGTCTGTTCTTTATCAAATTATGGTATTGCTTTGCACTGCTGTAACTGTATGTTATAATTATGTGGTTCTGTCAGTCTTAGTCTTTGGCCTGTCTTGTTTTCTGTGATATCACTCCAGAGAAACACTATCATTTCTTAATGCATGTATGCATTTCTAAATGACAATAAAAGAGTGTTCCCATAATCTAAAAAAGGTTTACCGCAGCCCAGCTTGGAGAAAACAGTGGAGGGGCAGCAGCTGGAACAAAAGCAAGGTCATGATTCCCAAGGAAGTAAAGAGCATCAGATCAACCAGAATGGAAAAGTGATCACCAAATACATCCAACATTCATAAATGGACTTTGGGTGAGACTGTATGAATCTACAAACAGAATTCTTGTCTGAATTGAAGAAAAAGTGATAAAATGATTATCAAATATTTCAATAAAAGGTATCTCAAAAGAGACTGGCAAAACAATTAGTGATGAACATATTGCAGAACTGGATTCAGAATCAACCATAAATCAACATTACATTAAATAAGGGTCACACATTCTTCAAAACTACATTTCCAGAGACCCAAATGCAATTTAGGTCAAGCAACTTGAGAAGCCATTTAATTCCTGAGCCAGTAATCCCCATACATATATAAAGCACACTTTCAAAGTGAAAAAGCAGCAAAGTCCATGTAAGTATGTAAGTGAGTCATGTGTGCATGTAGCATAATGATGCTTCTTACCTGTGATGTAAGTGCAGGTAGTAGTTGTTAGCATTCAATAAATAGTATTGTTCTGAAACATGATTCTCACCTAGAGTTCATTAATGCTCAAACTGCCACACAATAGTTGCAAACAGTCCATCTTCCAATACACTATACGATCAATGGTTTTTAACCCAAAATCAGAGGCAGAAAATTCATTATCTTATTTGAAATTTTGTTTGAAACCTCAGAAACATGCCAGGTGACAATGTGCTACTTTGCAGCAGCTAATAAATACCCGACAGTTTAAGTACCCAATATACAGTATAATTAATTGAATAACTTTAGAATTGTCATGGAATGCTCTTGGAGGACAGGGCCCTGGGTGTGGAGGAACAGCAGACTTTGTGTCATGGAAGTCTCTGGTGCCGACTCAACTCAGGAACTGCAGACAGCAGGCTCACAACTTGACCCAGGAGCAGAGAAACAGTAGGATCCCCAGGAGGAGAAAAGAATACCAACAGTGCCTTGGAGGAGTGACTGAGCAACACCAAAAGACAATTCATTCTCTCCAACACAACAACTCCGCAAAGGCAATCTGTCCGTATCTTGTTTTACGGCGGTTGGCATCCAGGTTAATGGTGCATTACCACCACCCTCTGCTCCAGAATGTGCACTAGACATACATTCTAAATCCACACACACACACACACTTCACCCTCCCAACTTTGACCATCCTAGTATCCTATTCCTGTTTATTCATCATATTCTATAAAAAAAAACCCTGTACCCCTTAAAAACACTAAAAATACCCAGACTTGTGCTCTCTCACCCATGCCCAGCAACCCTTTAAATGTGAATTCCTGTATCCCCAACTCCCTTAATTTATTTCTCATTATCTCTCTCTGTATCCCATACTTCCTGCAACACAAAACTACATGTTCTACTGACTCCTCTTCCTGACATTCCTCACACAATCCTGTCTGGTGTTTCCCTATCATTTTCAATGTTTTGTTTAATGCACAATGCCCCAGCCTTAACCTAGTCCACACAATTTCCTCTCTTCTGTTTCCATTACCTACCCTAGTAACTGCAACACTCTTTTGTATTTGATATAAATGCCTCCCTTTCCCCTCCCTGTCCCATCTTTCTTACCACATTCGGTTGACTTTTTCCCCAGATTACACACTTAACCTCTGCTTTACTGATACTAATGTGCATTTCCACATTTTCTTTCTTTAACGCCCTCTTTGCCAACTCATCCACCCTCTCATTCCCCTTCACCCCTACATGTGCTGGAACCCATAGAAATTTTACCTGACCTCCCTGATTTGCAATTCTTGTAACTAACTGAAGGACTTCATAAAGTACATCTTGCCAACTGTTTATGTGAAAAGACCTTAAACTTGCTAGAATTGAGGATGACTCTGAACATATCAATGCTTTGACTTGTCTGGCTTTCTGCACCCATTGCAACGCAACCAACACTGCCAGCATCTCCACTGTAAACACCCCTAACTTATTAGATGTTCTTCTGCTGATTCCAATTTCTTTTGCTGGTATTACCACCCCAAACCCTGTCACTCCTGTTTCAGGTTCCTTCGCACCATCTGTATAAATGTGAGTATAATCACTATACTTTTCCATCACATGACAGTTAAATGCATTTACCAAATCTGTTTTATATCTTTCTTTCCTTTTTACCTCTAACAAATGCCAGTCTATGTCAGGCCATACAAGCTTCCATGGAGCTACAACCGGATAAACTACTGAAGGACTTATCCTCAGATCAAACACTCCACATTCTTTCGCGATATCTTTCCCTACCCGACTAAAGGTATCCCTCTGAAACCTCCCATTTTCCCAGCACTCCTGCAACACTCCTTTAGTAGGGTGAGAATCATTGTGCCCCTGCAAGTTAGCCCAGTAGTTTGCCATCAGTTGCATCCTTCTTAGTTCCAAAGGCATTATTCCCATTTCTACCTGCAGGACTGACACTGGTGACGTTTTAAAAGCCCCACTGCACACTCTCAAGGCCTGAGCCTGAATCACATCCAGTTTCCTTAAAGAGACCTAGCTGCTGATCCATATACTATATTTCCATAATCCAATACAGATCTTACTAAAGCCACATACATTCTCTTCAAAGCTGAACAACTTGCTCCCCATTCCCTACCAGTCAAACATCTCATCATATTTATTACTTTTTTACATTTCTCCTCAACTTTCCTGATATGGTCTGCCCATGTTAATCGTGAATCAAATATAACTCCCAGAAATTTAAATGATGCAACCCTTTCTAATTCAACCCCATACATCCTTAACTTCTTCCCTACCTCAACCCTTTTCCTGGTAAAAAATACAGTTTGAGTTTTATCTACTGAAAATCTACATCCCCAATCATAACCCCACTCCACCACTTCATCAATTGCTTCTTGTAGTTTCCTGATTATATGGTCCATGTTCCTGCCTCTTTTCCACAAGGCCCCATCATCCGCAAACAGTGACCTACCTATATCCACTGGTACCTTTGTGAAGACATCATTGATCATAATGATGAAAAGTAACGGGCTAATCACACTACCTTGAGGTGTGCCATTTTCCACTATGCACTGTTTTGATAATTCTGATCCAATCCGAACTTGAATTTTTCTACCAAACAAAAAAATCTTTAATCCAATTAAAAACTTTCCCACCAACCCCCATCTTGTGCAGTTTAATTAATAATCCTTCCTTCCACATCATATCACAGGCTTTTTCAATGTCAAAGAACATTGCCACTACTGACTCTCTATTTGCCTGGGCCTTCCTTATTTCAGTCTCTAACATAATCACTGAGTCCATGGAATTCCTTCCCTTTCTAAAACCACTCTGATAACTTGCCAGCATTCCCCTTTTCTCAAGCTCATATGATAACCTTTCTGTTATCATCCTTTCCATTATCTTACATATACTTGATGTTAATGCAATTGGTCTGTAGCTAGTGGGTTTTGACAGATCCTTGCCAGGCTTCCTTATTGGAATTACTACTGCTTCTTTCCATGCACTTGGTAATCTTCCCGCCTCCCACACTCTGTTATAAAAATGCAGCAACTTCAAGAGCACTCCTTCTCCTAGATTTTTTAGCATCACAGAGCATATCAGATCTTTCCCTGGGGAGGTTGGTCTCAATCTTTTTATTGCTCTCACCATTTCTGCTAATGTAAATGGATCATCAATTATATCATCTGTTCCTTCCCTCCTGCTTAACACACCTGGGTGTTGGCTCATTATTCTTTCCCTTCTTCAGACAAATTTTCTGAACTTTGTATCAGTACAAATGACTTGGCCATGACCTCAGCCTTATCCCTACTGGAGACTGCAGTTTCCTCCTCAGATATCATTACTGGATATTCCCATTCCCTTCTATCTCCTCCCATCCTCTTAATCATTCCCCATATCTCTCCCACAGGTGTTGTTCTTCCTACCTTGTCGCAAAAACTCCTCCAACTTGCCCTTTTAGCTTGACGTATAGTTCTTCTCACTACTGCCTGTGCTTTCTTATATTGAACCAAATGCTGCATATTATTGGTTCTTTTAACTAGCCTGAATGCTCTATTTCTGTTTTTTTACAGCCTGACAACATTCCTCTGTCCACCATGGTACCAGTTTTCTATTCAACCTATTTTTACTCCTAGGTATAGATTCTTCTGCTGACATGATAATTGCTGAAGTCACCTGACTGTTTAATTCATCTACATTTCCAGAAATATCAATCTTTGTCAACCCTTCTTCACTCAACTTCTGGAAATTACCCCAATCAGCTTTTTCAAACACTCACTTTGGGGTTCCGCCACCTGGTCTTACTTCAACTCTTTCACCCACTGAACACAAAACTGGGTAGTGATCACTGCCTACTGTTGAAGCAGTCTAAACTCCCGTTACTAATGCCAGCCAAGGTATTAGACACTAACGTAATATCTAACACTGACTCAGTTCCTGTTGTTATATCTAACCTTGTGCCGCTACCATCATTCATACACACCAAATCCCTTTCTTCCATCAAATCTTCAATTACCTTTCCATTTGGATCTGTAATCTGATCCCCCCATATTGTGCTATGAGCATTGAAATCTGCACACCACACTACCTTGTGTCTGTTTTGTCCTTGTATCTTTAATAGGCTGTCCAAATCCAACCTTTTACATGGATTGTAGTAGTTAATTATAACCACTCCCTCCCCTCTCTCCCACACTTCCACCACTATGTATTCCTGATCATCTCCTTTTTCCAGTACCCTATATGGTATACCTTGCTTGATTAACATAGCACAACCCCCTCCTCTCCCTAGATTTCTATCTTTCCTTATCATTGTATACCCATATACCACAAAGTCTAAAGTTGGTTTCAACCAAGTTTCCTGAATACACACTACATCCAGTTTTACAACAAATTTCTTTAATAAAGTGCTTGAATTCCTGGCTATTAGCCAGTAAGCTCCTTGCATTCCATTGTAAAAGAATCACCATAATTAGTATTAACCAACACATGACACTTCCTGGCTTGACTGATTACTGAGGTTCTTCCTCACTTCCTCCCATGTCAGTCCTACTAACCCTAAATGGTTTACTGCTGCTTTTACCACCAGCTGAATTTTGTCACTTTTTGACTTTACCTCAGCCATACTATTAATCACTCCTGCAATGAATGTTACTAGAGCCTTTTTGTCTACATAAATCCTGTCATTTGTTCTTTGTTGCATCTCTCATATCCCTATTGCTCCCTGTTCATTAGGAGCATTATTCTGTTCTCTTGACATTCTTACAGCTTCTGCATAAGTGATCTTTCTTTTCACTCTTATTTCTTGAATTTTAGTCTCCCATCTGACAACCTCACACCCACTATATGCCACATTATGAGCTCCTCCACAATTGCAGCATTTTGGTTGAACTCCTGTTCTGCACTTTCCATATTCATGATCACCCTCACATCTAGCACATCTCCTCTGCCTTTTACAGTTTTTAGCCACATGTCCAAACCTTTGACAATTATAGCACCTCAGTGGTTTTGGCACATACACCCTTACTGGGCAACTCAAACCCAGGAACACCTTCCTTGGCACTTTCTTCTTCAAATTCAATCAATACAGATTCACTTTCCTTTTCCACTCCCTCCTTTGTTGTTTTCAGTCTGAACATTCATTACTTCCCCTCCTTTGATATTCATCTTTATCTCCTCCATATTTATACTCATTGGTATCCCCATGATCACTCCTTTACAACCACCATTTTGTGCTCCCACCCTCCCAGTGTATTCCACCTTGCATTTTCCTATCTCTTTTAGCTTGAGTGCTTTCTCAAGTTGTTCCTCATTCACACATCTTACCAATAAGTTGCCATCATTAAGGACTTCTGCAAATACTATTTCCCCTATCTTATTTGTCAGAGTTGTTGTTAGCACAAACAGGTTAATTTTCTTCATATGTCCCCGAGTCTTCTCATTAAACCTAATTATGACAACACCTCCTCTCTGAGCTTGTTCATCTTCCTCACTTTGAGCTTTCTCCACTATCATTTCTTATTCTTTTATTCCCTTTGTCTTGGTTTTTATTCATCCAACCCCTCACTACCTCCTCATTCCCTTTATTTCTCCCTTCACAATAATCCACCTCTCCCCAGCTGCCTACCTCTGGTCCCAAGTCTCTATCCCTCTCCTTCTCCACTTTCTTTCCCTCAACCCCACCTCTTATCTTGTACACCATTACCAGACCCACACAACCCCCTCCCAGCAATTTCTGTTCCTTCCCCACTCTCTTTCCCTCAACAGGTTCCAAACCACATTCACACATCAAGCAAAACACAGCCAGCTTCCAGTCAAGCCAACTCAGCCACTCCCTTCTCCTAGTCAGCCAACAGCAATTCTCCTAGTTCACTCCACAAAGGCAATCACTGAGAGTCCTCTTTAAGTAATCATAGACCATGGGAAACAGGTGCCAGCTGCAATTAACTTGACAAGATTAAACCAAAAGCACAAAGGCTTACCAGTTTGAGTTAAGACAATTAGTAAATACAGGTGTTCAAAAACTCTCGAAGCTTAAAGCTCTATGGCAAGCCAAGGAGGCTGTAAGGTCCATGACAAGAATAGGAAATATATTAGTTAATGAATACCATCACACAAACCAAAAAAGCATAATGAAAAGATGGTCAAGTAATCTATACATATCAACATTGAGCCTTGATGAGAGCACAGATGAACAATCTACAGGATTCAACTACTCTGGGTTATTTATGAACACTGAAATTGTTTAGATAGATTTTGAGACCTTGCTCAAAAACACTATGAGTCTGCAAAGGATCAGGTTTACTTGACCTCTGTTTCGAACTGGTTAGAATGCAGATTGGTTAGAATGATTGTGAACTCTTAGCTAGAGAAGGGAGCAGAACAAAAAACATTTATTTTCCACTGTTATTTTGTAGTTGTGTAAAATTTGTGTAGAATTGTGACAAAAATATTAGGAAGTAGGCTTGGACCCCTCTACTATTCAATATGAATGTAAGCTCAACAACCATGTTTAATAACGCTGCTGTTTGTAAGGAGTTTCTATGTTTACCCCATGACTGCATGTGTTTTTTCTGTGTGCTCCAGTTCCCTCCCACAGTACAAAGACATACTGATTGGTAGGTTAATTCATCATTGTAAAACGTCCTATGATTAGGCTAGGGTTAAATCAGGGGTTGCTGGGCCGTGTGTATCAAAGTTCTGGAAGGACCTATTCTGTGCTGTATCTCATTAAATAAATAGATAGATAGATAAATCATGTTGTTCAGCTCCAGACCCTATCTTCCCTTCTGTGAGCTTCATTGCCCTCAAATCGCTGTTCTTTCATAAAATTGTCTACTTCCTTTTTGTTGCTGCAAGGATGAGGTCTCCACGAGATTGCAAAGTAGAAAATTCCAGAAATTCAGAAGTTCCTGCAAGAACAGCATACTTTTTAATGAACAGGAGAAAGTCTGCAGATGTTGGAAATCCAAAGCAACACACACAAAATGCTGAAGGAATTCAGCAGTCCGGCAGCATCTATGGAAATGAAAAAACAGTTGTACGCTTCAGGCCAAGATCCTTCTTCAAGGCTGAGAAGGAAGAGAGAAGATGCCAGAATAAGAAGGTGGGGGGAGGTGAAGGAGGCTAGCAAGAAGCCTTAATAAAAATGTTTCTAGAATGGAAATGACAGTATTATGAAATAGAACATGAAATGTTGGAAATACTCTGTAGGTCAGTCAGCAGCTAAAAGCAAAGAACTGCAGGCACTAAGCATGTGGAATTCAAATATGCAGTGCTGCTGATGCAGTATTTTCAGAATCTGTAGTGTATTTTTGACTTTTCAGTGGTAGACTTCTATCATTATTAAATTAAAATATGCCAAAGACAGTTTACAATGTCCTGTATATATATATATGGAAAGAACATATGATGGTGCACCACTTATTCCAGCAGTCTCTGAAACATACTGTATTATTTCCATTCATCACAGAAAAGCCAGCAGCTGGTACTAAATAATAGGGCTATATAGAACATGTTATAAAAATACCAGAAGTTCACTGAAGGTTTTTTCATTCATGCTTAAAGAAATCATTTGGACGCTGAAACCTTGGGACTGCAGTGGAAATACTGCTGAGGTTTTAAGGATGTGGCACTATTCTTTTAATTACTTTTATAGAATTGTTAATCACAGGAAAGCATTTTCATTTCTAAGCAACAGGAAAGTGCAAGTTCGACTATAATGAACTAATTTGGAGCAATAAAACTGAGTGTGGGAATTAGACCACGTTTTTGTCCTTATCTATTAATTAGTCATGTAACTCACTGTCTTATTGATTGTAACCAGGACTTGATCAAGGTGCCTCAACTCCATGACTGCTTTGTTTTAGCTTTCTCCTTCTCTTCTTTAATGGTCATTTAAAGTGCCAATTCAGCTTATTGAGTGATCTTCTTCTACACATGGCTAATTGACTAGGGGTGATGTAGCAAGAGGATGTTGGAAAAATCCACAATGAGAGAAACAGAGTTAATGTTTCAGGTAAATGATCTTTCATCATTTTGTTTTTCATAGTCTGACGTAATGTGAAAAAAGTCACCAGAGAGACACTGAAACTAATGGATACAGAAGTGTTTTATTCTACAAATATATATATATTTCAACCTCAGGCTTATTTTCTTAATCGGCAACCATTCCATAATTATTTACTTGTTGGCAGGATTTGTGCCTGAGTACCTCCTGTTCGCATAGATAAATGGCTCAGAAAGGATTTTGCTTACTTCCCCTTCACAGTCTTCTTATTCGTTTCTAATCCTAATTTGGGCCAGTCAGGGACCTCTTGAATTCTTATTTTTATATTTTTTAGTTATCTCATAAGAAGATAAGAAATAGGAGCAGGAGTCGGCCATCAGGCCCATCAAACCTGCTCCACCATTCAATAAGATCATGGCTGATCTGTCCATTGACTCATCTCCACCTACCTACTTTTTCCCCATAATCCTTAATTCTCTACCATGCAAACCCAACCAAACCCAAATACTATCTCAATCCAAATATTTTCAAAAGCTCCAACAATACTTCCTTTATCTCTATCTCTTTTTTAACACAGATAGTCATTCCACATGTTCCTTCAGCTTCTCATCCATTTCCTATTCCTTATTTTAGCAGCTTTCTAAAACTTTTTGTCCCTCTTTGATAATATTCCTTTTTCTTCACTTGGCTGCCTTCTTCTATAATCATAGTTCGGTTTATGCATAGCACCCATTAATTCCCAGGATTTAATTATCTTTGAGAATTGCTTCTTCTTTCGATGAAGTGCAAAACTATGATATCCAGCTAATGATTAAATAACAATTGAGAAATTATTCAATATTCTTGCACGATTTTAAATAGAATTTCTTATCTGGGAATACTCATTAGCAAATTTGAAATGGAGACACAGTGTGGTAGGAGTAGCGATTTAAAGTGAAGCAATATAGTGATAACATCACTGCAGGCACTAAAACCACACACACTCAAAATGCTGGAGGAACCCTGCAGGTCAGGCAGCATCTCTGGAGGGAAAGGAACAGTCAAGATTTCATCAGGACTAGGAAAAAAAGAGGGCAGAAACCAGAATAAAAGGATGTGGGGGGGGGGGAAGAGGAGCACGAACAGGGCAAGAAGCAACAGCTCATATTCTGTTTTGGCAATCTCCAACCTGGTGACATAGCATCAATTTCTCTAACTGCTGGTAACCTCTCTGCTCTGTATCCCCACCCCCTTTGTTTTTCCTCATCCCACTGACCCCCTCACACACTCCCCTTCCTCTCCCCCCCCTCCACAACCAGCCTATCACCCAACATC
Source organism: Mobula hypostoma (assembly GCF_963921235.1). NCBI lineage: Eukaryota > Metazoa > Chordata > Chondrichthyes > Myliobatiformes > Myliobatidae > Mobula > Mobula hypostoma. The sequence goes on along the minus strand of NC_086105.1, from coordinate 18,733,717 downwards.
TTCCCTCTTCCAGTTCCCTACCTCCTTCCCTTTATTCCATGGTCCATTGTCTTCCCTTACCAGATATCATCTTCTTCAGCCCTTTGCCTCATCCACCTATTACCTCATTATTCCCACATGCCTCCATTCCCCACCAGCTTCACCCTTTGCCCCTCACCAGGATTCATTTATTAACTGCCAGCTCCATTAATGATGTTGCCCTTTAAAAGTAGGTCCACTGACAATATGTTTTTAATATTGTAACTATGTTATTTGAGGACGGAAGTTCCAGAAGAGGGAAAAACAACAGTGAGGATGCTGGCTGGCTATGTTAGTGACACAACAACTGACCCCGATCTGGGCCGTACCCTCCAAATATCCGGACCTGCCTCTCGGTTTTTTTGCACTACCTTACTTTCCATTTTTCTATTTTCTATCTATGATTTATAATTTAAATTTTTAACATTTACTAATTTGTACTATTTTTAATATTTTTAATATTTAATATTTGTAAGGGAGCGGGATGCGCAGAATCAAATATCGCTGTGATGATAGTACGTTCTAGTATCAATTGTTTGGCGACAATAAAGTATAAAGTATAAAGTAGTGGTATCATGATTTAAGGATCTTTGCAGATAATTTAAATTATGACCTATTTTTGATATCCTAGAGAGTGAATAATTTAGACATAGTGCTTAAAATGGTGGTGGAGGAAGTTATAAAGTCTAGATGTTCTGGCTGAATTGATATATACCGAATGCTTAGTGTGATCCCTTTCAACTGAGATCATGCATAAATGTGTGCTGTGAGATAGAGAGTCAGGCAATTCAGCTGAGACAGAGCAGGGTAAAGCAAGTAAAACTGACTGAGCCAGTGGATTACCAAACAAATAATTGGTCCAAAGAAGAGAGTGGAAGGCAGACCTAATACTGGGCAACACTGTGCTGCCGCAGGTAATGCAGGTATCTCACACTGCCAGCGACCCAGGTTTGATGCTGACCTCTGTGTGGAGTTTGCATGTTCTCTTTGAGAGAGCATGGGTTTCCACTGGGTGTTCGGCTTTCCTCCCGTATCCCAACAACATTTCGGCTGCTGTAAATCGCCCCCAGTGAGGAGGCTGGTGGGCAAATTGAAGGTTAACTAACAGCCATGAGAGAATGTTACTGGGAAATAAAAGGGAGAATGGAAGATGATTGAGAGAATGTGATTGCTCTAAGAGCTGCTATTGACTGATGGGTTAAATTGCTTCTTCAGTCATGAGGGAATATGAGCAACTGAAATAATGAGCTGGATACGCTAAATAAAACAAAAGAGACAGTCAATATGCTGGCCCATATTCCAAACTCTGAGTTATTAATAACCAAAGACCCTACTCACCCTAGACATTCTCTCAGCTCCCCTCTTTTACTTGGTAGAAAAATACAAAAGCTTTAAAGCACGTACCACCAAATGAATTAAACTGAATTGACTTTATTACTTACATCATTCACATACACGAGAAGTAAACATCTTTACATTATGTCTCCATCTGAATGTGCAATGTGCAATTTATAATAAATAGTATATACAACAGGACAATCAATATAACATGGAAATACAATTGAATCAGCATGAATTAATCAGTTTGATAGCCTGGTGGAAGAAGCTGTCCCGGAGCCTGTTGGTCCTGGATTTTATGCTGCGATACTGTTTCCCGGATGATAGGCGCTGGAAAAGTTTGTGGTTGGGGTGACTCGGGTCCTCGGTGATCCTTCGGGCTCTTTTCACACACCTGTCTGTCAATGTCCTGAATAGTGGGAAGTTCACATCTACAGATGTGCTGGGCTGTCTGCACCACTCTCTGCAGAGTCCTGCGATTCAGGGAAGTCCTGTCACAACCACGGATTCAGCAGCGCAGTAGATATGGCAATTGCGCTTGTGAATTTGCACATGTCAGCTAATTATTATTATTTAATCGTGATAGTATTTGACTCCATATTTATCGTTATAGTGCTTGTCGAGACGGACAGAGCATAGCAACACTTCACTGCTGCTTTGCATTCGGCCTTCCCTGAGATATTGGACTTTCAAGTCAACCGACTCTGAAGACTTGTGGTATTCATTCAGTGTAGGCTTCGTTTTCCTTTTGAGAATTTTAGTTAACGGCCCTGTTTGCCCTAGCGTTTATTGTTTTATTTTCCCTTTAACACTGTTCGTATTAACGTCTTCGAATTATCAACCTGCTTCGGTGTCTCTCACTCTGCACTTGGGCCATATCTGAACCTGGTAACAGCAAGTCTCGACCAACAGAGGTGGACCCAGCAAAGAGAGAGCAGCTGACCTTGGCCGTGAGATTCATCAGTCAGGTAGGAGACAAGCTCCAGGCAATGGAATCTGTTCTCAGTGAAGTTACGGAGGCAATGAAGCAGATACCTCGCTGGCAGGAGCAGGCTTCTTTCTTGTGGGCAGGAACAGTGGCAAGCTCCATCCTTGCATTATCGGCCGCTGAACAAGATGACTGTGAAGAACCACTACCCTCTTCCCTTGCTGGCATCTGCGTTTGAACACCTCCAGGGAGCAACAATATTTTCCAAAATTGATCTGCGCAATGCTTACAATCTGATTCTCATAAGAGAAGGGGATGAGTGGAAAACTGCTTTCAGGACCTCTAATGGCCACTATGAATACCTGGTGATGCCTTTTGGTCTGGCCAACGCCCCTGCTGTATTCCAAGCCTTAGTTAACTATGTGCTCAGGGACATGTTGAACCAGTTTGTGTTCGTGTATTTAGATGACATCCTTATCTGTTCCTGCTCTCATCAGGAGCATGTCAGGCATGTCCGGGGAGAACAAGACATCATGCCAGCATCCTGCAGGTCTGTTATGTCCACTGCCTGTACCCCACCGCCCCTCGTCCCACCTCTCAGTAGATTGCATCACTGGTCTACCCCCATCTAATGGAAACACCACCATTTTGGTCATTGTGGATCGATTTTCTAAGGCTGCTCACTTCATTGACCTCCCCAAGCTCCCATTGACTCGTGAGACTGCCACACTCATGGATCAACATGTATTCAGGCTCCCTGGCTCTCCTCAAGACATTGTGTCTGATCGTGGACCACAGTTCACTTCCCATTTTTGGTAGGCTTTCTGTTCTCTTGTAGGAGCCACGGCCAGCCTCTCATCTGGCTTCCACCCCCAATCTAATGGGCAGACTGGGCGAGTGAACCAGGAGTTGGAGACAACCCTGCGCTGTCTTGCCTCTTCCAACCCCACGTCCTGGAGCTCCTGATTGGTTTGGGCAGAAATCGCCCACAATAATCTCCAGTCATCCTCCACTGGTATAGCTCCCTTTGAATGCCAGAAGGGATTCCAGCCCCTGCTCTTCCCTGAGCAGGAGATCGACACAGGAGTTCCTGCTGCTGAACAGCTGATCCAGCGCTACAAGCGCACCTGGAGACGAGCCTGCAGCGCACCCAGAAACAGCACTCCCAGCAGGCTGATCAGCTCCGTCGACAGGTAAGGCCATTCAAGCCAGGAGAAGAGGTCTGGTTGGCATCAAAGGATCTTCTCCTGAAAGTCCAGAACCGGAATTCCATATTTCCCAGCTCAAGCCAGTTACTACCTCTCCCTTGGCCCCAGTCTCCCCATCTCCCCCTCCTCCCTGCCTGGTAGATGGTTCCCTTGTCTATACTGTGCGGTAACTCCTGGCATCTCACCGGCTACGTAGTAAGGTCCAGTGCCTTGTGGACTGGGAAGGGTATGGCCCAGAAGAACATACTTGGATCCCAGCAAAGGACATCTTGGACAAGTCGCTGAGCCAGGACTTCCAGTGGACACAGGTCTGTGGCACTCAGGGGCTGCGCCTAGGGGGGCCCTGTCATAACCATGGATTTGGCAACGCAGTAGATACGGCAATTGCGCTTGTGAATTTGCTTGTGTCAGCTAATTATTATTTAATTGTGATAGTATTTAACTCCATATTTTCCGTCCTAGTGTTTCATTGCTGTTTTGCATTCAGCCTTCCCTGAGATATTGGATTTTCAACTCAACTGACTCTGAAGACTAGCGGTATTCGTTTAATGTTTAGATGTTCTTTTCAGCCACAAGGAAGGCTTCGTTTTCCTTTTGAGAGTTTTAGTTAATGGCCCTGTTTGGCCTAGCGTTTATTTATTTTCCCTTTAACACTGTTTGTACTAAAGTCTGTGTATTATTGACCTGCTTCAGTGTCTCTCACTCCGCACTTGGGCCACATCCGAACCTGGTAACACGTACAGTTCCCACACCAGGCAGTGATGCAGCAGCCAGGATGCTCTCAATTGTTCCCCTGTAGAAAGTTCTTAGGATTTGGGAGGGGCCAATATCAAACTTCTTCAACTGTCTGAGGTGAAAGAGGTGCTGTTGATTCACCACACCAGGATCAAGGACAGCTTGTGCACCACTGTGCAATACTATTGAATGGTTCCCTAGTACATTAAGTTGGATTCTTGACCTCATAAACCACAGTGTTATAATCTTGCGCCTTGCTTAACTGCACTGCACTGCACTTCTCTGAGCTGTTATACTGTATTCTGTGTTGTTATTGATCTAAAGTGTTCTGTCACAATGCACTATGTAATGATCTGATCTGTATGAACAGTATGCCAGACATACCTTTCATGTTATCTTCATAGTTGCAACAGTAATAGTAATATTCATTCATTATCTGCCATATTGCATGACATACGCGATGATGGTCTTTCCATGACCATGTTTGTTCTTTGTAAATTTTTCTTCTGGGCAGAGCCTTTATGAAACGGGTGAACCAGGTTGTTCTCAATACTTCTTAGAGTTCGCATAAGCAGGATTTGTGATATGCACTGGCATCTCATACGACCATCCACCACGTGCTCCCATGGTTTCACGTGACCCTGATCAGGGGGTCTAAACAGGTGCTACACCCTGCCCAAGTGTGACCTGCAGGCTAGCGGAGGGAAGGACTCCCTTGCACCTCCTTTGGTAGAGTCGTAACTCCACCCCACCACCCATGACAATAAAAAACTAATTCTAATTCAATTTTTGATGTAGAAGATTGAGAATGTCACCAATAGAGATAACACAATGCAGCCCTTGAATTGAGTGATTCAGACAGGATGCAAAGAGGCAGGCACATCATTGAATATGTGCTTGGACCATACTTCTACATGCAAAATCAACAAAACACTGATTTTCAAAAGCAAAGGGGAAATTGTTCCCAAGCTACAAGGGAATGATGCAATAAATCATATTCACTCTTCACATTTGGGACTGTGTGGTTGCTTCCAAAAATCAGCAGGATGTTCTCTTAGCCAGGGAAGAACAGAGAGCTCAAGGATCATGTACAAAAATGTGAGATCTTCAGAGAGTAAGAAAGGAACTACCACTGGAAATATTTGCTCTCATTAAGTTCCCAAGCATACCCTGGGCAAAAGTCAGCTAAGACCTGCTTCACTTAGATAAGAAAATGTGTCTGGTGACAGTTGATTTTTTTTTCAGATTTCTGTGAGATACACTACACAAGCTCAAAGGTTGTTTGGCCTTGATGTAGCAACCTGAGAGGTTGATCATAGATAGGGAGGCATCTTTCACAGCAGACAGTTTTCTGCACTTTTCAGAGAATTGGCAGTTTGACCACCTGGCAATATCAGCTCACATTCGACAGTGTAACGTAAAAGTAGGGATGGCTCCAAAGGAGGCTAAGAAACTACTGAAGATGACTAAATCTTCTCAGTTGGACTCTGATTTGAGCATTCTAGCACTCTGCAATACTACAAATAAAAGAACAGCAAGCAGGTCTGTACAGCAATATATAGGGCAATGCACTCAAACTCCTCTCTCAACAATGACAATGCTCTCAGAACCAAAAGGGCAAAATACTGTAGGAAGACAACTACAGACAGGCAAAACTCTGTCCTGGTAATATTGGCTCCAAGTCCATAACTACTCCTCCAACGTGTCATCTCTTAAACAAAGTTCAAAATTCAAATTAACTTTTATTATCTGAGTACATATATGTCACCACATACAACCCTGAGATTCATTTTCTTGCGGGCATACTCAGCAAATCTATAGCATAATAACTGTGACAGGGTCAATGAAAGATCAACTAGAGTGCCGAAGATAACAAACTGTGCAAATGCAAATAGAAATAAATTATGAAAACATGAGATAAAGTGAAATCATTGGTTGTGGGAACATCTCAATGGTTGGGCAGGTGAGTGTAGTTATTCCCTTTTGTTCAAGAGCCTGATGGTTGAGGGGTAGTAACTGTTCTTAAATGTGGTGGTGCACATCCTGAAGCTCTTGTACCTTCTACCTAATGGCAGCAGCGAGAAGAGAGCATGGTCTGGGTGGTGAGGATCGCTGATGACGGATGCTGCTTTCCTACAACAGTGTTTCATGTAGGTGTCCTCAAAGGTTGAGAGGGATTTACCCATCATCTACTGAGTCAAGTACACAAACTTCTGCAGGATTTTCCATTCAAAGGCATTAATGTTTTCATACCGGGCTGTAATGCAGCTAGTCAATACACTCTTGAATATGCATCTACAGAAGTTTGTCAATGCTTTAAATGTCATGCAGGTTCCTAAGAAAATACAGTCACTGACATGCTTTCTTCATAATTGCATTTATGTGTGGATTCTCTGAAATAGTAGCACCCAGGAATTTAAAGATGCCAACCCTCTGTACCTCTGCTCCTTCGATGAGGGCTGGTTCATGGTCCTCTGGTTTTCCTCTCGTGAAGTCTACAATCAGTTCCTTGGTCTTGCTGACATTGAGTGAGAGGTTGTTGTTATGACACCACTCAGCGGAATTTTCAATCTCCCTCCTGTATGTTGACTCATCATCATCTTTGATTCAGCCCACAACAGTGGTGTCATCAGCAAACTTGACTATTTCACAAAATCGTAGAAATATTCAGCACAAAAGCCTTCTCAGTCCACCTCATGCGTCCAAATGGGATGCCCATCTGCTAATCCCATTTATCTGCATTAGACCTGAATCATTCTACACATTTTACAACAAGTACTTGTCCAAATGCCTTTTAAATATTATAAATGTAGTCTTTTCTCCTGTGGCAACTTGTTCCAGATTTTCACCATCCCATGTGTAAAATATAACCCTCTCATAGAAACATAGAAATGTAGAAAACCTACAGCACAATACAGGCCCTAAGGCTCACAAAGTTGTGCCGAACATGTCCTACCCTAGAAATTACTAAGCTTACCCATAGCCCGCTATTTTTCTAAGCTCCATGTACCTATCCAAGAGTCTCTTAAAAGACTTTATCGTGTCCGCCTCCACCACCTTTGCCGGCAGCCCATTCCATACACGCACCACTCTCTGAGTAAAAATCTTAGCCCTGACATCTGCTCTGTACCTACTCCCCAGCACCTTAAACCTGTGTCTTCTTGTGGCAACCATTTCAGCCCTGGGAAAAAGCCTCTGACTATCCACACGATCAATGCCTCTCATCATCTTATACACCTCTATCAGGTCACCTCTCATCCTCCATCACTCCAAGGAGAAAGGCCGAGTTCACTCAACCTGTTTTCGTAAGGCATGCTCCCCAATCCAGGCAAAATCCTTGTAAAAATCTCCTCTGCACCCTTTCTATGGCATCCGCATCCTTCCTGTAGTGAGGCGACCAGAACTGAACACAGTACTCCAAGTGGGGTCTGACCAGGGTCCTATATGGACTCGGACCCCAAGATCCCTCTGATCCTCCACACTGTCAAGAGTCTTACCATTAATACTATATTCTGCCATCGTATTTGACCTACCAAAATGAACCACTTCACACTTATCTGGGTTGAACTCCATCTGCCACTTCTCAGCCCAGCTTTTCATCCTATCAATGTCCCACTGTAACCTCTGACAGCCCAACCTTTGTGTCATCAGCAAACTTACTAACCCATCCCTCCATTTCCTCATCCAGGTAATTTATAAAATTCATGAAGAGTTAGGGTCCCAGAACAGATCCCTCAGGCACACCACCGGTCACCGACCTCCGTGCAGAAAATAACCCGTCTACAGCTATTCTTTGCCTTCTGTGGGCAAGCCAGTTCTGGATCCACAAAGTAATGTCCCCTTGGATCTCATGCCTCCTTACTTTCTCATTAAGCCTTGCATGGGGTACCTTATCAAATGCCATGCTGAAATCCATATACACTACATCAATTTCTCCTCCTTCATCAATGTGTTTTGTCACATCCTCAAAAACTTCATTCAGGCTCCTAAGGCACGACTTGTCTTTGACAAAGCCATGCTGACTATTCCTAATCATATTATACCTCTCCAAATGTTCATAAATCCTGCCTCTCAGGATCTTCTCCATCAATTTACCAACCACTGAAGTAAGACTCACTGGTCTATAATTTCCTGAGCTATCTCTACTCCCTTTCTTGAATAAGGGAATAAGGGAATAAGGCAACCCTCCAATCCTCCAGAACCTCTCCTGTCCCCATTGACGATGCCAAGATCATTGCCAGAGGCTCAGCAATCTCCTCCCTCGCCTCCCACAGTAGCCTGGGGTACATCGCATCCAGTCCTGGTGACTTATCCAACTTGATGCTTTCCAAAAGCTCCAGCACATCCTCTTTCTTAATATCTACATGCTCAAGCTTTTCAGTCCACTGCAGGTCATCGCTACAATCACCAAGATCCTTTTCCATAGTGAATACTGAAGTAAAGTATTCTGCTGTTTCCTCCGGTTCCATACACACTTTCCCACTGTCACACTTGATAGGTCCTATTCTTTCACGTCTTATCCTCTTGCTCTTCACATACTTGTAGAATGCTTTGGGGTTTTCCTTAATCCTGCCCGCCAAGGCCTTCTCATGGCCCCTTCTGCCTCTCCTAATTTCCTGCTTAAGCTCCTTCTTGTTAGCCTTATAATCTTCTAGATTTCTAACATTACCTAGCTCTCTGAACCTTTTGTAAGTTTTTCTTTTCTTCTTGACTAGATTTATTACAGCTTTTGTACACCACGGTTCCTGTACCCTACCATAACTTCCCTGTCTCATTGGAACGTACCTATGCAAAACTCCAAACAAATATCCCCTGAACATTTGCCACATTTCTTCCGTGAACCTGTGTCTTCTCATTCTAGACTCCCCTATTCTGTGAAAAAAAATTCTGAATATTTATCCAACCAATGTCACTCATAGATTAATAAAGCTGAATGATGTCACCCGTCATATTCTGGTGAGAAAAAAGCCCAGACTAAATTCTTCTCATAACTCCAACCCACCTTTACCAGACAATACCCTGGTAAATTTTAAACACAAGAGATCCTGCAGATGCTAGAAATATTGAGCAATGCACACAAAATGCTGGAGGAACTCGGCAAATCTGGCAGCATCTATTGAAGGGAATAAACAGTTAATGTTTTGGGCTGACACCCTTAATAGTCTGGTGAATCTGTTCTGCAGTCTCTGCATTGCTACCACATACAGTGTGTACAGTATGGAGACGAGAACTGTACAGTAGTAATAAGTACAATCTAACCAGTGTTTTGAATAGCGGCAATACGGCATCCCAGCTCTTTTACACAGTGCCTCTGTCTATGAAGGCAAATAAATCAAATATGACTTACTGCATTGAGTTCAGCAGCAGTGTTTGTGGACACAAAGTTTAGAAGGAATTGTTGTAAATAATAAAGCAATAGTGATGAAGCAGGATGTGTATGTAGGCCATTTTGAGACTTAACCATCTTTGTTGATAGTTTAAATTATCAACCATTTCTGGTAGTTTATTGAATGAGGGATTTATTGATACTAGATGTATCTCTGGTGAATTGATATCTCCACTGTGGACTTGTCCAGTTTGACTTTGCCTTTTAATTCAGAAGTTAATGTAATTAGGCAGCAATTACAACATAATCACAACAAAGACGTTATTTTGAATGTAATATATCAACGTCACTGCAAAAGAAGCATCAATATTATTTTGGCACTTAAGTTTGTTGTTCAGGCTGTGATAACTATTTGTGCAGAAATTCCAACTGAGATATATTTTGACCAACTCTTTAAAAACAAGTCAATCTATTTTATTCCTCTTCTGACTGGTAAAATCTCTTAAATAAGTAGGGTCAAAAAGTGCAAGGAATCCTACTGTAACCTCAGAAATTTCCAGGGTATTTGTCACTGATCTCTATCTACAAAGCAAATTTAAGATAGGGGTCAAGGTGAAGACGGGCCCTGAATGTTCACTTCTCAACAAGCAATTACTGCAGGCCTCAATCATCCAGGCCCACTTCACTTCTGTGTGTTACAATGATTGAATGAAACACTTTATCCACAAGTGTAACCTGGGGGCTCTGTTCTCTCTAAGCTGCACAGGTGCACAAATTGAAATGCCTCTGCTCACATAGCCTTTGGTGCTGTGCAGCTGGAATCTTCTTTTATATATTGTTAATCTAATTTTGAAATTATGCTAATATGATTTTGAAATCAATGTTAATGCAATTGTAAAATACCCTGTAATTAATTGCGTTCATGAATGTACCTTCTTAAATTTTCTAAATAATAAGCAGGCCACAACCTTAGAGCTTCAACGCATTTACACTGTCAGTGTCTCAAGTTACAACACTGTTGCAAATTTAACAATAAACGCAGAATGGAAGTCAGGAGCTCATTGCTAATAAATTGCCATCCCACTGAACACTGACACATCTAGTCAAAACACTTTACTTTTGCTATTGCGCCTGGTAGTTGCTTTGAATGCCTGATTTTGTTTACTTGTTTTATGAGTTGTGGTTTCAGTTTGCTTGATGTGAAAAATTCTATATTCTGACTTTTTTGGTAAGTAATTTTTCAAAATCTTGTTACTTTTTTTCAAAAAATAAGTATTATCACTTTTAATATTCATATTATGCGTATTTTAAAGTGCCGTGCAGTATTCAGGCCATGTAAAAGTTCCCTGCTCAGACCAATAGTTGATCAATACAGCTGTAAAAAAAAATTAGAGGGAACATTGCCTGGGGGTTATGAAAATGATGTAGACCTCTGAAAAGTTGAAAGAGATGTGACCAACTTCCACTAAACAATCTCATTCGTGCACATTTTCCAGTTACTAAACATGTCCTCCGAAATTTGCAACTTGTGAACACTTGCAAGGAGGGCGATTTCCCATTGGCTCTTCCAAACTCAATAAGTTTCTCAGGGCTGCAAAACATTGGGAGTGACTATTGTTACATACCTCATGGATATCTTGTGACTGTCTTATGAGGATGATGTAATGGTCTTGCGGAGGTCACAAGATGTAAATTTTCCTGCCAATGCGAGGTCACGTGATGACCTGTTCTCAACAGGTATATATAAAGGTAGACCCCAGGCGACACAGTTAGTTTTCCCAGTTGAGTTTTAAGTTTAGTTCGTTAGTTACTCTGTATTGCAGCGTTTTTTTTATGATGCAGTTTCGTTTTAAAACGGAGATTTACTTTCTATGGTAAGGTACAGAAGTGTTGGGCCGGTAGTTTCACCAATCGCTGCCAGGTTTGTTGATGTATCTTTTCAGTAGTATTGGAGAGTGAAGACGGGAACCTGAAGGAGTCGTTCAGCGGTTTTGGAGAGGATCGACCATTATTGAATTTGTTCAAGTAAGAGTGATCTGAATGAGATAACCTCTGCTAAAAGCAGCAGAAAAGGTTGTGCAGTATCTAGTCTATGGAGGAAAAAGGTCAGTGCCTTTAAACCGTTTTATTTCCGTCGTCGTGAGTCCTGCGGACAAGGCAGGTTCTGGCTGGGATCGGCAGTAACGTCAAGTCTTTGAGGAATTTTTTACTTCAGGGAAGTCTCTCCTAATTGATTGTATAAACCTCTTGGACTTTCAAATTTACCATTCTAAGAACTGTGTTCTATTTTACCACTTTAAGACTGTGTTCACATTTACCACTTTAAGAACTAGTACAGTACTGAGCTTAGAGGTTTGATAAATGGCCGCATAGCAGTTTACTTCCGGTTAAGGTTTTCGTTTGTTTATCTTCTTACTAATTTTGAGCAGAGTTTAATAAACGTTTATTTGTTTATAAAACCTGACTCATTCCTATATTCATTGCTGCCGGTCACATGACATTATATTGATCTTAATCCTAGGATCACAATCTGAAATTCAAGGTGATATATTGACATTATTTATAAATTGTATAGGTAATAATATTCTTGCACTAATGAGGAAAACAGAGAGTTTATGACTGAGGAGTTGCCCACTGTAATTACGCATTTTTTAACTTCTTTTCTAAACTTGAAATTTTAAAAATGGCCAAAAGAATTAATAAGTGCAAACTGACTTTGCTACAGATGCTACTTTAATTATTAAAATGATCAATACTGTACTCTAATTAAAGAGTCTGGGCAGCAATATGTGTGGCTGCCTGAGGTTTGTGAATTGATTAGATGCTTGAAGTGAATTCATTCCTTCAGTAAATCCCAACACGTGGGTTAGAAAGTGCAAAAAATAAAGATATGGAACAGATTTTCTCAAAAATTGGAATAATATATATATGTTAGTCTGATTAGTTTGCCATAGCATAATGATATCAGAAAAACTTACTTATAAGACCATAAGACCATAAGACAAAGGAGCAGAAGTTGGCCATTAGGCCCATCGAGTCTGCTCCGCCACTTTATAATGAGCTGATCCATTCTCCCATTTAGTCCCACTCCTTCTCACCATAACCTACTCAGATACCTATCCATCCCTGCCTTAAATATACCCAATGACTTGGCCTCCACTGCCCCCTGTGGCAACAAATTCCATAGATTCACCACCCTCTGGCTAAAAATTTTTTTTCTCATCTATGTTCTGAATGGGCGCCCTTCAATCCTTAAGTCATGCCCTCTCGTATTGGACTCCCCCGTCATGGGAAACAACTTTGCCACATCCACTCTGTTCATGCCTTTCAACATTCGAAATGTTTCTATGAGGTCCCCCCCATTCTTCTAAAATCCAAGGAATACAGCCCAAGAGCAGACAAACGTTCCTCATATGTTAACCCTCTCATTCCCAGAATCATTCTAGTGAATCTTCTCTGTACCCTCACCAACATCAGCACATCTTTTCCTAAATAAGAAGACCAAAACTGCCCACAGTACTCCAAGTGAGGTCTTACCAGCGCCTTATAGAGCCTCAACATCACATCCCTGCTCTTATACTCTATTCCTCTAGAAATGAATGCCAACATTGCATTTGCCTTCTTCATCACCGACTCAACCTGGAGGTTAACCTTAAGGGTATCCTGCACGAGGACTCCCAAGTCCCGTTGCATCTCAGAACTTTGAATTCTCTCCCCATTTAAATAATAGTCTGCCTGTTTATTTCTTCTGCCAAAGTGCATAACCATACACTTTCTAACATTATATTTCATTTGCCACTTCTTTGCCCAATCTTCCAATCTATCCAAGTCTCTCTGCAGACTCTCTGTTTCCTCAGCACTACCGGCCCCTCCACCTATCTTCGTATCATCAGCAAACTTAGCCACAAAGCCATCTATTCCATAATCCAAATCGTTGATGTACAATGTAAAAAGAAGCAGCCCCAACATGGACCCCTGTGGAGCACCACTGGTAACCGGCAGCCAACCAGAATAGGATCCCTTTATTCCCACTCTCTGTTTCCTGCCAATCAGCCAACACCCTATCCACGTATGTAACTTTCCCGTAATTCCATGGGCTCTTATCTTGTTAAGCAGCCTCATATGTGGCATCTTGTCAAAGGCCTTCTGAAAATCCAAATATACAACATCCGCATATACAGCATCTCCCCTGTCCAGCCCACTTGTAATTTCCTCAAAAAATTGTAATAGGTCTGTCAGGCAGGATTTTCCTTTAAGGAAACCATGCTGAGCTCTGCCTATCTTGTCACATGCCTCCAGGTACTCCGTAACCTCATCCTTGACAATCGACTCCAACAACTTCCCAACCACCGATGTCAAGCTAACAGGTCTATAATTTCCTTTTTGCTTCCTTGCCCCCTTCTTAAATAACGGAGTGACATTTGCAATCTTCCAGTCCTCTGGAACCATGCCAGAATCTATTGTCTTTTGAAAGATCATCGTTAACGCCTCTGCAATCTCCACAGCTACTTCCTTCAGAACGCGCAGGTGCATTCCATCTGGTCCAGGAGATTTATCTACCTTTAGACTATTCAGCTTCCCGAGTACTTTCTCTGTCGTAATTGTGACTGTGCACACTTCTCTTCCCTGCCACCCTTGAGTGTCCGGTATACTGCTGATGTCTTCCTCAGTGAAGACTGATGTAAAATACTCATTCAGTTCCTCCACCATCTCCTTATCTCCCATTACAACTTCTCCAGCATCGTTTTCTATCGGTCCTACATCTACTCTCACCTATCTTTTACTCTTTATATACTTGAAAAAGCTTTTAGTATCCTCTTTGATATTATTTGCTAGCTTCCTTCCATAGTTAATCTTTTCGCTCCTAATGACCTTCTTAGTTTCCTTTTGTAAGCTTTTAAAAACTTCCCAATCCTCTGTCTTCCCACTAGTTTTTGCTTCCTTGTATGCCCTCTTCTTTATTGCAGTTGAATCCATTGTCACCATAAATCTTTCTTTAAAATACAGAACAACTTACATTCAGTACATAAAATTCATTCTGTGTGATAACTGTAAACTTATCATTGTGAAAATAAGTAAAATGTTTGCTATTAACAATTTGGCTGTAGTTACGTTTAGTAATGCTGAAACCACAACTGCAAGCAGATTCTGTCAATAGATAAGTATAATTGTGTGAGGGAAGGGCTCACACTATTTCGCTGGTGTAGACTAATATAAATTAATTCAGTAAATTGCCAGTGTGAATCACATTCTGAACAGCCAGCTTACTGATAAAGAAAAGAACATCTTGAATCTATCCAATGGCTTTCATAGCTCAAGTCATCTCACAAATGCTGTATAGCCAATAAAGTGTTTTTTTCCGCAATATACAAAAGCTGGCAGCCAACTTGCACACAGAAAGCAGCAGTGATCGAATACACCAATTATTTATGTATTATGGTGAAGATGTGGTATTATGCCTTCTTTTTTTTCAAAAGCGCATATTTACATTCATCTGAGAGGGCAGGTTTGGCCTCATTTTAACACCTCATCCAATTAACTGAGGTACCAACCTCAAAACTGTAGTTTAAACCCACACTTTTTGGGTCAGATTTGAGAACACTGATACAAGGAATTCCAGCTGAGTAGATGTTACTCAAGAAAAAGACTCCATAAAGCCAAATACCTTCAAGCTGGAAATCATAGATTCTCTGATACCGCATGTGGGATGGGAAAGTGGCCTGCAAGAAAGAGGTAGCAGCAATCTTTCTCTTACATTTTTCACATAGCATTAATAAAAGAAACTTCTGATTATATTTTACACAGATATTCAGGCTACCTGGATTGGAATAACACTGGTGAAGATGCAGGGTATGATCATCATCATGAGACTCACTTTACTAGAATTCAAAGAGGCAGCACATACTGCTATTGAGGGCAAACTGGATAGACAATAAATGTTGATCTTACTAATAACTGCTGCACTCCATGAAAATAAAAAATATCTATCATACTGGTTTTTTACACTTATTTCTGTGCTGCCAAATTTATAAGCGCGGGATGACGCAGGGATGAGACTCACCTCGGAAAGTTTTGTGGGTTGGTTGGAGTAGGGTTAAAGGTTAGAAGAAGTATAACATTTATGGGTAGGCATTGGGAAAAATGGGTAAATATTGGAGCAGGGAAAAATACAGGGCTATGGTAAAGTCAAGGTTAGTGCTCGGGGCAGTACCGAGAATTCAGAGTTCAATTCCATTGTTGCTCTATAAGGAGTCTCGGTGGGACTCCTGGGTTTTCCCTGGGTGCTCCGGTTTTTCTCCCCCAGCCCAAAGGTGAACTGAGTAGGTTAACTAGTCATTGTAAATTGTCCTGTGATTAGGTTAGGGCTAATTGGGTTTGTCAGGGGTTACTGGAGCAGTGACCAGAAGGGCCTACTCCATACTGTATCGCTAAATATGCAAACTAAATACCACCAGTGAACTTCTGAATAAAAGAGGTTTTTCTCTAGAACTAGGGTACCAAACCTGGAGTCCACCGACCCTTCGGAGAATGGTAGGGGTCCATAGCATAAAAAGGTTGGGAAGCCCTGATCTAGAAGTTATTTGATTCAGTGCTAGTGTCAGCCTTAAATCTGATCCTATATATGAAGTCTGGTCAGCAGTTTCTATCTATGCATTTAACTTGAGGGAATACCACTTGCCACATTGGAAAAAGTTAAAATAGAGGAGTCCTCTGTGTTCCTAAAGCATTATTCCATTTATTCTTAAGCATTTGGAAACAGGGAGCATTATTCATATTTCATGGGTGCCATGCTAGTGTAGCAGTTAGTAAAATACTATTACGGCTCAGGGCGCCGGATTTCAGAGTTCAATCCCGGCAACCTCCGTAAGGAGCTTGTACGTCTGCCCTGTGGAATGTGTGGGTTTTCTCCAATTCCTCGCACAGTCCAAAGATGTACCAGTTAGTAGGTTAATTGGACGTTGTAAATTGTCCTGTGATTAGGTCAGGGTTAAATGGAGGTTATCAGAAGTTGCTGGGCAGTGCGGCTCAAAGGGTTGAAAGGGTCTATTCCACGGTGCTTCTCTAAATAATAAATAAATAAATAATTTTCCAGAGTTGGTCAGTGCAAAACCTCTTAAAATTGCTTGTCCTTTTAGTTCTTTGCTGCAAGACAGAATCTTACTGAGATTGTGGGGGCAGCATAGTTAGTGTAATATGGTTACAGTGCCAGTGACCCAGGTTTAATTCTGCCACCGTCTTCGTACGCTCCCCCCCATGACCGTGTGGGTTTCCTCCGTGTGCTCCGGTTTCCTCCCAAATGGGCCTCTACTTTATCTCTAATTAAGATAAATAAAAACAGTCAATTGAAATTTAAACACTGTAAAATGAAGCACAGAACCACAAGAATCAGTGCAATTTCATTGCAGGTAGCTGCTCACAGAAGAAAAAAAGGTTTTCTGCTGGCTCTCAGTAAGATTTTGGCATTTGCCCAAGTCATGCTACCGGAAATATAGACCTACAGGGTTTTGCATGAGCAAAATAATGAAAATATAAAATCAATATTAAAAAACAGTTTTGAAAGATGGTGGAGATAATAATAATCTTCCCCTCTTCCATCAGATTTCAGAACAGTCCATGAACTCTCGGCCTGAAACGTCAACTGCACCTCTTCCTAGAGATGCTGCCTGGCCTGCTGCGTTCACCAGCAACTTTTATGTGTGTTGCTTGAATTTCCAGCATCTGCAGAATTCCTGTTGTTTCCATGAACTCTAACTCTTTTTGCAGTGTTTATATATTTATTTATATTAAAACTTACTGCCCTGTCCTGCTACCACAAAACAACTAATTTTACAATTAATATCAGTGACAATAAGCCTGATTCAGATCATTGTGGAGATAAATCAAGTATTGTAACCAGTCCTATAGAAATAATTGACAATTTGATATTCTGGTCTCTGATCAGATTAACCTAAAGCTGGTCACAGAGCTCCACAGCACAGAAACAGGCTCTTCAGCCCACTGTAACCAAGCTGAATTATCTTCCCATCCAAACCGATCTCATTTGCTCACATTAGCTCCATATCCTTCTCTGTGTTGATTAATTAAGTGTCTGTCTAAATATCTCTTAAACATGCTGACTGCGTCTGATCCCTCTGGTAGGAAGTATAGACATCAAACAATCTCTGTGTAAAAACTTACACCCCCCCCCCCCACCAAATTACCTTTCAAACTTTCCCTCAACTTAAACTATGCCTTCCTGTTTTGGATACCCTTCCCATGGGAAAATGATTCTGACTATCTACCTTTTTGACGCCTCTTGAAAATGTATTTACATCTATCAGCCCACCTTTCGGCTATTTTTGTTCTAGGGACACAGTCTAGTATTTCCCCATAACTAATGATTTCTAAAATCAAGCATTATCTCACAAAATCTCTTCTGTATTGTCTCCAACATCATTCTCACAGTGTAGTAAGCAGAAATACACACAATACCCCTAGTGTGGTCTAACAATTTTTTTTCTTTTAATTGGAGTTTAACACCCCAACTTCGATATTCAATGCCCCAACCTATGAAGTTTGGTACATGCTCTGCAACTCCAAGTCAGCAAAATACATTTTCTCTAAAGATTGTATTTATATCCAAAGCAGAGCTAACAGCAGCACTATTGACACCTATCCAATGACTATCTCAGCAGTAAAATGCTTGAGTCCAAGATAAAAACATGATATGCTGCAGAAATTCAGCAAGCCAGCCAGAAACTACTGGAAGTTCTTGACTCAGCTTGAAGACCTTTTGTCAGAGCAGGGAAGGAGGAAGGAACAGAAATGCTTGAGCACATTAGCTTAAGCACGCTTTGTGAGCTTTGGAAGGTGTAAGATCACCCTGCAGTTATTTCTGAAGATGTCTGGTCAGTTCTCCTGATGTCAGTGAGGTGTCCCATGAAATAGTAAGAAAAGCATTAAGCCAGTTCAACATGCTCTAATTCCGAAGAAGGGTCTTGTTATGTTATGGGTGTTGCTTTGGATTTCCAGCATTTGAAGACTTTCATGTGTTTATGTTCTAATTCTATTGACACTGATTCAGAATAGTTGCAGCTTGGAACTTTGATCTCTAATTAGCATTGTTGCTGAGGAAACATGCCTACGTAGCAACAGACGTCATTAGACGAACGCATGAAATCAAGAGGGACAGGCAAGCTAATATGGATCATCGAACCATCTGCTGAAGGGACTCAGTGGGTCAAGTAGCATCTGGGAGAAAGGAATTCTCATTGTTAGGTCTCAATCCCCTCTCCTGGTGTTCAACATGTTGAATTCCTCCAGCAGATCATTTGTTGCTTTAGATTCCGGTGACTGAAGTCTCTCATGTCCCCATTTTACCACTCCACTTCGGTTCCTTTAAAGCATTGGCAACTTTGAAGAAGTTTTCCTTCCCTTTTCAATAGGAGCTCAATGAAACGCCCTTTTCCTCCTTCCCCTTTGTCTTTTATATGGCTCTCCTGCTCTACGACCATTTTCTTAACAAGATTTACTATGACAGCCATGCATCTTTCTTTAATCCTGTCCACCCAAAATGTCAATAATCTCCTTCCCCACACACGATACGCAGCCTATTGAGATGCCTAGCAGATTGTTTGTTGCTCCAGACTCCAGCATCTGCAGCCTCCTGTCTGACATTGTATGAAAGTGTGTAGTCCAAGTTATTAATTACATTAAATTCAAACTTTAAAGTACATTTATTATCACAGTATGTATACTATATACAACTTTGAGATTCGTCTCCTTACTGGCAGCTAAAAAAAAGAAATCCAATAGAAGCCATTAAAAACGACCATCAAATACCCAATGTGAAGAGGAAAAAAAAAACAAATCGTGCAAACAATAAAAGTAATTTCAGAATTGAAGTTCACCAAAGTGAGTCCACGGTCACAAAGCCAGCTGATCTAGGAGCCCATTAGTTGCAGGCTACAGCCTCAGTTCAATGCAGGGTTGAGTAAACCTAGCTGCCTTCAGCCCCGAGACACCCTGACCTTTTCAATCTGGCTCATCTTTACTCAGAAGTTATCACCAGGCTGAAATTAAACTTGATTAAATTGAATTTTGCCCAGTTAGCACCTAAATATTGGTGGCACATAATTCAATTTCTAGGCTTAAAAATTGAGTATGTTACTTAATACAGAAATTGAAAGGAAAATCTTGCTTGAATAGTGAATTCTTGAAAAAGAGACAAGCAAATAGAGAGGAGTAACATGGTTGAAGTAAGATCTCTGGATTTCCAAAAGCCTTCCAACAGATACCACTTAACACAGAGATGAACATTGTCAAAAGGTGTGGAGAAGGGGGCAAGAGTAGAAAGGATATCTAGGAGCCACGTAAAAGAGCAGCAGCTGAGAGTGCCAGGTGGAAAGTAGGATCCAGCTAAGAGCATCAATGTTCGTAAGTTATCTATTAACAGAACAGTTTACAGAGAATAATTTTGCAATGTTAGACAAACTGAAGAGGACTGCAGAAAAGGACAATGATAAACAATCTAAAAAGCATTAAAAATTAATTTCAGCATAAATAAGTGTAAATACTATACACAGATAAGAATAATGAGATCATGCATCATTTGAAAATGTTATAGGAGGGCAGTAATGAACATATTACTAATGGTTATAAAGTAAGGCAATTAAATCATTTACAAAAACACCAGCGTATATTTCTACAAGGATGCTAAACGTACTGATAAGCACACACTGAACGTTTTGTGCACAAATATAGTCAATAATATTTTGAAAAGGTTGTAGAGTGTGAAAGATCAATAGGAAGCTTATTTCTCCAAGGAAAGGTTGGATTGGTTTCATGGTTTTCTTTGTTTCATGGCTGTCTGTGGGAAGATGAATCTCAGGGTTGTTTACTGCATACATACTTTGATAATAAATGTACTATAATTGTCTTGGTTATTTTCCGTAAAATACCTGTTACAGAGAGAAGGCCACTCAATCTATCAAGTTCATCCATCTGCCAAAGTCTTCAAATCAATAAAAGGTTTTACTAAACAAAGGAAAAGTCCTAACACTTGCAAGGAACTGTAAAGCTAGAGCCTAGAGTTACTGAAATGATGTCCTTTGATCAGAGTTGTCCATAGGAAGGCCTATCACAACTGATGTAATTTGAGATTTTTGTTTTTCAATACATTCCCATTCTTCAGCAAATGATTTCCATTTCCATGTACTGAAAAATAAACCTAGTCCAATGTTCTATCACATGAGGCAATGTTTATTGAACTATCTGTTAAAAAATTGAGAAAATAAATATAGGACATAGAACTGTACAACACAAGAACAGGCCTTTTGGCCCACAATATTGTGCTGCACCAATTAAATTAGTAATCAAATGGCTAACTAAACTAATCTCCTCTACCTACACAATGTGCCTACCCATTCATTTTCCTCATATTCACATATCTATCTAAATGTCTCTTAAAAGTCTCTAATGTACCTACCTCTACCACCACCCCAGGCAATGCATTTTAGGGACCCACCACTGTCTGTGTAAAAAAACTTGTTCCTCATATCTCCTTAGAAATTACCCTCTCTCACTTTAAATGCATCCCCTCCGGTGTTAGACGTTTCAACCCTGGGAAAAAAGATGCTGTCTTTCTACTCTCTCTACATCTTTCTTATTCTTATAATCCTCTATCAGATCTTTCCTCAACCTTCGTTGCTCCAGAGAAAACATCCAGTAAAGTTGGAGATTTATGTTTGTGCTCTTCAGCGTCTGAGATGTTACACATGTTACCATCCGATGGAAGGAGAATACAAAAGAGGCAGTAATTGCTTGGATTCATGCCAGCACCGATTGCTACATATTTTGAACTGAATAGAGGTAAGGGAGAAGTACAATGGAAGAACTAGTTCATCCAGAAGAAGAGCCTGGTATGGAATGGAGGGAAGACAATCAGGATATCTGTGGTGAAAACAATCTGATTGGGATCAGCAAACTGGAAACCATTAAAGTGACAGAGGATGTCAGAGGTGACGGGTATGTTTCAGAAGAGATTGAATCTTGGGAGAAAGAATAGAGTCAAGGTAGGAAGAAGTACGTTCTATGAGACAAGAACAAGCTGAAGCAGTGTTTACCAGGACAGCTCCGACTAGCCTTGCAGAGAAAATAGGAGGGTATAGTCTGCAGTTGGGGTCTAGGTTGGCAGCTCTAGTGAGAAAATTTCCTGAGACAAGAGGTTAGTGATTGTGACACAGTGATCTGATGTTTAGTGGTGAGGTATTCCATGCTCTCTTATACCAAATGCAACACTCCACTCCTCCTGATCTTATTATTAGCGTTTTTACCTCATCACCATTATTTTACAGATCCTTTAAGGTCTGTACAAGATGACAAAGAGCATCAAAATAGTCATCCATATTCTAGAAGAGGCTGTGGGTGAAGATTTACGTATCAGTACACCAACGTTTCACAGCTGGTGGGGAAACAAAATAGGCCTGTTCCTCCTCGTTTGTTCCAAGCTCAGTTGACCATGTTATTTTTATCAATATTGTTTTTGTTTTCGATCACAATAGCCAGCTAGATGTAAATGATCTTATTTCACTAGGCTCAGTAGTGTCAAAAATTATGGAAAATTATTTCCTTGCAAAAAATCATAACTTCCTTTCCATCCAGTTTTTTTAATTAGCCTTTCAGTTATCGCATGAAGAGTCTGCCTTCCAAATCATTCAATTATTCGTCACTTGGTTCAGATAATGTTTCAATTTAAGTATTTTTAATTAGCCTTAGTGTAAGTCTTAACATGTAAAAGCAAGGAACCATCTATCTCTTCCGTTAGAAATACTTATATTGAGGGCAGGCAACTGTCATGCCTATGGCAAATTTTAAAAATGGGAGTCATGCAACAAGGAAACAGGTCCTTCAGATGAACTCATCCATGCCAACTATGTTGCCCGATGAGATAGTCCCATCTGCCTGCATTTAGCCCCCAACCCTCTCAACCCCTCCTATCTACGTACTTCTTGAGATGGCTTTTAAACACTTTAACCACTATTTCTGATGGCTCATTCCAAATACTTACCATAGTTTGTGTGAAGAAACCATCCCAAATGTCCTTTCTAAGTCTCTTCCCTCTGTTTTTAATATCATGCCCCTTTCTTTTTGGCACCCCCGTCCCTGGGAAAAAGAATCCACTGGATTCTGGTTAATTGAGCCATCGGTTAATTAGGGAAGCTGCTTATTTGGAACAACTCTTAAAGAACAAAAACTAACTGAGAAAATAGTTGGGAATCTCTTTGTTTATTTGGGACACTATGCCACTTAATTGGTACAGGAGACTGTTTCCGAACAGTTTCTAACTAGTGTCAGTTGCACTCACTTGTGTGGCCATTAGGCAGTACACTGTGCCTAGAGTGAACAGCTTTTAAATAGCACCAGTTGTGTGTGTTATATTTTGTAACTCCAGAGCATAAAAACTAATTGAGTGGAAAGCAATGGATCCAGGAATGTGAGTCTAGCTTCGTTTTTACTTTAAGTGTGGTGGCATAATCATATAAGTAATTTACATACTTTTACATATAACCTGCAATGCATATGTACGTAACAGTGTATAACATAACTATATAACACAGCTACTGCATAGATGTTGTAAATTTTAACTTGTCCTATTCAGGCCTAAGGAATTAATTGCTGTGTAATTGAATTACTCTTGTGGGATAACATCTTTCCTAACAAGGGGGATCACTCTGCTTGGCTGTGAAACAATCTGGGGTTCTGGGATTTCCTCCATGGTGGTTGTAGGAGTTGACTTTGGGACTGCAGAAAGTGGTTCTGATAGCTCTGGCCATCCTTCTTCTCTAACAATTGACTCTGCTCTCCTCAACTGATTGGTGTGTCATCTTCAGATGACATCAGACGCAATCCCAGCAGTGTAAGAGAGTGGCCCGGTTCTGTTCTTAATCTTTCCCAATAACAAGCTTTTAATCACCTCTGTCGTCCCTCAGCAGAACTGCTTGTCGAGGAGTAAAACATCAAGCCTCCTTGTTTGAGGAGCATATAATTTGTCTCAGCTGTCTCCTTCTGAGACTGAATTGGAGGATATCAAAGCGTGAATGCAAGGGATGAACCAAGAACAGCATAGCTGGTGAGTTTTTCTTTGTGGAGTGTGCTGCATTGTGATATGAAAGGAGGAAGTTAATGAGCTTCTAATTCAGTGACAGTGTAGTAGTTCTGCTGACATTACTCACAGTGTATTCTTTAGACTCCGGACAAACCTTTCTGCCAAACCATTTGTAGCTGGGTGGTACGGGGCAGATGTAATATGTCTTATTCTATTCATTTTCAGGAATGACTGAAACTATTCCGCAACAAACTGGGGTCCGTTGTCACTGACTAAATGTTCTGGAACACTAGTCCTTGAGAAGAGCTCCTCAACACGTCAGCTGTGTGTGAGATTAATGGAAGCTACTGGGAACGCTCTGTCCATTTTGTAGCTGCATCCACTGCTATCTAGAAATTTGTACCCTTGAGTGGTCTGGCAAAATTCACATGATTCCTCTGCCAGGGTAATGCAGGCTTTCCCCAGGGATAGAGAGGTGCTGCTCTTGGCATCTTCTGTACGTGTTGGCATCCCAGACAGTGCATGGCAAACTACTCAATCTGCTGATCTATCCCAGGCCACCAGATAAAACTTCAAGCCAACACTTTCATTTTGACTATGCCTAGATGACTGGCATGTGGCTCCTTCAACACTTTAGCTCTCAGCTTGGATGGTACAACAACTCTCAATCCCCACATAATCCAAGCCGCATCAAGGGCAAGATCATCCTGGCCCTGGTAAAAATAGGGAAACTGGAGTTTCTGCTGAACATTGCACCCATTTTGGGTGCACATGCAGACCTGAGACAGTGTGGGGTCTTTTCTCGTTTCCCTTTGTATCATTTCTGCTGCTGTAATAGGGCGACATTAAATTTGTGTTAGGACACGAGGAGTGTCCTCTTTTGTTAATTTTTCAGGTATTTCCTTTTCCAAAGGCAAACATTTCCCTGATTAGTTGCCTTCTTGAATTCAATCATGTAAGTTGTGTCCTCTAAGCAACAGAGCCCATCTCTGCATTTGTGCTGCCGCTGTTAGTGGAACACCCCTCTGTGGATTGAAAATGGACACGAGTGGTTGATGATCAGTAATGACGGTAAACTCTCTCCCATACAGGTACTAGTTGAATTATTTTACACACTGAACCAGACTCAAGGCCTTACCATCAATCTGTGTGTTATTTTTCTCTGCAGTGGTAACGAAATGTGATGCAAAGGGCTATGGGGGTGGGGGGGGAGTTCACTTACAACACTCATAACATGCAAGATGACTGCACCTACACCATAAGGTGAGGAATCATGGGCAAACTTCACTGGATGGAGTGGATCATGATGTGTGAGCACAGTGTCTGACATCAGCATTTCCTTTACCTTTTTGAAAGTCACCTCACACTGTTTTGTCCATTGTCATTTCTTCCCAATCTGTAGTAATGAGTTCAACGAGTGGAGCACAGCAGCCAGGTTTGTTAGGAACCTATTACAGTAACAGACTGCAACTGTGACACATCCTTTAGCCTTGAGGCATCCACCACTTTTGTAAATCCTTGTGCATCAATGGTGTGAGTACAGCAAGTGATGCTTGAATTGGAGAGTTCACACTTGTGTCATGCTCTGGGCCCATAATCTTCTGCGCCATCCAACAACCCTCCTATTTAACATTAGACTAATTACAAGGCAATTTACAATGACCAATTAAGCTACTAACCGGTGCGTCTTTGGACTGTGGGATGAAACCAGAGCACTCGGAGGAAATCCACATGGTCACAGGGAAAATCTACAAACTCATTACAGACAGCACCAGAATCAAACTCCAACACCCCAAGCTGTAATAGCGTCACGTTAACCGCTACACTTAACGCCGCAACTCCTGTGATCAGAGATAAATCAAAAACTTCTGCAAGGACTACTGTAACTTTTTTCTCTAGTTTCTCAGGCCAGGTCACTTCAATACCTATAAGATCTCCTCCCTCCTAATTTGTACGTGGTCAAAGACATCAACATTCAGTTCCCCTATTTCATTAAATTCCATCATTTTCTCCACAGTAAAAACTGAAGAGGAATATTCATTAAAATCTTATCCATTTCCTTTGATTCCACATATACACAGCCATGTTGATCTTCAAGGGGACCAATTCTCTAACTACCTTCCTTTTACTCTTAATATACTTATGTACTCTCTTGGGATTCTGCATCACCTTGCGTACTGGATCCTTGTCATATCCTCCTTTTGCCCTCTTTAATTCTCTCTCAAATGCACTCCCACACTTCTTGTAGCTGTCAATAGATTCACTAGTTGCCAATTGCTTACATGAAGTGATAGCCTCCCTCTTTTTCATTGATTAAAACCTCAATATCTTTTGTCAGCCAGGATTCCCAAACCTGCCACCCTCTTGCCCTTTATCTAATAAGGACATGCAGGCCCAGAACTCTTGACCTTAATCTTTTTAAAAGCCTCTCATTTGGCAGACCGTCCATCTCCTGCAAACAATCCCAACTAATGAACCACTGCAAGATCCCATCTAATGCCTCCAAAATTTGCTCTCTCTCCAGTACAGGCTTTAATCTGTGAACTGATTGTATCCTTCTCCACAATTCTTTTAGCTTTAAAATAGTTGTGATCACTGCACCCAAAGTGCTTGCCTGCAGATACTTCCACCACTTGCCTGCCCTACTTCATTTCGGTCCAGTGTTGCAACCTCTCTAGTAGGTCCCTCTATATAGTGATCAAGGAAGCTTTCTTGGACACACTTCTCAAATTCTATTCCATCCAATTCTTTCACAATATTGGCTCAATCAAAATTTCCCACTAATACTACCTATTATGTTTGCAACTGGCTGCAATCTTTCTACATACTTACTCTTCCAATTTGCGTTGACTGTTGGGGAGGTGGGGAGGGGGGAGGCTATCGTACAACTCCATGAGAATGACAGTCCCCTTTCTATTATAAGTTCTACTCATATAGCCTCACTGGATGATTCCCCAAGAATATCCTTTCCAGGGCTGTTGATATAACCTCTTACATCAAGAAAGCAACTCCTCCTCCTCCTCTCTTACGTCCACCTCTGTCGCACCTGTAGTGTTAACATCCTGAAACACCGAGCTGCCAGTTCCACCTTTCCCTCAGCCAAATTTCTGATGTGGCTACGATATCCCAGTCCCTAGAGCAAACCCACACCTTACCTAATAAAACTCTTGTTTTGAAATAGCATCGTTTAAACCAATGATCTTTACTCTCCTTTTACTGTGCTCAGTAATGAGCAGCAGGAACAGTTAGCTCAGGAGCAGCTAATATCCTTATGTGTAACCACTTTGAAATGTAATTGCAATTAAACTTGCCACAAGAATGACTTTGGACCCAAACACTCTTGTTAATTATGCACTTGTTCCTCAGTCTTAACTTCCAAAGTAACAACTAGGGCTCATTTGAAGAAACATTGCAAAATTACAAAAAAAAAGTGCGTTGTACTTTGACGTCCTTAATGGGTGTATTATAATGATTTTTAATCTGTTTCAGACATTTTCTACCTAGGCACACTCATTAAGGCAGTCATAATATAGACAGAATATTCTGCAAGGTGTGTTCTGCCAAGCAAAGTGCTCCTGATATAAGAACATTATTGTAACAACATTTTAAAAAATGTCTTGCTCACCCTGGTACAGTATTGTGTAGAAGTTTTAGGTATATATATAAAACGTGGAGCGGAGAGCAAGTTTGTAAATCTGGCGGGAGCAAAGGATGTTGGCAATAGTGAGGGTGGTGCGCCATGGGAAGGGTGTGGGACATGTGCCAGAGAAGGAGTGAAGGGGTGGGGCGGGGGCGTCGTGTGGGTGCAGACACACCCAGCCCTGAGACACCAGGCAAGGATATTTGATTCCAAAAACTTGGTTTATTGATCATTACGGAACGTCTCTCTGGTGCTTCCCATTCCCTCCCCTCTTCCCTCCCCTTTTCCCAACTATGATTCCCCTCTCCCTGTCCCCTTTCCATTCTCAGTCCACAATAGAGATGCATATCAGAATCAGGTTTATCATCACTCATTTATGTCATGAAATTTGTTTTTTTTTCTGCAGCCTCAACAGTGCAATACATAAAATTACTCCAGTACTGTGCAAAAGTCTTATGCACCCTGGATATATACGTATATGTGCCTAAGACTATTGCACAGTACTGTAAGTCATCGGATTAACTATACTGATCTCTACCCGCAGGACAGTTAAACGTGAATGATATTCAGTCCTGCAGTCCTGCAGTCCTGCCTTCTTAGTCTCAGGATGATCTACATTTGATTCACCTGGAAAACAAGACAGGGTCTAGGTTTAGTCTCAAGGAGAAACAGAAGTAAAGGGCAGAAAAGAGCAACCGCTAACCCCTGCCCCCATGTTATTCATAATATTTCCCTTGATGAAGCGAAGGGCACTGATCTCTTGCTCAGGTTTGTCCTACAATAGAGATATGAAGTTTGTGAGCAAAGTCTAGTGAAATTCTTTAAAGTGAAATCCTGATGTTGGTTAGCAAAGCTTAGTGGTGTGCGTATAATGAGGAGAATCAGAGTGTCAGTAAAACTCCGATAAGCCAGGATGCTTCAAGTTTTAATAGGTCTGGACTATCAATTTTCTGGACGTTCCTCTTACAAACACCAAAATAAACTTTTATTTCACTTTTTTCTTAAACATGTGACGTAGTATATTTATGTCTCCAGTGAAATCAGTGCATTTAAAGAGAGTGTGAAATATACAGTATTCCAGAACCTAGCTCCAGCTGCAAATCTATCCATGTTCCTGGACCCTGCTGTTCTGAATCTGGCTGAATATCTAACACACACACCTGACACCAGTTCCTACCATACTGTGGACCACACATGCCACCCAAACTCTAGTTTACCAAATCACATTCTTGAATGAGCGAGCAAGCACTGAACCTTCAAGGTTTCAAAATAATCATATGACAGATGATTAGAGATTTACACTATAAAGGTGTAAGAGAAGTGTTCGACAGAGATTTGAGGACCTTGCTGCCTCTTAGAGGAGGAAAGAGTTGACCTCTACTTTTTGCGAATTTTATTAACGACCTGGATGTGGGGGTAGAAGGGTGGGTTGGCAAGTTTGCTGACGACACAAAAGTTGGTGGTGTTGTGGATAGTGTAGAGGATTGGCAAAGATTGCAGAGAGACATTGATAGGATGCAGAAGTGGGCTGAGAAGTGGCAGATGGAGTTCAACCCGGAGAAGTGTGAGGTGGTACACTTTGGAGGGACAAACTCCAAGGTAGAGTACAAAGTAAATGGCAGGATACTTGGTAGTGTGGAGGAGCAGAGGGATCTGGGGGTACATGTCCACAGATCCCTGAAAGTTGCCTCACAGGTAGATATGGGGTGTTAGCTTTCATAAGTCGAGGGATAGAGTTTAAGAGTCGCGAGGTAATGATGCAGCTCTATAAAACTCTGGTTAGGCCACACTTGGAGTAATGTGTCCAGTTCTGGTCACCTCACTATAGGAAGGATGTGGAAGCATTGGAAAGGGTACAGAGGAGATTTACCAAGATGCTGCCTGGTTTAGAGAGTATGGATTATGATCAGAGATTAAGGGAGCTAGGGCTTTACTCTTTGGAGAGAAGGAGGATGAAAGGAGACATGATAGAGGTATACAAGATGTTAAGAGGAATAGATAGAGTGGATAGCCAGTGCCTCTTCCCCAGGGCACCAATGCTCAATACAAGAGGACATGGCTTTAAGGTAAGCGGTGGGAAGTTCAAGGGGGATATTAGAGGAAGGTTTTTTTACTCAGAGAGTGGTTGGTGCGTGGAATGCACTGCCTGAGTCAGTGGTGCAGGCAGATACACTAGTGAAGTTTAAGAGACTACTAGACAGGTATATGGAGGAATTTAAGGTGAGGGGGGTGGTTATATGGGAGGCAGGGTTTGAGGGTCAGCACAACATTGTGGGCCGAAGGGCCTGTACTATGCTGTACTAGTCTATGTTTAATATGTTCTATAGGGCTGGGGCTTCCCAAAAAATGTAGAGCATGGTACATGATCAGCTTGCCATGGCAACCCTGGTCAGGTTAGTAAATGTGATATCACATTGCACTCAAGTTCCTGGGTCCTGCTCCAGGTGCTGGCATGTTCTGCCACCTGTAAGCACAGCTACGGAGCAATTTGTAGAGGTATATTCCTACTGCCTGATTGGTTGAGGACATCATACTAATGACGACATCATGTCCTTAGAGGTAATGTCTAAGAAGTAGGTGAGCCAAAGGGTTTCCGCTTGCAACTTCGACGGTACGCTTTTCCAAGGATACTGCCTGGCCTGCTGAGATCCCCCAGCACTCTGTGTGTGTTGCTCAGATTACCAGCATCTGCAGATTTTCTCTTATTTGTGACAGCTTTTCTTAGATGGCGAGCCCAAAACTGTCCACAATGCCCAAGATGAGGCCTCACCAGTGCCTTATAAAGCCTCAGCATCACATTCCTGTTCTTGTATTCTAAACCTCTTGAATCGAATGCTAACGTTGCATTTGCCTTCCTCACCACTGACTCTACCTGCAAGTTAACCTTTAGGGTGCATTGCACAAGGACTCTCAAGTCCCTTTGCATCTCACATTTTTGAATTTTCTCCCTGTTTATAAAATAGTCTGCACATTCACTTCTACTAGCAAAGTGCATGACCTTGCATTTTCCAACATTGTATTTCATTTGCCATTTTCTTGCTCGTTCATTGGAAAGGGTGCATAGGAGATTTACCAGGATGTTGCCTGGTTTAGAGAGTATGCATTATGATCAGAGATTAAGGGAGCTAGGGCTTTACTCTTTGGAGAGAAGGAGGATGAGAGGAGACATGATAGAGGTGTACAAGATAATAAGAGGAATAGATAGAGTGGATAGCCAGCACCTCTTCCCCAGGGCACCACTGCTCAATACAAGAGGACATGGCTTTAAGTAAGGGGTGGGAAGTTCAAGGGGGATATTAGAGGAAGGTTTTTTACTCAGAGAGTGGTTGGTGTGTGGAATGCACTGCCTGAGTCAGTGGAGGAGGCAGATACACTAGTGAAGTTTAAGATACTACTGGACAGGTATATGGAGGAATTTAAGGTGGGGGCTTATATGGGAGGCAGGGTTTGAGGGTCGGCACAACATTGTGGGCCGAAGGGCCTATACTGTGCTGTACTTTTCTATGTTCTTTGTCCTATGTTCTATGTTCTCCTAATCTGTCTGAGTCCTTCTGCAGCCTACTCGTTTCCACAACATGACCTCCCCCTCCACCAATCTTTGTATCAGCTGCAAACTTGGCAAAAAACCGTCTCATTCCGTCACCTAAACTACTGATATACAGCCTAAAAAGAAGTGGTCCCAACACCGACCCCTGCGGAACACCACTAGTCACTGGCAGTCAACCGGAAAAGGATTCATTTATTCCCACTTACTGCCTCCTACCATTCAGCCAATGCTCTAACCATGCCAGTAACTCTTCTGTAGCACCATGGGCTCTTAACTTGATAAGCAGCCTCATGTGTGGATTCTTGTCAAAGGCCTTCTGAAAATCCAAATATACAACATCCACTACATCTCCTTCATCTATACTACCTGTAGTTTCCTCAAAAACATTCCAAGAGGTTTGTCAGGCAAGATTTTCCCTCAAGGAAACCATGCTGGGTTTGTACTGTCTTCTGCTGTGTCATCAAGTACTCCATAACCTCATCCTTAACAACTGACTCCAACATCTTCCCAACCACTGAGGTCAGGCTAACTGGTCTATAATTTCTGTTCTGCTGCTTTCCTCCTTTCTTAAAGAGTAGAGTGACATTTGCAATTTTCCAGTGTTCTGGCACCATGCCAGAGTCCAATGATTTTTGAAAGATCATTACTAATGCCTCCACTATGTCTACCACTACCTCTTTCAGAACCCTATGGGGCAATTCATCTGGTCCGGGTGACTTCTATACCTTTATGCCTTTCAGCTTTTTGAGCACCATATCCCTTAGAATAATAACTGCATTCACTTCTCTTCCCTCATACCCTCCAACATCTGGCACAGTGCTAGTGTCTTCCACAGTGAAATACTTGCAACACACACAAAATGCTGGAGGAACTCAGCAGGGCAGGCAGCATCTATGGAAAAAAATACAGTTGATGTCTTGGGCCGAAACCCTTCTTCATGACTTAGAAAGAAGAGGGAAGACATCAAAATTAAAAGGTGGGGGTAGGAGCAGGAAGGCAGCTAGAAGGTTTTAGGTGGTCAAGTGGGTGGGAAGGTGAAGGGCTGGAGAAGAAGGAATCTGATAGGAGAGGAGAGTGGACCATAGGAGAAAGAGAAGGAGGAGGGGAGCCAGAGAAAAGTGATAGGCAGGTGGGAATAGGTAAAAGGTCAGAGTGGGGAAGAAAGGAGAGGGATTTTTTTTAATCAGAAGAAGCAATCTATATTCATGGCATCAGGTTGGAGGCTACGCAGATGGAATATAAAGGGTGCCCTCATCTTGCCACAAGAGGAGGTCATGGACTGACATATTGGAATGGGAATGGGAATGGGAATTAAAATGTTTGGCCAATGGGAAGTTCTGCTTGTGGCAGTAGAGCAGAGGTGCTCATGAAGTGTTCCCCCAGATTATGACAGGGTTCACCAATTTTGAGGAGGGAGCATCTGGAGCACTGGACACAATAGATGACCCCAGCTGTAGCTCTGGCTTTTTGTACATAGCATATTTATACTTACAATGCCAGGTTGTCAGCTGGAAAACGGATGTGAGTGAAGGTATAAAATATTTATATTGTTGAAGTTCATGTCAATGCAATTTAGCAATGCACTATTTGTGTTCGATGAGTATGCAAACGTTAGAAAGGCATTTTGTCATATTGGATTATTTCAGCTCAACCATGACAAAAATAGAAGAACCAGTTCAGGACAAATCTGTAACTATACTGAGAAACCTTGCTTATAGTCATAGTCATAGTCATACTTTATTGATCCCAGGGGGAAATTGGTTTTTGTTACAGTTACACCATAAATAATAAATAGTCATAGAACCATAAATAGTTAAATAGTAATATGTAAATTATGAAATAAGTCCAGGACCAGCCTATTGGCTCAGGGTGTCTGACTCTCCAAGGGAGGTGTTGTAAAGTTTGATGGCCACAGGCAGGAATGACTTCCTATGATGCTCTGTGCTGCATCTCGGAGGAATGAGTCTCTGGCTGAATGTACTCCTGTGCCCACCCAGTACATTATGTAGTGGATGGGAGACATTGACCAAGATGGCATGCAACTTGGACAGCATCCTCCTTTCAGACACCACCGTCAGAGAGTCCAGTTCCATCCCCACAACATCACTGGCCTTACGAATAAGTTTGTTGATTCTGTTGGTGTCTGCTACCCTCAGCCTGCTGCCCCAGCACACAACAGCAAACATGATAGCACTGGCCACCACAGACTCGTAGAACATCCTCAGCATCGTCCGGCAGATGTTAAAGGACCTCAGTCTCCTCAGGAAGTAGAGATGGCACTGACCCTTCTTGTAGACAGCCTCAGTGTTCTTTGTCCAGTCCAGTTTATTGTCAATTAGTATCCCCAGGTATTTGTAATCCTCCACCATGTCCACACTGACCCCCTGGATGGAAACAGGGGTCACCGGTACCTTAGCCCTCCTCAGGTCTACCACCAGCTCCTTAGCCTTTTTCACATTAAGCTGCAGATAATTCTGCTCACACCATGTGCCAAAGTTTCCTACAGTAGCCCTGTACTCAACCTCATCTCCCTTGCTGATGCATCCAACTATGGCAGAGTCATCCAAAAACTTCTGAAGATGACAAGACTCTGTGCAGTAGTTTATGACAGATGTAGCTCCAGTCAGATTCATTCCAAAGTAATTATACATAGGCAACATGACCCTGAAGTTAGCTTAACCAGCTTTCTTTTCTGGGGGAAGTTTCTCCATATTACTATACACCTACTCTCAGTCCAGTGCTTACTCAACACCGATGTGAAAGTGGAAGTATATCTTGGGAAGGCAGGGCATAAATCATTCCGAAATTCACAAGGAATGGGTTCATGGTCTCGCACCGATTGTGATTCAATCTGGTTGCAATCTAATTCCAACCTTGGCACAAAGCTACAATTAAAAACTGCCCAAGCACTCCATTTGTCTAAATTTTGAATGAGCCATTTTTATCAACTCCTGTTAAACATTAAAAGTTGAACGAGCCTAGGACAACTAAATTCAGAAGTATAAGTTCTGCTGGCCTTGCACCATTGTAATAACTCAAGCTTGTTTCAAACTCCCTGTCATCATGTTCTTGGTAAAGTGGCTGCTCCCAAAAGACAAAAATAAATGATAAATTTAACCTTTATGCATGCTATAAATGAAATAGATTGTCACAGCATTAACAATTAAATTTTTACCACAATATTTCATACTTGATTGCAGTTTTATCGCAATAGTTCACAGTGGTATTGTACAGGCTGTCAACCCTGCATTCTGAACCACTGCAGAAGTCCAAAAATCACATAGAAACATAGAAACATAGAAAATAGGTGCAGGAGTAGGCCATTCGGCCCTTCGAGCCTGCACTGCCATTTATTATGATCATGGCTGATCATCCAACTCAGAACCCTGCCCCAGCCCTCCCTCCATACCCCCTGATCCCCATAGCCACAAGGGCCATATCTAACTCCCTCTTAAATATAGCCAATGAACTGGCCTCAGCTGTTTCCTGTGGCAGAGAATTCCACAGATTCACCACTCTCTGTGTGAAGAAGTTTTTCCTAATCTCGGTCCTAAAAGGCTTCCCCTTTATCCTCAAACTGTGACCAAACTGTGTTTAAACAACTAGCATTATTTATGTACAAGAAATATAATTACACAGAAGCAATACACAAAATAAACAGTAAAATTCCAAAGATATGCAGTGCATTTGAAAGTCTATAAATGTTTAAGTATCTTCAGAGCACATCTCATAACTTAGAAGACTTTAGAAGGACAAAGATTTTTGAAGTTTCTTTCATGCAATGCTAGTTCATAGATGAAGCAATCTTCACAACTACCAAGTGTCACAATAAACAACGTTGAAGTTGGATTCTGATTTTGAAAACTAGAAGACTGATGATTATTGTTAACTTAGTGCCTACATATCTCTGGTGTTAAGCTTAAAACTGGATACTTTGATGTAGTTTAGTTCAGGTGCAGTCAAATTTTTAATGCAGATTTTAGTCAGATATCAGGCAAACAATACTCATCCAACTACCATATATTCAGAGATACAGAGTAAAAATAATGACAGACAAGAACATTAAACATAAATGAAAGTTAAAGTGGTGTGGAAAAGTGGTGTAAATTTTTTTTTAATTCTCAAAATAATTCTGAAGCTGTTAACGGTCTTTGACAGGGCTAGAGGAGTGAGGCATGAAATGAAAGATAAAAATATAAGAAAATCAAACCCAGGTTGAGGCATAATACTACAGGCAATAGTAGACACAGCTTTATTCCTTACATTTCTTGACGACAAATCAGGAGTGATGCAAATCCAGAATGAATCAAATACATTAATTGGTACAAAGTTGCATGTTACTCCATTTGAAACAAAAATGTTCTTCAAATAATCAACAATTTAACCTGCTTCTGAGGCAAATTACATATATGTTTGAACCTGCTCACCAACATTTCGCCAAGTCTAAGCATATTTATTTTCTAGCTATAAGAATAACATGACATACATATCCCGAACCTTCCTTGTCAGGGCAGATTTGTGGCAGCAGGTTCTGTACACCTGTCAAAGTGAAACTCCCTAAATATCACTCCAATCCACGCTCATTATATTCATCATAATAGAATACCTTAAAATTTTTGCGTTAAAATTTGTAAATTGATAACACTCCAAAATATCTCTGCTCCTCCACATTAATCAATATCTTCCCATTTACAGTATATTCCCACAGCCTGCTGCACCTTCCCAAATGCACTAGCTCACACACACCTCAAGTGTGGTCTAACTGTTGTTTTGGAAACTTGCAACATAACCTCCCAAATTTTATATACTATGCCCACACTTATAAAGTGAAGCATGCACCTTATCCATCTGTGTTGTCTCTTCCAGAAGACTAAGGACATGAACACGGAAGTCTTTCTGTTCATCACTATTCCTTGACATCCTATAACCTACTCTGTATGTTCTACCCTACTTACATCACCCCGCACTTTTTAGAATTAACCTCAGTCTATCAATGCTCTGCCGAACTTTCCAACTGATCTATGTTACCTCTGCAAAAAGTTCAAGACATAAACATCCCTTAATAAATCCATTCTGATGGTCCCTGGTGAATGTGTGCCTTTCAGATGTGTGCCATATCCCATCCCATAGATTCCAGAAAGAAAGATATTTAATATTCACAATATTATATGTGAATAACTTGAGATATACCACAGTGAGTTGCTGATCAAGACCGACAATGTCACAAAGGAAAGTAGCTAGCATTGAAATGAATGTGAATGGAACAAAACAATATAATTTAACTGTTAAAAGAGTAACTAACCAGCCAAAAATGCTGTGAAAGTATTTCAGATGTTTCAGGAAATGTGATTCAAATTACAGAACATTTTAAAAAATCACTCAAGAGCCAGGTCTATTACACACATCAAATGTTAATTGTTTATCATCATTGGACAAAAGTTGTGTGTCTGTTCTAGATAATTCCTCCACAGAAGAAAGGAAAATATCTGTTACATTGTTTTCCTGGATGATTCCTGGCTACAGATGCAAATACATATATTATATGCATATTCAACAAGGTGTCTAAGAGCAGAATTAGGTCTTTCGGCCTATCGAGTCTGCTCCGCCATTTCATCATGACTGATCCAATTTTCCTCGAAGCCCCAATCTCTTGCCTTCTCCGTGTATCCCTTCATGCCCTGACCAATCAGGAATCTACCAACCTCTGCCTTAAATATACATAAAGACTTGGCCTCCTCAGCTGCCTGTGGCACAGAATTCCACAGGTTCACCACCCTCTGGCAAAAGAAACTCCTCCTCATCTCTGCTCTAAAAGGACAAAATGCATCACCCTACACTTTTCTGAGGCCTCTATTCTGAGGCTGTGTCCTCTGGTCTTAGCCTCTCCCATCATAGGAAACATCCTCTCCAAATCCACTCCATCAAGGCCTTTTACCATTTGATAGATTTCAATGAGATCACCCCACATTCTTCTGAATTCCAGTGAATACATGCCCAGAGCCATTTAATCCTGGAATCATTTTCGTGAAGTTCCTTTGAACCCTCTCCAGTTTCAGCACATCCTTTCTAAGATAAGGGGTCCAACCTGCTCACCAGTGCTTTATAAGGTTTCAACAAAGTTTTAATGATGTATAAGAGCATGATTTATCCAACTTATGGATAGATGTTAGACAGCTCTGGGCAGTCTATCTTGCTTACCAAATACCAATGATCCCAAAAATGCACCCATTAGTTTTCCTTGTTCTCATTTGTTACACACACTTAAAGAGATCAGTTCATGCATACTCTTGCCTTCCCTGCATATAATCTATCACCAGGGTAATGCCTGAATTGAATGAGTTTAGTTATGTGGAGAGTTGGAACAAGCTGTCCTTGTCTTTCATGGAGTGAAGAAGGTTGAGGACTGACTTGATAGAGGATCATAAAATTATGAGATAACCTTTTTAATCTTGTTTTATGATTCCTATAAACAGAAAGCAATGAGGACAGGGACTGGTAAGGACCAAGGCATTCCATTCCCTGATAGACCAAATGGTCCTGCGGACAAAAGCTAGACACATTAGTTTCTTATTTAAAGCTTCACCATTTCTACTCCACCTAATAATCATCCTTCGATTCAACATTGGCCCATGTGTCACTGACAGAGATAATTTGGTAAACCACACACACACACACACCCTTGTCATTTTGCTGTCATTGTACTGAGTGTTTGCACTTTAATATCTTCCCCAGTATATTCTCATAATGCTTACGCTTGTATCTACGATGATTATTCTTAGAAGTTACCACTGCCAGCACACACAAAGCTTCCACTTTTATATCCATTCTTTATCAATTCAAATATCGCATTCCAGTGTCATTGGCCACAGGTCATGTGTCTGACCTTTAACACCTTGTCATTGGCTCTGTTCCAAGCCAGCATCCATTTATTGCCCTCTTCCCATCAAGTGACAGTCAATAATTTATGGCTCTTTGTTCTTTATCAGTGACAAGCTTGAATCACTCCAGGCAGGCACCAAACTGAGCATTCACAAACCTGCATATGATATCCAACCAAAGAACATCTCACCAATAACTTCTTATTTGGAAATGATCTCCAGTCCAGCAGATTATCTGAAGTATCCCTGTGTCTTCTTTAAAACATTGATCAGGCCCAGCATGTCAAACTCACAAAATGGAGAATAGAGTGTCTTCACAAAATGGCAGCCTCCATCCCCGAGCATGCAGCAAGAGCAAAGACAATTAGTCTATCTGTTTCCACTGTCCTTTATTCATTCGAATTCACTGATTTGTGGACTGTCATTCTTTCTGGCCAACAATGGTATGTCCTGGTGCCTAATAAAATGGCCTTTGCCCTCAGTAGGAGAGAGAGATAGGGGCTGTCAGGAGTTCACACTTGACAAAAATAGTATGGAGCTATCATTGTGTTTTCTGGTTGTTATATTTTTGTTAATATTGGATGTTTTCTTTTCACTATTTTTGCTAATTTTTGCAAGTTTGATTTTTGAGGCA
Organism: Mobula hypostoma; assembly: GCF_963921235.1. NCBI lineage: Eukaryota > Metazoa > Chordata > Chondrichthyes > Myliobatiformes > Myliobatidae > Mobula > Mobula hypostoma. The sequence continues at coordinate 18,695,379 of NC_086105.1, read as the reverse complement.
CCTTTGCACTAGATTACAGAGTGTTAACACCTTTCAGCTCTCAATATAAATAACTGTCACTGAAGACAGACAGTGGATACCTTTTAAAGACATGCTCCCACATAAAGATTTAATCAAGCAAACATTCAAATACAATTTCACAGACACTGACTTTCACAACTCATTACTCAACCTCTCTTGGCTAACATGAACATACAGTATACGGTGAGCCATCCCTAAAAAGAAACTATTTTATTAAATTTCTGCCAGAGTACGGTATTCCTGTTCTGGTTTCACATGGGTCATCTCCTTCACAAACATCTCCTTTGCCCTTAAATGTTAAGTGTGACCATGCCAGGTTCTCTTAGGTTTCAGCCGTTAAAGATACTATGAGCACACCCACCTGTATGACTGACAGGACACCTTTCCATCTAGGTTCGGCAGAACTGCCTCCATGGACATTACGCAAACATGAGGAATTCTGCAGATGCTGGAAATTCAAGCAACACACATCAAAGTTGCTGGTGAACGCAGCAGGCCAGGCAGCATCTCTAGAAAGAGGCACAGCTGACGTTTCAGGCCGAGACGAGGGGTCTAGGCCTGAAACGTTGACTGTACCTCTTCCTAGAGATGCTGCCTGGCCTGCTGCGATCACCAACAACTTTGATGTATGTTCCATGGGTATTACTTCAGCCTGATTCCTTTACTTCATGAATAGATACATTTGTCTTACTAATTCCACATGGGCTTAGAGAATTAAAACCCAGGCTCCAGAGGATTGGAAAACTGATTGAACCAGGTCACCTGACAGATCTCTAGGTGGACGAGCACTTCAGAGACAGTCAGGTTGGAACTCCCTGTCCTTCAGATAAGAATAACCTTGGACAAGGATAGGAGCAGTTGGTGTGGGAAAATATTTAATTGGGGGAGGACTAATTGTGATGTTATTAGGCAGGAACTTGGGAGTATAAATTGTAAACAGATGGTCTCAGGGATAAAAGAGGAAACATGCTTTGAGTCGGAAGAGGTAGGAGAGGTCCCTAATGAATACAATGTTTCACTACTCACCAGAGAGAAGAACCATGACAAATGTGAGGTCAACATAGAACAAGCTGATGTGCTAGAACATGGCAAGGTTAGAAAGGAGGACGTGTAAATTTTGAAAAGCATTAAGACAGAGAACTCCCTGGAGCTGGACAAGATATACCCTTGGTTACCATAGGAAGCAAGGGAAGAGATTGCTGTTCTATTGACCATGATCTTTGTGTCCTCACTGACCAGAGGAGTGGCACCAGAAGATGTGAGGATGGAAAATGTTGTTTCTTTGCTCAAAAAAGGTAAAAGGGGTAATCTTAGCAATTATAGACCAGTGAGTCTTACATCAGGGGTGGGAAAATTACTGGAGAGGATTTTTAAAGACATGATTAAGAGCATTTGATTAAGAGCTTGATTAAGTATTGTTAGCATGGCTTTATGAGGGTAGGTCATACCTTGCAAGCCTAATCGACTTTTTAAAGGAAGTGATAAAACAAATTGATGAAGGTACAGCAGTGATGTGGAATATATAGATTTTTAGTAAGGCATTTGACAAGGTTCCCCATGGTAGGCCAATTCAGAAAGTCAGAAGGCATGAGATCCAGCGAAATATTCTGTGTGAATTTGGATTGTCTGGCCCACAAAAGATAGAAAGTGACAGTAGATGAGCATATTCTGTGGCTAGGGAGCTGTTCTGGGATCCCTGTTCTTTGTGATTTTCATAAATGACATAGATGAGGAAGTGGAATGGTGTTCAGTAAGTTTGCAGATGACACGAAAGTCGGTGGTGGTGTGATTATTGTAGAAGTTTGTCATACAGTAGGTTACAACTGGACATTGATAGGATGCAGAGCTGGGCTAAGAAATGGCAGGCGGAGTTCAACCCGGAGAAGTGTGAAGTGCTTTCAGGATTCTTAGCAATATGGAGGAACTCAAGAATATTGTGGTTCACATTAGATCCCTCAAAGTTGGCGCACGTTAATAAGGTGGTTAAGAAGGCAGGTGATGCTTTAGCCTTTATTAGTCAAGGGACTGATTTCAAAGTAATGTTGCAGCTCTATAAAGCTCTGGTTAGACCATACTTGGAGTGTTGTATCTAGTTCTGCTCACCTCATTATAGAAGAATTATAGAAGATTTAGAGAGGTTGCAGAGGAGATTTATCAGAATTCTGCTCAGATTAGAAACCATGTCTTATGAGCTAGAGCTTTTCTCTCTGGAGTGAAGGAAGATGAGAGCTGGCTTGATAGAGGTGCATAAGACAATAAGAAGTGTTAATAGAAAAGACAGCCCGTGCCTTTTTCCTAGAGCGCAATAGTTAATAGGAATGGCATAATTGTAATGTGATTGAAAGAAAATATAGGGAAATGTCAGGCTATTCTTTTCTTTTCACACAGAATGTGGTAAGTGTATGGAACACATTGCCGGGGCTGTCAGTGCAGATAGATACATCAGTGACATTTAAAAGACTCTTAGATAGGCATATGGATGAAAGAAAAATGGAGGGCTTTGTGGGAAGGAAGGGTTAGAGTGATCTTGGAGCAGGTTAAAATGTCAGCACAACATTATGGGCTGAAGGGCCTGTAGTGTACTGTATTGTTCTATGTTTTATTTAATGTATTACCATCAATAAATTGTGTCTTCCTCTTTAAAAGTATAGAACAGGGTTCATTTTTTCATAAGCTAATTAATTGGCTATTAATGGACAGTTAAGGCAACCAATTGTGCTAAATATAACTTGACCTTGACACATTGCCAGCTCAGTGGAATCAAAGCCTGTTGTTAACAAAAGTAATCAACATAATAGACGCATCTGCAAAGTGTTTCCAGAAATACAGTGATGTTTTAATCATTATAAGGATATTTCCAGATGCTCTGTTTACAGGACTATATCTGACTCTAATATCCGATTCAATACAGGGTCCTAAACTTTGTCAGTTAATTATTTAAGCATCCTTCTCAACATTAACGAAGCTGATGTAGTACTCTTGGGATGTACTACACAAACTTGATACTAGTGTGAAGTTAGTGAATTGGGAAGCTTTTAAAAATCAACAGAAGTCATCTGAAAGAACCACGAGCAGAGAAAAGATGCAATATGAAGAGAAACTAGGCAATAATACAAAAGAAGATACCAAAAGTTTTTTTTCAAATATATAAAGATTAAGAGAGGATAGAGTGGATATAAGTCTGCTGGAAAATGATGCTGGAGAGGTAGTCAACTGGCCAGGCAGCATCTATGGAAAGAGTAAACAGTCAACACTTCAGGAAACGTCGAGTGTTTACTCTTTTCCATAGATGCTGCCTGACCTGCTGAGTTCCTCCAGCATTTTGTGTGTGTTGCTTGGATTTTCAGCATTTGCAGATTTTCTTATGTCTGCAGAGGAAGAAATGGCGGATGAACTAAATAATTATTTTACTTCAGTCTTCACTATGGAGGACATTAGCTGTATGCCGGAAATTCAAGATTGTCAGGGGGCAGAAGTCAGTGCTGTTGCAGTCACTAAGGAGAAAAAGCTTTGGAAGATGAAAGGTCTAAAGGTAAATAAAACACCTGACCAGATGGACGACACCCCAGGGTTCTGAAAGAGATAGCTGAAGATATTGTAGAGGATTAATGATCTTTCAAGAATCATTAGATTCTGGAATGGTTCCAGAGGACTGGAAAATTGCAAATGTCACTTCACTCTTTAAGAATGGAGGGAGGCAGAAGAGAGGAACTAATGGGCCAGTTAACCTGATATCGGATATTGGGAAGTTGTTGAAGTCCATTATTAAGGGTGAGGTTTCTGGGTACTTAAAGGCATAAAGGCAGCATGGTTTCCTTAAGAGGCAATCTTGCCTGACAAGTCTGTTGGAATTTTTTGAGGAAATAAAAAGCAGGACAGATGAGAATCATGGATGTTGTTGACTTGGATTTTCAGAAGACCTTTGACAAGATGCCACACATGAGGCTGCATAACAAAAGCCCAATGTATTGCAGGAAATATATAAGCTTGGACAGAAGATTGGCTGACCGGCAGGAGGCTAAAAGTGGGAATGAAGGGGGCCTATTCTGGTTGGCTGTCGGTGAGTAGTGGCGTTCTGCAGAGGGCAGTGTTGGGACCATTTCTTTTCACACTATATGTGAATGATTTGGATGACGGAATTGGTGGCTCTTTGGCCAAGCTTGTGGATGTACAAAGATAGGTGGAGGGGCAAGTAGTGTCGAGGAAGCAGGGAGTCTGCAAAAGAACTTTTATTGGGAGAATGAGCAAAGAAGTGACAGATGGAATATGCATATCAATGTGTACGGTCATCCACTTTAGTAGAAGGAAAAAGGCATAGAATTTTCTAAACAGGGAGAAAATTCAAAAATCAGAGGGGCAATGGGACTTGGGAATCCTTGTGCAGGAATCGTAGAGGTTAATTTGCAAGGTGCGGAAGGCAAATGCAATGCTAACTTTCATTTCAAGAGGACTAGCATATAATAGCAAGGACACAATGCTGAGGCTTTATAAGGCATTGGTCAGACCACTCGGAGTATTATGAGCAATTTTGGGTTCCTTATCTAAAAAAATGTTCTGGCATTGGAGACAGCCCATTAGAGGTTCACATGAATGATTCTGGGAATGAAAGAGTTAACATATGAGGAGTGTTTGTTGGCTCTGGGCCTGTACTCACTGGAGTTTAGAAGAATGAGGGGGCATCTCATTGAAACCTATTGAATTTTTAAAGGCCAAGATAGAGTGGATGTGGAGAGGATGCTTCCTATAGCAAGTGAGTCCAGGACCAGAGAGCCCAGCCTCAGACGAGGGGGACATCCACTTAGAACAGAGATGAAGAGGAATTTCTTTAACCAGAGGGTGGTAAATAAATGGAATTCATTGCCACATGTGGATGTGAAGGCTATGTCATTGAATACATTTAAAATAGGTGTTGACAGGATCTTGTTTAGTCAGGGCATGAAAGGTTATGAGGGAAAAGGCAGGAGCATGGGGTTGAGAGGGATAATAAATCAGCCAAGATGGAATGGCGGAACGGACTGGATCGGCTGTATAGCCTGAAATCCTGCTCCTACATCTGTGGTCTTATATTTAGGTCATAATTGTTCTTGAAGCCAAATCAACAGTTTATTTGGCTGGGCAGAATCAAATCACCTCAGGTGGTGGTACCACTGTCTTGGAGTTAATAAATGATGTGAAAAGCACATGCACCCCATTCAGAAGACCAATGTACTGAAAATTTAAAGACCATGAACTGAGACTGAAAATAAAGATCAAAGTGGAGGAAGCTGCAAAATTAACAACTACAAGTTGCCAGGTGATACCTGCTGATATCTGCAGGTGGAAAGTGGGTGGGTGGGTGAGTGGGTGCTGGAGTATGGATGAAGTAAGAAGCTGGGAGGTGATAGGTGGAAGAGGTAAAGGGCTAAAGAATATGATGGAAGAGGACAATGGACCATGGAAGAAAGAAAAGGAAGAGGGGAACCAGAGCATAGAGCGCAATCAAGGACGATGATAAAGATGATTACGCTCTACATCAAGCTATCAAAGATCATGTCAAGCTTGGTTTTACCATAAAACCAGGATGAACCAAAAGGGTCAGATGAGTTACGCTCACAGATCTCGATTTTGCAGATGACATAGTCCTGCTCTCTGACCAGATGGAGGAAGCACAGCAGCTACTGACAAAAGTGGAAATTGAGTGCAATAAAGTTGGACTTCACCTAAATGCTAAAAAGACAGAGTACATGGCGTTTAACTGCAACGAAGGTACTCTCAAGAGCGTAAAGAATGATACCATTAAGAAAGTCTTTGACTTCAAGTACCTCAGGTCAAGAATGATGAGTTCGGAGAAGGACATAAAGATACGGAGGGTGCTGGCGTGGAGGGCTATGAACGACATAAAGGAAATCTGGAAGTCAAACCTGAACAGAGGGCTTAAAAAGAAGATCTTCATAGCAGTCATACAGTCCATTCTCACGTACGGATGTGAGACGTGGACACTCACCAAGACTATGCGAAAGTCTCTAGATGGTTGCTGTACATGAATGCTCCAGATGGCTCTTGACATGAGTTGGCAACAGCACATGATGAACGTCGAGCTCTATGACGACCTACCGATGCTCATCACTAAAATCGAGGTGAGAAGACTGCAACTAGCGAGGCACTGTCTACGCCACCCCGAGCTACCTGCCAGCCTAGTCATCATATGGGAGCCCAAGCACGGGAGGATGAACCCTGGGCACCCTCCCAAAACTATGGTCAACACGCTCCTAGAAGACAGCAGCGCTGCTAATGTAGATGAACTGAACACACTGATGAGGGAGAGGGAGAAGTGGAGAGCCCGTTATCATGCCCGACGCCGGCCCCCTAGGCCTGAGTCGACGTAGTAGTAGTAGGAACCAGAGGGATGAGTTGGGCAGCTGAGGGGAAGGGAAGGGGTGAGAGGGTAAATAGTATGGAGCATGGAAGAAGGGAAAAGGGTGGAATGGAGAGTAACTACCATAAGATGGAGAAATCAATGTCTATGCCATGAGTTTGGAAGCTACCCAGGCAGAATATGATGTGTTACTTCTTCAACCTGAGTGTGGCCTTATCGTGGCAGGAGAGGAGGTCATGGGCAGACACATCAGAATGGGAACGTGAAGTCAAATTGAAATAAGTAGCCACCAGGAGATCGTGTCTTTTGCGGCAGATGGATCATAGGTACTTGACCAAGTGGTCCATCACTTTTCTTTGTCTAGCATCTGATGTATGGGTCCTACAGGTGCCAATTTGCTTTGAATGAGGAATTTGCAGCGCATATACATATACAGTGAGTGTCACCGCCTCCATGTCAGGAAGGGTGCTAGCATATTTACCATTACTCCCGCCTGAAATACAGAGCAGACAGATCAGCATGTCGATCAGTAAGCCACAGAGATACAACACCATGCCTGCCACACTAGAACTCATAGTTGCAGCTAACAAGATGTGTTGTATAAACAGAGGGTCAAACCTTCAACTAGGGCTGTTGTACCTCTGCACCGAGGGAATGGAAGTGAACCAAGGGGCGTGAATGTACTTCCTTTTGTCAAAAATGACTGCATTCACAATCTCATTACTGCCACTCTGCTGGTGCCTATCAAGATTTAAGATTCCAATTTATTTACCATGTGCCCATCAAAACATACAGAGAAATGTGCCGTTTGCTTTAACAACCAACACACGAGTGTGCTGGAATCTGCCCACTAGCATCATCACACGTTCCAGTGCCAACATATCAGACTTGACAGAACATCAAAGGACATGATGAAACAACACAAGCAAAAAAATCAGCATCAAGCATAACAAGCCCCGTTCCTCCCTCTCAGCCACACACCTACTGTACATGGTTCTCTAAACCACTTCCTTCAACCTTCAGCCTCCAGCAAACTTGGGCTCGCAGACATTGGGCTTCGACTTCCCCAGCAGACTTGCAGTGATTCACAGACTTGGAGCTCTGACCAACGGACCTTGACTTCTGGATTTCCAATCCTACCCTTGGGCTTCGATCCTTGGCCTTGAACCCCAGGAAGACTAGGCCTTGAACTCTAGACTTGCCACTGACTGGAACCCAAACACAGCCTAAAACACCAGCCTCACTGATTCATGAACCCAGGGGATCGTTAGACTTCATTTCTCCTGCCTGCACAGAACTCCGATTCTGGAACCCCCCTGCAACTCACTGACCCTAGGGGAGGGCCACCAGCCCTTGTCCATGGACTGACATCTGATAATCATTGCCTCACATCAACATCGCTTCAAACACAGAGCAAATTTCTCCACATCCCTGTTCCTAAACCTTAAACTGGCCCCTAAATCTCTCTGTCTGCAAAACCATCCCAGGCTTTCCTTAACTGAAAGGTCAGCAGTCTTCATCCAGCCATGCTGCACTCTGTAGGGCAGCTTTGCAGAGAAGCTGTAGAGCTGGCAAAGGCACAGGGGAGGATGAAAGAAAACGGGTTGAAATTTGATGTATCAATTCAATTTAGAATTTTGTAATTCCTTTTAATTTGCCAAGGTGAATTTCCTGATCAGCAGCAAAAAGAAGGTAAAAGGGAACTCTTATGAAATTGAGTATTAGGTTTATATTTATAGAAATCTTGACAGATAGTATAATCTATGTAAAGCTTTCTGTAAAATACTTTGTTGGGATGCAAAACACCAAGAGACAAGTCTGAAAGGTGCATGAAAGATCACCCAAGTTTACAAAGAACAGTCACAGCCGATTTTGCTAAATTACAAGTTCCTTTGAGAGCTGAATGCAAACATCAGGGATGGAATAATAGCAATAAATGATAGCAAAGAGGTTCAGCATACTTTCCCACCCACACCACCGCAAGGACGTTTCATTCAAGAATAATCATCTCCCAGGGAACAAGCTCCAACTGACAGTCATACATAGTAATCAAAAATTAGTCTTTGCTGGACTTCCCCTTTGTTCTTTAAACAGAGATAAGGCAATTGGTGATTTTGGTAATGTTAAAAGGTTTCAAAGAATTTTTGAACAAGTAAAACAAAATATTTCATGATTTATTGATTGACCAACTTAGCAGTGACATACTAAATTTTTAATTTTTGCTTTTTATCAGTCTTCTAATTTGTTCACATGATCCTCATTGTGCCTTGACTCCCAGACATGTGAGACGAAAGGTAGGACATATTATGCAACAAGTAATAGGTATTTATTAGTTGATAGCAAGTAGTTAATGGGTTTGTTTATGCATGACTGTCATTTGGAAGCCCTTCCTATTTGGATAGGAATTGTGACTCAGACTGATCCTTAACAAAAGGAAAATCTATCCTTTTAAGTAGACACTACAAGAATTAAAGTACTGGCCAAACTGTGCTCATGTTACACCGTTTATCTGACAGTCAATTAAACCTCCTTTGAAAAACGAAAAAGCAGATGCAATTATACACCCCGCAGAAGCCTTACAGATGTGCACAGGTATCTGATTAATACTCGAAAATATGCAAAACCCTGACAAGTTCAGAATCAGAATTAGAATGAGAATCAAAATCAGGTTTAATATCACTGGCATATGTCATGAAATATGTTGTTTTGCGGCAGCAGTACAATGCAATACATAATAAAACAAAACTGTAAATTACAGTTATATATATATATATACATACATATAGACATGTATAAAATTCCTACAATACTTCTTGCATTGACATCTACACAGCTCTGAACATTACTCCCAATGTGCTCAACCTTTTGATTCCTGACTTTGTATGTTGGCTTAATAACACCTTTCTTCTAATCACTCCTTAGTTATTCTGGTGCTCTGGTTCCCACTCCCCTGCAATTCTATTTTAACCCCTGTTCCCCCATGCTGCACTAATAGAAGCCTTCCCACTACGATATTAATACACCGCCAGGTGATGGGACTTTCCAAAGTGCAGGCATGGGATGGCATGTTAAGCATTCTTGATGGTAGTATAATAGTGGTCAAGTGTGTATGGGTCTTTGCCCCACTGACCCCCCATTGCCTAGGGTGAGTAGCCGTCAACCCCGCCAAACAGTGCAATTGCTTTGGTGCGGATAAGGTGCGAGTGGCCCAATGATCAGCCACGACACAAATATGAAACAATATACAAAGTGCAAGTAAAGAATTATACTTTATAGCAAATTTTTGGTGTTGGGTTAGTAGAAACAAGTACAAGAAAAGGCAACACATAAGTAACTTATCAGTCTTGTGCACATAATATTTTAATACATTGGAGCTCTTGCCTCCAATTCCAACCACAACGTCCTTCCTAGACTCCGGCCACCCTCCGAACCCCCAAGGTCCGGTGTCCGCTGCCTGGGCACTGCCATCCGTTCCTCACACGTCCATCCTCTCTGCTCGCCTCTTGAAAAAACCTGTGTTCCTCAACTCAGCACATATATACAAGATAACAGAACATGACTTCCATTGGCTAACAAATGAATACAATTTCCATTATCTCCCTGTATAACCCAAACATTGCAGTAACAGAGAACCCCTTGCTCAGCAGTTAACAGTACGAGAAGCCATTTTAATATAACACTTCAGAGAAGCCATTTTGGTAATAAGTGATCCACAGTTAACAGTCCACCTAGTATGGTGAGAGCCCTACAAGTGTATTGGCTCCTCTGATTCTACAGGTGATAGGTTGGTGACTTCCTGAAGCTGGTCTGATTGAAAACTCGTGCAATGATAGGGAAGGCATCAGGGTACACTGTTTCATGACTGCTAGTCATGGTGCTCAACTCCTCCAGTGCCTTCCTGATGTTAGCCTGAGGTGGAATTTACCCTGCTGGGTGATGGTGGAAAACTCCCTCCACAGATAAAATGGATGACAATTGACCACTAGATGTTCCAGGCTGGATGAGCAGGATTGAGACAGAGCCGTCACATCTGTGGACCACGATGAGTTAACCGTGAATTATACTCCCCCTCCTCTAGCTTTAAAAGACTCAACTGACCTGTCTTTACAGTGAATGGTGAAGCCATTGGGCTACAGCGCTGCATCTGAAATGGCAGGGATTAGACATGTTTCCATGAAGCAAAGTATACAGCAGTCCCTGATGTCCCTCTTGTATTTCAAGCTTGCTCTGAGGCCTTCAGTTTTATTTTCCAGGGACAGCACATTCTCCAGCATGATGGTCGGGAGAGGAAGTCTAAGACCTCTCCATTTCGATTGTACCTGCTGCCCAGTGTGCCTTCCTCATTTCTGTTTTCGTAAAGGGGTACTGTCTGTCGTCCGGGGTCCATCGATTTTGAGGATTAATAGATTTTTTAAACATCTTAAGCAAATTTACTGAAGTACCATGGACTGTGAATTTCAGCTCCTCTTGAGAGGCACCACCTCCTTGTTATGGTGGAGAGGCTTCTGTCATCCTGAGAACCTGCGAGCAATGCTGTCTGCAGCTTAGCTCCTCGTAGGGTCACCCATGGCAGTAAGGGTGGGGGGGGGTTGTGGGAAGCGCGGTACAACCAAGACTTCAACGGTAGAGCAGGCAGAAGATGGAGGTAAATTAGAGTCCGCAGGATCTCGAAAATATGAGAACCACCGCAACAGCTGTGAAGGCAGAGGAAGGCTGCAGCTGAAATAACCCCAATCATCTTGGTCTCCATGCCATTGGATCCTGGCCTTTTCTGTCAAGGCATGCATGATGGCTGCCTGTGCATCAATCTTCCCATGTTAACAGACCTCACGCACAGCCATTTTTCCTGGTTCAGTCATCCGATCAACCAGCTTGGACAAAGCCCTGTGGTGATCAGGAAGTGGTGACAGGGCGGTGAAGTCTGGGAGCTCCCAGCTACAACCTGACATACAGATGATGGGTGTTGGATACAGACGTCTAGCTCTTGGACTGAGGCAGTTAGAGCTTTTTGAACAGGGCAGGACCTGCTCTGCCTACCCCACATGGGAAAGGGGCTAAAAACGGGGCCCTAAAAATAGCCTGCCTCCTCATTCCTGCCTGGATTACCAAGTCCAATGGGATAACCAAACTACAGTCTGAAACAAAAGCATACGAACTTTGAAGCCTGGAATGTGCGGACACTTATGGACAGCGAAACCAGTAATCATCCTGAAAGACGTACGGTCGTCATCTCAAGAGAGCTGAGAATTTTCCAAATTGGCCTTGCTGCCCTCTCTGAAATGCGATCGACCAAGAAAGGACAATTGAAGAAGGAGAAAGGCGGATGCACCTTTTTCTGGAAGGGGAAATCAGCAGATGAATCCAGAATCCACAGAGTTGGATTCACCAAAAAGAACAGCATCATCAGTCACCTCTCTGAATTGCCACTTGGTATCGATGAATGCCTCATGACCATGCACCTTCAGATCGCTAACAACCAAATGGCTACAGCTGTGACTGCCCTGTGCTCACCAGATGATGTTAAGGAGACCTTCTACACCAACCTAGAATGCATACTATCAGATATTCCCAAGAAAAATAAGATCATTCTTCTTGAAGATCTCAGTGCTAGAGTTGGCATGGACAGTGACTCCTGGAAAGGCACAATTGGGAAGGAAGGTGTTGGTAACATATAAACATAGAAAACCTACAGCACAATACAGGCCCTTTGGCCCACAAAGTTGTGCTGAACATGTCCCTACCTTAGAAATTACTAGACTTACCCATAGCCCTCTATTTTTCTAAGTTCCAGGTACCTATCCAAAAGTCTCTTAAAAGACCCTATCGTATCCACCTCCACCACTGTTGCCGGCAGCCCTTTCCATGAACTCACCACTCTCTGAGTAAAAAACTTTCCCCTGACATCTCCTCTGTACCTACTCCCCAGCACTGTAAACCTATGTCCTCTTGTGGCAACCATTTCAGCCCTGGGAAAAAGCCTCTGACTATCCACACGATCAATGCCTCTCATCATCTTATACACCTCTATCATGTCACCTCTCATGCTCCGTCGCTCCAAGGAGAAAAGGCCGAGTTCACTCAACCTGTTTTCATAAGGCATGCTCCCCAATCCAGGCAACATCCTTGTAAATCTCCTCTGCACCCTTTCTATGGCTTCCACATCCTTCCTGTAGTGAGGTGACCAGAACTGAGCACTGTACTCCAAGTGGGGTCTGACCAGGGTCCTATATAGCTGCAACATTACCTCTCAACTCCTAAATTCAATCCCACGATTGATGAAGGCCAATGCACCGTATGCCTTCTTAACCACAGAGTCAATCTACGCAGCTGCTTTGAGTGTCCTATGGACTTGGACCCCAAAATCCCTCTGATCCTCCACACTGCCAAGAGTCTTACCATTAATGCTATATTCTGCCATTATATTTGACCCACCAAAATGACCACTTCATACTTATCTGGGTTGAAATCCATCTGCCACTCTCAGCCCAGTTTTGCATCCTATCAATGCCCCACTGTAACCTCTGACAGCCCTCCACACTATCCACAACACCTCCAAACTTTGTGTCATCAGCAAACTTACTAACCCATCCCTCCACTTCCTCATCCAGGTCATTTATAAAAATCACGAAGAGTAAGATCAACTCCAGTGGAGTGCTCTTACTCTCCAAGTGTGCTGAACATGACCTGACCATCACCAACACCCTGTTCCACCAGAGAAGTAAGGTGAGAACTTTGTGGATCCATCCCAGTTCATAGACGTGGCATCTTATAGATTATGCTGTTATTCAGAGGAAGGATCACAGAGTCATAAAGAATACAAGAGCCATAATCAGTGCCAATGATGGATGGACAGTCCATTGGCTTACTCACTCACAAATTGACCATCAAAATCATGCGGAAGAGTAGAATGCAAAAGAAGCTGAGCAGTCCCAGGTTCAACATCGAGAGCCTAAAAGACACAGTGAAGGTACAACATCTCCAGGCTGCCCTTTCTGAAAGACTCACAAAGCAGCATCCGAAGTGCATTCAAGCACACTGGACCACACTGAAGACCACCATTCTTGATATTTGTAGAAACATCATTGGATATAAGACCAGGAATAAAGATTGGGTTGATGAAAATGACAATGAAATAGAAGAGCTAATCAACAACACGGAAAGTTTTCTATGGCAGGCAGAAGGACATCAACTGCAAGGCAAACAGAAAAGCCCACTCCAAAACTAAGCCAGTAATCCAGCATAGAGTAAGGGAAATAAAGACACAGCGGTGGACTGAGAGGGCCATAGACATACAGCAGTTGCTGACTCTGGTGATATCTGGGGTTTCTTTATTGCCAGTAAGGCAGTGAATGACCCAAGCCATCGTGGCCTAAAGCCCCTTCACTCCAAAGATGGCCAAAGGCTTCTAAAGGATAATGATGCCATTAATTCTCGATGGAAGGAACACCTTCAGAAGCTACTTAATCATAACATCATTGTTGACATTGAAGTCACCAACAAGATCGCACAATGAGCCATGAAGGAGGATATGACTAAGCCTCCTAGTATCAAAGAAGTGAAGAATGCTTGCAAAAAACTGAGGGACACCAAGGCCACTGGGCCTGATGGAATTCCAGCAGAAATCCCTAAGGAAGGTAGCACAGAACTCTTAAATCATTTTCATGACATGCTTGTCAAAATCTGGGACCAGGAGAAGATTCCAGCTGAACTTAGGGTCGCCCTGATTGTCACACTCTTCAAAAAGGGTGACAAAGCTGACTGCAGAAATTATAGTGGCATCTCCCTCCTCTCTATAACAGGAAAGTTGCTCACCCAAATGTTACGTTATTGCCTTTCATCTCTGGCAGATGATCTCTGGCCTGAGTCTCAGTGTGGCTTTCGTCCAGCCAGAGGAACATCTGACATGATTTTTAAAACATGTCATTTGCAGGAGAAAGCCCAGGAGCAAAATCTCCCACTTTATATGGCCTTCATAGACCTTTCGAAAGCATTTAACTCTCTAAATTGTCCTGCCCTTTGGCATGTACTGTACAAAATCAGCGTCTGGAGAAATACCTCAAGATCCCACAATGACATGAGTGCAACAGTCATCAGCAGCAATGGGTCTGAAACAGCACCCTTTTTTGAGACCACGATCAAACAGGACTGCATCATTGCCCCAACTCTGTTTGCCATTTTCATTGCAACCATTCTTCACCTCACAGGCTGAGACCTTCCACAAGGAGTCCAGATGCTGTATAGGACAGATGGGCGGTGGGGGGGGGGTGCAGGGGAAGGTTCATTAACCTTAACATGTTCAAGCAAAGAGCAAGGTATCAACTACTTCTATCATGGAGCTCCAGTATGCAGATGACAACCCCATGGTAGCTCACTCTGAGGAGGATCTGCAGTGCATAATGGATGCACAATGCCAGGATGTACAGGCACCTGAGACTTGATCCAAACATCAAGAAAACCCAAGTCCTGCACCATCCTGCTCCATATCAAGCTCCTAAACCCCCAACCATCCAAGTTGACAGCATCCCTTTGGAGAAGACTGATCATTTCCCATATCTTGGCAGCCTTCTTTCTTCAAGAACCAACATTGACCTTGAAATACATTGCAGAATAGGTTTTGCGAGTGGAGCTTTTGCCAGGCCGATAAAGAAGATTTTTGAAGATCGGGTTATCAGGACCAACACTAAGCTTCTGGTCTATAAAGCTATAGTCCTCCCCTCCTTGCTATATGGGGCAGAGTCATGGACAACATACAGCAGGAACATAAAATCCCGAGAAAGATGCCTCCAAAGGACTCTGAGAGTTAGCTGGAAGAACAGGCGTATTAGCTCCAGTATCCTGGAGGAAGCTAACATTAACTCCATAGTCACAATCGTGACTCAACACCAATTGCAAAGGGTCGGCCACATCATCCGTATGTCTGACTCCCACCTCCCTAAACAACTCCTGTTCGGCCAACTCAAGGATGCAAAGTGCACTCCTGGAGGGCAGAGAAAGAGGTTCAAGGGCAATACCAAGACCCACCTGAAGAAGCGCAACATCAATCTGAATGGGAGGGAGAAATTGGCACAGGATAGGGAAAACTGGAGAATGACTTTCTATGAGAGGACTGCACAGCTCGGAGAATACCACCACCGTGCCACTTCAACATAAGGAGAGACTGGGAAAGGCCAAACCAGCTACAGCCACCATCACTTCAACGACCTACACCTGCCAACTCTGCAATAGGACTTGAGGATCACAGATCGGCCTCTTTAGTCATCTCGAGACCCACAAGTGACCAGATCAACCACCAGGAGAAAAAACATACCTTGACTACAAGTGATCGCTGATGACGATGATGGAATTTCAGTTTTAAAAGTCCTGAACAGTAACGTTTGATGATTCCCATCGAAGCTGCAGAAAAAGAATCACCACTTATCAACATTGGCTACAGTATATCTATCTTTGAATATGTGAATTCCCCACAAACATTTGGCAAATTGTCTCACTGAATTACCCAAGTCATTGAGGTATAATAAAAGTTTAGGATGTACTGGTAGGTGTGCATTTTTCCTTAATCGATAGTTAAGCATAAAGATGAAAAAACATTTTGCTTACCTTTGCAAATTAAAAAGCTGGGTAAGCTAGAGGCTTTTAAAGGGCAGATACTTGTTATTAAAGGGATTTTTGCTTTATACCAAGAATTCATACTTGTTACTGAACCTGCATAATTACTTGGCAGGCAAAATGTGTTTTTCTTTGAGGGAACAGAGGAAATCTTAGTATTGAATTGATTTAGTACTTGTTGAAAGAGGTTCAAAAAAGGAAGGGAGGGGAGGATTTATTGGAGTGGAAAGCCATCCATGCATGAAAGGATGTTTTTAAATTCAAGAGCTGTCTGGCTCCTACACCATTTTTAATCTTGGTTCTCTCCAGCTCCCATGCTGTTTTAACCTCAAGAGTATTCAGCTTCACATACACTTTGTTAGATTTAAAGGGCATGTGTATCTTGCACTGTTTATAAACTGAGAGAACCTCTGTGTATTGCACCATTGTTCAATTCAGGTCACCTTTCTATCATATTTTGTTCTTAAGCTCAATGAACATAGTCTCCCATGTTGTTTTTAAATTTAGGGGCACCAGTCTTCTACATCATTTTGAAACTCGGGGACCCCTGATAACTATGCTGTTCGTAAAACTAGAGTGGACCCTGTCTCTTGTATCTCTTTTATGCTCAGAACCCCTGTTTCTCACACTGTTGTAAATTAAGATTGTGATGGGGCCCTGATGAAGGATCTCAACCCAAAATATCAACTGCTCATTCTCCTCTCCAGATTCTGCCTGACTTGCTGAGTTCCTCCGGTATTTTGTATGTTGCTTAAGAAATTCCAGCATCTGCAGATTACAATATTGAATGGCCCACTTCACCTTGTGTTATCATTCAAGCAAGAGACGTTCGGACAATTCCTACTTTTCAATACAAAGTTCAGGGCATGGAATGAGAAGATGCACGTAGGCAGCAATCTACACTGTGACCATTACGCCACCTAATGCTCTGCTAACTCTGGCAGCCTGGCCTCAAAACAAAGGCGGCAACAGGACCCACAACCCAGAATTTCCAAGGACCCTGGAAAAAAAGCTCTTCTCAAATAGTGCCTCACCTAGCAATCCCAAACCAACAGAAGCCACAGAGTGACCATAATTAATGCCTTGAAGAGATCCTTGCTCCATCAAGCTTGCTGAAGGAGTGGATCTAATCCACTGGACAAATGGTAAGCTGTTCAGCCTTCATGATCTACATTGTAGATCATGGCCACTATCATCTGCCCAATGGTGATATTGTTTCCATATTCTGAGGTTGAGATCCAGATTGAATTAAACAAGAGAATGGGTCTTGCACCTAAAATGTATTCAAGTTTCTTCTACCATCCTGCCCAATTGCTCAGCACTATGCTCAGTGAATAAAGGACCCAGACATAAGGAAAAATTTCAGGGGAACATGACAAGAAACTTCTTCACTCAGAGGATCGTGAGAGTGTGGTACAGTTGCCAGCACAAGTGGTGCATGCAAGCTCAATTTCAATGCTTAAGAGAAGTTTGGACAGGTGCATGGAAGGTAGGGGTATGGAGAGCTATGGTCCTGGTGGGGGTCGATGGGAACAGGCAGTTTAAGTGGCTCAGCACAGACTAGGTGGGCCGAAGGGCCTGTTTCTGTGCTGTATTTTTCTATGACTCGTGTTGAAATTCACCATGACAGACTTCTGTATCAGTACAATCTTTGACGTCTGAGGGAGATGAAGACTGCAGTCCTGGACAGAGCTCATGGAGTATCAGGCAGAAGTGATCCCTGTCCTCCCATTTCCTTTGTAGTAATGGACTATTTACAGTAGGCACCTCAATGAACTTAAGGAATACCATTTCTGAAAAATCTTCCCAAGTACACTAATAGGATTTTGCCAACAGCCCTGGTTTTGAATCTCCAATTACAATGTTTGCATTTTAACCCTGAAGCAGACGTTCTGTTCTGAGCGGCATCACTACCAGAGTTTATCAGATGGATTGAAGAAATACTTCAAGGATGTTCTTGAGTTTTCCTTGAAGTAGAGTCATTTTCCCACAATTTTGTGAGAAGCTATGTCTTCACAGTGGTTAGCGGAAGCTGCCACAGCTTGGAGCATTTCGGAGTTCAGGGTTGAATTCCAGCATCCTCCGCGAGGAGGTTGTATATGCTCCCTGTGAACCATGTGTGTTTCCTCTGGGTGCTCTGGTTTCCTCCCACAGTCCACAGACCGGTGAGTAGTTTAATTTGTCATTGTGAATTGCCCTGTGATTAAGATAGTGTTAAGACCATAAAACCATAGGATATAGGAGCTGAATTAGGCCATTTGACCCATTGAGTCACACCGTACTTCATCATGGCTGATCTATTTCCCTCTCAGCCCCAATCTCCTGCCGTTTCTCCGTATCCCTCCATGCCCTGACTCATGAAGAATCTATCAATCTCTGCCTTAAATATACCCAATAACTTGGCATCCACGGCTACCAGTGACAATAAATTCCACAGATTCATCATTCCCCGGCTCAAGAAATTCGGCCTCATCTCTGTTCTAACTGGATGTCCCTCTAACCTGAGGCAGTGTCCTCTGGTCTTAGACTCCCCATTAGGAATCACCCTCTCCACATCCACTCCATTCAGGCCTTTCAGTATTCAATAGGTTTCAATGAGGGCCATCAAATGCTCCTCATATGATAAGCCTTTCAATCCCAGAACCATTTCTGTGAACTTGCTTTGAACTCCCTCCAATGTCAGCACATCCCTCTTAGATAAGGGACACAAAGCTGCTCGAAGCCTTACCGGTGCCTATAAAGCCTCAACATTACATCCTTGCTTTTATACTCCAGTTCTCTCGCATTTTTCTTCCTCACCACCGACTCAACCTGCAAGTTAACCTTTAGGGATCCTGCCCAAGGCCTCTCAAGCCCCCTTGTACCTCAGATTTTTGAATTTTCTCTCCATTTAGGTGGATTGTTAGACAGCGAAGCTCGGTAAGCCAAAAGGGCCTGTCCCGTGGTGTATCTGTAAATAAAAATAAATAAGACTACTGTTCAAAATGAAGAAAGGCCGTTCAGATTGGCACTGAGTACTTCAAATCCATTTGACAGGAGCAGACTGGAAACGACAGAAGGAGGGCCTTTCCTCCCAAGCTGACCACTTAACCAAAGTCTGCTGGTCCCACATTAGCCTCACAGGTCACTTCAGACCTCATGGAACTGCAGTGAAACCTGGTCATCCCTGACACTAAGGGGAGAAGGAAGAGGAGAAAAAGAGGAAAGGGTGAATAACAAAGGAGAGCTTGCATCAGTGAAGGTTACAGAGCAAGTTAATGACGTGTCCCTGCTTACTTAAGCAAACAAGCTCTGCCAAACAGTTGTGTACTGATGTGATGTGAGCAAGGGGCACATTGCAGCAACATGGAAATAAGTGGAAGTATTTAGAAAATAATTAGATTGAATGTAGAGTTCTACTTTCCAACAGCTCTTTGCCTTTGGCTCCCAATTTAGTCCTGAGGAATCTCAATGCATTATAAATAGTGCATCCAAGATTAAATATCAAATTTCACAACATATGTTTGCCAGCAGCTAAGTTCTGTACTGCTGGCAAAGGCTTGTAAAATAAACACTTTCATAAATACCCAATCCCGTATCTCCTGATCACTTCTTTCCCCCGATTTAGCAAAATGTAAAGGGGAAACAGCAGCTTGGCACTACCGTTCAGGATTGTGTCATATGAGATAATCAGCATGCATGCGACTTGACACACTGCTGAATTAAAGATTAGCCCTGACTCAGGCACCCCGTACAGTAATTCAGATGTTTGAAAAATAGCAGATTTTTTGGTCTTGCCAGCTTGTCACATTTGGAATCAACAAACTAAGAAGAATTTTTAGTATCTTATGCCTAAAATAAATGAGTATGGTCTCCAGTACATTATGCCTAATGGAATCTTTATGTAAGATATTAGTTTTTGAAGACCTGAACAGTGCAAACAAACTGATTTACTTACTTATATTTGAAAATGCATTTTGATAACATCTGAGGATTGATTTGGTAAGAAATTCAATGAATTCACGTGCCCAGTCAAGGTCAGTGAAAACAATACACCTCAAAATCTATATCCCGATAGTTGCATCTTCAACCTAAGGTACGGCTGAAACAGCTACAGCTTCATCACCAGCCATCTTATCATGCAGCTCCAACACAACCTCCACTGCTGCAAACCTCAGTAGCTGCTATTTAACCATGGTGGGGATGTCATAGATGTACAGTTCTTAACACTAACGAACCAACTTCTCTCGCTCATGTGTGTAGGCCATGTGATTAGTAAGCTTGCAGATCAGATGACAAGGTGGTGGTATTGTAGATAGAGAAGAAAGGTTGTCAAATACTACAGCAGGATAAGGATCAGATGCAATGTTCGGCAGAGCACTGGTAGATGGAATTTAATCCTGGCGAGTGTGAAGTGATATACTCAGGGAAGTCAAGTAGAGGTAGGGTGAACAGAATAGATAGTAGGATATTAAGAAACACTGATGAAGACAGAGATGGTCATAGACATAGTCATAGTCATAGTCATAGTCATACTTTATTGATCCCGAGGGAAATTGGTTTTCATTACAGTTGCACCAACCAAGAATAGAGTACAAATAAAGCAATATAAAACCATAAATAATTAAATAGTCATATATAAATGCCAGGGAATAAGTCCAGGACCAGCCTATTGGCTCAGGGTGCCTGACCCTCCAAGGGAGGAGTTGTAAAGTTTGATGGCCACAGGCAGGAATGACTTCCTATGACGCTCTGTGTTTCATCTCGGTGGAATGAGTCTCTGGCTGAATGTACTCCTGTGCCCAGTACATAACCAATACATTATGTAGTGGATGGGAGACATTGTCCAAGATGGCATGCAACTTGGACAGCATCCTCTTTTCAGACACCACCGTCAGAGAGTCCAGTTCCATCCCCACAACATCACTGGCCTTACGAATGAGTTTGTTGATTCTGTTGGTGTCTGCTACCCTCAGCCTGCTGCCCCAGCTCACAACAGCAGACATGATAGCACTGGCCACCACAGACTCGTAGAACATCCTCATCCTCAGATCTTTGATTCAAACCTGTAAGTCCCTGAAAATGGCAACACAGCTAGATAGGGAGGTAAAGAAGGCATATGACATGCTTGCCTTCATAGGTCGTGAGATAGAATATAAAAACTGGGAGGTTATATTGCAGCTTTTCCGAACACTGTTTAGACCTGGAGTTCCCTTCATTGATGGTAGAGGTCCATGGCATAAAACAAGGTTAGGAACCCCTGCATTTGGAGTATTGTGAGCAGTTCAGGTTTCTACACTACAGGAAGGATGTGGTTGCACTGCAGATGGTGCAGAGGAGATTCATCTGGATTGGAGTACTTTAGTTACGGAGATAGATTGAATAAAATTAGCTTGTTTTACCTGAAGCAAAGGAGACTGAGGAGTGAGCTAATAGACGTACATAAAATTATATGAGGCATAGACAGCATAGGTAGCTACAATCTGTTTCCCATGGCAGGGGTGCCAAAAACAAGAGTACATTGGCTTAAACTGAGAAGGAGTTTTAAAGGAAATCTGAGGGCTATATTTTTTTCCACAGAAAATGCTTGATATCTGGAATCTGCTATTGCAGGATGTTGTAGAATCAGATATAATCAGTACATTTAAGAGACATTTAGGTTGGCAAGATTAGCAATGTATGGAAGGATATAAACTTCATGCAGACAAATTGGACTAGTGTAGATGGGTATATAGGAGAGAAGATTAAACATCTGGTTGAATGGTGCCATAACAATCTCTTACACAACAGAACCAAAGATCAGGATTTCAACTACAGGAGGACGAAGCTGAAGGTTCATTAAGTCATCATTCAGAGATTGGAGGGGGAAAGAGTCAGGAATGATAAATTCCTCACCATTATCATGTCAGATGATCTGCCCTGGGGCGATCTCAAAGAAAGCACAATAGCATCTTGACTTTCTTAGATTTTTGCCTAGATTTGGCATGTCATCTAAAACTTTGTCAAACTTCTATTGATGCACGGTCTCCTGACTAGTTGTATCAAGGTCTGAAATAGAAATATTAGTGCCCAGGGATGCAAAAGTCTGCAGTCCAGTCCATCACAGGCAAGGTCCTCCCCGCCATAGAGTACATTTACATGGAGCACTGCTACAGGAAAGCAGCATCCATCATCAAGGACCACCACCATCCAGGCCATGCGTCTTCTTGATACTATCATTGGGGAGGAGGAACAGGAGCCTTAGTGTGGAGGATTTCTTGTCAGTCAATGTTACAGAACTGCAGCTCAACACACTGTATACTTTATTGTAACAAGGAAAAGTTAATCTCAACCCTACCCAATGGACAAGGTTAGAGACCAAAGGTAAGTTCTTCATTCCCATTACCCCAGTTGCAGCTGAGCAGTGCAGGACATAATCATGAGATGAAATTTAATCCAAAACCTATGGTCAGAATTACAAGAAAAACTCCGAGTTTCCAATTGCATGTCACTTTAATTCTAAATCTTTTTTCCACTTTGGCCACTCCATCTGACCTTCCACCCTGCTTAAGTGAAGCTCGCAATAAGCTCAAAGAACAGTACTTCAGCTTCCAACTTGGCACGTGACAGAATTTAGAAGTCAAACTGAATTTACTAATTTCAAGTCATCAACTCTCGCAGACCCGTGTCTCACATTTCTCTCTCCTCTTCTTGTATTTCAGATATCAGATTGTCCTTACCTGTTTACAGCTCCTCCAAATGTATCTGTTGTTACTCGACTGACTTTACTGCTCGCTTCTGCCAGCACCGCCATGGACTGTGTCATTCAGTCACACTGTCACACTGTTCTGCCTGCCCCTGCCTACACCCACCCACATGTCTGTGCAGCTGTAAACTTGCATCATCTCCAACATTCTCCAGTTCTGATCAAAGCACATCAGCCTGAAAATTTGACTCTGTTTCTCTCTTCAAAGGAGCTGGTTGAACTGTTGAGGATCTCCAGTACTCTATAGAGTATTATAATATTAATGACTGGATGGCTGCAGCTCGATGACCTTCGTCTGGTCAGGGAGAGCGAGGAGGTGATAGAGAGGAATGGAAGGCAGGTGGTCACGCCGGGGCCACAGGAGGCAGACAAGTGGGTCACGGTCAGGAGGGGGAAGGGGAAAAGTCAGGTGATGGGGAGTACCCCGGTGGCTGTGCCCCTTAACAACAGGTACTCCTGTTTGAGTACTGTTGGGGGGGACAGCTTACCCGGGGGAAGCGACAGTGGCCGTGCCTCCGGCACAGAGTCTGGCCCTGTAGCTCAGCAGGGTAGGGCAAGGAAGAGGAGGGCAGTTGTGATAGGGGACTCAATAGTAAGGGGGTCAGATAGGCGATTCTGTGGACGCAGTCCAGAGACCCGGATGGTAGTTTGCCTCCCTGGTGCCAGGGTCCGGGATATTTCTGATCGTGTCCAAGATATCCTGAAGTGGGAGGGTGAGGAGCCAGAGGTCGTGGTACATATAGGTACCAATGACATAGGTAGGAAAAGGGATGAGGTCCTGAAAGGAGAATATAGGGAGCTAGGAAGGGAGTTGAGAAAAAGGACCGCAAAGGTAGTAATCTCAGGATTACCTCCTGTGCCACGCGACAGTGAGAGTAGGATTGCGATGAGGTGGAGGATAAATGCGTGGCTGAGGGATTGGAGCAGGGGGCACGGATTCAAGTTTTTGGATCATTGGGACCTCTTTTGGCGCAGGCGTGACCTGTACAAAAAGGACGGGTTACACTTGAATCCTAGGGGGACCAATATCCTGGCAGGGAGATTAGCGGGGGCTACTGAGGTGACTTTAAACTAGAATGGTTGGGGGGTGGGAATCAAATTAAAGAGGCTAGGCGTGAGGAGGTTTGTTCACAACAGACGGATGGGAACCAGTGCAGAGAGACAGAGGGGTGTAAAGTGAGCGTAGAAGCAAAAAGTACAAAGGAGAAAAGTAAAAGTGGCAGGCCGACAAATCCAGAGCAAGCATTAAAAAGGGCCACTTTTCAACATAATTGTATAAGGGCTAAGAGAGTTGTAAAAGAGCGCCTGAAGGCTTTATGTGTCAATGCAAGGAGCATTCGTAATAAGGTGGATGAATTGAAAGTGCAGATTGTTATTAATGATTATGATATAGTTGGGATCACAGAGACATGGCTCCAGGGTGACCAGGGATGGGAGCTCAACGTTCAAGGATATTCAATATTCAGGAGGGATAGACATGAAGGAAGGGGAGGTGGGGTGGCGTTGCTGGTTAAAGAAGAGATTAACGCAATAGAAAGGAAGGACATAAGCCAGGAAGATGTGGAATCAATATGGGTAGAGCTGCGTAACACTAAGGGGCAGAAGACGCTGGTGGGAGTTGTGTACAGGCCACCTAACAGTAGTAGTGAGGTCGGAGATGGTATTAAACAGGAAATTAGAAATGTGTGCAATAAAGGAACAGCAGTTATAGAAACATAGAAACATAGAAACATAGAAAATAGGTGCAGGAGTAGGCCATTCGGCCCTTCGAGCCTGCACCGCCATTTATTATGATCATGGCTGATCATCCAACTCAGAACCCAGCCTTCCCTCCATACCCCCTGACCCCTGTAGCCACAAGGGCCATATCTAACTTCCTTTTAAACATAGCTAATGAACTGGCCTCAACAGTTTGCTGTGGCAGAGAATTCCACAGATTCACCACTCTCTGTGTGAAGAAGTTTTTCCTAACCTCGGTCCTAAAAGGCTTCCCCTCTATCCTCAAACTGTGACCCCTCGTTCTAGACCTCCCCAACATCGGGAACAATCTTCCTGCATCTAGCCTGTCCAATCCCTTTAGGATCTTATACGTTTCAATCAGATCCCCCCTCAATCTTCTAAATTCCAACGAGTACAAGCCCAGTTCATCCAGTCTTTCTTCATATGAAAGACCTGCCATCCCAGGAATCAATCTGGTGAACCTTCTTTGTACTCCCTCTATGGCAAAGATGTCTTTCCTCAGATTAGGGGACCAAAACTGCACACAATACTCCAGGTGTGGTCTCACCAAGGCCTTGTACAACTGCAGTAGTACCTCCCTGCTCCTGTACTCGAATCCTCTCGCTATAAATGCCAGCATACCGTTCGCCTTTTTCACCGCCTGCTGTACCTGCATGCCCACTTTCAATGACTGGTGTATAATGACACCCAGGTCTCGTTGCACCTCCCCTTTTCCTAATCGGCCACCATTCAGATAATAATCTGTTTTCCTATTTTTGCCACCAAAGTGGATAACTTCACATTTATCCACATTAAATTGCATCTGCCATGAGTTTGCCCACTCACCCAACCTATCCAAGTCACCCTGCATCCTCTTAGCATCCTCCTCACTGCTAACACTGCCACCCAGCTTCGTGTCATCCGCAAACTTGGAGATGCTGCATTTAATTCCCTCATCCAAGTCATTAATATATATTGTAAACAACTGGGGTCCCAGCACTGAGCCTTGCGGTACCCCACTAGTCACCGCCTGCCATTCTGAAAAGGTCCCGTTTATTCCCACTCTTTGCTTCCTGTCTGCTAACCAATTCTCCACCCACACCAATACCTTACCCCCAATACCGTGTGCTTTAAGTTTGCACACTAATCTCCTATGTGGGACCTTGTCAAAAGCCTTTTGAAAATCCAAATATACCACATCCACTGGTTCTCCCCTATCCACTCTACTAGTTACATCCTCAAAAAATTCTATGAGATTCGTCAGACATGATTTTCCTTTCACAAATCCATGCTGACTTTGTCCGATCATTTCACCGCTTTCCAAATGTGCTGTTATCACATCCTTGATAACTGACTCCAGCAGTTTCCCCACCACCGACGTTAGGCTAACCGGCCTATAATTCCCCGGTTTCTCTCTCCCTCCTTTTTTAAAAAGTGGGGTTACATTAGCCACCCTCCAATCCTCAGGAACTAGTCCAGAATCTAACGAGTTTTGAAAAATTATCACTAATGCATCCACTATTTCTTGGGCCACTTCCTTAAGCACTCTGGGATGCAGACCATCTGGCCCTGGGGATTTATCTGCCTTCAATCCCTTCAATTTACCTAACACCACTTCCCTACTAACATGTATTTCGCTCAGTTCCTCCATCTCACTGGACCCTCTGTCCCTTACTATTTCTGGAAGATTATTTATGTCCTCCTTAGTGAAGACAGAACCAAAGTAATTATTCAATTGGTCTGCCATGTCCTTGCTCCCCATAATCAATTCACCTGTTTCTGTTTGCAGGGGACCTACATTTGTCTTTATCAGTCTTTTCCTTTTTACATATCTATAAAAGCTTTTACAGTCCGTTTTTATGTTCTCTGCCAGTTTTCTCTCATAATCTTTTTTCCCCTTCCTAATTAAGCCCTTTGTCCTCCTCTGCTGAACTCTGAATTTCTCCCAGTCCTCAGGTGAGCCACTTTCTCTGGCTAATTTGTATGCTACTTCTTTGGAATTGATACTATCCCTAATTTCTCTTGTCAGCCACGGGTGCACTACCTTCCTTGATTTATTCTTTTGCCAAACTGGGATGAACAATTGTTGTAGTTCATCCATGCAACCTTTAAATGCCTGCCATTGCATATCCACCGTCAATCCTTGAAGTGTCATTTGCCAGTCTATCTTAGCTAATTCATGTCTCATACCTTCAAAGTTACCCCTCTTTAAGTTCAGAACCTTTGTTTCTGAATTAACTACGTCACTCTCCATGTTAATGAAGAATTCCACCATATTATGGTCACTCTTACCCAAGGGGCCTCTCACGACAAGATCGCTAATTAACCCTTCCTCATTGCTCAAAACCCAGTCCAGAATAGCCTGCTCTCTAGTCGGTTCCTCGACATGTTGGTTCAAAAAACCATCCCGCATACATTCCAAGAAATCCTCTTCCTCAGCACCTTTACCAACTTGGTTCACCCAGTCTACATGTAGATTGAAGTCACCCATTATAACTGCTGTTCCTTTATTGCACACATTTCTAACTTCCTGTTTAATACCATCTCCGACCTCACTACCACTGTTAGGTGGCCTGTACACAACTCCCACCAGCGTCTTCTGCCCCTTAGTGTTACGCAGCTCTACCCATATCGATTCCACATCTTCCCGGCTTATGTCCTTCCTTTCTATTGCGTTAATCTCTTTTTTAACCAGCAACGCCACCCCACCTCCCCTTCCTTCGTGTCTATCCCTCCTGAATATTGAATATCCCTGAACGTTGAGCTCCCATCCCTGGTCACCCTGGAGCCATGTCTCTGTGATCCCAACTATATCATAATCATTAATAACAATCTGCACTTTCAATTCATCCACCTTATTACGAATGCTCCTTGCATTGACACATAAAGCCTTCAGGCACTCTTTTACAACTCTCTTAGCCCTTTTTAATGCTTGCCCTGGATTTGTCGGCCTGCCACTTTTACTTTTCCCCTTTGTACTTTTTGCTTCTACGCTCACTTTACACCCCTCTGTCTCTCTGCACTGGTTCCCATCCCTCTGTTGTGAACTAACCTCCTCACACCTAGCCGCTTTAATTTGATTCCCACCCCCCAACCATTCTAGTTTAAAGTCACCTCAGTAGCCCCCGCTAATCTCCCTGCCAGGATATTGGTCCCCCGAGGATTTAAGTGTAACCCGTCCTTTTTGTACAGGTCACACCTGCGCCAAAAGAGGTCCCAATGATCCAAAAACTTGAATCCCTGCCCCCTGCTCCAATCCCTCAGCCACGCATTTATCCTCCACCTCATCGCATTCCTACTCTCACTGTCGCGTGGCACAGGCAGTAATCCCGAGATTACTACCTTTGCGGTCCTTTTTCTCAACTCCCTTCCTAGCTCCCTATATTCTTCTTTCAGGACCTCATCCCTTTTCCTACCTATGTCATTGGTACCTATATGTACCAGGACCTCTGGCTCTTCACCCTCCCACTTCAGGATATCTTGGACACGATCAGAAATATCCCGGACCCTGGCACCAGGGAGGCAAACTACCATCCGAGTCTCTGGACTGCGTCCACAGAATCGCCTATCTGACCCCCTTACTAAGTCCCCTATCACAACTGCCCTCCTCTTCCTTGCCCTACCCTTCTGAGCTACAGGGCCAGACTCTGTGCCGGAGGCAGGGCCACTGTCGCTTCCCCCGGGTAAGCTGTCCCCCCCAACAGTACTCAAACAGGAGTACCTGTTGTTAAGGGGCACAGCCGCCGGGGTACTCCCCATCACCTTCCTTTTCCCCTTCCCCCTCCTAACCGTGACCCACTTGTCTGCCTCCCGTGGCCCCGGCGTGACCACCTGCCTTCCACTCCTCTCTATCACCTCCTCACTCTCCCTGACCAGACGAAGGTCATCGAGCTGCAGCTCCAGTTCCGTAACGCGGTCCCTTAGGAGCTGCATCTCGATGCACTTGGCGCAGATGTAGACATCCGGGAGGCTTGGAGACTCCAGGGCCTCCCACATCCGACACCGAGAACAGCAAACTGCCCTCACAGTCATAATGCCCCTCTCCTCAAATAGCAACAGATAATGGGTGACTTCAATCTACATGTAGACTGGGTGAACCAAATTGGTAAAGGTGCTGAGGAAGAGGATTTCTTGGAATGTATGCGGGATGGTTTTTTTGAACCAACATGTCGAGGAACCGACTAGAGAGCAGGCTATTCTGGACTGGGTTTTGAGCAATGAGGAAGGGTTAGTTAGCGATCTTGTCGTGAGAGGCCCCTTGGGTAAGAGTGACCATAATATGGTGGAATTCTTCATTAATATGGAGAGTGAGATAGTTAATTCAGAAACAAAGGTTCTGAACTTAAAGAGGGGTAACTTTGAAGGTATGAGACGTGAATTAGCTAAGATAGACTGGCAAATGACACTTAAAGGATTGACGGTGGATATGCAATGGCAAGCATTTAAAGGTTGCATGGATGAACTACAACAATTGTTCATCCCAGTTTGGCAAAAGAATAAATCAAGGAAGGTAGTGCACCCGTGGCTGACAAGAGAAATTAGGGATAGTATCAAGTCCAAAGAAGTAGCATACAAATTAGCCAGAGAAAGTGGCTCACCTGAGGACTGGGAGAAATTCAGAGTACAGCAGAGAAGGACAAAGGGCTTAATTAGGAAGGGGAAAAAAGATTATGAGAGAAAACTGGCGGGGAACATAAAAACGGACTGTAAAAGCTTTTATAGATATGTAAAAAGGAAAAGACTGGTAAAGACAAATGTAGGTCCCCTGCAGACAGAAACAGGTGAATTGATTATGGGGAGCAAGGACATGGCAGACCAATTGAATAATTACTTTGGTTCTGTCTTCACTAAGGAGGACATAAATAATCTTCCAGAAATAGTAAGGGACAGAGGGTCCAGTGAGATGGAGGAACTGAGTGAAATACATGTTAGTAGGGAAGTGGTGTTAGGTAAATTGAAGGGATTGAAGGCAGATAAATCCCCAGGGCCAGATGGTCTGCATCCTAGAGTGCTTAAGGAAGTAGCCCAAGAAATAGTGGATGCATTAGTGATAATTTTTCAAAGCTCGTTAGATTCTGGACTAGTTCCTGAGGATCGGAGGGTGGCTAATGTAACCCCACTTTTTAAAAAAGGAGGGAGAGAGAAACTGGGGAATTATAGACCGGTTAGCCTAACGTCGGTGGTGGGGAAACTGCTGGAGTCAGTTATCAAAGATGTGATAACAGCACATTTGGAAAGCGGTGAAATGATCGGACAAAGTCAGCATGGATTTGTGAAAGGAAAATCATGTCTGACGAATCTCATAGAATTTTTTGAGGATGTAACTAGTAGAGTGGATAGGGGAGAACCAGTGGATGTGGTATATTTGGATTTTCAAAAGGCTTTTGACAAGGTCCCACACAGGAGATTAGTGTGCAAATTTAAAGCACACGGTATTGGGGGTAAGGTATTGGTGTGGGTGGAGAATTGGTTAGCAGACAGGAAGCAAAGAATGGGAATAAATGGGACCTTTTCAGAATGGCAGGCGGTGACTAGTGGGGTACTGCAAGGCTCAGTGCTGGGACCCCAGTTGTTTACAATATATATTAATGACTTGGATGAGGGAATTAAATGCAGCATCTCCAAGTTTGCGGATGACACGAAGCTGGGTGGCAGTGTTAGCAGTGAGGAGGATGCTAAGAGGATGCAGGGTGACTTGGATAGGTTGGGTGAGTGGGCAAACTCATGGCAGATGCAATTTAATGTGGATAAATGTGAAGTTATCCACTTTGGTGGCAAAAATAGGAAAACAGATTATTATCTGAATGGTGGCCGATTAGGAAAAGGGGAGGTGCAACGAGACCTGGGTGTCATTATACACCAGTCATTGAAAGTGGGCATGCAGGTACAGCAGGCGGTGAAAAAGGCGAATGGTATGCTGGCATTTATAGCGAGAGGATTCGAGTACAGGAGCAGGGAGGTACTACTGCAGTTGTACAAGGCCTTGGTGAGACCACACCTGGAGTATTGTGTGCAGTTTTGGTCCCCTAATCTGAGGAAAGACATCTTTGCCATAGAGGGAGTACAAAGAAGGTTCACCAGATTGATTCCTGGGATGGCAGGACTTTCATATGAAGAAAGACTGGATGAACTGGGCTTGTACTCGTTGGAATTTAGAAGATTGAGGGGGGATCTGATTGAAACGTATAAGATCCTAAAGGGATTGGACAGGCTAGATGCAGGAAGATTGTTCCCGATGTTGGGGAAGTCCAGAACGAGGGGTCACAGTTTGAGGATAGAGGGGAAGCCTTTTAGGACCGAGATTAGGAAGAACTTCTTCACACAGAGAGTGGTGAATCTGTGGAATTCTCTGCCACAGGAAACTGTTGAGGCCAGTTCATTGGCTATGTTTAAGAGGGAGTTAGATATGGCCCTTGTGGCTACAGGGGTCAGGGGGTATGGAGGGAAGGCTGGGGCGGGGTTCTGAGTTGGATGATCAGCCATGATCATAATAAATGGCAGTGCAGGCTCGAAGGGCCGAATGGCCTACTCCTGCACCTATTTTCTATGTTTCTATGTTTCTATGTTTCTATGACGAACAGTTATTTTATTTCTAGTTTGGTATCAAATAGTTGGGGAGCTGATGGGAAGTGAGGAGGTGAAGAATGGACATTAATGGATTTCCTTTAGGTGAGGAAGAGAATGGCTGGCGGGGCGGAGATACATCACTACCAAAGGAGAAATAAGGTCCTCCTGCCCTCCACTAGTCTGCAGGTCACCCTTGCGAAAAGTGTAGAAATTGCTTAGCCCCCACCCCCCAATGATCAGGGCCACATGAATCCATGGGAGCAAGTAATGGACAGCTGGTGCATATCACAAGTAACACACACAAAAAATGGTGGTGAACGCAGCAGGCCAGGCAGCATCTATAGGATGAGATACAGTCATGCTGCCTGGCCTGCTGCGTTCACCAGCATTTTTTGTGTGCGAAATGCCTACCGTACCTCTTCCTATAGATGCTGCCTGGCCTGCTGCGTTCACCAGCATTTTTAGTGTGTGTTGCTTGAATTTCCAGCATCTGCAGATTTCCTCATGTTTGCATATCACAAGTCCTGGTTGTCCAACCACTGACGCCAGGCAGACAATTGATAACGGCTGGGGTCACCCATCTCATAAAGGTACTGCCCAGAAAAAGGCAATGGTAAACAGCTTCTGCAGAAGATTTTGCCAAGAACAATAATGGTCATGATCGGCTACTCATACAACATGACATAACAAACAAACGAGGAAAAGAAACTGGAGAATAGAATTGTGGAGAGAGTAGAGCCATATGGCTGCCAACTGAATGAGGTGAATCAGAGGGCAGGGAATTGGAATCATAATTGGTTTATTATTGTCACATGTACTCAGATACAATGAAAAGACTGTCTTGCATATTGTTTATACGAACCAAATCATTACACAGTTCATTGAGGTAGAACAAGCTAAAACAATAACAGAATGCATAATAAAATGTAATAATTACAGGGAAAGTGTAGTACAGATAAATAATAAGGTGTAAGATCATACCGAGGTCAGGAATCAACCTGATTTTACTAAGGAACCATTCAATAGTCTTAAAACAGCAGGGTACTGGCTGTCATTCAGCCTGGTGGTATATGCTTTCAGGCCTTGTATTTTCTGACTGGTGTAAGAGGGGAAAAAGAGAATACGCAGGATGGGTAGGGGCTTTGATTATGCTGTCTGCTTGACTGAGGGAATTAGAAAAGGAGGAAGCATAGATAACGGAAGTGAAATGTGAGATTGTTGGTGAGAGAATTGAAAGTGCTAATGGGTAGTTGTGCATGTAAGAAAGTGACTGGATTGAAGAGAACATAGAGCACAAAGGAAAACTGTGATGCACACTATTGCATTAGTAAAAAGAGTGTAGCCGGAAAGAGAAAGGCTATCATGGGAACTCTGTAGGAATGAATCTTACTGACCGCGTGAAGGGACTAGAGCTGGAGTTGGATTGTCTGGGATGAGAGTGTCCGAGGCAAGTTTTAGTGAGATGGTCACACCTAAAGTATAGGCTGCAAGTAGTTTTGTGACCAGCAGAAGAGGTAAGGTGAAATAGGGAGTGGGGCATGGTGATCTATCAAGGCACAGCATTGGAATCAAGATCAGTGACACTCTGACTGGCTCTGAGGCTCAGGAGGGAAGGAAGTGAATTGAGACTCTATTGTTTGGTCATCAGACAGGAGATTCTGTGGCTATAGAATAGATGCCAGAATGGTGTGTTGTTGTCCAGGTGTGAGGGTTGAAGATGTCTCAGAGTAGCTGCAGGACATTCACATTCTCATGGGAGGTAGCTAAAAGGCAGGACCTCATATGTAGTAATCTCTGGATTACTCCTGGTGTCACATGCTGGTCAGGGCAGGAACGGATAGACAGAGAAGATGAATATGTGGCTAAGGAACAGGATTGTAGGATTTTGGACCATTAGAACTGCTTCTGGGGCAGGAGCAACCTGTACAAGAGGGATTGATTTCACCTTAACTGGTGGGAACCAGTTACTTAGTTAGGAGGTTCACCAGTGCTACTTGGGAGGGTTTAAACTAGCTTGGAAGAGATATGGGAACCAGACCACCAGGTCAGGAAGTGGAGGGATTGGGAGGAAGTAGAGATCATGACCAATAACAACAGGCAGGAGTAAGGTAGTAGATGTGATGGGCAGACAGGTTAAACTGTGTGTATTTTAATGCTATGAGTATTATGGGTAAGGGTGATGTACTTGAGCTAAGGAGTTGTTATCATTGTTCCCTGACTGTTCTCCCCTGGCCAGGCTCAATACCCAACATTGGGTCCAACATGTCCATCATGGATCAGTACATGGAACAACAATATTGTGGCCATAACAGATATTTAGTCCAGAGAGAGACAGGAAGGAATGCTAAATATTCCAAGATTTCAATGTTTTAGAAAAGACAGAGGAAGTACAATACCACAGCTGTACTCCGACATAATGGAGGGACCATCCACTATAGGAGTAAAACTCGAAAACAAGAAATGTGCAATCATTCTGATGGGATTATGCTACATACCATCCAATAGCCACCAGGACACTAACGTACAGATATACAAACAGATTAAGGAAAAGAGTAAAAACATCAGGGTTGTTAAAGTGGATGACTTCAATTTCCTGAATGTAGACTGAAATCTCCTTGGTGCAAGAGGTTTAGATGGGGCAGAATTTGTCAGGTGCATCCAGAAGAGATTTTTTAAAATTAATATATAGATAGTCCAACAAGAGAAGGCGACATGTTGGACCTGATGTTGGGTATTGAGCCTGGCCAGGGGAGAACAGTCAGGGAACAATGATAACAACTCCTTAGGTTTTAAGCTAGCAATAGATACGGGTAAGCATGGACCCTGCAGAAGAGTATTAAATTGGAACAGGGCAAATTATGAGAGTATTAGTCAGGAAAAAGGGAAAGTTAATTGGGAGCAGCTGCTTTTGGACGAGTCCACATCTGACATGTGATGCTTGTTTAAAGACCTACTGCACAGAGTTCAGAACAAGTATGATACATAAGAAGGAACGAGGAGGATGGCAGGGTAAAAGAATGTTGGATGTCAAGAGAAATTGTAAATTTAGTCAAGGAGGCAAAAATAGAGTATGTAAATTTGAGGAAACTAAAAACAAACAGAGCTCCTTAGGTTTCTAAAGAAGTCAGAAAAGCACTCCAAAAGGGAATTGGGAGAGCCAGGAGGCACCATGAAAACTCCTGTGCAAGTAGGATTAAAGATAATCCCAAAGCATTCCATCTATACATCAAGTGCAAGAGGATACTTACAGTGGGTCGGAGCACTCGCAGATGAAAGAGAGAACACGTGCTTGGAGGCAGAGGATGGGGGTGTGGTACTTTGCATCAGAGTTGAATTGTATTGACTTTATTTCTTACATCCTTCATATACATGAGAAGTAAAACTCTTTACATTACGTCTCCATCTATTTACCAAGGAGAAAGAAATGGTTGATAAGGAGATCAGTATAGAGTATGCTAATTTTCTAGGCCATAAACAATCCCAGGAAGTGGATAAGTCCCTAGACCTGATGGGATATACCCCAGCTTATTGAGAGAGGCAAGAAATGAGATTGCTAGGGCCTTGACAAATATAGTTGTGGCCTCTCGAACCACAGGTGAGATGCCGGAGGACTGGCAAGTAGCTAATGTTGTTCCATTATTCAAGAAGGAAAATAGGGATAATCCTAGGAACTATAGACTGGTGAGTCTCTCATCATCTGTAGGGAAGTTATGAGAGAGGACTCTTAGGGACAGAATTTATAATCATGTGGAAAACCATGGTCGTCTTAGGGCCAGTCAGAATCGTCTTGTGTGGTACATGAATTGGCCATTTGAATTTAGAATTGGCTTGCTCATAGAAGGTAGAGGGTAGTGGTCGATGGGACTTATTCTGCCTGAATATCTGTTCCACAGGGATCCTTACTGGGACCTCTGATATTTGAGATATATATAAATGATGAGGACGAAAATATAGATGGGAGGGTTGGTAAGTTTGGAGATAATACAAAGTTTAGTCATGCTGTGAATAGTGTAGAGGATAAACGGTATAGTGGGATATAAATGAGTTGAGGATATGGGCAGAGAAAGGGCAGATGGAATGTAACCCAGCCCAATGTGCAGTTTGCGCATTGGGAGATCAAATGCAAAGAGACTGTCAAGGCACTTTAACAGTACAAAGCGATCTTGGGAACCAATCCATAGCTCCCTGAATTTAGACTGACAGGGTGATAAAGAATAGGCTGGTATTTACAGTATTTCTATCATTGGGGTGTCTCAGTAGCATAGTGATTAGCATTATGTTACTACAGCTCGAGGTGTTAGAGTCCACATTTCAATTTCGATGCCACCTTTAAGGAGTTTGTACATCTTCCTCATGAACCTGTGTGTAACGCAGGTTAATTAAACCCAAAAATGTAACGTTAGAATGTTCCACCTGTGAAGGGATGAAAACGAGGTTTGCCAAATTTGAAAAAAAAGAGAACTTGGAAAAAAAGGTTATGCAAGAATGAGGAGTGGCTGACACAGACACAGACAAGTAAGAGAAATACAACAAACTATTAGAAACTACAGATAGAAACTGTTCGAAGCGGAATTAGTAGTGAATATCTATACCCTACTTACTTGAAAACCTCAGGGTGAAACCTTTGAAGGAGAGAGGATATCGATAAAAGGTTTATTGAAGCTACGGCTATAACAAGCAGCACCTGTAACGCTGACAATATCAGCAGGGGTGAGTGTCCAAGATCTCTACCGTGTAACCAGGAATTAGTTCTATTAAATCAAACCAAGGGATTTGGTGAGTTAAAACACGTTTACTGTTCTCGGTATATAATTTGTGTGTGAAGTATGTTCAGTAGTATTGTAACTGAGAAATGTTTGGAAATGACAATATGATATTCAGTTATTTTGCAATAGGAAATAAAATGTGTATAAGAACTTACAGATTGTAATCCTATTGTATACAGATCAGGTTTTATTTTTGAAGCAGTATTGTGAATCGGATTTCTCTGGATGACCCACAAGTTCATGCAATGAACCAAGAAACAACATGGCAAGCCACCCAAAATCGAAGAACCAGTACGGGAATGAAATGTTTTTTGATGTAGAGGATTTAATATGGTTGGATGTATGTGTTTATTTTTCATTCGAAGGATGTGAATTTGATTTTCTGCAAGAACTGATTAGTTTTGCAAAGACTTTGTTAAGTAACTGAATGAGATTTACTTTATTTGTACGTTGTGATGTTGGAGAATTTTCGTGAAAAGAGTTAAACTGTGTGTATACACACACACACACACACACTCACTTATCTATTTATTTATTTATTTATCTATCTATCTATCAATTTATTTATTTATTATTTTGGTGCTGGATTTGAATTTGTGGACAAACTGAAACTGAAGTTGACCATAATAGTTAAGAATAGGAATTTAATTAGTTTCCTAATTCTAACTAGGGATAAATACAAAGGCAAATGTCAGTCTGTAAACCTTTAACTAGGGAATAGCACTAGATCTAATTAGTTAGAGAAATTGGTGTAATAAAGGTTATTCTAATGAATCTCACTGATTCTAACTAAAAACAAATTTGTTTTTTGCTTGATATCTGAGATTTGGAACCTAAGATAGAATGTTGCAATTTTGAATTGTTCTTATTCATGAAAATATTTTGTATATATAGCTACTTTATAAACAAACTTACCTCCAGAAGTGTGTGTTTTCTATTCACTGCCTCCTCTGATGGTCCACTAAAACTGAGTTTAGTACTACATAAGTAGATTTTCTCATAAAGAGTGCGGAGACTAGTTACACGTGATAAGACAGGTGCTACACAGGTGCTCCAGTTTCCTCCTACATTCCAAGACATACTGGTTGCTAGGTTAATTGGTTATTCCAAGTTGCCCTTTGATTAGGCTAGCATTAAAGAGATGGGTTGCTGAGCAGTGCGACTCATTGTGCTGATCCGTGTTGTATCTTTCCCTCCCCGCCACTTACTGATTTCCGCAGGGATCGCACCTTAAATGACTCTCTTGTCCATTCGTCCCTCCCCACTGATCTCCGTCCTGGCATTAACGAACACCGTGAAGGAAGAAGGGATTAATTTATTTGGGTAGTCTGATTACTAATATATTTAGTTTAGCACAGCATTGTGGACTCAAAGGCCTGTTACTGTGGCAAACTCTTCTATAATGTATCCAACAATTTCCTCAGTATTTCTGTCATTGGACAAAGTCACCCATGGCTCTCAACGTTTGCTTTGCCTGCACTGTTACACACTATTGCTAATCTGAGGCAAAGAGATAAAAAAAAAATGAAAGAGGTTTAGAAGAGAGGAAATGAAAAGAGATACATGGAACCATCAGATCAACAGAAAGGGAATATTAACAAGAATCCAACTGAGGTACAAGTTACATCTTTCAACTTGAAATGTTCTGTGTGATCCACTGTAGCAGTAAAAATATACATTAAGATACAAGCAACATACATCAAAATCGCTGGTGAACGCAGCAGGCCAAGCAGCATCTGTAGGAAGAGGTGCAGTCGACGTTTCAGGCCGAGACCCTTCGTCAGGACTAACTGAAGGAAGACGGAGTAAAGGATTTGAAAGTAGGAGGGGGAGGGGGAGATCCAAAATGATAGGAGAAGACAGGAGGGGGAGGGATAGAGCTGAGAGCTGGACAGGTGATAGGCAAAAGGGGATACGAGAGGATCATGGGACAGGAGGTCCGGGAAGAAAGACAAGTGGGGGGGGTGACCCAGAGGATGGGCAAGAGGTATATTCAGAGGGACAGAGGGAGAAAAAGGAGAGTGAGAGAAAGAATGTGTGCATAAAAATGAGTAACAGATGGGGTACGAGGGGGAGGTGGGGCCTTAGTGGAAGTTAGAGAAGTCGATGTTCATGCCATCAGGTTGGAGGCTACCCAGACGGAATATAAGGTGTTGTTCCTCCAACCTGAGTGTGGCTTCATCTTTACAGTAGAGGAGGCTGTGGATAGACATGTCAGAATGGGAATGGGATGTGGAATTAAAATGTGTGGCCACTGGGAGATCCTGCTTTCTCTGGCGGACAGAGCGTAGATGTTCAGCAAAGCGGTCTCCCAGTCTGCGTCGGGTCTCACCAATATATAAAAGGCCACATCGGGAGCACCGGATGCAGTATACATTAAGATGTTCTGATTAATCTTTTAGAAATGATCCCTTCATGTTGACTCATTTCTAGATTCCAAGATTAAATTCACAATAAAAGGTGTTTATTATTGGAGCAACACACACAAAATGCTGGAGGAACTCAATAGGTCAGGCAACATCTATGGAACTGAATAAACCATTTCAGGCCAAGACCCTTCTTCAGGAATTCCAGCATCCACAGAATTTCTTGTGTCTATTATTTATTAACGGAAATGTCTTGACTTTGAGCAACCTAGATGTACTTTTGACATATCTCAAATGGCTCGTGGCACCTTAATCATAGAAAATAATGGTCTAGGCTTATAAAATCAGCTGCACACTTTGAAAATCCACTAGAACTATATCTCAGTAATGCAAGAGCAAGGCACGTTGTAATAATAGATCATGATCAGTTAGCTGATGTCACAACGAGCAAGAAGAACGATCTGTTCAGTATACAGAAGTGGGATTAGTTTTGGATTGCCATAGTAACGAGTGGGCCACTTCAGAAGGCAATGGCTAATCCAGTGAATTTCCACTTCAACCATTAAGCTTACTTCAAAAATTTTCTGTTAGCTGACTAGCATCACTGACAGCCAATGGCCTCAAAGAAGGAATTTATAATTTTTACCTTATTTAGCTGTTGTTTTTGTTGTAATTCTCAGTGAAATGTTTATCATTTAGCTCTGTTTATTGCCATTGTCGAGTAGTTCATGTTGTTTTCAGAAAATTCCACAGACACTGTTGACTCCTAAAACTATAATAACCAGTGTTCTATGGATGAATCAATTGATCATAGAAAATCAAACATCAGCTGTTGGAAATCTGAAATAAAACAAAAAAATGCTAGAAATAATTCTTGACAGAGG
Organism: Mobula hypostoma; assembly: GCF_963921235.1. Classification (NCBI taxonomy): domain Eukaryota; kingdom Metazoa; phylum Chordata; class Chondrichthyes; order Myliobatiformes; family Myliobatidae; genus Mobula; species Mobula hypostoma. Next base: position 18,656,371 of record NC_086105.1, on the reverse strand, counting down.
TCTACAAGTTGATAAAAGGCATAGATTGAGTGGATAGCCAGGGATTCATTCCCAGGACATAATAAGAGGGGGCATAATTTTAAAGTGACTGGAGGAAAGTATGTGCGGGGGATATCAGAGATATGTTTTTTTACACAGAGTGGTGAACAGGTGGAATACCCTGCCAGGGGTGATAATAGGGGCAGATGCATTAGGGGCATTTCCGAAACTCTTTAAAGTTTGAAAGTTCAAAGTATATTTTATTATCAGAATACATGCATGACACGACATACAACCCTGAGATTTATGTTCGTGTGGGCATACTCAGCAAATCCATAGAATAGTAGCTATAACAAAATTCAATGCAAGATCAAGTTGAATGCAAAAGACAGCAAACTGTGCAAATGCAAATACAAATAAGTAGCAATAAATAACGAGAACATGAAATAAAGAGTGCTCCAAGTAAGATCATTGGTTGTGAATCACCTCAATGGATAGGCAACTGAGTGTGGTTATCTCCTTTTGTTCAAGAGCCTGATGGTTGAGGGGAAGTAACAGTTTTTGAACCTGGTGGTGCGAGTCCTGAGGCTCTTGTAACTTCTACCTGATGGCAGCAACAAAAAGAGAGCACGGCCTGGGTGATGATGGATGCTGCTTTCCTACGACAGTGTTTCACGTAGATGTGCTCAGTGGTTGGGAGGGCTTACTTGTGATGTACTGGGGTGAATACATCACCTTAGATGGACACATGGATGGTGGAAAAAAGCAGAGCTATGTAGGAAGGGAGAGCTGGAATAATCTTAAAGTAGATTAAAAAGTCAGCCCAACATCATGGGCCGATGGGACTCTACCGTCCTGTGGTGTTCATGTTCTATGTTCTCCTCAGCAGGTCTGGTGGCGTCTGTCTAAAGAGAATTAGTTAAAGTTACAGGTTCAGGACCATTCAGGAGCTGTGACATGAAATATTAACTGATTTTTCGTAGATGATGTTTAATAAACTGAGTTCTGTCCCAGATGAAGTAAGGGATGCTTTGGGCAACAATAGATAGGGTAAATACAAGCATGCTTTTTCAACTGAGGTTGGGTGAGAGTACAACTAGAGGTTGTGGGTTATGAGTGAAAAGTGAAATGATTAAGGGGAACATAAGGGGGAGCATCTTCATTCAGAGGGTGGTGAGGGAGTAGAGTGAGCTGCCAGCAGAAGTGAAATTGCCACATTAAAGAGAAGTTTGTATAAGTACATGGATAGGAGGTGTATGGAGGGCTATGATCCAAGCGCAGGTCGATAGAACAAGGAAGAATAATGGTTTGGCATGGACTTGATGGGCCGAAGGGCCTGTTTCTAACTTATGACTCTATAATCAATGGGTAGTTTGGGAGGTTGGCTGGTCCTCCCACTGATCTGCTGGCCTTCCACATGCTCCTGGCAAATATCACTGGAAGTTTTTCTTACTTGGCCTACTCGGCAATATCTTGCAGTGCTGGAGCTCATATCAGAGCATGTGCTTCAGGAGTCTGATGTGAGCCTTAATAATGTATGGCTGCCAATCAGAGCTGATAGGCTTTGGCCTGAGAGAGAACATTGTCACTGATTTGGCAATCTTGCCCATGCAGTTGACCCATTTTCCAAAGACAGCATTTGCAATACCTCTCCGCTGGTTTGCGGTGAATGTTGTAATTAGTCCAGGCCCCCAGGAGGGCAGAGATCATTACCAGCATGTAGGTCATGAGCTTTATACTGATATTGACCTTCACACACTCTTTACTAAAGTGGGTTTAAGTGGTGCTGACACGATAAAGGTGATGATGAATTCATTATTAGTGTCAGGATTTGCTGAATGCTAGCTCCCATGGAACCATAAGATATGGGATTAGAATTAGGCCACTTGGGTCTGCTTTGACATTTCATCATGGCTGATCCATTTTCCCCACTCAACGCCAATCTCCTGCCTTCTTCCCGTGTCCCTTCATGCCCTGACTAATCAAGAATCTATCAGCCTCTGACAAATATATCCAATGACTTGGGCTCCACAGCTGCCTACGGCAACGAAAAATGCCTCATATTTTCCAGGGTCTTCAGGATGCTGTGCTCAGTTCACTTCCATTTGCTTCAGTGAACGAGGCAATAAAGATCTGGTACAGCTCCTCTCACAGTGTGATTAAGCAAACATTATTTGCAGCTTTCTGTCTAGGGGTTCAGTACAGCAGCTAGAAAGACTGAGAAGCATGATTAGAGGATTTAATGACAAATCATCAGTAATTATAATGGAAATCAATCTTGGGTGCACCTGGTAAACAATTCCTAGGTGTAATTTTCCTGGTGAGGTTTCCCTCATAAATATGTTCACACTTCCTCCCTGTTACGTTGGGATATTTGTGGACCAGTGACCCAAAAAACAGGGAGCACACAGACCAATTCTGAGCCAAGCACTTATTAAAATATCAGCATCATTTATGACATATGGACCTACAAATATTTGTATTTAGTTTTGTCATTAATTTAAACATTAGCTGTGAAACACTGCCTGTGAAATTAGTCCAAGCTGCTCCCACACTGTTGATATGCCACAGTGGAAGTGTGATGGACACCAAACTCCTACGCGTTGAAACAGCACCCAGTGAGCAGTGCAGTTCTGTGGAATTTTCCAGCACGTTTATTACAAACGTCCATCTACTATCTACAAGCGATATGTGAGGACCTGGAAACATTTCTGCTAAAGCAGTGTTCCTGTGGAAAAGTCGGGAGGGTGGTTTACATGTAGACTAGTACAAGGTGATTGTCCCAGTGCTAAGTACAAGTGGTAAAACTGTCATCATTTCTGATAATGTTTAATACACTACGTTACAAAGCCAGCAGCAACAAATTTCATTTGGCATTGTCTTTAATCTTTCACTATACACTGAACAATTTTCTGATAAAACAATACTTGCTGTGAACTGCTTGTATCAACATCACACACATTAAATACAACATGACTGATAACAAGCTACACTATAGAAATTATTTGTAACTGCAGATCATTTTTTTTCTAATATTTGTAGGGGAAATCAGTTTTATCATTGACTTCAGAAGACTAAGAAAAGATGATAATATCAATTCAAATATTAATCCAGTTTCTCAAATTATCAAAGCAGGTTTGACTTTTCATGCAAGCAGAAAATTGGTAATATCAAATGCAAAATGGGTGAAATCAAAGCATCGTCCTTTTGATTGATCTGCTGATTTTATTTCCATTGGAATGCATTTCACATCAACCACTCCTTCCGTTTCCTGAAATCCTCTGTCATCTGCTAAGTAACTTTTTACATTGCTATCACGAACGAGAGAAGATCTGCAGATGCTGGAAATCAAAGTAATACACACAAAATGCTGGAGGAACTCAGCAGGTCAGGCAGCATCTGTGGAAAAGAGTAAACAGTTGACTTTTCGGGACATCGTTTCAGTCCTGATGAAGGGTCTCGGCAGGAAACTTCATATATGTTTACTCTCTTCCAGAGATGCTGAGTTCCTCCAGAACTTTGTGTATATTGTTTTTATGTTATTATAATTATTTTGAGTATCCATTCCAAATAAATGTATTTTCTTTAAGGAAAGAAAGTAAAATCTAGTAACTACAACTTATTTGTCTAAGGTCAGGTGTAGGAAAACTGCTTAAAGCTGCCCAAGGGCAACACATATGTTAATAAGGAAGAGCCAGTGAGGATTTATTAAAATTTTGTCGCGTTCTTTGCAAAGCAAGTACACAGGAGGATTGGTGAGGATAGTGCAGTGGATTTTGTCAATATAAACCTTCAAAACTCATGTGATGAAGTGCTGCATCAAAGATAGAAACTAATAAGAAAGTAGAAACAAACTGGATCATAGAGAATAGAACATTAATGGGATAGGAGGTGTGACTGGATTTCTTTCTAAGGAAGATGCAATGCAATTCTCTTGTGGTTTATGCTAGAATTAATGCTTGTAGAAAGTACAACATTAATTTACCAGAAAGATGTAAGGAAAAATAGACCAACTATGTGTAGGATGATGCAGACTATATTGTTCTCCTTACTGTAAAAACAAGGTTCAGAGTTCTTGGAGATAATACATTGTTCAGAGCACCAAATGAAAAAATGAGTTGCACCACGAAAAATTGGCTTAACCTGGATTAACCTGGATATTTCAGTGCCTGTCAATGCAAAGACTCACAAGGACATTCAGATACAGTATACCTAAAAGACATCATGGTTTCTTTGCATGGTGGAACACTTAATCTATTTGTATGTTTAGATTTTGAGCTCTTATTGTAAGCTCTACAGTCTGTAGTGCTGTTGTAAAGCAGGCAAGCCAGTTCTTTCCTGTCCAATCAGAATCAGTGACAGCACATCCATGCTTAAAGATGCACTACAGTCAGGAAATGTGTCTTCTGGGAAAATTATCACCCAGTCCTATTTTCCCCACAGAGATCTCTCCCGAGTGATATCACCAGGTACAAAACATGCAAAACTCAGTTCATCTAAGTTCATCAAAATTACCAGTTTTGAAAAAACAACTGTTCTTATTTAGCCATAGGACAATTAAGTTGTTCTAACCTACTTCACTGGAGGCCATGCAATTTAAAGAGACAACACTCAAGCTGAAATATTTTCCCCCATTGAGATCTGTGACATTCTGGAACCTCACATGTGCTTCAACTGCTTCACCGGTGGAGCTTCCTGGCCTCAGAATCATTGCAAGCAGCTGATTCTGATCTTTGCCACTTTGCAGTTTGCTGCACTCCACCCTGTTATGGAGGTCACCCGATCTCCGTACTCGTGGAGAACAGAACATCAGTTACTCAGTAAACATCACTTACTGAGATGGAATAGACACAGTTACTTGACTGTACTGCACTGTCACCACACAGGCATTCATAGTTCCCACTCTGGAACCTGCAGAGACTTCCCTTCCAACTTTCTAACAGGACTGCCAAGTTGTAACAATGGAAGGTCTCTATTGGTCCCCTAGAATTTTACACCAACCTGCCCAGGCCCCTTTCACTACTTGGAGTTCACTCCCACCACCGGAAGTCTTCCCCCATCAATGTGAAGGATGCTGCTCTCATTGCAATATGCCCCCTTCATGAGCTGGATGCAAAAATCACACCTACTGGGCTACATCCCCTTTGCCATCAGATTTCTGAATAGTCCATGCTCTGCCCCAGAAGGCAGTGGAGGCCAAGTCTTTGGATGTTTTCAAGAAAGAGATGGATAGAGCTCTTAAAGATAGTGGAATCAAAGGTTATGGGGATAAGGCAGGAACTGGATACTGATTGTGGATGATCAGCCACGATCACGGTGAATGGCGGTGCTGGCTCGAAGAGCCGAACGGCCTACTCCTGCACCTATTGTCTATTTCCCATGAACACTCATTTGTTATTCACCATTTACACTATTCATTTTTTACATAGAGATACGGCATGTAACAAGAGGCTCTTCCAGCCCAATGAGCCCATGCCACCTAATCATATTTGTGTGGCAACTAACCTACTAACCTGTACATCTTTGGACTGTGGAGGAAACCAGAGCACCTGGAGGAAACCAAGCAGTGGGGGAGAAGGTACAAACTCCTTCCAGATATGGGCCGTATTGAACCCACATTGCTGGCACTGTAACAGTTTTACACTAATTGCTACGCTACTGTACCATCCGCTATTTATTTATTTGTGTAACTTATGGTAATTTTTACATTTGGACTGTACTGTCAATTCCAGCATCATCTCTAAGGTCATCGTCTAAGGTCTCCCTTGATAACTGACAACCGGTAGGTTAATAGGTCTTTGTAAACTGTCTCGTAATTAGGCTAGGATTAAATTGGGAGATTGCTGGCAGCATGGCTCAAAGGGCCAGGGGGGTCTATTCTGCGCTGTATCTCTAAAAACAACAAAACTTGACAACATAGGTCAGTGATATAAAACCTGATTCTGATTCATTGTGTAGAGCTGTACTGAAACCAACGCATCAGTCGCAGTGTATCTGAGTTGTGCACCTCACCCTAACCATGGACTTTTTACTCTCCTCCCATCCGGTAGGCGTTACAGGAGCCTCCGCTCCGCTCCCGCATCAGCAGGCACAGGAAGAGCTTCTTCCCTGAGGCTGTGACCCTACTGAACCTCTCATCACAGCGCTGAGCAGCATTGCATCTGTATTGTACTGTCTCAGTACTTTTATATTTGTGTGCTGTAGCACTTTTTTTATTCGTAGTTATTTTGTAAATAACACTATTCTTTGCATTTCTGGTCAGATGCTAAATGCATTTCATTGGCTTTGTATCTGTACTCGGCACAGTGACAATAAAGTTGTATCTAATCTAATCTAATCTAATCTAATTTTACGTGAACTGAAGTTCTCACTCTTCATTTGACTCTCACAAGTAGTGTCAGGGTGACCCAAGACACACAGCTTGTATACTATATTAATGCTGTGGAGTTATTCCTAGTGCCAATTTTCCTCCGTAACATGGCTTGCTAGTCAGCATCAGATCTAAAAAGACAAATGAGCCAAAGGTAAGGAAGGGTTTTCTCCCCCTCACCAATAGTTGCTTAACTTTTAAAGACACTGCTTGACAAGATGGCGAAAACAGATTTCAATGAGGACCAGTGCCTAGGGAAACAAGAAACTTATTAGATTCACAAGCTAAATTGTACTATTCTTTTGAACATCTATTGGGCCAAACAGCCTTCTATTTTATAAACAAGAGAAAATCTGCAGATCTTGGAAATCCAAGCAACGCACACAAAATGCTGGAGCAACTCAGCAGGCCAGACAGCATCTGGGAAAAGGGTACAGTCGACGTTTTGGGCCGAGACCCTTCGGCAGGACTCTATTTTATAAGATGACATGCTGCAGTTTAGCATTTACCTTTAGTGGAGTTGTCTGCCAAACAAATTAAAAGGAACCCTGCAACAAAGCGCACTTTAAAAAATCAAATACTTTTTATGAACACAGGTCTTCGGATGTGTAATGAACAAACACTGGAACTTCTGGCTCTTTTGAGTTCTCAGATTGATTTGATTCATGTTTGAAGCAGAGATCTCAAGCAGTCATTTAAAAACAGGCTGATAGGGAATACTGGAAGTATCTGATTTGGATTTAGGTGCATTAGCAGATAGTTTATTGCTTTAAAAATTGTAATATTTCTGAAGAACGACAGAAGGTGTCAGGTGCTTCACTGAGCATTTATTTATTTCAAAATAAGACAAGAGCTGTTTCTTGCTGTTTCTTTAAAAAAAAAGGCATGACTGCAGTAAATGCGAAATGGGTTTCCATCCAAAACATTTACCTTTTCTGTTTCAGATGCTAATGAACTCACTTGGCTTTATTTGTCTTTGTGTGACAGGATGAAATGGTTGTTAGCCTATCTGCAACCATCTTTTCATCTTTCCCAATGTTTATTTCTACCAAATTCAATGGTAAAGATTAACAATTATCAGAGAGTGATTGAAAAGATAGCAGTCCCACTGAGCTGGAATATAGTTGAAGCTACAGATCAAAGATCCTCAATGACTTGAATTTGAACTATTACACAATCTGCAGCTGACAGCCTTTTTTTCTATTCATACATTGATGTATGGTATCTTCTGAACAGCAGTCCTTATTGAGTATTTGTGCCAATGGTATTGTGAAGTGGGATGTATGAGAATTTTACCCCAGGAGTAAAAAAAAGGAAGGTCAATTTGTGCAAATGTTAGGATGGTCTGTGATTCGGAGCAATTTAGCAGTGGTTTGAAATGGCTGCTTCCCTTGTCCTTGCAATGCCACTTTTCACTACGCCTGCTGATCTTTGGCAAGAGAAAATTAAACATGCTCAGTTCTGTTGGAATTAAGAGCGCCATTGCTTGTTGGCAGCAAGCTGCGAGATATTCCAAATACCTCTAGCTCTATTCTGGAAGAATAAATCAGCAAATTGGATCCAAACCCGGCTTAGTAACAGATGGGTGATTGTGATGGGTTGTTTTTGTGATGAAAAGCATAAAATCAGTGACATACCACAAGGATCACTGCTGGGACTCTTACCTTTTGCCATATATATGTACATTAATGGTTTGAAAAGGACAGTAGGAGGTATCATTCCTACTCAAAGTTATGGAATAATACTTCATGGATACAGGCCATTTGGACTAATTTGTTCACACCAACCAAGACGTCCATCTGAGCTAGACCCACTTGTCCACATTGGTTCACATACCTCTAAATATTTCCTATCCATGTACCCGTCCAAGTTTTAAAAACATATATCTTATTATCATACCTGCCTCAACTAGCTCATTCCATATATGCACAATGGAGGACCAGAGGGATCTTGGGGTCTGAATCCATAGGACACTCAAAGCTGTTGCACAGGTTGACTCTGTGGTTAAGAAGGCATACGGTGCACTGGCCTTCATCAACCGTGGGACTGAGTTCAAGAGCCGAGAGGTAATGTTACAGCTATATAGGACCCTGGTCAGACCCCACTTGGAGTACTATGCTCAGTTCTGGTCACTTTACTACAGGAAGGATGTAGAAACTATATAGAGAAAGTGTGAAAGAGGAGATTTACAAGGACGTTGCCTGGATTGGCGAGCATGCCTTATGGGAATAGGCTGAGTGAACTTGGGCTTTTCTCCTTGGAGTGACGGAGGATGAGATGTGACCTGATAGAGGTGTATAAGATGAGAGGTATTGATCATGTGGATAGTCAGAGGCTTTTTCCTAGGGCTGAAATGGCTAACACAAAAGGGCACAGTTTTAATGTGCTTGGAAGTAGGTACAGAGGAGATATCAGAGGTAAGTTTTTTACACAGAGTGTGGTGGATCCGTGGAATGGGCTGCCGGCTATGGTGGTGGAGGCGGATACGATAGGGTCTTTTAAGATGCTCCTGGATCAGTACATGGAGCTTAGAAAAACAGAGGGCTATGGGTAACCTAGGTAATTTCTAAAGGAAGTACATGTTCGGCACGGCATTGTGGGCTGAAGGGCCTGTATTGTGCTGTAGGTTTCCTGTTTCTATGTAATCCTCTGTGTTAAAGAGTTGCTCCTTGTGTTCCTTTAGATCTTTCCATTCTCACCTTAAATTTACGACCTCTCAATTTTGATTTCTTTTTCTGAGTTAAAAAAACCTGTGTGCATTCACCTCATCTATGCCACTCGTGATTTTACACGCCTTTATAAGGTTACTCCTCAGTCTCCTATGCTCCAAGAAATAAATTCCTAGCCTGCCCAATCTGTCCCTATAAATCAGGTTTTCAAGTCCTGGCAACATTCCCATAGATCTTCTTTGTGCTCTTTCCATATTAAACACATCTTTCTCATAAAAGCAGTACAGAATATTCCAGGTGAGGCCTCACCAGTTTTGGACAACTGCAACATATTGTCCCAACTCTTCTTCTCCAAGTATCTCTTCTGTTGGCAGCACAGGTGTAGGTGCTGAATAAGGCATATAGGAGACGGGGAGGAACATGCACACAGTGCTGGAGGAACTCAGCAGGTCAGGCAGCATCTATGGAAAAGAGTAAACAGTCAACTTTTTGGGCAGAGGTCCTTCTTCAAAGATTCAAAGTACATTTATTATCAAAGTATCCATAATTTATACAACCTTGAGATTTGTCTGCTAACAGGCAAATGCATACCCAATACACAGAGAAAGAGAAAAATCAGAATCATGCAAACATTAGAAATGAGCAACAGCATTCCAAACCAAATTGAGTCCTTAGATCTGAATCCCTGGAGCTGCCCAGAGTGAGCCTCAGTCACCGTTCATCATACACACAGACCGCAGGAAGGGTTTCGGCCAAAACATCGACTGTTTACTCTTTTCCATAAATGCTGCCAGACTTGCTGAATTCTTTCCGTATTTTGTGTGGGTTGCTTTGGATCTCCAGCATCTGCAGATTTTTTTGTGTTTGTGATATAGGAGATGTGTAAAATGTAGGATCAGAGAGGAAATGGTCCAAGTTTATATAACATTGGTTAGGCTTCATCTAGAGTAACGTGTACAGTTCTGATTTCTACACTACGGAAAGGACACAATTGCACTGGAGAGGGTTCCGAGAAGATGTCTGGAATGAAGGATTGCAGTTATGAGGAGGGATTGGTTTTAATCTTGAAGCAGAAGAAGCTGAAAGGAATCCTGATAAAAGAAATCAAAATTATGAGGAGCAAAATTAGGTAGATAATAAGAAGCTTTTCTGAATGGCAGAGATGTCTAAAAGTTGAGTTTAGAGGTTTTGCATAAGAGGTAGGTGGTATATAGGAGGTAGGAAGAGGTTTTTTTTAAAAATTCAGGTGTAGTGGGAATTTAGAACACAATGCCTAGTGGTTGATGGAGGCCAATACTCCCACAACACCAAAGAAGTATCCAGACAGGCATGTGAACCACCTAAGTAAAGAAGGTAATGGACTAAGTGATGGCAAATGGGATTAGTGTAGTTGCTACACTAAATGGGATTAGTGAGTACCTGCTTATTAGCATGGACCCGGTGGGCTTGTTACTGTGTAGTACCATGACCTCTGCGGTTTTCTGAGCTAATGGTTTGTGGTAGTCTGACAATATGCACCACATCATTACGAGTTCTGAGAACAGCGCTGGAGCTATACACTGAGCAAGTGAAAGACATGGAAACGAAGAGCTACTCTGTCAAAGCCTTAATTTTATTTTCTTGGGAACTGGGGCATGTGCTACTCTTTCTCCTGCTCTTGCTGACAGTTGCTGGTGAATCACCACAAGCGTATCTCACCTCCAGGATAAATTATTCATCATTTCAGCTTCTGAACTGGTGGTGGCAAATGTTAAATGACTGACAGTATGTTAATCCGAATCACTGCTTTTCTGCTCTTCTACCACTGCTCTTTGTGGTTAATCAAAAGGAGGGGGTTTTGTGCTGTGATGAGAAAAGCAGGGAGGGGTGTAGAAGAGGAGGTGTGGGATGAGGGGATAATTGGATGAAAGAAGAGAGATTAGACATGGACTTTCACCTTTTCATCCATATCCTTAGTCACAGTAAAGTTTGAGTAAAGTTTGCTCCCACAATGGTATGACTGAGAAATTGTCTTTTTTAAAAAAAATGCATTCACTGTCACAGTGACCAGTTACATAAAGTCATCATCAGCCTGGAAACTGGATTGCACAGAACTGATTTTTTTTAATATTACATGAACCAAAATCAGTTTTAATCAGAGTTAGTCATACTGGCTTTCATTGCTAGATGAAACTACATCGGTAGCAATCCACATTAGCACCTTTGACAGTTTCCAGACACTGGTCACTTATTAATCTGCCTGGTCCCATTGACCTGCAACTGGACCATAGCCTTCCATACCTCTCTCCTCCCAAATTCCTCTTAAATTTTGAAATCAAACCCCCATCCATCACTTCCACTGGCAGCTCGTTCTACACTCTCAGCACTCTCAGTCTGAGTGAAGAAGTGCCCCCTCATGTCACATTTCACCCTTAACCCATAACCCTTAGTAGTAGTCTCACCAAACCTCAGTAGTAAAATCCGGCTTACATTTACCCTAACTATACACCTGATAATTTTGTATACCTCTATCAACTCTCTCCTCATTTTCTTACGCTCTAGTGAACAAATTCATAACCTATTCAACATTTCCCTATACTCAGGTTCTCAAGTTCTGGCACCATCCTTGTCATTTCTCTCTGCGCCCTTTCAATCTTATTGATATCTTTCTGGTGGGCAGGTGACCAGAACTATACACAAGTCTCCAAATTAGACATCTTATACAACTTCAACATTACATTCTAACTCCTGTACTTAATTAATTTATGAAGGCCAATGTGCCAAATGTTCTCTTTATGACCCTATCTATCTGTGATGCTACTTTCAAAGAATTATGGATTTGTATTTCCTGATCTCTCTATTCTACTCCAGCGTCCTACCACCCACCGTTTAAGTCCTACACTGGGTGGTCCTACTGGAGTGCAACACCTCACACTCGAATTTTTCAGTCCATTTCTCTAGTTGGTCCAGATCCTGCTGCAAGCTTTGGTAGCCCTCCTCACTGTGCATTACAGCCCCCAATCCCGGTGTCATCTGCAAACTTGCTGATCCAGTTCACGATGTTAATATCCAGACTGTCGATGCAGCACACCACAAGTCACTGTCCTCCAGTCAGAGAGGCTACCAACAACTACCATCCTCTGGCTCTTCACACTCAAAGCCAATGACTAATCCAATTTCAAGTCAAGTCAAGTTTATTGTCATTTAACATTATACATGGATACCATCAAATGAGATAACATTTCTCCAGATCAGGGTGTAAAGCACAGTAGTACACATAACACACAATAACTTAGGAAAGTAAGAATTAAATTAATAATGGCTAAATAAACACAGTAAAGTATATAAATTAAATATTGTAGGACACAGGACAAATCAGCTGGTGACACTTTGGACGTGATGCGGCAGGGAATTCAGAAGCCTAATGCCCTGAGGGAAGAAACCATTCTTGCCTTCATTCACAGGAGTCTTCTGCCTGATGGTAGAAAGTCAAAAAGGATGCTGGATGGATGGGTGGGATCCTTGATAATAATAAGGGCCCTGCAAAAATGTTCCCAGTAGATGGTAGGGAGAGCCCTATAATCCTCTCAGCTACTCTATGGTCTGATGTTTAACTGCTCCCATACCAGATGGAGATGCAGCTTGTCAGGAGACTCTCAATGGTGCTCCTGCAAAATTCAGTTCAGGTGGGGTGGGGGAGGGAAAGCCTCGTTTGCCTCAATCTCCTCAGGAAGTGGAGGCACTTTTTATTCAGGGAGATGATATTCAGAGTCCAGATGAGGTCACCCGTGATGTGGACTTCCAGGAATTTGCACTTAACTCTATCTACAGAGGAGCCATGGATGCGCAGAGGGGAATGGTTCTTCTGCATCTTCCTGGTGTCAACAATCACTTCCTGGGACCTTGTCACATCCAGATTTAGGTTGTTGTTCTCACACCAATCCACCAGCTGCTCCACTTCCTCTCTATACTCCGTCTCATCACTGTTATTGATGAGGCCAGCCACTGTTGCGTCATCCGCAAACTTGGTGACACGGTTTGAGCTGAATCCTGCGACAGTCATGTGTCAGCAATGTGAACAGCAGCTGACTAAGAACACAGCCCTGGGGAGCACCAGTGATCTGTGTAATGGGACTAGAGACATTGCTATCCACACTGACCGACTGTGGCCTTTCTGTTAAGAAATCCAGGATCCAGTTACAGAGCTAAGTGATAAGACCCAGCAAGGATAGTTTCCCTACCAATTTCTACCTCATCCTGAAGGCCAAATGACTTGACCAACCTCCCATGCAGTGCCTAGTCAAAGGCATTCCTAAATTCCAGATAAACAACTTCTACTGCCTTGCCTTCATCAACTTTCCTGATAACTTCCTTGAAAAAACTCTATAAGATTTGTTAGACACGACCTAGCATGCATAAAACCATTTGACTCTTCCTAATCAGTCCCTGTATATCGAAATACTTATATATTCGGTCCCTTAGACTATCTTCCAATAACTTTCCCACCACTGATTTCAGGCTCACCACCCTATAATGTGCTGGATTATTCTTAGAGTCTTTTTTAAACAACAGAATAAATTTAGCTATCCTCCAATCCTCTGGCACCTTATCTATTGCTAAGGATGTTTTATATATATCTCTGCTAGGGCCCCTGCAATTTCTTCATTAGACTCCCACAAGGTCCGAGAGGACAACTTGACAGCCCCTGGAGATTTATCGACCACAATTTTCCTAAGACAGCAAACACCTCTGCCTCTGTAATTCTGATACAGTTCATGACCTCACTGTGCTGTTGCCTCACGTCTATAGACTATCATGCTAAGCTCGTGGTACAGGGACAATGATGGGGAAGAAACATCTCTCCTTCTTTGCACCATTTTGTCCAATGACTTCAATGTACCACCTGAGATGTGTAACATATGTTACATTCTTCACAGAGTCAAAAATACATACATGCATGGAAATTCAAACCACCGAGCATCCACTTACTCAAATTCTACATTGATCCCATTTTATTTGCCCCACTTTCTGATTAAATCTTCGAAATTCTAACCTTCCCTACAAGTTAAGCTCATGATGGAACTAGACAGGCTAATGCAAGGAAATGGGTTTTGGTATAGATACGTCAAACCTAGAAAGGCAGGAACCTCCCAGTCTCCAGGCAGCTAACAGCAGTCACCTGCCACTCGCCTCCAACTCATCACTTGCAGCCTATTTAAACCGAGCTCTTATCCACAGTCCTTCTTCACCCATCATGCAAGTACAGCGGGCAGTGAAGAAAAGTAATGGCATGCTGGTCTTCAGAACAAGGGGAATTGAGTATAAAAGCAAAGCCTGCAGCTGAACAGGGCCCTGGTGAGACCACACCTGGAGTACTGTGTGCAGTTTTGGTCTCCAAATTTTGAGGAAGGACATTCTTGCTATTGAGGGAGTGCAGCGTAGGTTCACAAGGTTAATTCCCGTGATGGTGGGACTGTCATATGTCGAAAGATTGGAGCGACTGGGCTTGTATACTCTGGAATTTAGAAGGCTGAGAGGGGATCTTATTGAAACATATAAGATTATTAAGGGATTGGACACGCTGGAGGCAGGAAGCATGTTCCCGCTGATGGGTGAGTCTAGAACCAGAGGCCACAGTTTAAGAATAAGGGGTAGGCCATTTAGAACGGAGTTGAGGAAAAACTTTTTCACCCAGAGAGTGGTGGATATATGGAATGTTCTGCCCCAGAAGGCTGTGGAGACCAAGTCTCTGGATACTTTCAAGAAAGAGATGGATAGAGCTCTTAAAGATAGAGGAATCAAAGGTTATGGGGATAAGGCAGGAACTGGATACTGATTGTGGATGATCAGCCATGATCACAGTGAATGGTGGTGCTGTCAACTAGCTGTTCGGATCCTTCAGTTACCCTGTTGCCTTCTTGTGCTAAATATCTGTTGTCTCTTGTTTTGTGGCTTGTTATTTTGATATTTATTATTAAAGTGATCACTCACAGCTAAGTCATCTCCTTTTCTATTTTCTATTTATGATTTAAATTTTTAATATTTACTATCAATTTGTACTCCAGGGAGCATGAAGAGCAGAATAAAATATCGCTGTGATGATCGTACGCTCTAGTATCAATTGTTTGGTGACAATAAAGTATAAAGTATATGCCCAATCCAATTCCCCCAACCCCTGGGGCTCCTGCAGACCCCCCTGATCCCTTGACATCTTTGGTCCCACATCACCATAGATTTCAGCAAAGGTTTCCACCTTCCAATAGGGCCAGGGCAGTCATGGCAGTGGTGGACCAGTTGTCCAAGGTGGCCTGAATCACTGTCCTCCCCATATTTCTGTCAGCAATTAGATGGCAGACCTTATTCTCCAACTAGTTCGCCTCCAGTTTTTCTCAGGACATTATGCCAGACTGCGGTCAACAATTCATCTCCCTCTTTGAGCAAGCCTTCTTCTTCCTCCTACCCAGACGGAATATAAGGTGTTGTTCCTCCAACCTGAGTGTGGCTTCACCTTTACAGTAGAGGAGGCCGTGGATAGACATGTCAGAATGGGAATGGGTTGTGGAATTAAAATGTGTGGCCACTGGGAGATCCTGCTTTCTCTAGTGGACAGAGCATAGGTGTTCAGCAAAACGATCTCCCAGTCTGTGTCGGGTCTCACCAATATATAGAAGGCCACATCAGGAGCACCGGACGCCTCCAACCTGATGGCATGAACATTGACTTCTCTAACTTCTGCTAATGCCCCACCTCCCCCTCGTACCCCATCCGTTATTTATTTATATACATACATTCTTTCTCTCTCTCTCCTTTTTCTCCCTCTGTCCCTCTGACTATACCTCTTGCCATCTTATGGGTTTTTCCCCCCCTCCCCCTTTTCCTTCTCCCTGGGCCTCCTGTCCCATGATCCTCTCATATTCCTTTTGCCAATCAACTGTCCAGCTCTTGGCTCTATCCCTCCCCCTCCTGTCTTCTCCTATCATTTTGGATCTCCCCCTCCCCTCCCACTTTCAAATCTCTTACTAGCTCTTCCTTCAGTTAGTCCTGATGAAGGGTCTCGGCCCGAAACGTCGATTGTACCTCTTCCTAGAGATGCTGCCTGGCCTGCTGCATTCACCATCAACTTTGATGAGTGTTGCTTGAATTTCCAGCATCTGCAGAATTCCTCATGTTTACACCTTGAAGCAGGTGCCCAGATTTCTACATAACCTTTCAGAAATCTCTCTGTCATAAGTGTTACACACTGTAAGGTTTCACTGCTAATGTAATGGCTTCTTTGTAATGTTCACTGCTGAAGTAAAGGTTTCTCTGTAGCAGCAATGTTTGGGTTATGGCTGGGGATAACAGGACGATGGGATGCATGTTAGTCAATCAGGATTTTGTTGCCCTGTCTTATGAATCTGGAAGCAGTTGATTTCGTGGGCTGTAGCCAGAGAGAGAGAGAGAGAGAGAGAAAGAGAGAGGGAGAGAGAGAGATATGAAGAGGGAAGACACGAATGGAGAGATTTGGTAGACCGCTGGACGGGGTGGACTCGGAGCGAGGGTCCGAAGAGCAGTGACGATCGGAGGAGGTCAATGGGGACCGATCGGCTTATCAGTGAGCTCCAACTTTGCGCACAGACTGTTAATAAGATTGGGCTCTTTTTTTTCTTTTATTTCGTTTCTCTACTAACCATATAGTCAAAGTAAAAGTTATAAAGCTTAATCGTTTACTCGTATATTGTGTACTGTTTGTTATTTCAGGGTACTGATTTGTAACAGGGGACACATCGCACAGCATCCACCCAAACAAGATTTCTTAAGTTTGGCCGGGCCGGGTATTATCACTCCCTATATTAAGCCACTAGGTGAAGCGAGAGTTACATAAGATAGTGAGCTTCCAGTCACATCAGTCATCTTATTAAAATGGCAGCACAAGTACAAAGTGCTGAGTGGTCTTCTCCTGCTCCTAATTTGTGTGTTTAATTGTACACAAGGGAACAGAATAATGAAACAGTTTAAAAAATCACAAGGAGGAGAATGTATTAAGTTCCAAGACATGAAGAGTACATTAGGTTTATATCTGCCTTTCCGGATCCCAAAACAGAACAATGGGGTCATAGAACTGTATAGCACAGAAACAGGCCCTTCTGCCTATCTTGTCGATGCAGGTCTTTTTGCCCATCTATGCTAATCCCATGTCCCCTCATTAGGTCCATTTCCTTCTGTGACTTGTCTAGTTAAGTGCCTGTCTGAACGTCTTTCAAATGTATGTGACCCCCACCACCTTCTCCGGCAGCAAATTCCACGTATCAGCAACTTTTTCTGCAAAAGCCAATGTCACAAAGTGCACCATAGATAATGAAGATTTTTAGTAGTCCAGCCAACAGTGTAATAAAGAGAAACATGTCAACAACTTGGCACAAAGTATGAGAAACAGCAATTAACAATTGGTCAACTTCATATAGTAATGCAGATGTACTATTGACTGATAATTAAGAGGCAGCAGCAGTAATTCAAAGCAGTAGATCATATGTCAATGTAGCAGATTGGGAATTTGAATTCAGTTTAAAAAATCTGAAAGTAAAGAGTTGGTATATGTTATGGGCTGATCAGTAAAACCTAAGTGGTTTTTGTTTCAGGGTTTCCAAAAGAATATTTAACATATTATCAAGGCAATAAACCCTGGCTAGTGACACCTACATTCTAGGAGTGACTAAGTGACTTTGTTATGGGATAAACTTACCTGGTTTGCTTTGGAAAATGCCAGTTAGTCTTTTACTGTGACATTCAGTTTAGAAGCTTCAGTTTAGATTACGCATTCCTGTCCTGAGAAAGCCAAGCCCAATATGTACAGCTCAAGAGAAGAAAATCAACCAAGAATATACATAAACAAGAGAAAATTAAACACACACAAAATGCTGGAGGGATTTAGCAGGCCAGGCAGCATCTATGGAAAAGAGTAAACAGTCAACGTTTCAGGCTGAGACCTTCCATCATGACTCATGAAGGGTCTCGGCCCGAAACCAACTGCTTACTCTTTTCCATAGATGGTGCCTGGCCTGCTGAGTTCCTCCAGCATTTTGTGCCTGTTGCAAGAAAATATGAAGCTAAGAATTCTGCTGATTATATCTGAAGCAAAGTTTGAAATTTAGTGATTAGAGAAACAAAGCAATCAGAAGAGAAAAAGACCAGTTTGATTATTAAACCTTCAAATATTAAGTAGACTTTGCCAGTCTTAAGGTTTTTATATACTGTATTTTTGCCAGTTCTTTCTTGTTGCTGTGTCGTTGGTTTTTGTGAAGGGAGAAGGTTTGGGGGTTACCGTGAGGTGTGATTTGTCAGTTATTTTTGTGAGGGGAGGGAGTTTGCGGGTTGTTGCGTGGTGAAATTTGTTGGTTATTTTTGTGCGAAGGGGGATTTGGGCGTGCCATTTGGTGCAATTTGTTAGTTATTTTTCTGTGTGGGGAGAGGGTTTAGGGGTTGATGTTCTTATTGCCATTTGGCACACTTTGTTAGTTTTTTATGGGGGGAGTGTGAATTGTGGTCGATGATCGTGTTGCAGTTTTTTTGTGCGAGGGGGTAGGTTTGATATACTTTTCTTTGAATGACTTCCATAGCGTTCTTCGTTTCACGGCTATCTGGAAAATACGAATCTCAGAGGTGCATACTGCATACATACTTTGATAATAAATTAACCTTTGAACCTTCGATCCTTTTGAACCTTTGGAAAGAAAGTCTTTGAACTTATTGTATACCACCTTTAATAATCACACTTCACAGCTGTTGAAACACTTTTGAATTGTAGTCACTGTCGAAGGTGCCAATTTGCACTCAACAAGCTCCCACATGATACTGAGTAGATGATAGCTTTTAAAATTAGAATTAAATATTGCATGAGTCAGTGCATTCAGAGAAAATTGAAGGGCTAGATGAATACTCTAAGCATATTTTCTAATTAAACTCAGAGGATTTAAGAATATTGACGGAAAACTTTCCCGTGGTATGTTTAATGAGTATGGATTGAGTGTGTAATATGCTAGAGTGATATGTCTTTGCACAGACAAAGGGGCAGAATTGTTGTTTTAATGTTATTTCTCGAGCTACTAATGCAAGGGAAATGAAATCAGAGGAAAAGTGACTAATTCAGTGAATTCATGGGTGACTGGATGAGAGAGGATATGGAAGATTAGGAAGCTCTGTGGGTGGGGTTATGTGACTGAATGATGTTTGCTAATTGACAGAATAACTGGTTATGTGAGTCATGTTGTGTGTTCATGCAGATGAGGTATTGACAGTGACCCTGTGGATGACTAATAAACATGAGCAAGTGGGGAATTTGCATTTAACCAACTCCTATATATAATATACTTCATTATTTATGAAACACTATGCTTAATGTTTTTAGCGTAAGCATTGAAAACCAATCATAATTCTCAAAAACATGCCAACTCGTTCACATAGCTTTTAGAAATTAGGGCAAGTACCTTATTTTACCTAGTCAGGCAAGCATGCCCAACCTCTTATCCTGCATTTTGGCATCAAGAATGATCTACTGTGAACTATAACACTCACTTTTAAATATTCATGTTGGCTTAGAGAGAACGAGAGTGTGTGTGTGTGCACACGCATGTGTGTGTGTGTGTGTGTGTGTGTGTGAGACGTAGTTCATTATTCCTATCCCAAGATTATACTATATGCACCAGGTTATACCCAATGCACATGTAAGTGAATTTTGTGATTAGAGGGGGGCAGTGTATATTGTGGTATGAGCATCATATGTAGTGAGTTTCTTGATGTTTGAGGGAGAATAAATAACTTTGCTGTAAGTTCCTAAATTCTGCAGTTACAACACTAAGCGGGACTTAGAAAGTAGTAGCCAAAAGCTGAGGATGCTTTACAATGATTAAGAAGGAAATTTATATAGTTTTTGTAATGCCCCAGCCCAACCTAATATCCTTTACATCTGAAGTACTGTTGAAGTGTTTTCAGTATCATAATGTGTGGAACGGTGCAGCAAATCATCACAGAGCAATGATCTGATTCAGGACATCGAACAGTACAGCTCAGGAACAGGCCCTTGGCCCACAGTGTTGTGCTGAACCAGTTAAATTAGTAATCAAATGGCTAATTAAACTAATCTCTTCTGCCTACACAATGTCCACACCCTTTCATACTTCTCACATTCATGTGCTATCTAAACATCTCTTAAAAGTCTCTAATTTATTTGCCTCTACCATAACCCTAAAGATATTCTCTGTCTGCTCTATCTACGCCTCTCATAGACTTATACATCTCTATCAGATCTCCCCTCAGCCTCCACCGCTCCAGGGAAAACAACCCCAAGTTTGTCCACATTCTCATTATAGCACATGCCCTCTAATCCAGGCAACACCTCTTCTGCACCCTCTCCAAAGCCTCGACATCCTTCCTATCATGGGGTGACCAGAACTGAATGCCATGCTCCAGATGCAGCCTAACTAGAGTTTTACAAAGCTGCAACTTAACTTCTCAACTTTTGAACTCAATGCCTCGACTAATAAAGGCAAGTACGCCTTATGCCATCTTGACCACCCTATCAACCTGTGTTGCTACTTTTAGGGAGTTATGAACTTCGACCCAAGATCCCTCTGCTTATCAATACTGTTGAGGATCTTGCCCTTAACAGTTTGACATACCAAAGTGGAACACTTTACATTTGGTCAGGCTAAACTCCATTGTCTTCTCTCTGCCCTTATATGCAACTGATCTATATTTCATTGTGTCCTTCGCCAATCTTCTGCGCTATCCACAACACCACCAATCTCTGTATCATCTCCAAACTTACTCACCCACCCATCTACATTTTCATCCAGGTCATTAATATACATCACAAACAGCAGAGGTCCCAATACAAATCCCATTGGGATACCACTAATCACAGGCCTCCAGCTAGAATAAGCCCTTTGACCATTACAGTCTATCTTCTATGGGCAGGCCAGTTCTAAACCTAAACAGCCAATTCACCATGGATCACATTCATCTTAATCTTCTGGATGAGTCTACCATGAAGGATGTTGTCAAACGCCTTTCTAAAATCCACATAAACAACATCCGCAGCACTAACATCACCAATCATCCTTGTCAACTCGTCAAGAAAAATCAATCAACTGAGTAAGAGATGACTTGCCAAGCACAAAGCCGTGCTGACTCTCCACAGTATTCCAAATGCTCATAAATCTGATCCCCAAGATTTCACAGCAGTGACTTCCCTGCTACTGACATAAGACTCACCTGTCTATACTTTCCAGGATTATCCCTGGTTCCCTTCCTAAATAATGGAATAACATTAGCTACTTGTCAGTCCTCCAAGACTTCACCTGTAGCTACAGAGGATGTGAAGATATTACCAAGGCCCCAGTGATCTCTTCTCTTGCCTCTCACAATAACCTTGGGTTAGGCCCTGGGGACTTACCCAACTCATTGCTCATTGAAAGACCCAACACTACCTCCTCCTTTACTTTGAAGTGCCCGGGAATATCAATACACTCAGCACTGATCTCCCTATCCTCCATATCCTCTCCTTAGTAAATATTGTAGTAAAGTACTCATTAAGGACCTTACCCACATCCTCTGCATCCAAGCAAGTATTCCCACATTTATCTTTGAATGGTCCTACCCTCTCCCTAGTTGTCCTTTTACTCTTGATGTATGTACAGAATACATTGAGATTATCTTTAATTCTACTTGTCACAGACAGTCATGGCCCCTTCTGGCTTTCCCAATTCCTTTCTTGCGTTCTTTTCTGGCTTCTTTATAACTCTCAAGAGCTCTATTTGATTCTTGCTTCTCAAGCCTTACATACTTTTCCTTTTGCTTCCAGATTAAATTCATCGCCTGTGTTGTCATCCAAAGTTCTCTTACCTTGCCATCCTTGTCCTTCCTTCTGATGGGAACATACCTGGCCTGTACTCTGTGCATTTGGTCTTTAAACACCCTCCACATGTCAGATAAGGACTTGCCCAAAAATCAGCTGTTCCCAATTAACTCTCCCTAGTTCCTGCCTAATACTTTCATAATTATTCTGTTCCAATTTAATACTCTCCCACAATGTCCGTACTTATCCTTATATATAGCCATCATAAAAGTTAAGGAGTTGTGGTCACTGTTCACCCACTGAAAGGTCGGTCACCTGGCCAGTGTCATTACCCGACGCCAGGTCCAGTACAGCTCCTCCTCTTGTTGGTCTATCTTCATAGAGTCTTGATTCAAGAAACTCTCCTGGATGTACCTAACAAATTCTGCCTCATCTAAACCCCTTGTACACAGAAGGTCACAATTTATGTCAGGGCCATGACAACAACCCTATTGTTGTTACACATTTTCTTAATCTGCCTGCATATCTGTTCCTCACTGTGCCAGTAGCTATTAGAGTACGTCTGTAGTACAAACCCATCAGACGATTGCACTCTTCCCGTTCGTGAGTTCTACTCATACTGACTCAGTGGATGAGCCCTCCATTATATCCCCTTTGAGTGCAGCTGCGATATTATCCCTGATTAGTAGTGCAACTTCAACTCCCCCATCTCTTGTATATATTCATCTCTATCTTTCCTTCAACATCAGAACCCTGGGACATCAAGCATCCATTCCTGTCTCTCTCTCACAACCAGGTCTCTGTAATGGCCACAACATCATAGTTCTGTCTACTGATCTATTCTATAAGTTCATCACCTTTACCCACAATACTCCTTTCTTTCTTTTTAAATCTTTTTATTGAATTAGTACACAAAAGGTAAACCATGTAGGCACTAATACACTGTTGCAGTATAACTTTACAAGAGATATTAATACACAAAAAGAAGTTAGTACAAACAGTGCAGTTTAGATATAAAATAACAAGGTAATATAATAGCAACACACATCAAAGTTGCTGGTGAACGCAGCAGGCCAGGCAGCATCTATAGGAAGAGGCGCAGTCGACGTTTCAGGCCGAGACCCTTCGTCAGGACGTCCTGACTGTTCTCGGCCTGAAACGTCGACTGCGCCTCTTCCTATAGATGCTGCCTGGCCTGCTGCGTTCACCAGCAACTTTGATGTGTGTTGCTTGAATTTCCAGCATCTGCAGAATTCCTGTTGTAAGGTAATATAATAGTATATTAATTTTCATACATATCAATAAGGAAAAGAAAAAAAAATCCAACCCCCCCCAAAAAAAAACCCACCGTGCAACTAATCTAAAAAGCAAAGCAAAGCAATGGGCTAGCTAGGTATCAAGTAGAGTTAAACAACTTAAAACAATCACGTCCTCAAACCCGACCTCCATTAAAAACAGTTAAAAAGCAAGAAGGGAATGTAAATATGGACAGAGAGAGAAAAAAAGTTACATTAAATGAAAATGTTGAATAAAAGATCTCCAGGTCTGTTCAAATTTAATTGAAGAATCATAAAGATTACTTCTAATTTTCTCCAAATTTAAACATAGTATTGTCTGGGAAAACCAAAAGAACGTAGTTGGAGCATTCATCTCCTTCCAATGTTGTAAAATACATCTTTTCGCCATTAAAGTAAGAAATGCAATCATTCTACGGGCTGAAGGGGAAAGATTACTGGAAATTTTAGGTAATCCAAAGATAGCAGTAATAGGATGGGGAGAAATATCTATATTCAATACCTTTGAAATAACATTAAAAATGTCTTTCCAAAAAGTTTCCAAAGTAGGACAGGACCAAAACATATGAGTTAAGGAAGCTATCTCCCCATGACATCTGTCACAAAGAGGGTTAATATGAGAATAAAAATGAGCTAATTTATCTTTAGACATATGTGCTCTATGGACAACTTTAAATTGAATTAGGGAGTGTTTAGAACAGATAGAGGAAGTATTGACTAGTTGTAAAATATGTGCCCAGTCATCCGCCGAAAGAATAAAGCCCAATTCCTTTTCCCAATCTGACCTAATCTTATCGAATGGAGCTTTCCTAAGTTTCATAACAGTATTATAAATAATAGCCGTTACACCTTTCTGACATGGATTAAGGTTAATTATAGTATCTAAAATATCTGTAGGAGGTAACGTCGGAAAGGAAGAGAGTATAGTACTTAGGAAATTTCTAACTTGGAGATATCTTAAAAAATGTATTCTTGGTAAGTTATATTTGTTAGATAATTGTTCAAAAGACATAGGGGAACCATCTAAAAATAAATCCAAAAACCGTGAAATACCATTAGTCTTCCAAATTTGAAAGGCACGGTCCGTGGAAGAGAGGGGAAAGAATATGTTGCCTAAAATAGGAATCACAAGCCCAAATTGATTAAGATCGAAAAATTTTCGGAATTGAAACCAAATACGTTAGGTATGTTTAACTATCGGGTTACAAACCTGTTTGTGGCGTTTCAAATCAAAAGGAAGAGAAGAACCTAAAATGGAGCCAAGTGCATAACCTTGAGCAGATTGTAATTCCAATACTACCCATTTAGGAATGGATAGTGTATCTTGATCAAGTAACCAGAATTTCATGTGTTGAATATTAATTGCCCAATAATAGAATCTAAAGTTAGGTAATGCCAAACCTCCATGTCTCTTAGCTTTCTGTAAATGTATTTTACCCAATCTCGGGTTTTTATTTTGCCAAATAAATGAAGAAATTTTAGAGTCAACTTTGTCAAAAAAGGATTTTGGAACAAAAATCGGTAATGCCTGAAATACATATAAAAATTTTGGCAGAATAAACATCTTAACAGCATTAATACGACCAATCAAAGTTTAATAAAATGGAGACCATTTAAATGAAAGTTGAGTAATGTGATCAATTAAGGGTAGGAAATTAGTTTTAAGTAATTCTTTATGTTTACAGGTAATTTTAATCCCAAGATATGAAAAATGATTATTAACCAATTTAAACGGAAGGTTCTGATATAAGGGAACTTGCTTATTAATCAGGAAAAGTTCACTCTTACTGAGATTTAACTTATAACCTGAAAAAAGACTAAATTGTGCTAATAAATCTAAAGCAGCAGGGATAGATTTTTTAGGTTTGGAAATATTTAAAAGTAAGTCATCAGCATAGAGTGATACTTTATGGGACTTTAAACCCCGAGTTATCCCAATAATATTTGGAGATTCTCGAATAGCAATTGCAAGAGGTTCTCATGCAATATCAAATAATAAAGGACTAAGAGGACAATCTTGTCTGGTACCTCGAAAAAGAGGGAAAAAAGGTGAGTTTAAACAGTTAGTACGAACTGAGGCCATAGGAGAATGATATAACAATTTGATCCAGGATATAAACTTGGGGCTGAAATTAAACATTTCAAGCACCTTAAATAAGTAAAGCCATTCGACTCTGTCGAAGGCTTTTTCAGCGTCTAAGGAAATGACGCACTCAGGATCGTTTTGTGAGGGGGTATAAACAATGTTTAACAGTGTGCGAATGTTATAAAAAGAGTAACGACCTTTAATAAAACCCGTTTGGTCTTCCAAAATAATATAAGGAAGTGTTTTTTCTAATCTGTTTGCTAATAATTTAGAAAAAATTTTAGAGTCAACATTTAATAAGGATATTGGTCTATAAGATGCGCATTGAGCAGGATCTTTATCCTTCTTTAATATTAAAGAGATCGATGCTGTATAGAAGGATTCAGGAAGTTTACCAAGTTTTAATGAGGCCTCCAGAACCCTGAATAACCAAGGGATTAATGAGGATACAAACAATTTGTTAAATTCCACGGTAAACCCATCAGGACCAGGAGCTTTCCCCGGGTTCATAGAGAAAATAACATTCTTAATCTCATCAGTGGTGAAGAAAATGTCTAGCATAGAAGATATATCATGTGAAATCTTAGGGAAATCTAGGTTATCTAAAAAGTCATACATTATTTAGAGTCTCGTGGAAACTCTGATTGATATAAGGAGGAATAAAAATCAAAAAAGGATTGATTAATCTCAGCTTGATCAAATATCAGTTGATCTTTTTGATTATAAATCTGATTAATTTGAAATTTAGTATAGTTAGTCTTCAACTGATTAGCCAACAGTTTACCAACTTTGTCACTATGTATATAAAATTTGCTTCTTGTTTTCATTAATTGATTTGCAATCGAGGATGAAAGTAATAAACTGTGTTCCATTTGAAGTTCAGTTCCCACAATACTCCTAGCATTAAAATACACACACTTGAAACTATCTGTTCCATCCTATTTATTATTTCGCTCCTGCCTGTTTCTACTGGCCCTGAAATGTACCTTCCTGTCCATCCCTCCACTTTTTGACCTGGTGCTCTGGTTCCTACCCCCCTGCCAAATGACTTTAAACTCTCCCAGGTAACGCTAGCATACCTCCCGGACAGGATATCGGTCTTCCTCCATTTTAGTGAAATGCATCCCTCTTGTGCAGGTCACCCTTGCTGTAGAAAAGGTTCCAATTAACCAAGAATCTGAAACCCTGGCCACTGCACCGTTCCTCAGCAATTCGTTCAACTGTACTATCATCCTTTTTCTGCCCTCACTAGCACATGGCATTGGGAGGAATCCAAAGATTCTTACCTTGCAGATTCTGTTCTTCTGCCTCCTTCCTAACATCACGATATTCACTGAACAGGACCTCCTCCCCCTTTCTACCTATATCATTAGTGCCAAGGTGATCCACAACCTCTGGCTACTCACCCTCCACCCTGAGAATCTTCTGCAGACACTCCTAGATATCCTGGACCATAACAGCTGGGAGACAGCACACAACCCTTTTTAAACCTTTTGTTAAGTGAAAAGGATTGGTTGTGTTATGGTATGTGAACTACTGGTGGAGTTTTTATGTCTAGCTGAAAGTCACAGCCGGAGGTTGTGGTACATATTGGTATTAAAGACATAGGCTGGAAAGAGATGAGGTACTGAAGAGAGAATATAAAGAGTTGGGTAGAAGCTGTAAAGCAGGGCTTTGGCAGGAGGATGGAAACCAGAGCACCAGGTCAAATCTATGGATTGCTGCTGTAACACACACACCAGTGAGGGCAAGAATAGGATGATTTGACAGATGAATGTGTAGCTTAGGTATTTGAGGTACTGAGGTTTCAGATTTCTGGATCATTGGGATCTCTTTTAGAGAAGGTATGACCTTCAAATAAAGGATGGGTTACACCTGAACCCGGGGCGGGAACCAATGTCTTTTTGGGCAGATTTGTTAGAGCTGTAGGAGAGGATTTAATCTAATTAGGCAGGGGGATGGGAACTAGATTGATAGGGCTGAGGATGTGGCACTTGGTATACAAGTAAATGCAGTTTAGTGAGACTGTGAGGAAGGACATGCAAATGGTAGGGCAGTGGTTGAAGTGCAACGTATGGGGAAAATTGAAAAGGGTGATGAAAACAGGAGGGAAGGTGTTATATTTGAAAGTGCACGGTATATGGAATAAGGTAAGTAATCTTGTAGTGCAGTTAGAGATTGACAGATATGAAGTTGTAAGTATGACTGAGCCGTGGCTGAAATAAGATCATAGTTGGGAACTTAACATACAAGGATATGCATTGTATTAAAGGACAGGCAGGCAGATAGAGGGGTGGGTGGCTTGTTTGATAAAAAAAAATGTAATAAAGTCCTTAGAAAGAGATGACATAGGATTGGAAGATACAGAATCCTTGTGGGTAGAGTTAAGAAGCTGCTAGAGTGAAAAAAAAACCCCAATGGGAGTTATATACAGGCCTCCGACCAGTAGACAGGATGTGGATTACAAATTACAACGGGCGATAGAAAGGGCAATGTTATGTAAGTCATGGGGGATTTCAATATGTAGGTAAATTGGGAAAATCAGGTAGGTGCTGGATCCCAAGAAAGGGAATTGATTAGAGACCTAAAGTTAAAGGAACTCTTAGGAGGCATAATATGACAGAATTCATCATGCAGTTTGAGAGGAAGAAGCTGAAGTCAGATGTATCAGTATTGTAGTGGAGCAAAGGGAATTACAGAGGCAGGAGAGAGGAGATGGCCAAAGTTCATTGGAAGGAGACACGAGCAGGAATGATAGCAGGACAGCAGTGGCTGGAGTTTCCAGCAGCAATTCGGAAAGTGCAAGATGCATACATCACAAAGGAGAAGAAATATTCTAAGGGAGGTTGAGTCATGGCTGACAAAAGGAGTCAAAGATAGCATAATTCCAAAAGACAGGGCATACAATGTAGCAAGAATTAGTGGAAGTTAGAGGATTGGGAAGCTGCTAAAACCAACAGGAGGTAATTAAAAGCCATAAGGAAAGAAAATATAAATAATGAAGGTAAGCTAACCAATAATATAAGAGAGAATGTAAAATGTTTTATTGGATATACAAAGAGTAAAAGCCAGGCAAGAGTGGACTGCTGGAAAATTATCCTGGAGAGGTAGTAATAGGGACAATGAAATGGCAGATAAACTTAATAAATATTTTTTGTCAGTCTTCACAGTGGAAGACATTAGCAGTATACCAGAAATTGAAGAGTGTCAGGAGCAGAATTGAGGAGAAAGTGCCTGGGAAGATGGAAGGTCTGAAAGTAGATTAGTCACCTGGACTAGATGCACCACACCCAGGGTTCTGAAAGAGGAAGCTGAAGAGATTGAGGAGGTATTTGTAGTGATCTTTTAAGAATCATCAGATTCTAGAATGGTACAAGAGGACTGCTGATTCGGAGAAGGCAAAAGGTATGTGTCTGTGTTTCATAATAAGTGCCCTGTGGTGCTCAGACGCAGCTGACTTGTTGTACTCTTCTTCCTCTGACCTGGAACATCTAATGATTAAGTGCCGATCATTCTACTTACCAAGAGAGTTCTTCTCCATGATCCTTGCCGCAGGTTACGTACCACCAGTGGACGACATTAAGCAGGCACTCAATGTATTGAGTGTCATCATCGGCAAAAAGGAAACATCAGGCTTGTTTGAATAATGCTCTTCCCAGTTATCATCAAGGTGTCATCTGCAGTACCAGGGGTCTCAAACCACTGCTATTGTATGATTAGGAATGCCTAGACCGCATTTTGGGAAATCTGATCACTTGTCTGTCCTCCTCCTACCTGCATACAGGCAGAGGCCAGACAAGGCTCCAGAAATAAGAACAACAACGAGGTGGTTGCAGGAGGCAGAGAAGCAGTTATGGGACTTCAAGTTAGTAGACTGGACCATGTTCAATGACTCCACTGAGGATCTGAATAAATACATCACAGACTTTATGAAATCAGTCACAGATGAGTGTGTCCCCACAGTCATTCAAAGGTCCTCCCCAAAAGGAAGCCCTGGACGAACCATGAAATCCACAATTAGCTGAGGGCCAGGTCAGTGGCAATCGGGTCTGATGACAAATTCCAATCTCTGGAAAGCCACCTCACTGGCAAAGTTGCAACTCCAGACCAAATTTCAATCACTGATGTTTGATAGCTCTGATAGGGCTTAAATGCTATCAGAGCGAAACCTCCTACAAATTGAAACCAAGTGACATCGGTGACAACAAGGCTTCGTTACCAGGTGTGCTCAATGCATTTTATGCTTGCTTTGACCATCAAAACATGGTGGAAAATTCACAATCTCCCAGGGTCTCCGATGACTTTGTGATTTCAGTCTCTGAGGCCAATGGCAGCTCATCCTCCAGGAGGGCGAACTCACAGAAATCATCCAGCCCAGACGGGGTACCTGGCTGAGTACTAAAAAACTGTGCTGGACTGTTCCCCAATATCTTAAACCTCTCACCAGTAGTTTGAAGTACCTATCTATTTATTACAGTGTCTAAGAAGAATGTGGTAACCTGCAGCAATGACTATCTTCCAGTAGCACTTACAGCCACTGAGACGAAGAGCTGTCAGAGACTGGTGACAAAAAATATCGACTCTTGCCTGAGAAGCGACTTGGATCTGCTTCAGTTTACCTACTGGAACAACGGCAGATGCAATTTCCTTCACTCTTCACTCAACCCTGGAACATCTGGACAGCAAGTACCAAGATATTTTCCATTGTCTGCAGCACAGTATTCAATACTATCTTCCCCGCAAAACTAATCAATAAGCTTAAAGACCTTGGCCACAATAACTCCTTGTGCAATCGGATCCTCAATTTCCTCACTTGCAGGTCCCAGTCGTTTCGGATTGGCAATAATATCTCCTCCACAATCTCCATCAGTACAGCCCCTCCACTACACTCACATTATGCTTATGACTGGGAGGCTAAGAACAGCTTCAATGCCACATTTAAGAGTGTTGACGACACCACGGTCACTGGCCAAATCAAAGGTGATGATGAATCTTCATGTAGGATGGAGATTGAAAATCTGACTGAGTGATGCCACAACAACAACCTCTCACTCAATGTCAGCGAGAGAGAGAAGCTAATTATTGACCTCAGGAGGAAAAGAAACTGGAAGTCCATCAGCCAGTCCACATCAGGGGACCAGAGGTGGAGGGGGTCAACAAACTTAAATTCCTCAGTGTTATTATTTGAAAGGATCTTTCCCTGGGTCCAGCACTGCAGTCACACTAACTTCTTAGAAGCTTGAGAAGATGCGATATGTCATTTAAAACTTTGACAAACTTCTATAGGTGTGCAGTGGAAAGCATATTGACTGGTTGCATCAGGGCCTGGTATGAAAATACCAATGCCCTTAAGTGGAAAAGCCTGCAAAAGTAGCGAATATGGCTCAGTCCGTCACAGGTAAAGCCCTCCCCACCATGGAGCACATCTATGTAGAGCACAGGCAAGCAGCATGCATCATCAACAACTCCCACCACGCAGGCCAATCTCTCTTCTCACTGCTGCCACCAAGAAAAAGATATAGGAGCCTGACACCTCACATCACCAGGTTCAGGAACCGATAGTACACCTCAGGCTCCTGAACCAGAGGGATAACTTCACTCAACTTCACTCACACTATCGCTGAACTGTTCCTATAACCAATGAACTTGTTCGCAGGGACTCTCCACATCATGTTCTTGATATTTATGAGGCATAGGCGGTTATGTGGCTCGGTTGGTAAGAGATGGAATTACATTTTTAGAAAGAGGTCACATAGGATCAGGGAATGTTAAATCTTTGTGGGTGGAGTTAAGAAATTGGAAGGGTAAAAAAACCACTATGGGAACCATATATAGGCCTCCAAATAATAGCCAAGATGTGGGGTTGAGATTGCAAAGGGAGCTGGAAAAGGCACTTAATAAGGGTAATGACATAATTGCAATAGGGGACTTTAATATGCAAGGGGATGGGAAAATCAGGTTGGTGTTGGGTCACAAGAGAGGAAATTTGTTGAATGCCTACGAGATGGCTTTTTAAGAGCACCTTGTGCTTGAGCATACTCGGGGAAAGGCTATCTTAGATTGGGTGTTATGTAGTAA
Source organism: Mobula hypostoma (assembly GCF_963921235.1). Classification (NCBI taxonomy): domain Eukaryota; kingdom Metazoa; phylum Chordata; class Chondrichthyes; order Myliobatiformes; family Myliobatidae; genus Mobula; species Mobula hypostoma. The sequence continues at coordinate 18,625,083 of NC_086105.1, read as the reverse complement.
CCCAGATCTTATTAGGGAGCTTAATGTAAAGGAACCCTTGGGAGGCAGTGATCATACTTTCGCCTCTCTTTTACACTTTGTGCATCTGAAGAAACTTCTGGTATCCTCTTTAATACCATTGGCTAACCTACCTTCATATTCCATCTTTTCCTTCTTTATAACTTTTTAGTTGCCTTCTCTTGGTTTTTAAAAGCTTTCCAATCCTTGAACTTCCCACTAGCTTTTGCTGTATTGTATGCCCTCGCTTTGGTTTTTATGTTGGCCTTGACTTCTCCTGCTAGCCACTTCTGTGTCATTCTGCCTTTAGAATACTTCTTTTCGGTGATGTATATATCCTGTGCCTTCCGAATTGCTCAGAGAAATTCCAGCCACCGCTGCTCTGCTGCCATCCTTGCCAGTGCTTTTTCCCAATCAATTTTGGCCAGCTGTCTCTCATGCCTCCATAATTTCCTTCACTCCACTACAATACTGATATATCTGACTTCAGCTTCTCCTTCTCAAATTTCAGGGTGAACTCTATCACTTGCCCCTAAAAGGGTTTCTTTACCTTGAGCTCTCTAATAAATTCCAGTTCATTGCACAACACCCAATCCCGAATAGTTGATCCACTAGTGTGCTCAATTATGAGCTGAGCTTAAAAGTCATCTTGAAGGCATTCTAGAAAATCCCCCTGATTATGACGGGTCCTGACGAGGGGTCTTGGCCCGAAACATCGACTGTACCTCTTCCTAGAGATGCTGCCTGGCCTGCTGCGTTCACCAGCAACTTTGATGTGTGTTGCTAGAAAATTCCCCTCTTGGAATCCAGCAACAACCCTGATTTTCCCAATCTGCTGCACATTGAAATCCCCCATGACTATGTAATATTGCCCTTTCAGCATGCTTTTTCTATTCCCCATTGTAATTTGTAGACTACATCTTTACTACTGTTTGGGGGCCTGTATATAACTCCCAATCAGGGTCTTTTTACCCTTGCAGTATTTTACCCCTACCCATAACAATTCAACACTTTTCAAGCCTATGTCACCTCTTTCTAATGATTTGATTTCATTTTTTACCAATCCCACCCCCTCTCTCTACCTGCCTTTCAATACAATGTGTATCCTTGGACGTTATGCTCCCAGCCATAATCTTCTTTCAGCCATAATTCAGTGATGCCCACAAGGTCATACGTAGTAATCTGTAACTGTGCTATGATTTCATCTCAAATATTACACCTTCAGTCCTGTGTTCACCCTTTTCAATTTAATCAGCCTTTTACATTGCAACTCATCCTTTGACTGCAATTTTGCTCTGTCATCAGCCTGTCCTTGCTCACAGTCTCACTGCACACTGCCTCTGTTTGTAAAACAACTACCTCATCCTCCGCACTATCACTCTGGGTCCCATCCCCCTGCCAAATTAGTTCAATGGAGAAGCTTTGGTTACTTTCTCCATGCTTGTTAGATTCTGTAATAAACAGCAGTATAAAAGAACCTAAGTAAAAAAAAATAAAAAATAACCTTAAACTGATTAAGTGAAAACAAGAATCAGGAAAAATTGGATTAGGTCTTTGGAGGCTCCTGAAGTATAAATCGAAGGTTTTGAAAGTGAAGTCAATTTTGCTGTGATAGAAAGGAACTGTCAAGGTAAGTGTGACAGATATTGCAAAGGGATCATCTGCTCATCCATGTCAAGGTTTACAACTAGGTTGAGAAAGATCAGGAGATAATATTTTGTGGTCACAACTACCAAAGGTTACAGTTACAGCTTTTATTTAGACATTTTGGCACTGACAAGAGTTTACCTAACTGAAGAGATCCAAACGTAGTGTCAAAAAGATGGACATAGATAGTGTTTAGGAGTGATGATAGATGATTTTGTAGCCACTGATGATTAAGAGAGTGAGCTTAGAAGACAAAAATATGGTTTTGCAAAGAGGGCGCCAGCCTCTGAGGAGGGAAAACAAACTGCAGAGTGAACGTGGATGAGTCTCGGAATAAAAGTTAGATAAGCAGCAATTTATTGGGAGTGTGATTGGGGGAGAAGAATATCTTTCTCATGGACAGGGTAAAATGAAGACTGAATAGAAGATTGGGATCCAGTGTGAGCTCGGCAGCCAGACAGAAAACTGTTTTTTTGGAGGTGGTCACAGGGTGGTAGTGGTGGGCTTGAGGACTGTAGTGTGCTATAGAGATCTGTGCTGGGTTCCTGTAGATGGAACGGCCAGTAGTTTGCAGATGACACCAAAACTGGTGGTGTAGTGAACAGTGAAGAAGGCTAACGATAGCGACAAGAGGATCTGGGTCAACTGGGAACGTGGGCAAAGAGATGGCAAATTGAATTTAACTCAGGCAATGATGCACTTTGGGAAGTTAAACAAGGGCAGGACATACACCGTTAATGGCAGGGTTCGGGGGAATTTTATAGAACCGAGACCAAGGTGTACAAGTATGTAGTTGCCTGAAAGTGGCAACACCAGTAGACAGAGTGATGAAGCTGGCATATGGCAGTCACCTTCATTGAGCGGGGTATAAGCTGGCATGTCATGTTACAACTGTACAACAAGCTGCTGAGACCACAATTCAAGTATTGTGTGTAGTTCTGTTTGTCCCTCTATAGGAAGGATATAATTAAGCTATAAAGGGTGTGGAAAAGGTTCACAAGGGTGCTTGAAGGGTTTCACTCTTAAATATTGATAATTCCCTTTCCACCACAAAAGGTGCTCACAAAGATGAGGACTGTAGGGCTTGAGTTATAATGAATAATGGGTAGGCTGGAACTGCCTTCCCCAGAATGAATGAGGCTGAAGGCTGCGAGATAGATAAGGCAAATGGACACAGCACTTTTCCCAGGGTAGGGGAGTTTAAAACTAAAGGGCATAGGTTTAAGGTAAGAGGGGGAAGGTTTAAAAGGGATCTGGAGGGCAAGTTTTTCACACAAGAGTGCAGTGGGTATATGGGACAAGCTGCCAGAAGTTATCATAGAAGCAGGGACAATTTCAAGGCATTTGGACAGCTACCTGGGCAGGAAAGGTTTAGAGGGATGTGAGCCAAACATAGGGAAACAGGATATTTATATTGGCACCTTGGACAGCAGGACTTTGAGCCGAAGGGCCTGTTTCTGTGTTGTGTATCTCAATGATTCTACGAGTCCATGAGTGGGTATAGACAAGAAACAATGGCTCATAGAAGAGGAACTTGAAGGGAGATATGACTCATTAAGAAAGATGGGAGCTGCAGAACCACCTCAGCAGATGGTCATGTTATCTCTCACCCTGAATTTTGAAGGTGAACATGTATTAACAGAAGGGTTTAAGAAAACAATTGGAAAAGGAATCCATGGTTAACATGGATATTATTTTAAGCAAGGTAACAGCACATTCTCCAAACTTTGCTTCAAATTTAAGCATTGAACGTTTACTTAGAATGCAGAACGTTGAACAGTATAGCTTGGTACTTACCCTTCAACACACGATGTTGCGCCGAATCAATCTAGCACTTACTTCCCCTATAACACTCCATTTTTTTCATCCATCTGTCTATCTGAATAATTCTCTTAATTGTCCACAACATATCTGCCTCTCCCACCACCCGGGCAGCGTTTTCCATGCACATAGCACTCTATGTAAAAAACTAACTTTTGAAATCCCTTCTATACTTTCCTCCAATCACCTTAAGAATATGTCCTCCTGTGTTAGCCATTGCCACCCTGGGAAAAAGCTAATGGCTGTCTACTCAGTCTGTGCCTCTTATCATCTCACTTACCTATTCTATGGCCTAAAAGTACACAGAAGGGATTATCATGTTACTAAATACAGACTCTTCAATTCTGAAGTGAAAAGATCATGGGAAAATCACTGTGAATATTTTATATAAGGCTTACATGACTTCTAAGTTAAGCATTAGCATTCTTGGTGACTTTATAGAGAAAACATCTACATTTGATTGACTTGTGCACTGTTGATATTGTCATTTGCTGTCATATGAATATATCCCAGATGCTGCTGTTTATAAATACATTAAATTTTCTTTTTAACATGGCAGAATTCATAAAGCTCATCTCATTTTAAAGAAATATATATTTATATTGTGTTCATCAAAATGAAGGTTCCTATGATCTATGAGGCCAACAATTTGCTAATTTATTATTTTGACTTATAATTTATACACACACACACACACACACACACACACACACACACACGGCCATTGATAAGTTTGTGGCCTAAGGTAGAAGGAGTCAATTTTAGAAAACCTAGCACATTTATTTTTCAACATAGTCCCCTCCTACACTTACACACTTAGTCCAGCGGTCATGGAGCATACGGATCTCTTCTTTGTAGAAGTCGGCGTCTTGGACCTCCAGAAAGTGGTCCACAGCAGGGGTGATTGATAAATTCGTGGCCTTAAGGTAGCAGGAAATGAGTTATACAGCTCTCGTTACATGCACGTGCAGTTCAACTCTTTGAGTGATTATGCAGAAAGTTTGAAGTTAATAGCTCATCGCCTACCTTAGGCCACGAACTTATCAATCACCCCATATATATGTGTGTGTGTGCGTGTGTGTGTGTGTGTGTGTGTGTGTGTGTGTGTACATAGGATTACTTTTTGGATTCATATTCACTTCCATAGATTGACTATAATTTGAACTCAATTCATTGAAGAAATGGATATAGATTTTAATTTTAAATACTCTAATATCCTGTCAAATTGATTGACTTCTCCATTTTGCATCAAAACAGAACACCTCTGCATATTTTGACTTATTTTTCTCCTCCAGTGATCTTTTACTAATAAATTTCAGTGAAAGGTAAATTCTAGCCAGAGGCCATTTTTTATTACTGAAGGCAATCGGATTGCATAAGGACCTGTAGTGTTATACCTAAAGGTTTACAAAGCCATCAGACAATTGGACTAGAATTAAATCTGTCATATCAAGTCTGTACAATACAATAAAGTGACACATCAGCACAAACGATGGCTCTCCAGGCTTAATTGCTTTGAAGTTCTACACATTGGAATAACTTTTGAATAAAATTGGATTACAGTTCAAAGTACCATGATTATATTCAGAGCTTTTGAAAGCTGGTATGACAAGCACAACTACAAAGAAATTCTATAGCAGGAGTGGTAGTGTTGATTTTCATGTCATATATCATTGTTGATTTTGCATTTACACAATTTGTTTTAGGTAGTCAGAGTATATTATTACATTTAAATAGACTATAGAAAACTAATTATCCCAATGCCCTTATAAGGACTTGGAACTAGTGAATACGTGTTAAAACTTAGCCTGAATATGGAGCAAGGAGGATTCCACTGTCAAACTTCCTTCTTCGACTTTTTTTTACAGAAGTTCAATTGAATGGCACATTTTAAAGCAATATTTAATCAAAATTCACTGTTGCCCTTCATAGTGATAGTGGCAATTTCCAAAAATTCGACCGGCAGATTTCTGACACAATTTCCATGTCAGTGTCATGTGGGTAGAAGTTATTCCTCATCAATGCCTCTTTTGGAGCACTGCAAAGCCACTTGGACCAAGGTGTCCCAGGAACATTCCTTGGAGAAGTAGGTTTTACTATTTCATCATTAGCTTGCCCAGGAAGTCACTATTTTGCTTTCCATCCCTTGGCAACAAAATCCCGCAATATACTGACACACCAGGATCAGGAACAGCTACTTTCCTACGGCCGTTGGCTACCTGCACAAATCCAGTCCCACCTCAGCAGTGGACTCTATGGGCCACGTCTTGCACCACCATGGATTTGTTTTCGATTATATCATTTTTTTTGCACTGACGTCTCATTTTCACTGCCTTTTTCTACTCAATGGTATAACTTTATGTAATATTTATGCAATTTTTAGAATTTGTGTGTTGCCTGTACCTACATGCTTGTGATGTTGCTAAAAGCAAATTTTATTTTTACCTGTACTTGTCCTCAGGACTATAAACTTCACTGTTTCCAGCCGCCTACAGCTTAAATCACCATCCTCCAATCTCACACAGTTGCACTAGGCCTTAACCCCTTGATTCCCTAATGCACACTGTCCTTGTCACCCCATTCCTCCCCAGATTATTCAACCACCAGTCTCCAAATCTGTCCCTCTCCACCATCATCATTCAGACTGCTGGCCCTGATCATCACTACCTATCCATCTGCTCCAATCCTCTCCACCCAAATATCACTAATCAAACTGTTGAGCTCCCCTTATCAATACGCCTAATTTCGCTTAATCCCCCCAATCGTCAAACCAATTCAATGTCATTGAATTCCCTTCTCATTGCAAACAAGACCGTCAGACCCCAACCACAATGCACGTTGGACTATTTGAAATTCTGGAGTCCACGTAAGACTGAGAAGTGTCTGCCAACAATGGTGGCTGGTGATCAAGGCCCATTAGCCTGAGTGCTGACGAGGTGGAGATGGAGACTGGAGCACAAACAATTGAGTGCTCAGTGCTGAGCCTTGGCGTTCTTACATTCTTCCCTGTCCATACACAACTACAATTAGGCTGATGATTAAAGATAGAAGCAACTTCTTACAGTTTCTTTGAGCTTTACAAAAATTGGAAATTTAAAAAAAAGCAGAATAATGACATATTCAACTCCAAACTCTTTTCATAATGAATGACAAAAAATGTTTAAACCCTAAATCACAACTGGGTGTTAAAAGACATAACAATGTTTATAGAAAGTAATTACTGAAATTGTTCCTAATATAATGTTTCATAGTTTGAACTTCATCTTATAGACATAATTACAGTGCAAGAATATTTAATACATTAATTACAGAGGAGTGTGTTATGTGAAACTAATTCAACTAATATTTCAAAAGCATCATGAACTGAGTGAACCTAGGTTTCATCTATTCTCACTAAAATGGTGTACTGTATATTGATTATGCTGAGAGTGGTAGAGGGATGATGTGAAGTAGGGGGAGGGGGGAGAAGATGGCGGCGCGACGGCAGAGCGCGCGGCCACTTCGGTGATGATATCTGTTATCTGTCAAGTAGGGGACCGTGAACAATTCTGATTTGATGGAGATAGACATGAGAGCACGGAGAAACATCTGGAAAATTTCTGAAATGCCCGCTTTGCTGCCGCTGCTACTATGTGGCAACGGGAATCTCCGGAGCTGAGGGCCTCAAAATCCTCGGCTTTGCGTGTTTCAAGGGCTGGGGAGAGGTCGAAAGCGCTTGGCAGAGGATGACGCTCGGGAGGCTGTATCGGAGAGGCTAGTCGGAAGCTCGAAGTTTTTCGGACGGATGGACTCAGTGTCAGCTGTGGTCGACTGCTTCCAAGGTACAGCAGGTTGGCAGTTCCTGGAGGTTTATGGCAAGGAGTTTCTCCCTTTTGCCGCCTGCTATCGGGGACTCAGGAGTCGATCAACTCGGGACTTTGAGACTTTTTTTACTCTGCCCATGGTTTGTTCTTTATCAAATTATGGTATTGTTTTGCACTGCTGTAACCATATGTTATAATTATGTGGTTCTGTCAGTGATAGTCTTTGGTCTGTCCTGTTTTCTGTGATATCACTCCAGAGAAACATTGTATCATTTCTTAATGCATGTATGCATTTCTAAATGACAATAAAAGAGGACTGAGTGTTCTCATAATCTAATCTAATTTTAAACAAAATCACAAAATCTTTACTGCTGTTGTTTGCCTTCGAAGTGAATCGCAGAACTTCTATGACAGTAAAGGTATGCAAAGGGGAATCACAAGACTTGCATTACCATTATTTATCATTTAATGATTGGTATCATGCATAATCATTTTGCACAGACATTAATTCAGTTATTTTACTGCAGGTAAAACATAATGCAGATGAACACGGAAACTTTCCATTTGTGATTCTTTACGCAGAAGCTAATAGTGTTGCCCAAAAACATCAAGTAGTTTTCAGAGCCACTGCTTTTGTCAGTTTGATGAAACATTGAACAGGCAGACGAACAGGGAAGAAGAAGACTGCTTTTTATGCCTCTTCCTCTCCCCAAGGCTCAGATTTTTCACACAACATCTCAAAAATGCTCGAAGTAATTATTGGTGTGGGTGTAGATTGACTAAGGAACGTTGGGCAAAAAAACTTTGATTAATTTTCTATATCCATGTGTGCGAGCAGAAATATGAATTTTTAATTCTATTACAATATACTGCAGTGAAATTCAAGTCCCAAATGTGGACAAGTCACTTGCTAACATTTTTTAAAACATATTCATATTAAAATGCCAAATGTATATAAAATAAAAGCAGAGAGTTGTGGAATTATTGAACAGGTCAGACAGCACCAGTGAGAGATAAAGGCAAGTTCACGACCTTTCACCAGGAACAGAAGTTTGAAATCTAAAACATGTTGCAAAGAATGGAGAGAAGAAAGAGATTGTGGGAACAAGATACTCTGGTAAAACCAAAGTCAATGGACAGCAAAGTGTAAGCACCAAAATATTTGGAATCAAGCCTCCACAAAGGAAAAGCATTATGATTGTCAGAGTTCCATCTTCCCAATATAGAAATTAGAGATTAAAGATTAAAAAATAAAGATTAACTTTATTTGTCACACGTCCAATGAAACATAAAGCATACAATGAAATGTGTAATTTGTGTTAACAACTAACACAGTCAGAGGATGTGAGGGACACAGCCCATAATTGTCACCTTGCTACCAACACCAACATAGGATGGTCAAAACTTAAGAACTCTAGCCTGTATATGTTTGAAAAGTGGAAAGAAACTGCAGCACCTGGAGCAAACCCACACAATTACGGAAAGAAGGTACAACCTCCTTACCGATAGTGATGAGTATTGCACCCCAATTGCTGATTGCTGGTGCAGTAAAGGTTGTGCTCACTACCAAGCTACCGTGACACTGGAGAAGTGTCCTAGACCTAATGAGTTTTAGCTGGTTCATCAGTAATCTTCCTTCGATAAAAAACTCTGAAGTGGGGATGTTTGCACAATGCTTAATTTCTTTTGCAGATCCTCATGTCTGTATGCAGCAGGTACCAAACAATGTTCGGGCATGAGCTATTCAGCGGCAAGCAACAGTTGTGCTTGCACAGTGCTAGTCAATGAGACAGTCTTTAGGATAAGATGCAGACATCCAGATCTGATATTCAATCTCATTGCTGTCGCTTATTCACCCATCAACAACATCCTGGAGGGTCACCATTGACGAGAAATTCAACTAGCCAGCCACACAAGAGGAGGTCAAAGCATGTGTGATAGTGGTGACTCAGTTTCACACAACACAACCTTTCCACCTTTGGAGAATGAGGAACAAGGCAAAACACTCTCCACTTCGACTTTTTTTTAGATTATGAAGATACGTAGTCCTCTTTTATTGTCATTTAGTAATGCATGCATTAAGAAATGATACGTTATTTCCTCCGGTATGATATCACAAAACACAGGACAGACCAAGACTGAAAAAACTGACAAAACCACATAATTATACATATAGTTACAACAGTGCACAATACCATAACTTGATGAAGAAGTCCATGAGCACAGTAAAGTTCAAGGTTTCTCAAATGTCCCACATCTCACGCAGACAGGAGAAAGAAGAAAAACTCTCCCTGCCATACTGACCACAATCCGACTCTGAGTCATCCGAAAACTTTGAGCACTGATCAGCTCTCTGACACCAAGTACTGAGCGCCATCTCTGTCCAAACGATTCAACCTCCTTCTCAGTCGCCAAAAGCAGGCAAGGCCGGGGATTTTGAGGCCTACCCTCCGAAAGATTCCAACCACACAGTAACGACAGCAGCGAACGGGCATTTCAGAAATTCCTCCAGTTGTTCCTCTGTGCTTTCACGTCCATTCTCCATCAAATCAGAATTGTCCATGGCCCCAATTTAACAGATACAATATCATTTTTCACCGGAGAGCTGCACACACACTTGCTGGACCACTACAGCAGCAACAGCTCTTAAAAAGTTTAACATCATTTAAGACAGTGCAACCTGCTTGCTTAGCACTCTATCCTAAACATTAACCTTCTAAATCTACAACCTTTACTACCAAGCAGGATAAGGATAACAAGTATATGGGAACATTTGCACCCACCGATTGCCCTTCCAGTCACAAACCGTTTTACTTTGGAAGTACTGTGTATAGAGTCATAGAGTATTACAGCACAGAAACAGGCCTTTTGGCCCATCTAGTCCAGGTCGATCTGACCTTCTGCCTAGTCCCATCTACCTGCACCCATCCAATTCCCTCCAAGCCAGTCTCCCATCCATGTACTTATCTAAACATCTCCTACATGATACAGCTCATGTCACACTCGCACCTCCCTCAGAGTGAAGAACTTTCTCCTCAGATACCCCTTAAGTATTTCACCTTTCACCCTAAGCCTACGACCTCTAGTTCCAGCCTCACATAACGTGGGGGGTGGGGGGGAAACCTGCAATGCATTCACCCTAACTAACATCTCCTCTCATTCTCCTGTGTTCCAGGGAATTGAGTCCTAACCTCTTCAAACATTTTCCTCTAACTCAGACCCTCAAGTCCTGGCAACATCTTTGTAAATTTTCTCGGCACTCTTTCAATATTATTGATATCTTTCCTGAAAGCATGTGACCAGAACTACACACAATACTCAAAAGGTTGGCCTCAAAAATATCTTGTACTCTGTCAATATAATATTGCAACTCATGTTGTAGCAGCTACTTGAAAACAAACCAAAACCGCTGAGAGGCTGAGTGAGAGACTCGACCTGAGTTCCAAGTTGATAAAAGTACATTTGATCCTTAACTACAAAACCAGCAAAGACAATCAAAAATAGCGATAAAAACTAACGGAACTAGCATAACGATAGCAAAATTAGCGTAATAAGTGAATTTCACAAAGTTATCAGGTCAACAAAAATTATTCATCCCTGCTCTGTCTATTTCTATCTTCCATCATACATTGAGGTCCTCTCTACAGTTACCTGGTGTACTCTGCGGTGAATGCCTCCCTGGTCAGTGATGTTTGCTTGAGCCTTCTCATTATCGTATTTTCAGTCCTGGCCTTAGCCATTATGTCTGTCCTGTTGAGTTTCTCATCCCCCCCACCTCTCAGGAGACTCTGGGGGTATTGCGTATTTAGTTCATTCATAGCATGTATGGTGCCCTCTCGTGAATGATGCACACAAGGTTGATAGCCTTGTGTGCCCCGACAGTCTTTTCTGGAGGTCATCTGTCTTTCCAGCATCACCAACCTTTCTCAGTTGCCAACCAGTCTTTCCTGGAAGTCACTGGTCAACCAGATGTCATTTGCATCATACAACATGGTGCTGTCTGTAGTTATCTGATGAGGTAACCATAGACTTTGGCAAAGGACGGATGTTGTCAGGCTTCATAGAGTGTCCCGGTACTTAACCACTGCACTCTCCAGTTGGCAGGCCAGCAGTGGTGGCCAAATCACTGCCCATCTGCTCCTGACTTCCAGCTCAGCTCCTCTCGCCTGCTCCATATCCAGCAAGAGGCTCTTTCTGCCTCCTCCCTCATCCTTAGGGCTGCTTGGTTCTTGTTCCTTTCATCAAGGCCCAGCACAGACAGCAGCATCCACACCAACCTCGCCGGGAACCCTCTGCAGCTGACCTCCATGGGGAATAGCCACGTCTGCCATCCTTCGACCCTGCACTCCTGGACTAAGGACTGATACTTCAGGGCCTTCCTCTCGTGAGCCTCCTCACATCCTTCCTCCCATGGTACTGTGAGCTCCATCAGGATAATTTTCTTGTCTTTGGTGGCTCACAGTACGATGTCTGATTGAAGTGTGGTTTGCATCTTCCTCTCCACATCGCCTCTCATCTCCCACGATTTGCAGCAGATTAGATTTAGGCCTCTTTGATATGACTGGCATGGCCCTCTCCTTGATGAAAATGACTGCCCTGTTTTCCTCTCTGCCAGCTGGTCTCTTTTTACACCTCTCCCACTCCAGTGTGTCAGCAAGGGACAGCAGGGCGTTGTTGTGGTGCCACCTATACTGTCCTTGTGTTAAAGCTGTTTTGCCCCCTGACAGTGTGTGTGCCAGTGAACCCTGCTGACCCACAAAGCTTGCAGTTAGGGTCCTCTCTCGGCCCCCATGTGTGCAGCTGTGGTGGTGTAGGGTGAGTGTCATACACAGACTGCAAGAGTAAAGAAATGCAGAAGGGCTTCAGTCTCTAAAGCTCTTCCCAAGTGAACTTGCGCTTGGGAAGATCCCATTTCGCCCAGGCGCCCTGTGCCCCCAACTCCACTGCTTTCGATGCCCGCCTTTCATCCTGCCTGGAGCATGTCACGCCTACCTCTTGCACCTGCACTCCCCCATCGTTGGAAGTGTGCTGAGCTGAGGCCTCGCAGACCCAGCAATAGGTTGTCCATGATACCTCTCACCTGCAAGGAGCTCACTGCCTGGTCTACAGCCGAGCTGGTAGCCCACTTTCAGCCCAGTAATGTTTTGACTCCCGCTTGGTTTATTGGCTTGTCAACAGAGCCCCGCACTGTTAACACAACTCTATGCTTTGCCACCTTGAACTCCTCCACTGCCAATGACAACGGGAGCTGTAGCTGGCCTGATCTAATGTAGAGCCCCACTGAAGAAATACTTAGGGGTGTCCCCAGCCATCTCTGCAGGTGCTTGCTGACTTTCTACTCGATGCCTTCTATAGTGGTCATGGGGAATTCATACACTGTGAAAAGCCAGAGCAGCCTTGGTAGAAGAAAATGTTGGTACAGCCATGTTGTAATTTACCAGGGAGTCTGGTTCTGTCAAGCATATCCTGTATATCAGCAAGACCTGATGTAGATTGGAAGACTTTATCGCCTAGCCACTACGCTCTGTCTGCCAGAAAAAGTGGCCACCCATTTTAATTCCACTTCATTTTCCCATTCCAACATGCTAGTCCATGGCCTCCTCTACTGTAACAATGAGGCCACACTCAGGCTGGAGGAGCAACAGCTTATGTTCTGTCTGGGTAGCCACTAATATTCCGGCATGAGCTTCCCATAATGCCACCCCCTTCACCATTCCCCATTCCCATTTCCCTCTCTCATCTTATCTCCTTCATAGTCATAGTCATAGTCATACTTTATTGATCCCGGGGGAAATTGGTTTTCGTTACAGTTGCACCATAAATAATAAATAGTATGAGAACCATAATAGTTAAATAGTAATATGTAAGTTATGCCAGTAAATTATGAATTAAGTCCAGGACCAGCCTATTGGCTCAGGGTGCCTGACCCTCCAAGGGAGGAGTTGTAAAGTTTGATGGCCACAGGCAGGAATGACTTCCTATGACGCTCTGTGTTGCATCTCAGTGGAATGAGCCTCTGGCTGAATGTACTCCTGTGCCCACCCAGTACATTATGCAGTGGATGGGAGACATTGACCAAGATGGCATGCAACTTAGACAGCATCCTCTTTTCAGACACCACCGTCAGAGAGTCCAGTTCCATCCCCACAACATCACTGGCCTTACGGATGAGTTTGTTGATTCTGTTGGTGTCTGTTACCCTCAGCCTGCTGCCCCAGCACACAACAGCAAACATGATTGCACTGGCCACCACAGACTCGTAGAACATCCTCAGTATCATCCGACAGATGTTAAAGGACCTCAGTCTCCTCAGGAAATAGAGACGGCTCCGACCCTTCTTGTAGACAGCCTCAGTGTTCTTTGACCAGTCCAGTTTATTGTCCATTCGTATCCCCAGGCATTTGTAATCCTCCACCATGTCCACACTGACCCCCTGGATAGAAACAGGGGTCACCGGTACCCTAGCTCTCCTCAGGTCTTCACCAGCTCCCTAGTCTTTTTCAGATTAAGCTGCAGATAATTCTGCTCACACCATGTGACGAAGTTTCCTACCGTAGCCCTGTACTCAGCCTCATCTCCCTTGCTGATGCATCCAACTATGGCAGAGTCATCAGAAAACTTCTGAAGATGACAAGACTCTGTGCAGTAGTTGAAGTCCGAGGTGTAAATGGTGAAGAGAAAGGGAGACAAGACAGTGCCCTGTGGAGCCCCAGTGCTGCTGATCACTCTGTCGGACACACAGTGTTGCAAGCACACGTACTGTGGTCTGCCATCCTTACCTGCCCATCACCTCCCTCTGATGCTCCTCCTCCTTTTCTTTCTTCCATGGAGGAGGTACAGAAGCAATAAGGCACACACTCAATGATTCAGGAACCTCTTCTTCCGCTTTGTCATCTGAGGACATTGAACCCTCACCACTTTTTAATTTCTGTTTTTGCACTACATATTCAACTATTTAAAAGTATATGTATACTGTACTTACTGTAATTCACAACTTTTTAAAAATCTATTACTAGGTATTGCACTGTACTGCTGCCGCAAAATCAACAAATTACACAACATATGCCAGGGATATTCAACCTGATTCTGATTCATCGACGTTAGACAAATCTATAGAGTGAGAAATCAGGGGTGATAATGCACATTGACAACCCTTCAGCAGAATTACCTTGCTCTGGTGCCAATTGGAACGGCAGCTTAGCTGAAACAGTTCAATTTAATTTTGGGTACAGAGAACTGTGACATGCCTTGAATGAAGATCAGATGCTGATCCTCAAATTTACATTGTTTTTTTTGTTGAAGCAGAATAAGAGGACATAGTGTGTGAAAGCTCTAAACTCAGATTTCACAGATTATTTAATGAATTTAGGCACAAACCATAAAGGAGCATGTGCTAATCCCAAATAAGAAATCATTAATGCAGAAAATCCATTTTCTTCACTATTTTTAGCTCATTGAGTTAATGCAATGATTATGGATGTGACCCAACATTCCAGTCAATCTGAACAGGAAAACAAATTATAGGTGACAAATATCATCTTATCTCCCTTGGTTTAGTCCCTTCCCACCTGCATCCGTGACACTTCGCATGCTCTCATCTTCTCAACAACTTTGAATTCCCTGGCCTTGACCGCCTCATTTTTCCCATGGATGTCCAGTCCCTAAACACTTCTATCCCCATCAAGAAAGGTTTGAAGCTCTTTGCTTCTTTCTCAACAGAACACCAGACCAGTCCCTCTCCATGACCACCCTCCTCCTTCTGTCAGAACTGGTCTTCACACTCAACAATTTCTCCTTCAGCTTCTCCCAGTTCTCCAGACTCAAGGGGTGGCTATGGGCCCCAGCTTTGCCAGCTGTTTTGTTGGCTACATTGAACAGTCCATGTTCCAAGCCATAGAAACCATAGCACAGAAACAGGCCTTTTGGCCCTTCTTGGCTATGCCGAACCATTTTCTGCCTAGTCCCACTGACCTGCACACGGACCATATCCCTCCATACACCTCCCATCCATGTATCTGTCCAATTTATTCTTAAATGTTAAAAAAGAACCCGCATTTACCACCTCGTCTGGCAGCTCATTCCATACTCCCACCACTCTCTGTGTGAAGAAGCCCCCCTAATGTTCCCTTTAAACTTTTCCCCCCTCACCCTTAACCCATGTCCTCTGGTTTTTTTCTCCCCTTGCCTCAGTGGAAAAAGCCTGCTTGCATTCACTCTATCTATACCCATCATAATTTTAAGCCTTCCCTGGTAATGCTCCCCAACTCTTTCTGCACTACATTGATGACTGCATTGGTGCTGCTTCGTGCACCCATGCTAAGTTTGTCAATTTCCACTTCCACCTTGCCCTTAAATTCGCTTGACCCACTTCTGACACTTCTCTCCCCTTCTCGATTTTGCTGTCTCCATCTCTAGAGATAAATTGTCCACCAAAATTTTTTACAAACCTACCAATTCCAGCTGCTATCTAGACGGCTATCCCTCTTCCCACCCTGTCTCCTGTAAAAATACTATCCTCTTTTCTCAGTTCCTTTGTATCTGCCATGCCAGGTTCCAGGATAAGACTTTCCTTTCCTGGACATCGGAGAAGTCCTCTTTCTTCAAAGAATGGGGTTTCCCTTCCTCCACTAATGATGCTGCCCTCACCCACATTCCTCCATTTCCAGGACATGCACACTCACCTCATCTTCCTGCCGCCTTAACAGAGATAGAGTTCCTCTTGTCCTAACTTACCACCCCAGGAGGATCTGCATTCAACACATCATTCTCCCCAACTTCCACCATCCTTATTGTGATCCTACCACCAAAAACATCTTTACCTCCACCCACTCTCCGCTTTCCGCAGGGATTGCTCCCTGCATGATTCCTTCGTCCATTCGTCTTTCCTCACCAATCTCCCTCCTAATACATATTCCTGCAAGTGACAGAAATGCTACACTCCCCACTCACCTCCTCCCTTACCTCCGCTCAGGGCCCCAAACAGTCCTTCCAGATGAAGTAACCCTTCATCTGCGAATCTGTTGGGGCCATCTATTGTATCCAGTGCTCCCGATGCAGACTCCTCTACATTGGTGAATCCTGACGTAAATTGGGGGACTGCTTTGTCAAGCACCTCCACTCTATCCACAAAATAATAGAATCTCCCTGTGGCCAACCATTTTAATTTCTATTCCCATTCCCATTCTGACACGTTGGCCCATGGTTTCTTCATTTGCCATGATGAGGCCACTCTCAGGGTGATGTTGGGTAATACGTCATATTCCGTCTGACTATGCTCCAACTTGATGGCATAAGCATTGATTTCTCCTTCTGGTAACTTTTTTGTTCCCCCTCCCTTCCTTCTTCTTTCATTCCCCACTTTGGCCTCTTACCTCTTCTCCTCATTTGCCTATCACCTCCCCCAGGTGCCACTCCTCCTTCCCTTTCTCTTATGGTTCACTCTCCTCTCCTATCAGATGCTTTCTTCTCCAGCTCTCTACCTTTCCCACCCACCTGGCTTCACCTGTCACTTTGTAGCAAGTGCTCCTTCCCCTCCCACCACCCCACCTTTTATTCTAGCATCTTCCCCCTTTATTTCCAGTCATGAAGAAGGGTGTTGGCCTGAAACATCAACTGTTATTCATTTCCATAGATGCTGCCTGACCTGCTGAGTTCCTCCAGCATTTTGTGTGCGTTGCTATAAATGACAAAACCCGCTCTTTGGTTGTTACAACAGGATCATTAGTAATCTTGTCAAAAAACTGACCCATTATATGTACTTCGATGCCGCTTAAAATGTCATGCAAGATGACATGTAAAATTGATCAGTTCCTAATTAAGGCAGTCAGTTTTAAATCTCAATATTTATACAAGTAAAAAGCAAAGTTTTCTCTAGCCTACTCTCTCTTTAAGTATAACTTCCATTTTGAGGCCTAGAATCCCTCAAATTACCCAACAGTATCTGGCTAAAAATGGGAACAATTTTTCCTGTTTACTTAAAAAAAGACTTCATCAATTGTCTTTCAGCAGTTTATGTATTTACTGAGTTACAGCAGGGGAGAAGCCCTTCTGGACCTTCCCCCGATGTAATCCTAGCCTAATCCTGGGACAATTTACAATGACCAATCAAACTGCCTTTGGACTGTAGGAGGAAACTGAAGCACCTGGAGGAAACCCACATGGTCACAGGGAGAACGTAGAAACACCTTACAGACAGCTGCGGGAATTGAACCTGGGTCACTGGTACTGTAAGACGTTGTGCTATCCATTACACTACCATGTTGCTCCACCTTAGCACAGTGGTTAGTAACAAAGTTCTAAGTGGTTAGTTCTAAGTTGAAAATCTTTTTGTTCACTTAAACAAAGACTTTGTCAATGTCTTTCTGTGGTTCTAATCACGGGACAATTCACCTTTTGGTAATTACATACTAAAGGCCTTCCAACATACTGCATGTCTACTTTTAATGGCGAAACAAATATAGGGTAAATGGAAAGATACAGAGGCATTCATGGAAGAACAATGGAGGACAAATGAAGGTTGCTAAGCAATCTGTATCTACAGCATCTATAGAGGTTTTTGCCTGTGCTGTGCTTCTTGGCACTGCTATGAGTCTTATTTGGGGAATTTACTGTCTTTCTGGGCTTACCTTGACACCACGTCTCCTCAGAATCTGGCCTAACATACTACACAAGTCCATGAGGACAAACACACAGAAAATGTTGGAGGTACTCGGCATGTCAGGCATCATCTGTGGAGAAAAATAAACAGATGGCATTTTGGGCTGAGACCCTTCATCAGGACTGGAAAGAAAGAGGACAGAAGCCAGAATGAAAGGGTAGGGAGAAGGGGTGGAGCACGAGCTGGTGGGTAGCAAGTGAATCCAGTATTGGGGAGTGGGGGAAAGTAGAGTGGGTGGGGGTAAAAGAAATAGTATGAGAAGTTGGGAGGTGATAGGTGGGAAAGGCAAAGGGCTGGAGATGAAGGAATCTGATAGGGAGAGCACTGTAGACCAGAGAATAAAGGTAAAGGGAGGGTGGGGACCAGAAGGAAAAGGGTGAAGGAGGGGCAAATGAAAGGTTAACGTGCCATATAGACAAGGACAAATATAAAGAGGGTGGAAAACAGAGGTGCGTAGTGACTGGATGTGAGATTAATCAATGTTTGTGCATTAGGTCAAAGACTACCAACGTCGAATATGAGGTGTTGACCCTCCAATCTCTGTCACGTATCATCGTGGTGGTGGAGAAGGCCGTGGACAATTATATCAGTGCAGGATTGGGAAGTTGAATTAAAATGGTTAGCTACATGGAGATCCTGGCTGTTGTGGCAGACAGAGCAAAGGTGATCAGCAAGGTGATCCCCAATCTATGCTGGGTTTCACAGATGTAGAGGAGTCACACTAGGAGCAATGGATGCAATAAATGATACCAATGGATTTGTATATGATGCACTGCCTCAGCTGGAAGGACAGTTTAGATCCCTGAGTAGTGTAAAGGGAGGAGATATCAGGGCAGCCGTAACACTTAATATAGTTACTGGGATAAGTATCAGGAGGGTGATCAGTGGGGAGGGACAAGGGGACAGGGAGCTATCCCAGCAAGGACCGTGCCAAGTTAAATCCTGGTGAGGACGGAAGACATTACAGAGAAAAATGTGTCGTATGTAGAGGTTATTGAGGTGGTAGGTGAGGAAAATGTGAACCCTATCCCTGTAACTTTGGTCAGGGCAGATGACGGAAAATGGAGGAGATGTGGTTGAGGGCTGCATTGGTAGAAATAGAAGGGAAACCCTGTTTCCTGACAAAAGAGGATATCTCAGATGACCTTCAATGGAAAGCCTCACCAGAGTGACAGAGTGGGAAGAGGAGTGGCCAACGTAACTGTGGGAGTCACTGAATTTGTAAAAGATGTTGGTAGATAATCTGATTTTATTCTACTTCCCCTTCCTCCATTGCAACGTGAAAGTCAGACACAGAGTGGAGGAGCAACACCTCATATGTCGTCTTGGTAGTCTCCAATGAGATGGCATCAACAAAGATTTTTTTAACTTCCATTAACCACACCCTTCATTTTCTACCCCACCAATTCTGTGTTTTCTTATCCTTGTGGCCCTCTAAGCCCTTCTCTTCCCCCCCCCCCCCACCTCCCACCATCACAATCTACGCATTACATACACCTTCTTCCTTCTGGTTTTCTACCTCCTTCCCTTATTGAATGGTCAACTGTCCCCTCCTGTCAGGTTTCTTCTTTAGCCCTTTGCCTTTTCAACCTATCACCTCCCAGCTTCTCACACTATTCCCTTTACCACTCCCCCCACCAACCTACCTTATCCCCTCACCTGGAAAACACCTATCACCTGCCACCTCCTGGACCTCCCCCTCCACCTACACTTTTATTTGAGCTTCTGCCCTCTTCTTTTCCAGTCCTGATGAAAGATCTCAGCCTGAAATGTCAACTGTTTATTTCCCCACCACAGATGCTGAGTTCCTCCAGCATTTTGTGTGTGCTGATCCAGATTTCCATCATCTGTAGAATCTCTTGTGACTTGAAGAGAATGTTGAGAAAGACCATATACTTTGACAGCAAGACAAAGTCAGATTCCAGCCTACAAAGTGTGCTGCATGCATCAAGAAACAGTCAGATATTTTGATAACTGATAATGTAATGTATTAGCCCACAGACCCTGAGAGATGCTGCCTGTTTTCTTTAATTATCTTCACATGACTCCTCAAAGCAGAAGAACAATGCTCTGTAAATCCACTTTGGCAGCAGAGAAAGTTGAATGTAAATGTTGAAAGTGCTGTCACCTGCTCTGAGTGATGCTGCAATGCTGAATCATATTATTGACACCAGAAGTAACGACTTCAGTTGCCTCCACCATTTCATTGCCAAATAACCAAATTTATCTTCACCAATTTAATTTTCATTTACAGTTATACTAATTGGGTTTAAGCAGCATCTGTATGTATGAATGCAATAGTACTGTAATAGTAAAACTTCCATGGAAAACTATCAAAAATAAATACAGACAGAAGAAAAGGGGTAATTAAAATTTTTAAAAGAAAATGATAAAAGTCAAAAAACAAACCATAGGAAAAGACCAAAGATCAAATAAAATCGAAAATAAAAGACCAAGTAACTTTGAGAAAGTAAGAAATAAACTAACAAAAAATGAATAAAAAAGAATTAAAACCGAAGAATAAACAATACTAAAATTAAGGATATATATTTAAAGGAAAGTGTAGCTACAGGAATGTTTAAATATTAAAGCCATCAGTTACAGTATTAGACAGAAAGCCCTAGGCTGTAACCAGCAAGGATGATGTTCAAATCTGGTTCATTTTTCTGTGCAAGAGTCACAGTTGAAAAAGGATGGATTGAACTGCAGCTAGTATTTTTGATAAAGCTAAATATCAATTTGAAAAGATTTGTCAAAAATGTGGGCATATTTTAAATTATCTTTAATTTTGAATATTACCATACTTTGAAAGAGTCCTATCGAGCTGTAAATGACCGCCACCCTTAAGATAAAATACCTTACATTGAATGCATTCATCAAGTCACTTGAAAAGGTGGCGATGCCATCTTTGGATAGTTATGCTTGAGAGAACATTACTTAATTTGAAAGGCAAAAGATTCAGCAGTAAGATATCAATTTTCAATTCAGAAGCTTTTCATTCCAGAATGAAGGAGATATCCTCCTTCTTCAAAGAAACGAGCTTCCCTTCCTCCACCATCAGCACTGCCCTCAACCGCATCTCTTCCATTTCACACGTTTGCCCTCATGCCATCCTCCTGCCACCCCAGCTGGGAGAGGGTTCCTCTTGTCCCCACCTACAACCTCACCAGCCTTCACGTCCAGCACGTAATTCTCAATAGCTTCCGCCATCTCCAATGGGATCCCACCACCAAGCACATCCTTCCTTCCCCCCTATATTCTGCTTTCCACAGAGATCACTCCCTACACGACTCCCTTGTCCATTCATCCCTTCCCACTGATCTCCCTCCTGGCACTTATCCTTGCAAATGGAACATGTGCTACACCTGCCCGTACACCTCCTCTCTCACTACCATTCAAGGCTCCAAGCAGTCCTTCCAGGTGAGGGAACCCTTCATCTAAGAGTCTGTTGGGGTCACCTACTGCATCCAGTGCTCCCAGTGTGGCCTCTTGTATATCGGCGAGACTTGAAGCATATTGGGAGACTGCTTCTCTGAGCACCAATGCTCCATCTGCCAGAAAAAGTGCCTCCCATTTCAATTCCACTTCCCATTCCCATTCTGACATGTCAGTCCATGGCCCCCTCTACTGTCTTGATCAGGCCACAGACAGTTTGGAGGAGCAATACCTTATATCCCACCTGCGTAGCCTCCAACATGACGGCTTGGCATGAACATCAATATCTTGAACTTCTGGTAATGCCTCCCCCTTTACCATTCCCCTTTCCCATTTCCCTCTCTCGCTTTATTTCCTCACCTTCCTCTGGTGCTCCTCCCCCATTTCTTTCTTCCACGGCCTTCTGTCCTCTCCTATCAGATTCCTCCTTCTCCAGCCCTGTATCTTTTTCAACAATCAATTTCCCAACTCTTTACTCTGCCCCCTCCCAGTTTCACCTGTCACCTTGTGTTTCTTCCTCGCCTCCCCCCCATCTTCTACTCTGACTCCTCATCTTTTTTTCTTCATTCCCGATGAAGGGTCTTGGACCGAAACATCAACTGCACTCTTTTCCACAGATGCTGCCTGGCCTGTTGAGTTTCCCCAACATTTTGTGTGTATTGCTTGGATTTCCAGCATCTGCAGATTTTCCCTTGTTTGTAAGCTATCAAAGATGAGATTGATGTACTTGGCAGTGGCAAAAACATATGAATGTGTTGTTAACCTTGCCGTGCAGACATCTGTAACTCTGTCTGGGGATCTTGGCTCAGTATATGATCAACAGTTCAACATCAAATTCAATACACAAGCAAGAAGATTTGCTGATTCACAACTCCAGTGGCATGGGTTTTGTCCTGATCTCTGGAATTAGCTGTGTGTGAATTGAATGTTCTTTTGTCAGCATGGATTTCCTCTGGGTGCTTCAGTTTCTGCAATGTACCAAAGATGTAGTAACTGGTAGGTGAATTAATCACTATGGAATGTAAGGAATGTGAGGAAGAATAGGCTACAGGAAAAATAAGTGAAAGTATGAGATTTCTCCATGAACCAGTATAGATTTGATGGGCCAAATATACTCCTTATATATCTGGTACCTCGGTGTATCTAAAAATGCTCACTGCTATTCGCTGAGGAAGTGTTAGCTGAATCTTAACCAATTAGAAAGGTTTTTTTTTCTGTAACCTGAGTGCTCATTTTCCCAAATTATGAAGATGGAGATTTCAAACATTCTCAGAACCTTCCATGAACTTGTGTGCCATTGCTCAAGAGTCTAAAACAGCAGGAAAAATGTGTTGTTCCCTCACATCTCAAATGGGTGGACATGTTTCTCCAATGTCAAATATATTCTGATGCAGGTTAGTGGAATGATTTTCCAGCTAACAAGCTGAGGAAGTTGCTCAACTTCCATTCTGACTGCACAGCTCCTTACAGTGTCACTGCAGAAGAAAAAACTGAGACAATGTGCATGTTTATGAGTCATTGTTCATAATTCCCACAGAACATAGCAAAAACCAGCACTAGCGGAAATTTGGGAGGTTTGGTAATTACTTTCCCTGCTGTCTGCAGTCCTTGGCTTGAAGATAAATGAAAGTGTGCTCCAGTGAAAAATTTTGCATTATTGTACTTCAAATCCCCAAACCCACTCACGCAAAACACTAATATCTAATCCAAACTGATCCATCACTGTCTTCTAACACCCCCTCTCCATTTATACCTCTACAATCTAATTCTGTTCATGAGTTCCATCTCACAACCTCTTGACTACTCCCACCCATGCTAGTCCCTTGCCCCTATCTCCCAGTTTCATGCCATGCAGCCATGTTCGCTACAGGGCATTTCCAGGCCACAGAAACCATATTCTTAATACTTGTAGCGGTTCCCACATGCCTCTTACAATTAGGGGAACATCAACAAATGATTGCAGGTGTTATCTGAGCCCTAAACTAAAACAAGAGTCCTTTCTATCTTTTCACATTCTCCACTTTTCTCTGAACTCTACCAACCTGTAAATTAACATATTACAACATTTCCAATAGGTTTTACCCATTCCCTTCCTACCATACTACTCTTACCCGCTCAGGGCTCTCTGAGGTTTTACAATCTTACTTCAGGTCCACACGGAGTAAATGAACAAGTCTGAGAGGAAACACACAGTGAAGAGAAAACACAGATGGAACTGCAGAAGTTACAGACAGGAGTTAAGAGAACCCATGTAGAAAGGGCAGCTTATTTGAAATAAGTCTTCTCTGACATTTTTAATACAACTAGCAAAGTCTCACAAAATCAGGACGAGACTATAAGACCCAGGAGCAGTATTGAGCCATTTGGCCCATCAAGTTGGCTCTGCCATTCCATCATGGCTGATTTATTATCCATCTCACCTTTATTCTCCAGCCTTCTCCCCACAACATTTAACACACAGGCTAATCAAGAACCTATCAACCTCATTTTAAATACACCCAATGACTTGGCTTCCACAGTAGTCTGTGGTGGCAATGAATTCCATAGATTCACTACCCTCTGGCTCAAAAATTCTTCCTCATCTCTGCTCTAAATTGCATGTCCTTCCTTTTTGTGGCTGTGCCCTCCGGCCCTAGACACGGCCACTATAGGAAACATTTTAAGAACATAGAACATAGAATAGTACAGCACAGTACAGGCCCTTCGGCCCACATTGTTGTGCCGACCCTCAAACCCTGCCTCCCATATAAGCCCCCACCTTAAATTCCTCCATATACCTGTCTGGTAGTCTCTTAAATTTCACTAGTGTATCTGCCTCCACCACTGACTCAGGCAGGGTATTCCACGCACCAACCACTCTCTGAGTAAAAAACCTTCCTCTAATTTCCCCCTTGAACTTCCCACCCCTTACCTTAAAGCCATGTCCTCTTGTATTGAGCAGTGGTGCCCTGGGGAAGAGGCACTGGCTATCCACTCCATCTATTCCTCTTATTATCTTGTACACCTCTATTATGTCTCCTCTCATCCTCCTTTCTCACCAAAGAGTAAAGCCCTAGCTCCCTTAATCTCTGATCATAATCCATACTCTCTAAACCAGGCAGCATCTTGGTAAATCTCCTCTGTACCCTTTCCAATGCTTCCACATCCTTCCTATAGTGAGGTGACCAAAATTGGACACAGTACTCCAAGTGTGGCCTAACCAGAGTTTTATAGAGCTGCATCATTACATCGCGACTCTTAAACTCTAGCCCTCGACTTATGAAAGCTAACACCCCATAAGCTTTCTTAACTACCCTATCCACCTGTGAGGCAACTTTCAGGGATCTGTGGACATGTACCCCGTGATCCTTCTGCTCCTCCACACTACCAAGTATCCTGCCATTTACTTTGTACTCTGCCTTGGAGTTTGTCCTTCCAAAGTGTACCACCTCACACTTCTCCGGCTTGAACTCCATCTGCCACTTCTCAGCCCACTTCTGCATCCTATCAATGTCTCTCTGCAATCTTTGACAATCCTCTACACTATCTACAACAGCACCAACCCTTGTGTCGTCTGCAAACTTGCCAACCTACCCTTCTACCCCAACATCCAGGTCATTAATAAAAATCACAAGTAGAGGTCCCAGACCGATCCCTGTGGAACACCACTAGTCACAACCCTCTAATCCAATTGTACTCCCTCTACAACAACCCTCTGCCTTCTGCAGGCAAGCCAATTCTGAATCCACCTGGCCAAACTTCCCTGGATCCCATGCCTTCTGACTTTCTGATTAAGCCTACCATGTGGAACCTTGTCAAGTGCCTTACTAAAATCCATATAGATCACATCCACTGCATTACCCTCATCTATATGCCTGGTCACCTCCTCAAAGAACTCTATCAGGCTTGTCAGACATGATCTGCCCTTCACAAAGCCATGCTGACTGTCCCTGATCAGACCATGATTCTCTAAATGTCCAGAGAGCCTATCTCTAAGAATCTTTTCCAACAGCTTTCCCACCACAGATGTAAGGCTCACTAGTCTATAATTACCCGGACTATCCCTACTACCTTTTTTGAACAAGGGGACAACATTCGCCTCCCTTCAATCCTCTGGTACCATTCCCGTAGACAACAAGGATATAAAGATCCTAGCCAGAGGCTCAGCAATCTCTTCCCTCACCTCGTGGAGCAGCCTTGGGAATATTCCATCAGACCCCGGGGACTTATCTGTCCTAATGTATTTTAACAACTCCAACACCTCCTCTCCCTTAATATCAACATGCTCCAGAACATCAACCTCACTCATATTGTCCTCACCGTCATCAAGTTCCCTCTCAGTGGTGAATACCGAAGAGAAGTATTCATTGAGGACCTCGCTCACTTTCACAGCCTCCAGGCACATCTTCCCACTTTTATCTCCATTCAGTCCTACCTTCACTCCTGTCGTCCTTTTGTTCTTCACATAATTGAAGAATGCCTTGGGGTTTTCCTTTACCCTACTTGCCAAGGCCTTCTAATGTCCCCTTCTTGCTTTTCTCAGCCCCTTCTTAAGCTCCTTTCTTGCTACCCTATATTCCTCAATAGACCCATCTGATCCTTGCTTCCTAAACCTCATGTATGCATTATGTCCACATCCACTCTATATTGGCCTTTCAGCATTCAATAGGTTTCAATGAGATCCCCCTCATTCTTCTGAATTCCAATGAGTACAGGCCCAGAGCCATTTAATGCTCCTCATACGTTAACCCTTTCATTCTCAGAATCATTCACATGAACTTCCTCTGGACCTTCTCCAACGTCAGCACGTTTTTTAGACGAGGGTCAAAAACAG
Source organism: Mobula hypostoma (assembly GCF_963921235.1). Taxonomy (NCBI): domain Eukaryota; kingdom Metazoa; phylum Chordata; class Chondrichthyes; order Myliobatiformes; family Myliobatidae; genus Mobula; species Mobula hypostoma. The sequence goes on along the minus strand of NC_086105.1, from coordinate 18,598,910 downwards.
TGTTCTTCTTGTAGTCTCCTGTTGGCTTATGGGTGACTTACGTAACACACTTTGCAGGGTTGCCTGACTTTTAAACAAAGCAACTGGGTGAGTAGCTAACACCCAAACTCATTAACTGTGCTCTTTTCAAAGTAATTACAATTAAAACAAAAGCCATTAATCCAAAAAATCATGCAAAATTGTACAAGAATCAAAATTTAGTGTACATTTTCTGTGCATCATTCTAAATAGTCACAGTCTTCCTACTAATTACCAGTACCTTGAAATGCAGCCACAATGGATACAGTACTCAATTAGAGTGTAATCAAGCTTCATACTTCATAGGAAAAAGCATTCAAGCTTTTAGAATGCAGTGATGAAGTTAAAATATAATCATGTTGAAAAGACCTTGAGGTCATTTTGGCATTTGTGAAGTCATAAAATGGGTGATATCAGATCACTGCTCGTAATTTAACCTTACTAAATTTCATTTCACTGAAGTCAATAGAAAAGAAAATCATTGGGTTGTATAATCTAATATTGCATGTTTTATACCATCAATCAAAGTTGAAATTATTCCCACAGGTCCACAAGAAAAATATTGAAAATTTTTCTATTAGGTGTAGTAATGGTCTCTCTAATCATTGGTGTGAATGCCACACTGGTAACCATATCCTAAGCTCATTCTTCAGCTCAATATTATTTTAGCTCATGGTAGGATCATTTTGCCCTTTATACTTCCATTCTTGTGACAACTATACATTATGCATGTCCTATGTATTGTAGTTACCTCGAGGACACAATGATACATGATCCAAGATTAGGCTATCTGCCCAGAAACACATATCATCCTCCGTATTCTGCCTAATTAGATATGTGCACAACTATAATTTTTAAGACAAGAAGCATGTACTGAAAGGACTAAATGGTATTAATAACCATGACTGATGTTTTATTGTTGAGATTTTTCAAAAGATTCAAGAATAATTATAATGTTAATTCTTTATTTTTGTGATCTAATTTGAAAGCACAATTTTTATAACCAGAATCCCAATGGAATGCTTTAAACTTGTGTTCATAGAACAAACCATGTTTCCTATTTTCATTGAAGCCCAATTTGAGGTACATGACCATGAGAATATGATGAACAGGATTCTTTTCAAATGTCCTTAATGTCCTTCACCAGTCCTGATAAAGTGTATTGGCCCAAAACATCAACTGATTACTCTTTTCCATAGATGCTGCCTGGCCTATTGAATTCCTCCAGCATTTTGTATGTGTTTTCATGTTTTCAAAAGTAATAACTTTGAGACAATATTATCCAAGAGACTTAGGGATAAATTGATATCGATAAATATTGGATGGTTTCCAACTCAGAAACTTAAAGCAATGGATATTTGTATTTTAGTTTGATAGAAATTTGAGAGCAGAGGCATATTCTTAAAAGGAAAATGCCAAGTTTAAATTTGCTCAACCAAAACATTGGATAATCATTATGGAAAATGGACAAGCAGAAACAGAGGGAATAATGGAGGGAAATGGAGCAGAAATATCGGGAGATCTGACTGGATATTGAAAGGTATGGATGCTTGAGGGATATTTGTTATGGGCCAAGCCAGAAAGATTACCTAAACATTGTTGATTTTTGTGCTGTCTAATGAGCTTGTTAGGTGAATCCATCTTGGAAATTCAATTCCTATTTATCACCTTTTCTAACTATTTAGGTCTAATTCTGAATTACCCATTTTTAAAATTAATAATATAATTGTTTTTTGGAATTATTGATTGTTTTTAAGGGAAAGGAAATTAAAGAAGTTACAATTCATTATTGGGTTTCTAAAATATTTGTACTGATATGAAGTTGTGTTTTTGATTAAAAATACTTGAATTTAAAATATTTCAAGGTAACAGATGAGAATGATGGAATAGGTAGACTATTCTAGTTGCAGAACTACATAGATAAGGTACATAAGACCATAACACATTAGCAGCAGAATTAGGCTATTCAGCCCATCGAGATTGCTTCACCATTTCGTCATGGCTGATTTATTATCCCTCTTAATTCCATTCTCCTGCCTTCTTCCCATCATGGCCATTTACAACAGAGGACAAGTTATTGCGTGTATTTAAGGTAGAGGTTGATAGACTCTTGATTCATTAGTGCATAAGACTATCAGACTAAAAAATATAGGAGTAGAATTAGGCCATTTGGCCCATTGATTTTGCTCCACCATTTCATCACGGCTGATCCAATTTTCCTCTCAGCCCCAATCAGCCACCTCCCCTCCTATCCCTTCATGCCCAAACCAATCAAGAATCTATCAACCTCTGCCTTAAATATACATAAAGACTTGCCCTCCACAGCTGCCTGTGACAAAGAATTCCACAGATTCACCACTCTCTGGCTAAAGAAATTACTCCTCATCTCCTTTCTAAAAGGATACCCCTCTAGTAAAAGCAAAAGGGACGGCATACAAAGAAGGCAAAGCTACTGAAGACAGAGGATTGGGAAACTTTTAAAAACTTACAAAAGGAAACTAAGACGGTCATTAGGAAGAAAAAGATGAATTACGAAAGGAAGCTGGCGACTAATATCAAAGAAGATACTAAAAACTTTTTTAAGTATATAAAGGGTAAAAGAGAGTTGAGGATAGATATAGGACCAATAGAAAATGACGCTGGAGATCTTGTAATGAGAGACACAGAGATGGCAGAGGAACTGAATGCGTATTTTGCATCAGCCTTCACAGTGGAAGATATCTGCAGTATACCGGACATTCAAGAGTGTTAGGAAAGTGAAGTATTTGCTCAGGAAGCTTAATGATCTGAGGCTGGATAAATCTCCTGGACCTGATGGAATGCACCCTCAGGTTCTGAAGGAAGTAGCTGGAGAGATTACGGAGGCGTTAACAATGATCTTTCAAGAGTCTATAGATTCTGACATTGTACCAGATGGCTAGAAAATTGCAAACGTTACTCTGCTTTTTAAGAAGGGTGGGAGGCAGCAGCAAGAAAACTATAGGGCTGTTAGCCTGACATCAGTGATTAGAAAGTTGTTGGAGTTGATTGTTAGGGATGAGATTACAGAGTACCTGGAGGCACATGACAAGATAGACCAAAGCCAACATGGTTTCCTGAAAGGAAAATCCTGCCTGACCAATCTACTGCAATTTTTTGAGGAAATTACAAGCAGGGTAGACAAAAGAGATGTAGTAGATGTGGTGTGCCTGGACTTTCAGAAGGCCTTTGACAAGGTGCTGCACATGAGGCTATTTAGCAAGGTAAGAGCCCATGGAATTACAAGGAGTTACAAGCATGGGTGGAGCATTGGCTGATCAGCAGAAAACAGAGAGTGGGAATAAAGGATCCTATTGTGGCTGGCTGCCAGTTACCAGTGGAGTTCCATAGGGGTCGGTGTTGGAACAGCTGCTTTTTACGATGTACGTCAATGAATTTGGACTATGGGATAAATGGATTTGTGGCCAAATTTGCTGATGATACAAAAATAGGTGGAGGAGTGGGTAGTTTTGAGGAAACAGGGAGCCGACAGCGAAACTTAGAGAGTTTAGGGGAATGGACAAAGAAGTGGCAAATGAAATACAATGTTAGAAAGTGTATGGTCAGGCACTTTGGTGGAACAAATAATTGGGCAGACTATTATTTAGATGTGGAAAGAATTCAAAATCTTTTTCCATTCAAAAGATGGAAAGGGACTTAAGAGTCCTTGTGCAGGATACACTTAAGGTTAACCTCCAGGCTGAATAAATGATGCAGAAGGCGAATGAAATGTTGGCATTCATTTCTAGAGGTATAGAATATAAGAGCAGGGATGTGACGTTGAGGCTCCATAAGGTACTTGTGAGACCACACTTCGAGTATTGTGCGCAGTTTTGGTCTCCTTATTTTAGAAAGGATAGAAATATAGAGACATAGAAAACATACAGTACAATACAGGCCCTTCGATCCACAAAGCTGTGCCGAACATGTCCCTATCAGGAACTACTGAGGCTTTACCCATAGCCCTCTATTTTTCTAAGCTCCATGTAGCCATCCAGGAGCCTCTTAAAAGACCCTATCATTTCTGCCTCCACCACCGCCGCCGGCAGCCCATTCCACGCACTCACCACTCTCTGCGTAAAAAAACTTACCCCTGACATCTCCTCTGTACCTACTTCCAAGCACCTTAAAACTATGCCCTCTTGTGCTGTCTATTTCAGCCCTGGAGAAATGTCTCTGACTATCCACACAATCAATGCCTCTCATTATCTTGTACACCTCTATCAAGTCACCTCTCATCCTTCGTCGCTCCAAGGAGAAAAAGCCGACTTCACTCAACCTATTCTCACAAGGCATGCTCCCCAATCCAGGCAACTACCTTGTAAATCTCCTCTGCACCCTTTCTATGGCTTTCACATCCTTCCCATAGTGAGGCGACCAGAATTGAGCACAGTACTCCAAGTAGGGTCTGACCAGGGTCCTATATAGATGCAACATTACCTCTCAGCTCTTAAACTCAATCTCACAATTGATGAAGGCCAGTACACCGTATGCCTTCTTAACCACAGAGTCAACCTACGCAGCAGCTTTGAGTGTCCTATGGACTTGGACCCCAAGTTCCCTCTGATCCTCCACACTGCCAAGAGTCTTACCATTAATACTATATTCTGTCATCATATTTGACCTACCAAATTGAACCACCTCACTCTTATCTGGGTTGAACTCCATCTGCCACTTCTCAGCCCAGTTTTGCATCCTATCAATGTTCTGCTGTAACCTCTGACAGCCCTCCATACTATCCACAACACCCCCAACCTTTGTGTCATCAGCAAATTTACTAACCCATCCCTCTACTTCCTCATCCAGGTCATACTGACATTGGAAAGGGTTCAGAGAAGATTCACTAGAATGATTCCAGGAATGAAAGGGTTACCGTATGAGGAACGTCTGGCAGTTCTTGAGCTGTATTCTCTGAAGTTCAGGAGAATGAGGGGGATCTCATAGAAACACTCAGAAGGTTAAAATTCCTGAACAGATTAGATATGGCAAAGTTATTTCCCATGGTAGGAGAGTCTAGGACAAGAGGGCACAACTTCAGGATTGAAGAACGTCCATTTAGAACAGAGATGCAGAGAAATTACTTTAGTCAGAGGGTAGTAAATCTGTGGAATTTATTGCCATGAGTGGCTGTGGAGGCCAAGACATTGGGTGCATTTAAGGCAGAGATTGATAGGTTCTTGATTAGCCAGGGCATCAAAGGGTATGGGGAGAGGGCAGGGGACGGGGCATGACTGGAAGAATTGGATCAGCCCATGATTGAATGGCAGAGCAGACTTGATGGGTCGAATGGCCTACTTCTACTCCTATATCTTATGGTCTTATTCTGAGAGTGTGTCCTCTGCTCTTAGACTATCCCAACATAGGAAACATCCTCTCCATATTCACTCTGTCAAGGCCTTTCATCATTTGATAGGTTTCAATGAGGTCAGCCCCTCATTCTTCTGAATTCTAGTGAACACCACTAGTCACCGACAGCCAACCGGAAAAGGCTCCCTTTATTCCCAGTCTTTGCCTCCTGCCAATCAACCACTAGTTTATACTTGGTAGAATCTTCTGTAATACCATGGGCTCATAGCTAGTTAAGCAGCCTCATGTGTGGCTCCTTGTCAAAGGCCTTCTGAATATCCAAGTACACAGCCTCAACCAATTCACCTTTATCTATCCTGCTTGTTATTTCTTCAAAGAATTCCAACAGATTTCTCAGGCAAGATTTCCCCTTGAGGAAATCATGCTGACTACAGCCTATTTTATCATATACCTCCAAGTGCCCTGATACCTCATCCTTAATAATCAACTCCAACATCTTCCCAACCACTAAGGTCAGACTACCTGGCCTATAGTTTTCTGCCTCTCCCTTCTTGAAGAGTGAAGTGACATTTTGCAATTTTCCAGTCTTCTGAAACCATTCCAGAATCTAGCGATTGTTGAAAGATCATTACTAATGTTTTTACAATCTCTTCAGCCACCTATTCCAACACCCTGGCCTGTACGCCATCTGGTCTAGGGGACTTATCTACCTTCAGACCTTTCAGCTTCCCAAGAACCTTCTCTCTAGTTATGGTAACTTCGCCCATTTTATGACCCATGACACCTGGAACCTCCACCATACTGCTAGTCTCTTCCAGAGTGAAGACTGACACAAAATACTTATTCTGTTCATCCACCATTTCCTTTTCCCCCATTACTACCTCTTCAGTATGGTTTTCCAGTGGTCTGATATCCATTCTCATCTCTCTTTTACATTTTAAGTATCTGAAGAAATTTATGGTATCCTCTTTAATATTACTGGCTAGCTTACTTCAGTATTCAATTTTTACCTTCTTAATGACTTTTTTAGATGCCTTTTGTTGGCTTTTAAAAGCTTCCCAATCTTCTAACTTCCCACTAATTTTTGTTCTATTACATCCCCTCTCTTTGGCTTTTATATTGTATTTGGCTTCTCTTGTTAGCCATGGTTGTGTCATCACTCCTTTAAAATACTCCTTCCTCTTTGGGATGTACATATCCAGTGCCTTCTGAATTACTTCCTGGAATTCCTGGAAGGGAAGGGATACGGGGAGAAAGCAGAAGTTTGGGGCCGAGAGAGAAATGGATCAGTCGTGATGAAATGGCAGAACAGACTGGATGGGCCAAATGAACTAATTCTGCTCCTGTATCATATGATCATATAACCTATGACATTCTTACTAATCAAGAACCTATCAACCTTGGCTTTAAATATACCCAACATACATCAAAGTTGCTGGTGAACGCAGCAGGCTAAGCAGCATCTATAGGAAGAGGCGCAGTCGACGTTTCAGGCCGAGACCCTTCGTCAGGACTAACTGAAGGAAGAGTGAGTAAGGGATTTGAAAGCTGGAGGGGGAGGGGGAGATGCAAAATGATAGGAGAAGACAGGAGGGGGAGGGATAGAGCCAAGAGCTGGACAAGTGATAGGCAAAAGGGGATACGAGAGGATCATGGGACAGGAGGCCTAGGGAGAAAGACGGGGGGGGGGTGACCCAGAGGATGGGCAAGAGGTATATTCAGAGGGACAGAGGGAGAAAAAGGAGAGTGAGAGAAAGAATGTGTGTATAAAAATGAGTAACAGCTGGGGTACGAGGGGGAGGTGGGGCCTAGCGGAAGTTAGAGAAGTCAATGTTCATGCCATCAGGTTGGAGGCTACCCAGACGGAATATAAGGTGTTGTTCCTCCAACCTGAGTGTGGCTTCATCTTTACAGTAGAGGAGGCCGTGGATAGACATGTCAGAATGGGAATGGGATGTGGAATTAAAATGTGTGGCCACTGGGAGATCCTGCTTTCTCTGGCGGACAGATCATTTTGCATCTCCCCCTCCCCCTCCAGCTTTCAAATCCCTTACTCACTCTTCCTTCAGTTAGTCCTGACGAAGGGTCTCGGCCTAAAACGTCGACTGCGCCTCTTCCTATAGATGCTGCTTAGCCTGCTGCGTTCACCAGCAACTTTGATGTATGTTGCTTGAATTTCCAGCATCTGCAGAATTCCTGTTGTTTGCGTTTAAATTCACTACTGCGAAGCCTCTTCCGGTGATGCCTACACCGAAGAAGTTTAGATCCTCTCTTCGACGGGTGTTCAGTGAAACCATCTCTCACTGCTCCCCATCTGTAATTTCTTCGGCTCTTCAACTTTTCGACCACATTTTGACTCAGACTCGCTATCACAGCCATGTATCCTTTCTTGGAACGTGCCTCTGTCGCCAACTTATTCCAGTTGGCTTTAGGATTCGTTTCCAAGCCTCTCAATTTGGACCTTCTGAGGATCCCAGGTACTCACATTTTATTGACTCTGCCTCTCGCCGCTTCTCCCGTCAAGCTCTGAAGGCGACGCTCTCCGCCATGAGGAGGTACTTGGTGTCCCTATCCCAGACCCTTCCACACCTTCGGGACACTTTCTTCGCCGTCTGTAATGGTCCTACCCGCTATTTCATCCTCCGTCGGATCCGCGCCTGCAATCGCCGTTTTTTTGACTTTGTCATGTTAGGCAAAGATCGTAAGATCTTACATCTACGGACTCCAGAGCCTGCCCGCCCCGACGCTAGCAGGCATGAACTTTCAATTGCGGCCTCTGCCGTTGATCTCGGCGGCTCCAACACTTCAGGACATATTCAAAACCCGGACTCCAGCAACGACCATGGACACATTCGAAATGATTACGCAACCACCAACTGCGACTCCAGCCTTGAACTCCAGGCCGGGTCTTTATGTGCTGCTGTTGTGACTCCCGTCTCCCCTTCCCCCACCACCACTCCGCAGCCCCGTCTTCCTCAGATCCCACCGTCAGCTCCTGGGCCCTCAGAGGCTCCATCTTCCTCTCACCCCAACCCTCCCCTCTCCATTGACACCCCCAGCCTCCCCCCTCCCCCCTCTGATTCCAGCTCTCATCCGTGCCGGGTCTTTACCATCCCCTCCGACCTTCAACTGTCGGAGGCAGAACGCTCTGTTCTCAGTAAGGGCCTCACGTTTGTCCCCCTTCGCCCACACCTCAGCGAGTTCCGTATTCGCCACGATGCGGAACTTTTCTTCCGCCGTCTCCGTCTCCGAGCCTACTTCTTCGGCAAGGACTCTTCCACCCCCACCGATGACCCCTTCTCCCGTCTTCAACCCTCCTCTTCTTCATGGACACCCCGCTCTGGTCTTCTGCCTGCTCTGGATCTCTTTATTGCTGACTGCCGACGGGACATCAACCGTCTCGACTTCACCGCACCTTGTCCCCATTCCAACCTCACTCCTTCGGAACGCTCTGCTCTCCACTCCCTCCGCACTAATCCTAACCTTATTATTAAACCCGCCGATAACGGGGGTGCTGTTGTAGTCTGGCGTACTGACCTCTACCTTGCCGAGGCACAGCGACAACTCGCGGATACCTCCTCTTATTTACCCCTCGATCGTGACCCCACTAAGGAGCACCAGGCCATTGTCTCCCACACCATCACCGACTTTATCCGCTCAGGGGATCTCCCATCCACTGCTGCCAACCTTATAGTTCCCACACCCCGCACTTCCCGTTTCTACCTCCTACCCAAGATCCACAAACCTGCCTGTCCTGGCCGACCTATTGTCTCAGCTTGCTCCTGCCCCACCGAACTCGTTTCTGCATACCTCGACACTGTTTTATCACCCCTTGTTCAATCCCTTCCGACCTATGTTCGTGACACTTCTCACGCTCTTAAACTTTTTCGATGATTTTAAGTTCCCTGGCCCCCACCGCTTTATTTTCACCATGGATGTCCAGTCCTTATATACTTCCATCCCCCATCAGGAAGGTCTCAAAGCTCTACGCTTCTTTTTGGATTCCAGACCTAATCAGTTCCCCTCTACCACCACTCTGCTCCGTCTAGCGGAATTAGTCCTTACTCTTAATAATTTCTCCTTTTGCTCCTCCCATTTCCTCCAAACTAAAGGTGTAGCTATGGGCACCCGTATGGGTCCTAGCTATGCCTGCCTTTTTGTTGGCTTTGTGGAACAATCTATCTTCCATACCTATTCTGGTATCTGTCCCCCACTTTTCCTTCGCTATATCGACGACTGCATTGGCGCGGCTTCCTGCACGCATGCAGAACTCGTTGACTTTATTAACTTTGCCTCCAACTTTCACCCTGCCCTCAAGTTTACCTGGTCTATTTCCGACACCTCCCTCCCCTTTCTAGATCTTTCTGTCTCTGTCTCTGGAGACAGCTTATCCACTGATATCTACTATAAGCCTACTGACTCTCACAGCTATCTGGACTATTCCTCTTCTCACCCTGTCTCTTGCAAAAACGCCATCCCCTTCTCGCAATTCCTCCGTCTCCGCCGCATCTGCTCTCAGGATGAGGCTTTTCATTCTAGGACGAGGGAGATGTCTTCATTTTTTAAAGAAAGGGGCTTCCCTTCCTCCACCATCAACTCTGCTCTTAAACGCATCTCCTCCATTTCACGTACATCTGCTCTCACTCCATCCTCCCACCACCCCACTAGGAATAGGGTTCCCCTGGTCCTCACCTACCACCCCACCAGCCTCCGGGTCCAACATATTATTCTCCGTAACTTCCGCCACCTCCAACGGGATCCCACCACTAAGCACATCTTTCCCTCCCCCCCTCTCTCTGCATTCCGCAGGGATCGCTCCCTACACAACTCCCTTGTCCATTCGTCCCCCCCATCCCTCCCCACTGATCTCCCTCCCGGCACTTATCCGTGTAAGCGGAACAAGTGCTACACATGCCCTTACACTTCCTCCCTTACCACCATTCAGGGCCCCAAACAGTCCTTCCAGGTGAGGCATCACTTCACCTGTGAGTCGACTGGGGTGATATACTGCGTCCGGTGCTCCCGATGTGGCCTTTTATATATTGGTGAGACCCGACGCAGACTGGGAGACCGCTTTGCTGAACATCTACGCTCTGTCCGCCAGAGAAAGCAGGATCTCCCAGTGGCCACACATTTTAATTCCACATCCCATTCCCATTCTGACATGTCTATCCACGGCCTCCTCTACTGTAAAGATGAAGCCACACTCAGGTTGGAGGAACAACACCTTATATTCCGTCTGGGTAGCCTCCAACCTGATGGCATGAACATTGACTTCTCTAACTTCCGCTAGGCCCCACGTCCCCCTCGTACCCCAGCTGTTACTCATTTTTATGCACACATTCTTTCTCTCACTCTCCTTTTTATCCCTCTGTCCCTCTGAATATACCTCTTGCCCATCCTCTGGGTCACCCCCCCCGTCTTTCTCCCTAGGCCTCCTGTCCCATGATCCTCTCGTATCCCCTTTTGCCTATCACCTGTCCAGCTCTCGGCTCTATCCCTCCCCCTCCTGTCTTCTCCTATCATTTTGCATCTCCCCCTCCCCCTCCAGCTTTCAAATCCCTTACTCACTCTTCCTTCAGTTAGTCCTGACGAAGGGTCTCGGCCTGAAACGTCGACTGCGCCTCTTCCTATAGATGCTGCTTAGCCTGCTGCGTTCACCAGCAACTTTGATGTATGTTGCTTGAATTTCCAGCATCTGCAGAATTCCTGTTGTTTGCCTTTAAATATACCCAATGGCTTGGCTTCCACGGCCATCTGTGGCAACAAATTCCACAGATTCACCTCCAATAAAATCATATTTTTAAACATAAAGCTGTTCAGATAACTTTCCCCCAAAATATGAACGTTATGAACTTCATTTGATTTAAAGAGTGAATGGCGGTGCTGGCTCGAAGGGCCGAATGGCCTACTCCTGCACCTAGTGTCCATTGTCTATTGTCTATTGTCTAGAAACCAAGACATAGGTGGAAGGTGAGTTCATTTTGTATTATTACCTGAAAACAAATTGAAGACATTGGGTAGCAAGGAGTTGAGGATTTCAGTAACTCAGCCGTGAAATCAAAACCACCAGAGTTCACAGTCTGAGATATCAAGTACTGAGGTACCTGGACTATTGCGGCTAATATGGAGGTGTTTGTTTTCAGCCTGCATTGTCTCGCATGACATCAAGAGTTTGGTCAACATCAGGGATATTGCACCAGTGATGATGCACGCAAACCCTTCAAGAACAATAAGTGCCACCAGTCTTTGTATCTTTGTTGGAGTTCAAACTATTGTCAAACTGTCAATCAAAGAACAATTGGGGAAAATGGGAGAAGATCATTTCTGTACATTTTAGAAGGTTACCCTATTTACATCACTTTCATAGTTTAATTAAACTTCCAGGTCCCTTTCAGCTGCAGCCTTAAGCCTGGCTTATACTTCTGCGTTAACTGGACGCCGTAACCTATGCAAGTGACTTACGCGCGTTGTGAGCATTTATACTTGTGCGTTGTGTGTGTCTGCGCCGCTCTGCAATTCGCGCAGGTCACGCATACGCACTCACCTGCCCGCGCAAGGCTTCATGGTCATGGTAGTCTTTCCTGGGATAAACAAGAAGCAAGCGTCTTTTTTCGTAAAATCGAAATGTGTCCTCCATAATTTTGGAGGTCTGTAAAGCTTTATGGAAAGCATTGCAGCCGGAGTTCCTTCCCTGCCCTTCAGTCGCCCAATGGGAAGCTATTGCAGCGTAGGGGGAAATGCGATGCTACCAAGCAGACCAATCACAGTTCTTACAGTCTGCGTTGCCGCGACACACAGTTACTTTTTGAGAGAGGTGCGCATCGCAGCAACGCAGGCTCTCGCGTAGGGTTCCGCATTAGCTTTGCGTAGGGTTTGCGGCGACGCAGGCCTTACGGTGACGCATTGACGCAGAAGTATAAACCAGGCTTTACATTTTTAAACACTATGAGGAGTTGCTAATGACACATTGGGATGGGCAAAATGATCCTAAGTAAATGTTTGTTTCGTCCAAATCAGAATCAAGTCAACATATTTCCGATCGATTTTTAGAGTCACTAATTTCCTAATTTCCATTTATGATGAATGCTAAGTAAAAAAGCTGCAGGGTACTTGGGAGACCAGCATCCTTCCTTATGCTAACCATTTATTAGGGGCTAAACATGGTGCTGGTACTGACAGCAAGTGCTGCTTAAGGGATGTTCGTTACACGAGAGAATGAACTTCATATGCTCTCTGCAGATCTTTGAAGAGGACATTTAGAATTAGGCAAAGTAGTTTCAAAGATGTGTTATCAAGCTTTCATTAACATTCTGATATCATTTGTTCCAGAAACACTCAAGAATTATCATTGTAAAGAGGACCGTTTGGAAGCTCTGTCAAAACGTCCGGATGTGGCATGTGCAGAAAGAGAGATGCTGAAGCAAGTCAACAGTTCATTGACTTTAATGAGAACTGTTGTAGAATTAAAAGGAAAAGAAAAACAAGAAACACTAGGCCAGCAAGGCTGTTAGCTAAACTTGCAAACTGAAAATTAACGCCAACACGGCAGCTGTAAGCAATAACTGAATGCTAAGTGAATACTGCTCCTTCAGTGTCTGTCAAAAGGGTAGTTCTCTCTCCCGGACAAGGACAAGGGTAGGCAGGGGACGTATATGTTTCTGTGCTTTCGGTCAACTCTCGACAAGACTAGAATGAAAAGAAGGGAGTTAAATACCGTCATAATGAAACAGTAATTAGCTGGAGTGCGCATACTCACAAGCACAATTGCCGAACCTGTTGCAGAACGAGTGTTTAGACCCTGGTCGTGACAAGTTCATATTTACAATATAGTACCATCATATTCTAATACATTTCCACCATTCATTTTCATTACTGAGGAGTAGCAAATGGCATTCATAGAACATTGAATAGTACAGCACATGCATTTCAGCCCATGTTGTTGAGCCAACCCTTAAACCAACTCCAAGATCAATCTAACCCTTCCCTCTGACAAAACCCTTTTCTTTCATCCATGTGCCTATCTAAGAGTCTCCAAACTGTCCCTAATCTGCCTCTACTACAACCCTGGCAATTCATTCCATACACCTACCAATTTCTGTAAAAAAAAATCTACTTCTGACATACCCCTATACTTTTCTCCAAACACCTTAAAGTTATCTCCCCTTGAATTAGCTATTAGCCTGGGAAAAGGTCTCTAGCTGTTCACACAACCTATGCCTCTTATCAACTTGTACAACTCTATCAAATTTCCTCTCCTGCTCGTTCTCTCCCAAGAGAAAAGCCCTAGCTCGCTCAACTTTTCCTCATAAGACAAGATCTCTAATCCAGGCAGCATCCTCCTCTGCACCCACCTATGTATTCCAGCTAGGGTCTCACTTTCAAGGACTCTAGAACTCAAGTTCTCCATATTTATTACTGTACCACACAGCAACTCACCTATTAAACACCACCCTAAACATTGGACAGTTTACATGACCAATTAACCTACTAGCCAGTACATTTTTGGACTGTGGGAGGAAACCAGGACATTTGGAAGAAATACATGTGGTTCACAGGGAGAATGTACAAAACGTACGAGAATTGATCTCCAAACTCCAGGACACCCTGAGGTGTAAAAGTGTCATGCTAACTACTACAATACCACGGTGCCATTTATTATTATTTTCTTGTTTTTTTCTTTTTTTATTTGCATGATTTGTTGTCTTTTGTAAATTAGTTGTTTGTCTTTTTTTGTCTGTGTACCGTTTTTCATTATGTTTCTTCATATTTACTCTGAATGCCTGCAAAAAAATGAATCTCCAGACAGTATAGGGTGACATATATGCATTTTGATAATAAATTTACTTTGAACTTCAAACATATTCCTATAATGAGGCAACCAGAACTGAACACAATACTCCATGTGGTGTAACTTGAGTTTTATAGAGTTGTAAAATTACCTAGCGGCTTTTGAACTCAATTTCCTGACTACTGGAGGCCAACACACCTTACGCCTTCTTACCCATTCTGTCAACTTGCACTGCACCTTTGAGGGATCTATGGATGTGAAATCCAAGATCCTTACGTTCCTCCAAATTTCTAAGAGTCTTACCATTAACCCTGTTTTCAATTCCGATAAGTGTGAGGTCTTGCACTTTGGGAAGTCAAACCACAGTAGGACTTTCACAATGAATGGTAGGGCTCTAGGGTGTGTTATAGAACAGGAATACTTAAGGAGTACATACTATATTTCCCTGAAAATAGCATCAGAGATAGGCAAGGTGGTGAAGAAGGCATTTAACATACTAGCCTTTGTCAGTCTGGGCATTCAGTGTAGGAGTTGGAACGATATGTTGTAGTTGTACAAGATGCTAGTGAGGCCACACTAGAGAACCGTGTACAGTTTTGGTTACCATGTTATAGGAAATACATCACTAAGCAGGAGAGAGTGTGAAGAAGATGTAAGAGAATATAACCAGGACTCAAAGGTCTGAGTTATAAAGAGAGGTTGGGCAGACTGGAACTTTATTTCTTGGAGAGTATGAGGCTGAGCGGTGACATTACAGAGGTGTATTAAATCACGAGGGGCATATGTAGGGTGCATGCAGACAGTCTTTCCCAAGTAAAGAGAATCAACACTAGAGGGCACAGGTTTAAGATTTAAAAGGGCCTGAGGGGCAACTTCATTTATTTTTATTTCGAGAACAGGCCCTTCCAGCCCAATGAGACACCACCACCCAGCAACCCATCCTCTTAACCCTGGCTTAATCTCAGGACAATTTACAATAACCTATTAACTTACTAACTGGACTGTGAGAGGAAACTGGTGTACCCAGAGAAAACCCACACGTTCATGTAAACTCCTTACAAAGGAAGCGGGAGTTGAACTCCAAGCTGTAATGGTGTCACGTTAATGCAGACATGAAATGAGCTGCCAGAGGAAATGGTTGAGACCGGTAAAATATCATCATCATCAACATCAATATGTGCTGTCATACCAAAATATGCCATGTCATACGACATGGGTGATCATGGTCTTCCATCAGTCTTTTATCAGAGAAGTTCTAATAAACTCTTCAAAACATTTGCCTATCTATCTCTTGATGTAACTCATAAATATCATGCATTGTTAACCATGACTTCTTCTACCGTTATTTTTTCCCATCACTGCAAGATGATTGAGCTTCTCTTTTCTCAGTACATGTCCCAGAAATCACAGCTACTGTTTCCTGATTGATGATATTAGCTCTCTTCTTATTCTGGCTTTTTGGAATAACAACATTTAAAAGTCATTTGGACAGGTACATGGACAGGAATGGTTTATAGGGATATGGGCTAACTGCAGGCAATTGAGATGCGATGAGCATTTTGTCAGCGTGAATGAGTTGAGCCAAAGCGCTTATTTCAGTACTCTATTACTTTTTGACTCTAATACCTTCTCCAGAATTCATATCTTTTCTCTACCTTCTGCACCATGCAGTATCAGGAAACCATTTATCCCCTTCCCTCCCTTGTCAAGACCTTCCTAAATGCTTTCTGGGTCAGACCAAGCTCATGTCATTTATGTCATTTGCTGCAGACATAAAGGAGCTTGTTGTTAAGAAATGTTAGATTGTTTCAACCTATGCAAGATAGCTTTATTGTTAAAATTAAGACTCTTCTGAAATAGTAGAGTTAATCATGGATGCATACTCAACCTATTAGAGCAAACAGGCAGGGCAAATTTTGCACAATGTGTGCACTGGAGGGTGTAAGACCTTGCATCATGTTGTTAGTGCATGTCCTTCTGCTCTGTTCAGTTTAGCTCGCACTGCTTTTTTTAAAAATAAACTCACATAAACTGTTGCTGTTTGCAGATTATAATTTATTGCCACGCCTAGCCACCCTGGGGAAGGTAGTGAAAGTGCATTCTTGACCTCAGCATCCAATACTCACATCTTGCTACTGAATAGATAGTTCCATCCATGAGCTTTGCTGTTCAAAGCAATGTTTGATACAATTTACCAGGCAGCTTTACACAGCTAAACTTCAAGTTTAATCGTGAAGATCAACTTAATTAAATTACACGGAGCTGAAGCATGCTAATAAGCCTCCAGTTGCCTGTGTTTGTTTTGTCATCTTCTCTTGCCTCCCAATTAGTTATCACACACAAACTTTTCTTTCTAAATCTACATTATTTGTATCAACAGAAAATGCAAGTCTCTTTCTCATATCATATGGGTCTACCATAACCTGCTGATTCATGAACCACGCATTTATCCATAATCTTCGCTCTCTACTCACAGCTGTCTCTATCCACAAATTCATTGAGCTCCTTAATCTTGACATGCCACTTATTACATCACGGCAGATGTGTACCTCAGCTTCATTAACTTGCGTTTGTTCCGACATTCTGTCATTCTCTAATCTGACAAAAATCTGTGCCAAGTTAAGGCCGGCCTCAGGGTGGAGGGGCAACACCTCATATTCCATCTGGGTTGCCTCCAACCTGATAGCATGAATATCAATTTCTCGTTTTGCTAAAACAAAAAATCCCCCTCCTCTTCTATTCCCCACTCTGTCATTTTACTTCTTTCACCACCTCCTTTCCTTTCTCCTATGGTCCATTCTCATCTCTTATTAGACTCCCTCTTCTCCAGCCCTTCACCTTTCCCACCCACCTGACTTCACCTTCCAGCTAGTCTCCTTCCCCACCCCCCACCTTTTTATTCTGGCGTCTTGCCCCTTCCTTCTCAGTCCCGAAGCAGGGTCTTGGCCCAAAACCATGACAGCTTACTCTTTTCCATAGGTGCTGCCTGACTTGATGGGATCTTCCTGCATTTTGTGTGTGTTGCTCTGGAGATTTCACCTTTAACTGAATCAGCATCTGCGGTCGTTTCAGGCAGCAATTCCAAATTTCAATCATGTGCAGCGTGAAGTGTTGTCTGTTTTGGCTCTAATAACCCAGTACTGATTGACAGTCCTGCTCTCTCACTCTGCAAATATAAACGTAAGTGATTTCTCTGCATGAGTCTATGTACTAATAATCATTTATCATGTGGAACATACACAAAGTGCTGGAGGAACTCGGCAAATCAGATGGCATCTATGGAAAAGATTAAACAGTTGACATTTCAGGCCAAGACCCTTCATCGGGACTGGAGAGTAAGGGGCAGATGACAGAATTAGAAGCTGGGGGAAGGGAAAGAGTACAAGCTGGCAGGTGATGGTTGAGAGCAGGTGAGGCGGAAGTGAGTGGAGAAGGGGTGATGAAGTAAGAAGCTAGGAGGTAAAAGGTGGAAGAGGTAAAGGGCTGGAGAAGAAGGAATCTGGTAGGAGAGGACATTGCACCATGGGAGAAAGGGAAGGAGGAGGAGCACCAGAGGGAGGTGAGGGCAGGTGAAGGAAAGAGAAGGAGTAGGAGGGGATCCAAAATGGCAAATGAAAAAGAGATAAGGAGAGAAGGAGAAAATATCAGAAATTAGAGACTCACCTCTGTCCCAGGATGCTGACGGACTTTTACCGCTGTACCATTGAGAGCGTACTCACCAACTGCATCTCAGTGTGGTATGGCAACTGTCCCGTATCGGACCGCAAAGCACTCCAGCGTGTGGTGAAAACTGCCCAGCAGATTATCAGCACCTAATTATCCACCACTGAGACATCTACCATAAACGCTGCCTGGGCAGGGCGAAAAGCATTATCAAGGATGCATCTCACCCTAACCATGGATTTTTTACTCTCTTCCCATCCGGTAGGCGCCACAGGAGCCTCCGCTTCCGCACCGGCAGGCACAGGAAGAGCTTCTTCCCTGAGGCTGTGACCTTGCTGAACCTCACATCACAGCGCTAAGCAGTATTTCACCCATATTGTACTGTCTCAGTACTTTTATATTTGTGTGCTTTAGCACTTACTTTTTATTTGCAGTTATTTTGTAACTAATACTATTCTTTGCATTTCTGGTCAGATGCTAACTGCTTTTCATTGGCTTTGTATCTGTACCTGGCACAATGACAATAAAGTTGAATCTAATCTAATCTAAACACTGACGTTCGTGCCATCAGGTTAGAGGCTGTTCAGATGGAATATGAGATGTTGCTCCTCCAACCTGTTATGTTACTTCTGTTTAAACACACCATGGGTTAACAGTAAAGAATCATTCTCTGGAAGAATTAGAGAACTTTTATTTACAGTAATAAATAAACACATCTTAACCCAGCCACGTGCTGGAACATTCTGGCAATCCCACGCATGCTCAGTGCTCTGTCCAATCATGTTCTGGCACATTATTGCACGTGATATCACCACATCTTCCTTTCCTTAAAAATAAAAACAATTAACAACATTAATCAAAGCAAGTACGTAATTCAACAAGTCTCTATCAGTCTCTCTGTGGCTTTACGAACACCAGTAGGCCTTCTAAGTGGTACACACAGATCTTGTGTTTCCTTGTTATTATTTACATGTTTTGTCTCGCCTGCATCAGTTAACTGAATCTCTGAAGCTGGCTCTTTCTTGAGGTCTCTACAATTTCTTCTTACCACTGCTCCCTCCTCTGTTTGGACCATGTATGATCTGGGTTGTACTTCTTCAAGTACTGTAGGTTTCTGTGTCCAAGTGTTCATTTTGTCTTGTATCCTCACTTCATCTCCCTGATGCAGTTCATGGATGATGCAGTAATGGATGAGAATGTCTATCAAAGTATATTTTCTGCTTTGCTTTATGTTCATCTTTCCATCTTTTCTCTTGTTCACCTTCCTCTGTTCTCAGAAGGCTCTCATCCATTGGCAGATTAGATCCCAAACGTCGTCCCATCAAGAGCTGAGCAGGTGAAAATCCACATTCAAGTGGAGTACTGTGATAGGCTAACAAGGTTTTATAAAAATCACTTCCACTATCTTTTGCTTTGTGCATCAGTTTCTTGACAATTCCTACCAATTTCTCAACTAATCCATTAGACTGAGGGAAAAATGGACTAGGTGTTGTACGAACAGAGCCCCATTCACGAGCAAAATGTTTCATGCATTCACTACTGAATTGTGGACCATTGTCTGTGAAAACTTCATCAGATACACCATGTCTTGAAAAAACCTATTTCATGCATGTAATTACATCTTCTGCAGTCGTTCTGCCCAGGCAACACACTTCAGGATACAATGAGTAGTAATCTGTTAGTAATAGATAGTCTTTGTTGTTAGTTATAAAAAGATCAACACCTACCTTCTGATAATGTCTCCATGGATTCGGGTGTGGGTGCACTGGCTCCTTAGGGTTGCTAGGTTGGTATTTAAGGCATATTTGACAACAAGACACCAATCCTGTAATCTCTTGATTCATACTGGGCCAAAACGTCACTTCCCGTTCCCTTCTCTTACATTTTTCAATGCCTAGGTGGCCTTCAAGAATTTTATCAAGCACTTCTTTACGGAGAATTTTAGGTATATCAATTCTACTACCTTTGTATAATATCCCATCCATAACAGACAGTTCTGATCTGTGGTTCCAATAATCTTGAACTACTGAGGTACAGTCATGCCTATTATCTGGCCATCCATCCATCACCATTTGTATTACCTGATTGAGAATTTTGTCCTCCTCTGTCTCAAGACTTTATACTTTATACTTTATTGTCGCCAAACAATTAATTCTAGAACGTACAATCATCATAGCGATATTTGATTCTGCACTTCCTGCTCCCTGGATTACAAAACGATAGTAAAATATTAAAAATTTAAATTATAAATCATAAGTAGAAAATAGAAAAATGGAAAGTAAGGAAGTGCAAAAAGACAGAGATGCAGGTCCGGATATTTGGAGGGTACGGCCCAGGTCTGGGTCAGGATCCGTTCAGCAGTCTTATCACAGTTGGAAAGAAGCTGTTCCCAGATCTGGCTGTACGAGTCTTCAAGCTCCTGAGCCTTCTCCCAGTGGGAAGAGGGACGAAAAGTGTGTGGGCTGGGTGGGTCGTGTCCTTGATTATCCTGGCAGCACTGCTCCAAAAGCATGCGGTGTAAAGTGAGTCCAAGGACAGAAGATTGGTTTATGTGATGTGCTGCGCTGTGTTCACGATCTTCTGCAGCTTCTTCCGGTCTTGGACAGGGCAACTTCCATACCAGGTTGTAATGCACCCTAGAAGAATGCTTTCTATGGTGCATCTATAAAAATTAGTGAGGGTTTTAGGGGACAGGCCAAATTTCTTTAGTTTTCTCAGGAAGTAAAGGAACTGGTGGGCCTCTTGGCAGTGGACTCTGCTTTGTTGGACCAAGTCAGATCAGTTGTGATATTGACCCCAAAGAACTTAAAGCTTTTGACCTGTTCCACTTGTGCACCACCGGGTCGTGTGGTCCACTAGCCCTTCTGAAGTCAACAACCAATTCCTTCATCTTGCTGACGTTGAGGGATAGGTTATTGTCTTCGCACCATGCCACCAGGTTCTTAATTTCCTCTCTGTACTCAAACTCATCATTCTTTTTGGGAGAAACAGGTACAGTTTCTATGACCATATCAATAAATACCTGAACATCAATAACATTCTTGTGACTGTCTTTTGTTGTTGGATCCACAGCTCTGGAAAGAGTGTCAGCCATGTACATGAATTTCCCAGGTGTGTATGACACATTCAACGCATATCTTTGCGATTTGATCATCATTCGCTGAATTTGCAAAGGTTTAAGCAAATTAAGCAAAGTCGCTTAAAGGTTTGTTAAACAATGCAATCCACGATCAACATCAATAGATTGCCCTGACACAAACTGATTGAATCTCTCACAAGAAATTCTTTTTCAATTTGGGCATACCTTGTCTCTGGATCAGATGATGAACGAGACGCATATGCCATTGGTAGCCATTCCTGATCATGATTTTGGAGTAATACTGACCCTAAGCCTGCTTGAGATGCATCACATGAAATTTTGATGGGTATTTCAGCATCATAAAATTTCAACACAGGTTCTTTTGTATGTACTTTCTTGAGATTTATCCATGCCTTCTCCTGTTCATGGTTCCAACTCCATCCATTTTTCTTTTCTGCTAACTGCCTCAATGGAGCAAGCTGTTCCGAGAGATTGGGTATAATTTTTCCCATGTAGTCGACCATTCCCATAAACCTTTGAACATCCTTTTTACATTGCGGTCTTGGCATGTTCTCAATAGCAGAAACCTTCAATGGATCAGGACGCACACCCTCTTTGCTGATGATATCGCCCACAGAGGTAAGTTCAGTCACTCCTAGCTGACATTTGTCTTTATTAAATTTCAGGTTAGCCTTGCATGTTGCCTCAAAGACTTGTCTGAGCCTGGCGTCATGCTCTTGTTTAGTCAATGCCCACATAATAATATCATACATGGATGTATCTACGCCCTCAATGTGCTCATATAACATGTGACTGGTTTTATGGTATACTTCAGGAGCTGATGCAATTCCAAAAGGGAGCCTAAGAAAACTGCATCTAGCAAAAGGAGTGTTAAAGGTACACAGCTTTGAACTCGGTTCATCTAACTTGAGTTGCCAGAATCCGGAGGATGCATCTAATTTACGAAAATACTTTGCATTAGCAAACTGTGACATAATTTCTTCATGAGTAGGCAATTTGAAATGCTCTCTTTTAATGGCCCGATTCAAGTCTCTTGGATCTAAGCAAATCCTCAGTTTTCCATTTTTCTTATCAACAATGACAAACGAATTGACCCATTCAGTTGGTTCATCAATTTTTTTTATGACTCCTCGCCTTTCCATTCTGTCAAGCTCTGTTTTCAGCTGATGACGTAATGCAAAAGGTACTTTTCTGCATGGATGCATTACAGGTTGCACTGTATTGTCAGTTTTAACCGAGTGCTCTCCTGGAAGGCAACCAAATCCTTTAAACAAGTCTTCATACTCTTGCATCAAGTCACTGTATTCTGACTCTGTGTCGCTATCCAGGACTAAAATTCTTTTCACCAAATTAAGTCTTTCACAGGCAGATAAACCCAGAATTGACTGTACATTTTTTGGCAAGACCACAAATGAAAGCGTATGCACAATATTTTTGTGTGATACCTTTGCCACGCATGTTCCTTTAACTGGAATGTCTGACTATCCAGTCACTTTTATATTTGTTTGATGTAACTTCGGTCTTGACTTTAAAGCATTAAACTCAAATTCTGCAAGGACATTTGCTTGCGCTCCAGTATCAAGTTTAAACAGAATATTGTTTTGATTCACTTGCGACAGAATAGTCCAGTCATTCTCACATTGTTTATTTTCACAAAGCGCAGCTATATAAAATTCCTCATGTTCATCTTCAAGCATGACATTTACTTGTTTCATTTTATTTTCCCTCTTTCTACTTTTACAACAGCGTGAAAAATGATTAATCTTACCACAGCCATTGCAAATTTTGCCATATGCAGGACACTGATTCGGACGATGTTCCTGCGCACAGTGATCACATGAATTCTTTCTTTCCAATGCCATCTTGCTCTCTGTCGGTTTCATCGACATACTATTATATTTCTTGATGTATTTGCGCTTCTTTACAGTGTTTACATTGAAGTTTTCAGCAAAAAGCTCTTCGGCCTGCAACGTCACGTTCTCAGAAGCTTTGCAAAGCACCAAAGCTTTTGCAAAATACAAATCTTGCTCTCTCAACAGCCTTTCTCTCAGAGCATTATCTCGATTGCAACAAACTGGTCTATCTCTAATGAGAGAGTCCATGAGCAATCCAAACTTAGATGTTCTACTACACTTTCTTAACTCAGTAACATACTGATCAATTGTTTCAGCGGCTCTCTGCACATATGTGAAGAATTTATATCGCTCATACGTTAAATTACGCTTAAGTATACAAAATACTTCAAACCTGTCCATTATCGACTTTAAATTGAAATTATCTCCACCTTCAAAGACAAAATTATTATATACCTTTACTGCGTCATTCCCGATTACATGGAGCAAAAGCGCAGCTTTGTTTTTTTCCGATTATTCTTCATAATCGATCGCTGATGAGTACAGTTCAAACTGTTGCTTGAATATCCTCCAATTCTCAGCTACATTGCCAGTCAGCTGAAGTTTTGGTGGGTGTTGTAAACCTTCCATTTCACCCTTTACAGTTCAAACTTTTTTCTACTTCTCTTTTTTTCGATTATCTTCGATTCTCGATTCTCGATTCTCCCGTATTATTCATCCAGAACCACTCCTGACACCATGTTATGTTACTTCTGTTTAAACGTACCATGGGTTAACAGTAAAGAATCATATTCTGGAAGAATTAGTGAACTTTTATTTACAGTAATAAACAAACACGTCTTAACCCAGCCACGCGCTGGAACATTCTGGCAATCCCGCGCATGCTCAGTGCTCTGTCCAATCATGTACTGGCACATCTTTGCACGTGATATCACCACACAACCTGACTGTAGGCTCATCGTGGCATTAAAAGGGGCCATGGACCAACTTGTCAGAATGGAAATGTGAAGTCTATTTGAAATGGATGGTGTCCGGGAAATTTCGCCTTTTGTGGCCGACGAAGCGAAGGTGTTCGTTGAAGACGTCCCCAATCTATGACAGGTCTCGCTGACGTAGAAGAGGCGAAAGATTTCTTTGAATTCCCAGGCAAGTTCCGCTCCCCTGAAACTATTACTCCAGTGGAAAACTGACAGAATCCCCAAAGAATATTAAGAAATAGTGTTATAGTTTTTAGTGTTGTTTCTTTAGATAGCTGTAGGCAGAACCTCCAGAAGATAACATCTACCAAGTATCCATTATTTCAGTGCATTACTCACTACCCATTATGCCACTGGCGTTTAGGGCAGCAAAAAAAAAGTCATCCATTTCTGGTGGTGTTCAGGGCTTCCTTCATCATGCCAATACCTTCCCCTTGGTTTTCATGACTGTCAGTCATGCAAGTCCCAGGTGGAGACTCAGGAATACCGTCACGCCCAGGTGTAGAAGAATTCTTTATTGCTTTTTCTGTAACAACTTTCCTTTACCAGTCAGGGTTGTTAGCTCTGAGCTGAAACCCCAAACTTGGAGGACCAGTGGACCACTCTTAACCTGGCCTCTACCCTTTGACCTGTTTGACATGAGTGACCCGACCAAGATCCAAAGCATAAAGCCCTGACTCCAGCCAGCATAGCTCTCTGGGTCATTGAGGTGCAAGCTTCCAAACCCGACAACAAGGTGGTGGTCCTTTCGGAGGATTTCGGTGCATTGTGATACTGCAATTTCATCCACTCAAAGTCTCTTAAATACACAACTAGCTCTTAATATTTTATATAACATTCTCATAGATATACACTGCCTAGGTAGGAAGAAATTTTATGCCACAGTGTTGCAGTAAAATCAAGTGTATTTATGCTCTTCTCCGCAACCTCAGGTAGTCTGGGGCTTTGACCTTTGGTTACCACCTGTTTGTTTCCTCTTGACGTTCCTTAGTCTTTTCATTGAATCATGAAGCACATAACAAAAGCTAACAATACCCGTTTTATCAGTGTGACAATCAACAGGAAGTGATGAAATATGTATTACAGAGGTAGAAACCCAGTTTATGCAATGCGCTGAAAGATCATTGCTATTAACATCATTCATCTTTCAAGAAAGAGTAATACAGTGTAAAAATATGTACAGTAGTTGGGCTGTATTATTAGAAAACAATGACAAAATTAGGCTGATGGCTTTTATCCATTCACTGTCATTCTAGGTGTTTGGAACCTTTATCTAAATTGTCTGGACTGCTGAGAAATGTAAAGTAAAATTTTATTAGTATGTAACGAACAACCCTGTATCATCAACATGTCAAAATAAAATTCTTTCTTATAATGATTTTTCCTTAGCACTAAACCAGCTCTCAAATACTGGAAGTGGCATGGTATTGTATTGGTTAGCACAACGCTTTACAGTACCTGCAACCTAGGTTCAATTCCCAGCAACACCTACAAGGAGTTTTTATGTTCTCCCTGTGACTGTGTGGGTTTGCTCCAGGTGCTCTGGTTTCCTCCCACAGTCCAAAGACTTACTGGTTAGTAGGTTAATTGGGCATTGTAAGTAATTGGGTGGGAGGAGAAGATGGCAGCGCGTACAGCTCTCCGGTGAAATGATATCGTATCTGTTAAATAGGGGCCGTGGACAATTCTGATTTGATGGAGACAGACATGAAAGCACAGAGGAACATCTGGAGAAATTTCTGAAATGCCGGCTCGCTGCCGCTGTTACTGAGCGATCGAGAATCTTCCGCGGGAAGGCCCCAAAATCCCCAGCTTTGCCTGCTGCTGGCAACCAAGGCTGAGGTCGAAGCATTCGGATAGAGATGGTGCTCGGTACTCAGTGTCGGAGGGCCAATCGGAGGCTCGAAGTTTTCGGACGACTCAGAGTCGGACTGTGGTCGGGCACGGCAGGGAGAGTTTTCTTCCTTCTCCCGTCTGTGTGAGATGTGGGACATTCGAGAGACTTTGAACTTTTTTACTGTGCCATGGCCTGTTCTTCATCAAGTTATGGTATTGTTGCACTGTTGTAACTATATGTTATAATTATGTGGTTTCTGTTAGTTTTTCAGTCTTGGTCTGTCCTGTATTTCTGTGATATCACACCGGAGGAATATTGTATCATTTCTTAATGCATGCATTACTAAATGACAATAAAAGAGGACTGCATGTCCTCATAATCTAATCTAATCTAATCTAATGTGTGATTAGGCTAGGGTTAACTCACAAATTACTGGATGGTGTAGCTCGAAGGGCCAGAAGAACTTGCTCTATGCTGTATCTCAACAAGCAAACGAATAAATAAGTAATCTTTTATTTGGCTAATGACTATAGCAGCTGTAGCAAGGTGGGACGGGTTACAAAGATAAAGATTAGCTTTATTTGTCACACGTACATCAAAACATACTGTGAACTGCGTCGTTTGAATCGAATCAAATCAAATCAAGGAAGATTGTGCTGGGCAATCCTCAAGTATTGCTCCACTTCCCCCAACAACACAGCACGCCCGCAACTTACTAACCCTAACTGGATGTCTTTGAGATATGGGGAGAAAATGGAGCACCTGGAGGAAACCCATGTGGTCACGGGGAGAAAGTATGAACTCCTTATAGACAGCAGTGGGAATTGAACCCGCATCGCCAATTGCTCGTGTTGTAATAGCATTGCATGAGCCATTATGCTACTAAGCCACCCAGCATCTTAAAAAATATCAATAGCATCCAATAAAAATTTGGGTTTTGGTTTCGGCAGCACTGTGCTAGTGCGTCGTCAAATTGATGGATGTCACGTACCCCGTGACAGGGATAAAGAAACCAGCAGAAATAGAAACCACTTTGGAGTCTCGTATTGCTATAAACTACTAATATTTATTAGTAACTACACAATACAGTAGTATAAATGTAGATAAATCAAACAGGTTAGCAATGGTTATACATAAAAGTAAGTGTGGAATATATGTGTATGAAAAACCAAGCTTCTTTAAGTCTAGGGGTAAAAAGATACAGTCTTACGATGTTGAGTAAAGTTCAGTTCGTGGTATGTAGTTGAGTAGCGATGGAGAGAGAGAGACAGTGAGTTGAGTCTTCAGGTGAGCTGTTGCCGTCGATTTTCCTCATCGTCCTCCGAAATCCTTTACAAGTCACCAACTGTGACTTTCACCAGGGCGACCGGTTTTCCTGTGGTGGAGCTATCACCCCGGCAAGGGTGGACACATGGACAACTCCCCACCAGTCAACCCCTTCTCCTTCACTGGAATAGCAATTTGAATCGATCCGCCTGATCGATACTCCAAAACCCACTTTCTCTGCGGGCACAACAATGCTCATTCAGTGTCCAGGTCATGTGTCTGAGGTCTGTATCATCTGACCTCCTATTTATCTCACCAGGCTGAGCATCACCTCTCATTCAAAGAGTCCTTCCTTCCTTTGTCTGTAAAGGAATGCAAGCAGGCAATAAGTCCTTGAAAGTAACATCAACAATCTGCCTTCGGTCACTATAGCAACTTTCGAGCTGCTCGGTGCTGTCTCCAAACCCAACTCAGTAGAAATCCAAAGTTACTTCCAATGCCTTAAAGTGACAGTCCAACCATTAATCTTCATCTCTCTCTCTCTCTCTTTTCAAAAGCAACATATCGGTGGTAAATAACTCTCTCTCTCTCTCTCTCTCTTCAAAACAGTTAATAGGTGCACTCCTGTATCCGCTCACATTCCCCTTCCTCAGGGAAAAAAAATTGTCAAAGATGATTTTTTTTCTAAATGTAAATCACAGAGTTTGAAACAATACAGGTAAAATCATCAGATGACTGAGCAAAAATGTGTACAATTTCCAACTTAGCATCGGGATAAGCAATCAGCTATGATGTTATCAGTACCTTTTACATGTTTGATTTTTAAGTCACCTTCCTGCAATATTGGACTCCAATTTAACAATCTTCTATTCTTATCCTTCACCTTAGTTAGAAACACAAGGGGATTGTGATCTGTGTAAATCACAAGAGGTATTTGGGCAGGACAAGTATAAACCTCAAAATGTTGTAAGGCCAGAATAAGTGCCAATAACTCCTTCTCAACGGTTGAATATTTTTTCCGGTGTACATTAAAGTTCTTTGAGAAATAAGCTACTGGATGTTCAATGTCATCCACTCCCTTCTGTAACAGTACTGCCCCAGCAGCTTCATCACTAATACCTTTGTTATAGAAAATGGCTTTGAGCACAGGATGATAACACAGGATGGTTTCCAGACGGTCAAATGCCTCCTGGCAAAGGTCACTCCATTCAAATCTTTCACTCTTCCCCAGGAGTTTTGTTAGGGGAAGAGCGATATCAGCAAGGTTCTTACATAACTTATGACAATACCCAACCATTCCTAAAACCCTTCTCAAAGCTTTCTTGTTAGTTGGAACAGGAACTTCTGCAATAGCTTGAACCTTGGCCTGTACAGAAGCCAGTTGGCCTTGGCCCACCACATAACCCAGATACGTGACTGTGGCATGGCCAAATTCACTCTTAGCAAGGTTCACCGTAAGATTGGCCTTAGAACGTTTGTCAAACCATTTTTCTACAGCTGCAATATGCTCTTCCCACGTGTCATTCCAGACCACTAAATCATTGATATGAACTCCTGTGCTTCCTAACCCTCCAATCACCAAATTGATCATTCTTTGAAATGGTTCTAGAGGATTTTTCATCCTGAAGTGTAAAACATTGTATTCATACAGTCTAGACGGTGTCAGAAATGCTGATATCTCTTTAGCCCTCTCTGTTAAAGTAACACTCCAGTATCCTTTTAACAAGTCAATCTTAATAAGGCATTTAGCCTTCCCCAGTCTATCAATACAGTCATCCATTCTCTTTCCTTGTTCCTTCTTGTTTCCAATTTCTTCTTCAATCATTTTACTTTCCTCCAAGTTCACTCCGTAAAGATACCATTTCATAGGCTGGGCTGAATTCATAATAACGTGATGCACTGCACCTGTGCACCATTTCAAACACCAGTTAGTTCTTTTACTTGTTTTTTTGGCTTTGGGTCCAACTGGTGGACCTTATCAGTAATATTTTTCAAAACAATGGAATTCTGACATCTGGGTGAGTCTAGATTCAACAGGTAAACATGTCTTTCCATTCCATTATCAGATTTCACGACTCCATTTTGTTCTACAACAAATCTCCCAGCTGCAATTCTGGCAAACAACTGTCTTATTCTGACTCAAACAACAGGAATTCTGCAGATGCTGGAAATTCAAGCAACATACATCAAAGTTGCTGGTGAACGCAGCATCTATAGGAAGAGGCGCAGTTGACGTTTCAGGCCGAGACCCTTCGTCAGGAGTCCTGACGAAGGGTCTCGGCCTGAAACGTCGACTGCGCCTCTTATTCTGACTCAACCATTTTGTAAACTTTCCTTAGCAAGGACACAAATCTTACTAAATCCCTTCCAGAGTTCTCTGAGTAGGGTCAAAGGTCCTTTTGGCCTGTAACTGAACACGAGTTCCAACAAATTACCCTTCACTGCCTTCTGAATCGAATCTCCAACAATAAATAAAAGGAGGGGAACCCCCTCATCCCAATTTTTCCTGTTTCTCACACAATGTGCTTTACCTAAAGGCATACTGTAAGGCATGTTTAAAATTTCAGCCCTGTAACCTTTCAAAACCACCACGTGACTTGCAGGCACTGTGGCTGGTCTCCATCTTCTCATCAACCTCCCATCCGTAAGATAATATCCCACTGACTCTCTCTGAACCTCCTCTCCTGTGAGAGCTATCTCTCTTAAAGTCACTATTCCAGAATCTCGCTTCTGTTCCTCTGTTCCTTCCTCAATAAAGACAAACCTTTCTTATACACCTTACTCTAATCAGCTGTACTACCCTCTAAGTCCTGCTGAAATCTGGAAGGTAGAAAAGTCTGTGACACATCATAATTTAAACCTTTGGTTTTTCTATTGTAGGTCTCAATAGCAGCTTTGCTCGTCAGCTGAATTGCTGAAACACTCTTATCTTGGAGAGCTGTCAACATGCCTCCATTGTTTATCAAATTCTGCATCATCATCAGGCTGATGAGAATTACTTAAACATTATGAAGGAGGCTAAACAATCTCTTTATCAACTTTCTCCGACCTTCACTATGCCTTGCTTCCATAGCAACTTCCATTCCAAAACCATAACAGTTATTCTTTTCCTCCTTCATAACATTACACTACCTAACAATATGACCTTGCAGGTGCTCAAATGTCCAAACAAAATTCAACAAACTAGCACATCCTCTCTCAGCAGGCCTTTGTTCTGCAAGCAGGGTCAAAGGTCGCGTAACGAATCCAACCTTTTCCAGCTCTTTATCCAAAAGTCCAGGAACAGCACTTTTCCCATTACTTCCAGCAACATTGACCTCACCAGCCTTTAAAACACAGTCTACTACAAATGACTGAGAATCCTCACATTTCACTGGCACCAAGGTTAACCCCTTATTCACTGAACCAAGATCATCTGACACACAAAAACTGCATTCCTTTCCAAGCAAGTCAGGCACCTCAGACCTTAACTGAGTTTCAACACAAGGTTCAGAATCCTGTGAATCCACAGGTACTTCAACAACCTGAACACATTCAATTGGAACAACTGCCTCTTCTGGGCTGTCATCACTTGCCCCAGTTTCAAATTCAAGGTCATCTCGAACCTCCCAGCTATTCTCCGGCAAACTCTTTTCTGAAGTAAACTCAGCCTCATGGGTTAAAACTTCTTTGTCTGCTTTCATATCAAACCCCTGCAGGCTAGGGGCATTCTCTGCAACTGGGTATGCCCTTACCTCATCAGGAACACAACTTTTAAATTCATCACACAAAACTAGCCCTTCCGAGCTGTAAAAATCATCAGGGTCCGACTCTAAACCTCTTCGCTGCAACCTCTCCCTTTTAAACTGTCTCTGCCCTTCTGCCTCGTGATCTTCATGTTGCCATTTCTCCCTCTCGAGCTGTCTCTTTCTTTCTGCCTCTCTAGCCTCTCTCTCGAGCTGTTTTAATTGCAATTCATGCTCCCTTCTTAATATTTCCAACAGAAGCTGAAACTCATCCTCAGTAGGTTCACCTTCCATGAACAACTCTAACGCCTCCTCATCAAATGTTCCTTATCTATATAATATTCAACTATTTTCCTTTGAATTTCTACTTTCGTCATCCCTCTCTTTACCTCAACTTTCAATTCTTTAGCAATGTCCCGCAACTCATACTTTTTAGTTAACTTCAAAGTCACCAGGTCTGGTGATTTCAGAAGGTCTCTAACACCCATTTCTGCTGTTTTTCCACACAACCAAATCAAAAGTCCAAATTCAAAAGGGATTTTCCCCAATCAATCAAACCAGCCTCCCGACCAATTTGTTCATATTGCAGACGCAGGCCCCAATTTATGTCACGTACCCCATGACGGGAATAAAGAAACCAGCAGAAATAGAAAAACACAAACAACAGGAATTCTGCAGATGCTGGAAATTCAAGCAACACACATCAAAGTTGCTGCTGAACGCAGCAGGCCAAGCAGCATCTGTAGGAAGAGGTGCAGTCGACCTTTCAGGCCGAGACGAAACGTCGACTGCACCTCTTCCTACAGATGCTGCTTGGCCTGCTGCGTTCACCAGCAACTTTGATGTGTGTAGCAGAAATAGAAATCACTTTGGAGTCC
The DNA here is from genome assembly GCF_963921235.1 of Mobula hypostoma. Classification (NCBI taxonomy): domain Eukaryota; kingdom Metazoa; phylum Chordata; class Chondrichthyes; order Myliobatiformes; family Myliobatidae; genus Mobula; species Mobula hypostoma. Next base: position 18,567,477 of record NC_086105.1, on the reverse strand, counting down.
AGTATTGCTATAAACTACTAATATTTATTAGTAACTACGCAATACAGTAATATAAATGTAGATAAATCAAACAGGTTAGCAATGGTTATACATAAAAGTAAGTGTGGAATATATGTGTATGAAAAACCAAGCTTCTTTAAGTCTAGGGGTAAAAAGATACAGTCTTACGATGTTGAGTAAAGTTCAGTTCGTGGTATGTAGTTGAGTAGCGATGGAGAGAGAGAGACAGTGAGTTGAGTCTTCAGGTGAGCTGTTGCCGTCGATTTTCCTCATCGTCCTCCGAAATCCTTTACAAGTCATCGACTGTGACTTGAACCAGGGCGACCGGTTTTCCTGTGGTGGAGCTATCACCCCGGCAAGGGTGGACACATGGACAACTCCCCACCAGTCAACCCCTTCTCCTTCACTGGAATAGCAATTTGAATCGATCCGCCTGATCGATACTCCAAAACCCACTTTCTCTGCGGGCACAACAATGCTCATTCAGTGTCCAGGTCATGTGTCTGAGGTCTGTATCATCTGACCTCCTATTTATCTCACCAGGCTGAGCATCACCTCTCATTCAAAGAGTCCTTCCTTCCTTTGTCTGTAAAGGAATGCAAGCAGGCAACAAGTCCTTGAAAGTAACATCAACAATCTGCTTTCGGTCACCATAGCAACTTTCGAGCTGCTCGGTGCTGTCTCCAAACCCAACTCAGCAGAAATCCAAAGTTACTTCCAATACCTTAAAGTGACAGTCCAACCGTTAATCTTCATCTCTCTCTCTCTCTCTCTCTCTTTTCAAAAGCAACATATTGGTGGTAAATAACTCTCTCTCTCTCTCTCTCTTCAAAACAGTTAATAGGGGCACTCCTGGATCCCCTCACAATGGACTAGCTGAGATGAAGAGAAAGAGTAATTGCTAAGTGATAAGAATGAGAAAGCATAACAATAATTACAAACTGTTCACAATGCCACACCTATAATGCAGCAACCAGAACTGTCCATTTGGAGTACTGTATGCATTTCTGCTTGCCACACTATCAAAAGGATGATGAGGTTTTGGAGAAGATACAGAAGACATTCACCAGGGTGATACCTGGGTTGGAGCATATTACTTATAAGGAGTGATTAGACAAACTTAGATGTTCTCTGGGGCATCAAAGGATAAAGGGGGAACTGATAGTAGTATATAAGATAGGGAGAGGAATAACTAGGCCAGATAATCAGAGTCTTTTTCCAAAAGTGGAAACAAAATATCAGAGGGCACAGATTTAAGATGAGGGAGAGAAAGTTTAAAGGTGATGTGTGAGGCAATTTTGTTTTTTACACACAGGGTATTACTGACTGAAGTATGCTGCCGGGGGGTGGTAGAAGCAGAGACAATAGTAACATTTAAAGGGTATTTAGACAAAGACATGAACAGGCAGGGAGTAGACAGATACAGACCATGCACAGGTAAATGTGATCAGTGAGACTGGCATCGTTGTTGGTGCAGACATGATTTGGTTCCTGTCCTGTTTTGTTCTGTCTGCTGTACCATGCTCTTGTCGCTTAGAAATGGATATTAAAGTCAACCCTCAAGAGTTAACTCTGAAGCATCACTCAGTGTCTGTAGGTATTATCAACTTGTAGGAGTATTCATGCACCTGCCAAGGGAGGACTGCAGCTATTAATTAGGAGGAGATTTTCTTGCTCATGTTTAATGTTGCAGTTAGACTTCAAGCAACCTATGATCTATATTGAGTTCTCTCAAGATCACACCAGCCATACAGATGTAATATGTTGGTTAAGATTCCTACTGCTATGCTGTTAGTATTTCACTTTAGCAGTTTCTACAGAAGCAGCGTGTCCTGCTGGCAGAATGTTTTGGTTTCAACTGGAGACAAGAAGCCCTGCTGTTCAACTTAGGAATGTTGTTTCAGCTAATCAGGATGGTGGAATCAGGATAAAGTTCTAGAGAGAATGAGGAAGAGAGAGATTTGTGATGGACAGTAGTCTGGTTCAGGACTGTTTTTGGTGGGAGCTGCGGAGAGGACAGGAGTGTGGATGCCTGAGACAGCCACAGGAAGGAGTGTGCCCGTTGCACAAAGTGCTTTGTACAGATGAATGGCTCTAAGGACGAAGGACCAATACTCCTGAGAGAGAGCCCGTTTGTTCAAGATGGATTTCAAGCGACGTCGGAATGTGCTGTGTGCTTTCACACAGACTGTGCACATTGGATTGGTTTAGCTGTCATGGGCCCTTTAATTCTTTTTCTTTTCTCATTCCTATTAACTGTTCGATTAAGCTGAGATTTGTAAGGATACTTTCTTTATAATTTTATGTGGTGTACAATCTATTTTTTCTTGCCGATTGACAATTGTGCATAGACAGTATTTACACAACATTCGCTCAAGTCGAGGTTTCTTTAATCGGAACATCACGACGATCCTCTTTGGTTGAACCCCACATCAAACCGACCCTAGAAGTCTATTGTTTATGAAAGGTGTCCTTTTCGCTGTTGAGTCATGTGGTTGTTAGCAGAGCCGGCCAGCGAGACAAGTTTGTATATGAACGTGGTGGGAGGGGGCTATGTAGGATAATTATGCCACCTCTTCCAGTGGTCTGTCTTCCTGATGGGAGACAGATAGCAATAAAGGAAGCTGTGCGTATGACCATCTCATGATCTTAGGATACTGTTCGACTGGCTTGTGGGGCCACTCTACCGGTTTAGATGCCAGTCCACCAATGTTTATGAGGGGGAACTTACTGATTTTAGAGCTGCTTTCTGAAACTTATGCTGGAGTTAATGCTGGTTTTATTATTATTTTGTCAATACAACTGTATGATTTGCTCAACCATGACTGTACAGCTCGATCACAAATGAAGCAGACTAGATTCAAAGCAGCAAACTTCCTTTCTGTAGTTATCCCAATGAGTTTTTATTGGGAACTTTTGTATTTCTGAGTATAGTTTACTTTAACATTTGATTCCAGATTGTAAATAACTCAGCTAATTAGCAGGAACAGAACACACATTTCCTCCAGCATTATAACCAGCATGCCACCATCTCCCTCCCACTGCCTCCTCACCACTAATATTGTGAGCACTCCACCTCTGTACCAGTACACGTACAGCAGTCTTTCTTGGGTCATAACTCTTCCTTTTCAAGAGTAAGTATTCATAGGGGGGCAGTGCCATGCAGATATTGGTCTAGGATTTGCAGCATAAACCATTAATTATCCCTTGCAATGGTTTCTCCAGCGTCTCGTATGCTCGAGGGATCACACTAGTGAAGTACCTTCCATAAATACTGTTCAGAAGGCGTTGAACTGACACCCACTTTCTTAACAGCGGTCACATGAAAGTTATGGAGTAGCTTTGGCTTTCTTGTAAACCTTGAGAAGGTACAACACCATTGGTTGCCAGAACCCATATATCAAGAGGGCAGCATTTGTTAAAGGGACTTTGTTCAGCTGAGATTACTCGTGGAGATGTTTTTATTACATTGGGATTTGCTGTAAAAAATACAATATTTTATAATTATACTCAGGAAGTCTTTCTATTTCAATACCATTGCTGACTAAGATCATAGCATTTCTCCCAGTGGGAATCCCACTTTACATGATCTATATGCTAGAGGAAGTGATGCAGTATAAGAGTTCACAAAAGCCAAATAAATCATGTAGAATCAAAGGAGAGCCTTATAATCCCTACACATTCACCCAGCAGAAGCACTTTGCGTGACCCCCTGAAAGAATTGCTCTCTGAGGTTTCATTTCATTCATGAAGATTTAGAACAATCCTCATCATCACTGCAATTTAGTCTGTGACCAAGGATCACACCACACAGCTCTCATTGTCACAGAGCAAGTGACCACACCACTCAATATTTATGCTATTTGTTTTGAATATTGAACCACAAGTGGCTTTTGACCATTCAGCCAATTTGCTTTGCAGTTCTTTATCATATGTGTCCATTTGCCCAGACAGTCTAATAATACACTTCAGCTCTGTATTACCCAGTTTGAGAAAATTATCATAATTTTTAACAATTGCTGAAACCCAGCATGCATGTGGAAATAATATATTCCAAATGTGACCTCATGGTTTATATAAATCATAAAAGCTTCTGCCTCCTAATATGCAGCCCATTTTTCAGTAAAAGATGTATCTGACATTTTTATACCTTGTTAATCCAGTACCTTTAGATCTACTTCAAGAGAAGGGCCAAGATGACTGCTGGGTGTTAATGCATGCCCTCAGCTCCCGTGGGCACAGTGCCTCTTTGTAGAGCAACAGAACAATGTAAAATTACAATAGAACATGCAAGAATTAAAATTGAACAGGCCGTTAGAATTCATGGAGAATTCTTGATAGATCTGATAATCATTTGCAGTTTGCATCCAGTGCAGTCTAGAGAATTCCCAGTAACATTTCTATACATTATACTTTATAATCAGGGAGGGACACCACATTATATTCAGTTTGGTGTTGTCTGCAAACTTAAATATGGCATTGGAGCTTTGCTTAGCTGCACAATCATAAGTGTAAAGCGAATAGAGCAGGGGGCTAAGCACACAGCCTTGTGGTGCATCAGCGCTGATGGAGGTAGTGAAGGAGCTTTGTTGCCAATCCAAACTGAATGGAGTCTGCAAGTAGGGAAATTGAGGATCCAGTTGCACAAGGAGGTATTGAGGCCAAAGTCTTGAAGCTTATTGATTAGTTTTGAAGGGATGATAGTATTGAATACTGAGCTGTAGTCAATAAAGATCATCCTGATGTATGTATCTTTGCTGTCCAGCTGTTCTAGGGCTGAGTGAAGAGCCAATAAAATGGCATCTGCTGTGGACCTGTGGGGCTAGTAGGCCAACTGGAGCGGATCCAAGTCGCTTCTCGGGCAGTAGTTGATATGCTTCATCAACAACCTCTCAAAACATGTAATCACTGTGGATGCAAGTGCTACTGGATGATAGTCATTGAGACAGGTTACCACGTTCTTCTTAGGCACCAGTTTAATGGAAGCCTGTTTGAAACAGGTGGGTACCTCAGACTGCCAAAGCACGAGGTTAAAGACCTCAGTGAACACCCCAGCCAGGTAATCAGCACTGGTCTTTAGTACTCAGTACTCCTGTCTGGGCCAAATGCTTTCCATGGGTTCATTCTCCTGAAAGATGCTCTCACCACTCCTCAACACTCTTTTGGTTCTGCTTTGATGAACATTCATTTAACTTCCTTACTAGGGATACTGATAGATTCCAAAGCTCAAAGACCATAAGACTTAGGAGCAGAATTAGGCCATGTGACCCATTGCGTCTGGTCTGCCATTCGAACATGTTTGATTCATTATTCCCTCTCAGCCCCATTCTCCTGGCTTCTCCCTGTGACCTTTGATATACTCACTAATCAAGAAACTATAAATTTCCCCTTTAAATACAACTGAAGACTTAGTCTCTACAGTTGTCTGTGACAATAGATTACAGATTCACCACTCTCTGGCTAAAGAAATACCTTTCTTTCTTCCCGGACCTCCTGTCTCATGATCCTCTCGTATCCCCTTTTGCCTATCACCTGTCCAGCTCTTGGCTCTATCCCTCCCCCTCCTGTCTTCTCCTATCATTTTGGATCTCCCCCTCCCCCTCCAACTTTCAAATCCCTTACTCACTCTTCCTTCAGTTAGTCCTGATGAAGGGTCTCGGCCTGAAACGTCGACTGCACCTCTTCCTACAGATGCTGCCTGGCCTGCTGCATTCACCAGCAACTTTGATGTGTGTTGCTTGAATTTCCAGCATCTGCAGAATTCCTGTTGTTTGCGTAAAGAAATTCCTCCTTATTTCCTTTCTAAAAGTTTATCCCTTTGCTCCTACACTCTTCCACTGCTTAAAACATCCACTCCATTCCACCTGAACCAGGTCCTTCACTATTCAGTAGGTTTCAATGAGATCCCAACCCTCCCCTGCACCCCCCACCCACATCCTTTTAAACTCCAGTGAGTACAGGCCCAGAGCCATCAAACACTCTTCATACGTTAACCTTTTCATTCCAAGGATCATTCTTGTAAACCTCCTCTGAGCTGTCTCCAATTCTAGCACATCCTGCTCAAAGCTGTCTTATAAAGCCACAGTATTATATCATTGCTTTTAGATTCTGATCCTCTCGAAAATAATGCTAACATTGCATTTGCCTTCTTTACCATCAACTCAACCTTCAAATTAAATTTTAGGGAATCCTACACGATGACTCCTAAGTCCCTTTGCACCTCAAGTTTCTGTATTATCTTCCATTTAGAAAATAGTCTATGCCTTTGTTCCTTCTACCAAAATGTATGCCCATACACTTCCCTACACTATATTCCATCTGCCGCTTCTTTGCCCATTCTCTCAACCTGTCCAAGTCCTTCTGCAGGCTCCCTGTTTCCTCAACGCTGCCTGCCCCTCCACGTGTCTTTGTATCATCTGCTAACTTTGCCAAAAAGCCATCAATTCCATCATCTAGATCATTAACATATTATGTCAAAAGAATCAAAGCCAACACTGATTCCTGGAAACTACCACTAGTCACCTACAGCCAACCAGGAAAGCCCCGCTTTATTGGCCTTCTGCCTGCCAGTCAGCCAATTTTCTGCCAATACAAGTATCTCTCCTATAATACCAGGGCTCCAGATTTGTTTAGAAGACTCACTTGGGCACCTTGTCAAAGACATTTTGAAATTCTAAGTAAACAACATCTACTGGCCCTCCTTTGCCTGTCCTGACCATTATTTCTTCAAGGAATTCCAGAAGATTTCTCAGGCAAGATCTGCCCTTCAGGAAACCATGCTGCCTATTTCATTACATGCTTTCAAGTATTCCAACCCCATCCTTAATTATGGACTCTGAATTTTTACTAACCACTGAAGTCAACATAAGTACACTATAATTTCCTATCTTTTTCCTCCCTCCCTTCTCAAAGATTGAAGTGATATTTGTGATATTCTAGTCCTTTGGAACCATTTCTGACTGTAGTGGTTTTGAAAAATCACTACTCATTCCTCCACAATCACTTGAATAACCTCCTACGGAACCTTGGAGTGTAGCCTGTTTGGTACAGGTGATTTACCTACCTTCAGACTTTTCAGCTCCCCAAGCACCTCCTCTTGAGCAAATGTGGTTCTCGCCTCCCATCTCTCTCAAATTTATAGTGCATTGCTGATGTCTTCCACTGAAAAGACTAATGCAAAATACTTACTCATTTCATCTACCATTTCCTTACTTCCCATTACTATTTCCCTAGTGCGTCATTTTCTAGTGTTCCAATGTCTGCCCTTGACCCTCTTTTATTCTTCATATAGAGTATCTAAAAAAATTGGTATCTATTTCATATTATTAGCTAGCTTTCCTTCATATTTCATTGTTTCTCCCTTTATTGCTTTTTTAGTTTCCTCGTGTTGGTTTTTAAAAGCTTCCCAGTCCTCTAACTCCCGGTTGGCTTTGCCAATATATTATGCCCTCCCTTTTGCTTTGATGCTGTTTTTGGCTTCCTTTGTGAGTCCTAGTTGTCTCATCTTCTCTTTGAGAATGGTTATTCTTTTTTTGAGATGAACGATCCTACATTTTCTAAATTACTTCCAGAAGTTCCTGCTACTGATGTTCAATCATAATCCCCATTAGAAATCCCATGCAATCAACTTTGGCCAGCTCCTCTCTCATGTCTCTGCAGTTACTTTACTCAATGGTAGCATCCAATTTTAGTTTCTCGCTCTCAAACTGCAGGGTGAATTCTGTCATATTATGATCTCTGTCTCCCAAAGTTTCCTTTATCTATCATTAAATCTGATTTACTACACAACATCCAATCTATTATTGCCTTTCTCCTAGTTGACTCAGCACAAGCTGCTCTAAAAAAAACACCTCAAGGCATTCTACAAACTCTTTCTCGAAGGATCCTGTGTCAGCCTGCTCTTTCAACTCTACCTGCATATTGAAGTCCATGATGACCACCATAAAATTGCCTTTCTTTCCAGTTGTAGCTTGTACACCACACCCTGGATACTTCATTAATTCCCATCAGGATCTTACTACATTTCACGAGGAAATCTGCAGATGCTGGAATTTCAAGCAACACACATAAAAGTTGCTGGTGAATGCAGTAGGCCAGGCAGCATCTCTAGGAAGAGGTACAGTCGACGTTTCGGGCTGAGACCCTTCGTCAGGACTAACTGAAAGAAGAGTTAGTAAGAGATTTGAAAGTGGGAGGAGGAGGGGGAGATCCGAAATGACAGGAGAAGACAGGAGGGGGAGGGATGGAGCCAAGAGCTGGACCGTTGATTGGCAAAAGGGAAATGAGAGGATCATGGGACAGGAGGCCTAGGGAGAAAGAAAGGGGGAGGGGGGAAGCCCAGAGGATGGGCAAGGGGTAATAGTGAGAAGGACAGAGGGAGAAAAAGGAGAGAGTGAAAAAGAATGTGTGTATATAAATAAATAAATAACGGATGGGGTACAAGGAGGAGGTGGGGCATGAGCAGAAGTTTGAGAAGTCAATGTTCATGCCATCAGGTTGGAGGCTACCCAGATGGAATATAAGGTATTGTTCCTCCAACCTGAGTGTGGATTCATCTTGACAATAGAGAAGGATGTGGATAGACGTATCAGAATGGGAATGGGACGTGAAATTAAAATGTGTGGCCACTGGGAGATCCTGCTTTCTCTGGCGGACAGAGCATAGGTGTTCAGCGAAACAATCTCCCAGTCTGCGTCGGGTCTCGCCAATAGATAGAAGGCCGCATCGGGAGCACCGGACGCTGTATATAGCCCCAGCTGACTTACAGGTGAAGTGTCACCTCATCTGGATGGACTGTCTGGGGCCCTGAATCGTGCTGAGGGAGGAAGTGTAAGGGCATGTGTAGCACTTGTTCAGCTTACAAGGATAAGTGCCCGGAGGGAGATCAGTGGGGAGGGATGGGGGGGAATGAATGGACAAGGGAGTCGCGTAGTACACTTGCAGTTTTTTAACTCTACCCTCAAGGATTCTACATCTTCCGATCTTATATCACCTCTTCCTAAAGTTTAAAGTAATTATTTTTTTTATCAACAGAGCTCCCTCAACCCCTCTGTCTGCCTGCCTGCCTTTTCCATCGGATGTATATGCTTGGATGTTGTGGTACCAGCTATGATCTCCTTTCAGCCAAAACACTGTGATGCCCACAACATTTTACCTGCCAATTTATAACTGCACTATATGTTCATCTACCTTGTTTCATATACAGTACTGTGTACATTCAATTATAACACTGCCAGTCCTGTATTCACCACCTCTCCTCTCAAATTTCTCTTCATGTTGTCTGAAGTTAAATTCTTATCCTTTTATAAACTTTCTGTCTTATTTTTGTTCTGAAGACCTCACCAAACTCTCCTGCACACCCTTTCCTTTTTACTTTATCCATATTTTTTCCAAATTGTTGAGCGCAACTATTTATTTTAAAGAACTATCCACAGACATAGTTATGTAATTTGTCAAGATCATGGTCCCAGCATGGTTCAGGCAGAGGCCATCCTACTGGAATAGCTTCCTCCTTCCCCAAAACTGGGGCCAATGTCCCACAAATTCATGCAACTCACACAAAATGCTGGTGGAACGCAGCAGGCCAGGCAGCATCAATAGGAAGAAGTACAGTCAACGTTTTGGGTCAAGACCCTTTGTTAGGAGGAACGGAAAAAAGAGATAGTAAAAAATTTGAAAGTGGGAGGGGGAGGGGGAGACCTGAAATGATAGGAGAAGACAGGAGGGGGAGGGATGAAGCCAAGAGCTGGGAAGTTGATTGGCAAAAGGGATACAAGGCTGGAGAAGGGGAAGTATCATGGAAGGCCTTGGAAGAAAGAAAGGGAGGGGAGCACCAGAGGAAGATGAAGAACAGGCAAGGTGTTATTGTGAGAGGGAAAGAGAGAGCGAGAGAGAGAGAAAAAAAAAAAGAAAAATAAATAAATAAATAGGGATGGTAGCCAATTCTCCTGCACCAATCTTTAATCCACATATTTAACCCTCTAATCTTATTGGCCCTGTGCAAATTTGCATGTGGTGCAGGTACCAATCCAGGGATTATTACCTCTTTGGTTCTGCTATTCAAATTTCCTCAACAGATTCTCTTTCCCTGTTCTACTTCCGTCATTGGTACCCACCTGGACCATGACAACTGGATCTTTCCTCTGCAAGTCAGATGAGATGTTCTGAATCCAGGCATCAGGCAGGCAAAACAACTTTTGGGACTTTCGATCCTTGCAACAGAGAATTGTGTCCATTCCCTTAACCACACCATTCGAATTACAACTATATTTCTCTTCTCTGCCTCCTCTTGAATGGCTCTCTGAACCCCAAAGTATATTTCAGAATACCTTCACAAATGTAATTAATTTGTTTTAATTTAATTCATGTCCCAGTGATTAACACACACTGTTTCTCTTTGGAGATTTCTACTAACTCCTGGTCGTACGATTGTATATTTCATAAAGATAGCTGAAGCTTGCTGGTCATACATTGGGAATCTTAAAATGTTTCAGAAACACAAGAATATCTTGTTATGGCTTTTTGTTACCTGGTGACCATCAATGTAATGGGTCTATTTAGCTGGCAGGCACCATGGGATACCTACAGAGGAGAAATCCGGACATTCAACAGATAATGGTCGGATAATAAGAACAATAATAATTTATTTATATAGCACTTTTCATGCAAACAACGTGGTTTGAAGTGCTTTATGGTGGGATAAAGTCAAACGTGAAAATAGGAGACCAAACAAATTAAAAGCCAGTTTAAATAAATAGGTTTTGAGCCAGTGTTTAAAAGTGTCAACTGTATCTGCATCCCTTGTAGTTTTAGCTAGTTTAGGAAAATATGTGGTTCAAAAACTCTGACCTGACAATTATCTTTTGATGGAGATTGTTTGAATTTAAGAGACAGGTGGAAGAACACTCGAGAGCTTGAACAGGGTTATAAAATGAAAGTGATTCTGTGATGCACTCTTGTCCCAGACCATTAAGAGCTTTAAAACGAGTAAGGGAACTTTAAAATCAATCGTAAAAAAGTGGAGGAAACCGATGCAGAGTTGTTAGAACAGGAGTAATATGATTTCTCATCCTGGTTTTAATTAAAAGTCTAGCAATGGCATTCTGATTGAGTTGAAGTCTGTCAATAGATTGCTTTGGAAGGCCAGTAAAAAGAGCATTGCAATAATCTGATATAAAGACGTAAATTAGGATACATTCTTTTGTACCAAGGTAATTTCTATGTGGGTGTAAATTCAGTATAAAATTGCTTTGAAAAATAATATTGAAATTATGGTATCTCAGTTCTGTCAAAAGAACACAACTTTTCCAATAGGGCATGGTAATTTTACCATATCCTGTTCTTTTATTCTTTCCCTTTAGTAGACTCCTACAGTTCAAAGACATACCGGTTGGAAGGTTAATTGGTTTTTTTAAATTGTCCTGTGATTAGGCTCAGATTAAGTCAGTGGGTTGTTGGACAGCATGGCTTAAAGTGCAGAAGAGCCTGTTCTGTGTTGTATCTTTAGAAAATAAAACAAAAGCTATCATTGATTCCTGTTCTTGTCAAGACAGAAAAAAATATCAAACCATGGAGAATAAGCACAAATATTTAAATTTTACACAAACACGATCTCAAGGGTAAAATATCCAGTCAGCAATATTCAGTAAAATCATTTTATTATACTGTTATAGAAATGGAAATGTTTCTACTTTGACTGAGTAGGAATTCTGAAAATGAAACAAATAGTTTCAGAAATACTTTGCTGGTAAAGATCTCTTGAAGAACTGAGTCAAATGCAAAGTCTGCTGAAAGCTGTCTCAAGATTTAGGCTGCTCACTGTCTGGTGAAAAGTGACAGAAGGGGATTAAAAATGCAAATAAGAAAGCCATAATGAAAGGCAGTAAATTAAATCCCTGCACCAACAATACTATGTTGTTTCCACATCAGACAACTGTTTGTAGAAGGCAAGAATATTAACTACAAAAATGAATTTTGATTCTGCAATAAATTATGTTGAGAAATGAACCTAAAATTTATCTTTTCTTTTGTTGGTGTTGAAACCCATTCACTCAGAACACAATATTAAAGACTTAAATAGAAATTAAAATAAAAGTTAATTTAAATTATGTTCTGCCTGCAGTTTTATTTTACTATCATAATTCCTTCTGTACTTCCAAATTGCCATTTGTTTCCTGTATCCCAATAAAATCCAGTTTATTTTTCCCTGTTTGGACATCTGGTTCAGTGAGAACCTCCCAACGTAACCAGAGAAAGAAGCTTTCTTTTACTTGGCCTGTTCACACATAGCACAGGTCCCTTGCAAAAGGAGCAACACAAAACACATGGCAGTCTGGTGGGGAGGGGTGGTATTCACGCTGTCAACATAGTGAATGGTGAATCAATTTTTTTGCCTGTGCGCACAACATATATAAGGAACTTGCTTCTTGAGCACAGCTTGAAATAATTAGGGAGTTTGGCAAACTATAAGAAAGAATGCAGAAGCTTCTAATAAGATATAGGCTAAGTGGCAGAGTTGAAAGAATAAAAGCTAGTGAGGAGAAGACAGAAGAGTTTTGAATTCCATTGTTTTAAAGAAAAAGAGCAGCAAAGGATAGCATTCCTCCATGTAGTGATGATGAGGCGAAAGACAAATTATATAATGATAAAGGTGAACACACAGGTGGAAAGATAACAAAATGTGCAAATATTTATGCTAATTTTATACAAAACATTAGTTTTAAAGGTAAATAATTAATCAGATCATGCATGAATAAACTGTATCATTCTGAGCACTGTTTGGATTGAAGTAAAAGCAAGAATATGGACATAAAAGCATTTATATATTAGAATCTAAAAACAAAGATGTAATGCTAAGGCTTTATAAAGCACTGGTGAGGCCTCACTGAGAGTATTGTAAGCAGTTTGGGACCCCTTATCTAAGAAAGTATGTGCTGACACCGGAGAAAGTTCAGAGGAGGTTCATGAGAATGATTTGGGAATGAAAGAGTTACCTTATGAGGAGCATTTTATGGCCTGGGCTTTTACTGGAATATAGAAGAATGAGGCGGGGGATCTCATTGAAGCCTATTGAATGTAGAAAGACCTAGACAGAGTGGATGTGGAGAGTAGTACACTCAAAATGCTGGAGGAAATTCCAGTATCTACGGAAAAGAGTAAACAGTTGATGTTTCGGGATAAGACCCTTCCTCAAGATTAAATGGGGTCTTAGTGAAGGGTTTTGGCCTGAAACGTCGACTGTTAACTCTTTTCCATGGATGCTGCCTGGCCTGCTGAGTTCCTGCAGCAGTTTCTGTGCATTACTTTGATTTCCAGGATCTGCAGAATATCTCTTGTCTGTGGATGTGGAGAGGATGTTTCCTCTAGTGGGGGAGTCTAGGACCAGAGGGCACAGCCTCAGAATAGAGGAATATCTGTTTAGAATGGAGATGAGGAAGAATTTCTTCAACAGATGGTAGTGAATTTGTGGAATTTGTTGCCACAGGTGGCTGTAGAGGCCAGGTCTTTTGGTGTATTTAAGGTGGAGGTTGATAGGTTCTTGATTAGTCAGGATGTGAAAGGTGACTGGGAGAAGGCAGGAGAATGGGGTTAAGAAGGAAAAATAATCAGCCATGATGAAGTAGAGGAGCAGACTTGATGGGCCAAACGGCCTAATTCTGCTCCTATGTATTATGGACATCTGAGCAATGTAATATAGCCAGTTCATTTGATAAATTGGTAACATGATTCATATGGTTAAAGTATGAAGAGAGCCTTGAATATTGAGACTATTTACTCAAAAACATACAATATATCTCCAAAGCTATTGATACGAGTGGTGCAATTAACATTTGTGTTAGTACTACATAAGCAACCATTTTGGTTATGGCCCAAGGTCTGGAAATTACATTGCACATATTTCCCAACACTTTGAGTGCTGCAGAAATGTAATGGTACTTTTTTTTCTCACTGGAAATATGCCTCCAGGGACTCAGGCACTTATTTGGATGGGTTTCCTCATCTGGAGAGAGACTGGAGATTCTGCACATGAGGGAAATAGAGTATGAAGAAGATTGGTGACTCTTCAGTGAAGAAATGAGGTATGAAGCATCAAAATCACTAGGACTTAGCTTTGAGGAGGTATGCTAGCACAGATTTTGTTATGTATGGTATAATTTGCCTTGAAGATCTCCAAAAGGAGTGTCGGGTGGGAGATGGTATGATCCTAAGCTCGACTGATGCAGAAAAAACGTGTCCAAAAATATCCAGCCAGATTTTCAGCATTCAGTCCAGAAACGATAATAATCATATTTCACTTTGGAAAAAAAATCAATTTTTACATGCATTGCTCTGAAAAAGATGTCACTATATATTGAATTTCTAGGCCATAATTTTGACTAAAATGTATTTTTAGATGGAGAATATAACACATCTTAAGCACAATTTAAATATTTCACCCTTCTTCCTTCTGTTTTCATTCCCTCCATCTCTTTCTTCTGTATTTTTTATTACATTAATCCATGCTACTTCACTCCCCCATACAAATGATACTTCTGCAGGTTTTTCATTTAACCTTTTAACCAGTAATTTATTTTTAATTCAGTGTATCACATCTTTAAATAAGAATTATTTCAGAAAAATCCTGTTTAATTAACATACCACTTATTCCCTTGCATTAGAAATGCAATAGTGCGAAGAAAATGTTTAAATATTGATTGGAATACTGATGTGGTTCATTTTAAATTTAGCGAATTATTAAAGACTACTTTAATACAAGCATTATGATATGCTATTTCCTGATATAAATAGATATAATACAGCTAGATTTATCTACCTATACTTTTGTCCTAATGCGTTGGTATTTCTTGATTTCCAACTCTTGGATTTAATGCACTGCAGACTGATGAGATGCAAATCTAGTCTGTTTCCAAACTATAAGTATACTCTGTGAATTAATTCCTAATTAGCACAGAGTGCTACTCAGAATTTAGCACTGAATTAGAAATTGTTCAAAAGGAAGACATGGAAAATGGAGAAAAGGTTGTTCTGAAACAGGAACATTATATTTCTGAAGTATTTAGGAAGCTTAATATTGATGTTACGGTATAAACCGAGCATTTACAAATCCTCGGGGCTTACTTTGAAAACAAAAGTAGATCACTGTTGAGTCCTTCAATACTGACGTTCCATATCACAGGTTTGCTTGTTGTTGTTTTGTATGTCATGGCCCGGGAGGGGCAGACACGAGTCTGTCCATTTGGGAGCGGGGGTTTGCTGAACACCCTAAAATAAATAGAAGAACTTTTGCAAGCACACGGCAGACCAACCACAGACATTATTTTCTTTAATGTTTGCTTGCTTATTTATTTATTCAGCGATAAAGCACAGCACAGGCCCTTCCAGACCTTTGAACTGCGCCACCCAGCAACCCACCGATTTAAGCCTAGCTTAATCATGGGACAATTTGCACAGACCAATTCAACCTACTAAATGGCACGCCTTGCACAGTGGAGGGAAACCAGAGCACCCAGAGGAAACCCACATGCATACGGGAAGGAACATACAAGCTTGCTTACGGAGGACGCCGGAATGGAACACCGAGTTCTGACGCCTCATGCTAATCACTATGCTATTGTAGTGTCCCACTTTAATTATCAATGTCCACATACATAACACTGTTTCAAGTTTGTACTCTCAGCAACTGGAGCAAAAACAAGGAATGCTGGGACTCAGCAGCCTATATTTCTGCTAGTGGCATTTAAATCCACCTCTGTATCAGTGTGGATTTCCATCAAGGATCAGACCAGGCATAGGATCTGAGTGACAATCCTCAATTCTACGTGGAAAACAACAGCAGAGTGAACTAACAGCAGTCTCAAGCTCACGGTGTGCACACACAGGTTCAGGACAGAAAGTCATAGTCATAGAGCACTACGGCACAGAAACAGGCCCTTTGGCCCATCTAGTCCATGACAAGCAGTTACTCTGCCTAGTCCCATTGATCTATACGTGGACCAGATCCCTCTATACTCCTCCCATTCAGGTACCTATCCAAACTTCTCTTGAATGTTCCAATCAAACCCATATGCACCACTTCTGCTGACAGCTCGTACCACCCTCTGAGTGATATCACTCTTATCAATAGTTTTCCTGTTGGTTGGTGACCTATCTGTAATACTCCAAATTTGGCCTCACCAATATCTTATAAAACATCAACATAATATTCCAATCCCTGTACTGGTCTCCAATTAGTGAAGGCCAATGTGCCAAATCCTCTCTTTATGACCCTATCTACCTGTGACACCACTTTCAAAGAATTACAGATCCCCTTGTTTTACCACACTCGTTGGTGCTCTACCAATCACTGTGTACGTCCAAGAGTTTAGAGATGACAGATTAAATATCAGCTTTATTAGTCATATGTACACCATGACATCAAAACATACAATTAAATGCTTCGTTTGTGTCACAACCAGCACAGTCCAAAGATGTGTTGGGGGCAACCCGCAAGTGACACCACGCTTCCAGCTCGAACGCAGCACGTCCACAGCTTCCTAACCCTTAATCCATATGTCTTTGGAATGTGGGAGGAACCAAGAGCACTCAGGGGAATCCCACGTGACAAAAAAGAGAATGTACAAACAACGGTGAGAATTGGACCCTGATCTTCTGATCACTGCTGCTGTAAGGATTTATGCCAGCTGCCATGTTATTTTGCTGCTCCTCCGTCCTCCCAAAGTGCAACTTCCATCTGCCAGTTTTCAGCCGATTTTTTCAGTTGGGCCAGATCCCGCTGCAGGCTTTGATGGCCTTCCTTGCTGTTCACTACACCCCCAAACCTGGTGTCATCTGCAAATCTGCTGCTCCAGTTAACCACATTATCATCCAGATCATTGATTTAGATGACAAACAATAATGAACCCAGCACCGCGCATCACCAGTCACAGGCCTCCAGTCAGAGAGTTCCACTCATCTAGCTCCACTCTCTGGTTTCTCCCACTAAGCCAATATTGGATCCAATTTACTACCTCATCCTGAATGCCAAATGACTGAACTTTCTGGACAGCTCCCCATCTGAGCTGCAGATGCAACCAGTCCGAATGCTCTCAATGGTATTTCTGTAGAAACTTATTAGAGTCCTTGGTGACATACCAACATCCTCAAACTCCTAATGAAATACAGCCACTCGCGTGCCCTCTTCACAATTGCGTCGATATGTTGGGACCAGGATAGGTCTTTAGAGATGTTGACACCCAGAAACTTGAAATTGCTCACCCTTTCCACTGAAGTTCTCTCGCTGAGGACTGATGTGTGTTCCCTCAACTTCCCCCTCCTGAAGTCCACAACCAGTTCCTTGGTTTTACTGACATTGAAGGCAAAGCAGTCGTTGTGACACCACTCAACCAGCTGATCTATTTCACTATTGTATACCTCCTTATTACCATCTGAGATTCTGTGACAACAGTTGTGTCATTGGCAAATTTATAGGTGGCACTTGCACCGTGCCTAGTCACACAGTTCGATATGTAGAGAGAGTAGAGCAGCAGGCCAAACACACGTCCTTGAGGTGTGCCAGTATTGACTGTCAGCAAGGAGGAGCTGTTATTCCTAATCGCACTGACTGGTCTCCCGGTGAGGATTCAAGGATCCCTGTTGCAGAGGGAGTTGCAAAGGCCCAGGTTTTGAAGCATATTGATTAGTACTGAGGGGACGATGGTGTTGATTGCTGATCTGTAATCCATAAACAGCAGACTGACATTAGTATTGTTGTTGTCCAAGTGATTTAAGGCCAAGGGGAGAACTAGTAAGATTGCATCCACTGCAGGACTTCATTCTGAATGCTTGAACACCAGCATTTTTTAAATAGCTGGTCAGAGAGGTGACATTTTGTAATGTGCCCTGTTTGAACTTCAGCTATAATTGAACTCCTAAATCTTAGGCACTGGTAGGAATACCAATATTTACCTCTGCATCATCATCCATCTCAATCCTGCCCCATGGAAATTCTCATACACAGATTCATCACCTCTATTTGTGACCATTATCATACCCTCATCATCAGATTCCCGAGTTCCACTCCACATAAAGTACAATTCATCTAAGCTTCAGCTGTCTGAATTCTATTTCATCCTTGGCCGCCCAACACAAGCCTTGCTGACCTCCACCGGCTCCTCATTCCCCAGAACATTGAATTCAACATCCACAATTGCATTTTGAAGTCCATCACTGACACTCTTACCAATCTCTTCATCGACTCCTTACTGCAAGCTTCTATCTCTTCTTTAAATTTAGTTAATTGACACTTCTCCTCCCTCTCTATGCCTTAACTTACAGTTCTCAATTATTTTCAGCCCCACAATTGAATCTGTCTTCCTACCTCTTAAAGTCTGCTAATAATCAGTCTCCGTCACTTTGTGAGTCACCTTATCACTGTATGAAGTCCAAACTCATTTCAGGAAAACAATTTTGCCTTGCTTGATTATATTAAAGGTACTAAATGTCAACTATTTTAAAAAGAAGTCCTGCAGTTAATCACATAAAGATGGATTTTCATTGTACTTACTGAAAAAGTCTAATTACTTATGCAATAGCATTAGCCTGGCCTTTCTAGAATTTTGATTTGTATCAATTATATGCTGAAGTATATAGTTTAATGGTAAAATTCATTACACATTATCTGTGCAACATCAAACATCAGTAGTGCCACAATCAACCAATTCTCAGACAGCCATCTGTTTAAGGTGTCAGTGCAAAAGACTAAACATTTTAATTGATCTTTTGTTTTATTTTTGGAGATTTGAATTATTAGGTGTGCCTGGCTTTTATCTAAGATTAGTTTGCTCACTTTAAGTGAAATGATCCAATATTCCCAGATGCTTTGAACAGGAAAAAAAACTAAATTGGAACAAATTGTTCTGTAAAATCTTTTTGCACTGAATTACAGAACTATTACGAAGATCTAATATATAGATCTCTTAAAAGAATGACAATGAGTGGTGGCAAATTGGTGTAGAGGCTGTTTTCTTTCCAGTAATTTTATTACAACTGCTTCAAACAATGTACAGGGAAATAGAGCAAGTGCTGCATATGAGATTTTTCCAGTTCTCTGAACTATAATGGTATTGATTTTGGTAGTGAGAAGAACTACTTCAATATTTTAAGTGTTTGTCATTTTTGCTTGATGAAATACTTAGCAAGAGATGTAAATGTCAAAATAATATTTGGTACCAGAGCAACAAGGGAAGCCATTTAGACAGTTCAAGAGTTCTTCGACAGGCATGTGCAGGATTATTTACAACTTTGTATTTTAGCTGGTTAGGTGGCTAAATGATTGCTCATTCCTTATAGAACTTGCTTGATTTCTGTTCCATTGATTTTACACATTCTCCCAGAGGCAGGTAATCTATTCACCAGGTTCCAGGGCAGAGGCATGGTTCAAAAATTATTCTTTACAGATCATTACCTATTTTGACCCAGTCCTATAATTTACTTCACACAATCATAATTTGTCTCATTCTGTGTTATTCTAGTGAAAATAAATTGTTCTCTTCATGTTAATAGTTGCATTTCTTCACATAGGGGTTCACTTCAGAATCCCGTTTTTTAGAGCCTCAACATGAAAGCCAACATAAATCCAGAAATCTTGCTGAGATTTGATTAAAGTTTTATGGTAGCTAACTTTTAAATCACAGCTTTTCCTTTTATTCCAATCGAGATATCAATCCCTTCTTTTTGATACACTTACCAATCTGATTTGCTGCCTATAATACCTTGTAATCCAGTTCAACCAAATCCTTTGCTTTCCACAGTAGGTGAACTACATCCACTCAGGATTATTAGCCCAAAACGTACTTACCATTTGCCATTTGTGCAACATGGGGGCAGAGCCTAGGTTTCAGCCCCTGAAGCCAGCTACCACTCACAGATCACTCCACCTTGAGGAAGGAGCTGCCTTGGGACTATTTGGACCAGTAAAACTTCAAATGTAAATGTGCTGTTGGGAATGGTACGGGTGTCAACTTGTTCTAGTCCAATCATGCTGATTTTCTTTAAATACGTCAAGATCATTGGTACTGAGTTCCATCTGCTCACTGTAGCTAACCATTCATTTAATCTGTACCGTCTTGCAGTTTCCTTCTACTTTCTAAACATTAACTATATAACCATATAACAATTACAGCAAAGAAACAGGCCATCTCAGCCCTTCTAGTCTGTGCCGAACGCTTACTCTCAACTAGTCCCATCGACCTGCACTCAGTCCATAACCCTCCATTCCTTTCCTGTCCATATAGCTATCCAATTTTACTTTAAATGACAATATCGAACCTGCCTCTACCACTTCTACTGGAAGCTCGTTCCACACAGCTACCACTCTCTGAGTAAAGAAGTTCCCCCTTGTGTTACCCCTAAACTTTTGCCCCCTAACTCTCAACTCATGTCCTCTTGCTTGAATCACCCCTACTCTCAATGGAAAAAGCCTATCCTCGTCAAATCTATCTATCCCCCTCATAATTTTAAATACCTCTATCAAGTCCCCCCTCAACCTTCTACGCTCCAAAGAATTAAGACCCAACTTGTTCAACCTTTCTCTGTAACTTAGGTGCTGAAACCCAGGTAATATTCTAGTAAATCTTCTCTGTAATCTCTCTATTTTGTTCACATCTTTCCTATAATTCGGTGACCAGAACTGTACACAATACTCCAAATTTGGTCATATCAATGCCTTGTACAATTTTAACTTTACTTCCCAACTCCTACACTCAATGCTCTGATTTATAAAGGCCAGCATACCAAAAGCTTTCTTCACCACTCTATCCGCATGAGATTCCACCTTCAGGGAACTATGCATCATTATTCCTAGATCCCTCTGTTCTACTGCATTCCTTAATGCCCTACCATTTACCATACATATCTTATTTTGATTAGTCCTACCAAAATATAGCACCTCACACTTATCAGCATTAAATTCCATCTGCCATCTTTCAGCCCACTCTTCTAACTGACCTAAATCTCTCTGCAAGCTTTGAAAACCTACTTCATTATCTACAATGCCACCTATCTTAGTATCATCTGCATACTTACTAATCCAATTTACCACCCCATCATCCAGATCATTAATACATATGACAAACAACATTGGACCCAGTACAGATCCCTGAAGCACACCACTAGTCACCGGCCTCCAACCTGACAAACAGTTATCCAAACATGAGGAAATCTGCAGATGCTAGAATTTCAGGCAACACACATGAAAGTTGCTGGTGAACGCAGCAGTCCAGGCAGCATCTCTAGGAAGAGGTACAATCGACATTTCGGGCCAAGACTCTTCAACAGTTATCCACCATTTACTCTCTGGAATCTCCCATCCATCCACTGTTGAATCCATTTTGCCACTTCAATATTTATACCCAGCGACTGAACCTTCCTAACTAACCTTCCATGTGGAACCTTGTCAAAGGCCTTACTGAAGTCCATATAGACAACATCCACCGCTTTACCATCGTCAACTTTCCTAGTAACCTCTTCAAAAAATTCAATAAGATTTGTCAAACATGACCTTCCATGCACAAATCCATGTTGACTGTTCCTAATCAGACCCTATCCAGATAATTATATATACCATCTCTAAGAATAATTTCCATTAATTCACCCACCACTGACATCAAACTTACGGGCCAATAATTGCTTAGAACCCTTTTTAAACAATGGAACAACATGGGCAATATGCCAATCCTCCGGCACCATCCCCATTTCTAATGACATTTGAAATATTTCTGTCAGAGCCCCTGCTATTTCTACACTAACTTCCCTCAAGGTCCTAGGGAATATCCTGTCAGGACCTGGAGACTTATCCATTTTTATAATCCTTAAAAGCGCCAGTACTTCCTCTTCTTTAATCATCATAGTTTCCATAAATTCCCTACCTGTTTCCCTTACTTTACATAATTCAATATCCTTCTTCTTAGTGAATACCGAAGAAAAGAAATTGTTCAAAATCTCCTCCATCTCTTTTGGTTCCACACAGAGCTGTCCACTCTGATGCTCTAAGGGACCAATGTTATCCCTCACTATCCTTTTGCTATTAATATAATTGTAGAAACCCTTTAGATTTATTTTCACCTTATTTGCCAAAGCAACCTCGTATCTTCTTTTATCTTTTCTAATTTCTTTCTTAAGATTCTTTTTACATTCTTTATATTCCTCAAACACCTCATTTACTCCATGCTGCCTATATTTATTGTAGATATCTCTCTTTTTCTGAACCAAGTTTCCAAAGTCCCTTGAAAACCATGGCTCTCTCAAACTTTTAACCTTTCCTTTCAACCTAACAGGAACATAAAGATTTTGTACGCTCAAAATTTCACCTTTAAATGACCTCCGTTTCTCTATTACATCCTTCCCATAAAACGAATTGTCCCAATCCACTCCTTCTAAATCCTTTCGTATCTCCTTAAAGTTAGCTTTTCTCCAATCAAAAACCTCAACCCTGGATCCAGACCTATCCTTCTCCATAATTATATTGAAACTAATGGCATTGTGATCACTGGACCCGAAGTGCTCCCCAGCACAAACCTCCGTCACCTGACCTATCTCATTCCCTAATAGGAGATCCAACATTGCCCCTTCTCTATTTGGTATCTCCATGTATTGCTGCAAAAAAATATCCTGCACACATTTTACAAACTCCAAACCATCCAGCCCCTTTACAGTATGGGCTTCCCAGTCTATGTGTGGAAAATCAAAATCTCCCATAATCACAACCTTGTGCTTACTACAAATATCTGCTATCTCTTTACAAATTTGCTCCTCCAGTTCTCGCTCCCCATTAGGTGGTCTATAATACACCCCTATAAGTGTATATTATGTAATACCAGGTAAATGCAACACACACAAAATTCTGGAGGAACTCATCAAGTTAGCCAGCATCCCTGGAGGAGAATAAACAGTCAACAATTTGATCCAAAACCCTACATCAGGACTAGAAAGGAAGAGGACCACCAAAGCCAAAATGAGAATGTAGGGGAGGGGGAGGAGCACAATGTGGCAGCTGAATTGAGTTGCAGGGGGGAGTATGAAATAAGAAGCTGGGAGGAGAAAACTGCCAGTGGCCGTCTTTACCACCATGATGAGGCCAGACTTATGTGAGTGGAGCAACACCTTATATTCTGCCTGTGTAGCCTCCAACATAGTGGGCTCCATCATCGACTTCTCTAATTTCCAGAAATTGCTCTCCCCTCCAACTTCTCTCTTATTTTCATTTACCATTCTGATTACCCCTCATCCCTTCTCTTCTCCTCAGCTGCCTATCACCTCCCTCCAATTCTCCTTTTCCCATATAACCATATAAACATATAACAATTACAGCACGGAAACAGGCTATCTCAGCCCTTCTAGTCCATGCCGAACTCTTACTCTCACCTAGTCCCATCGACCTGCACTCAGCCCATAACCCTCCATTCCTTTCCTGTCCATATATCTATCCAATTTAACTTTAAATGACAACATCGAACCTGCCTCAACCACTTCTGCTGGAAGCTCGTTCCACACAGCTACCATTCTCTGAGTGAGGAAGTTCCCCCTTGTGTTACCCCTAAACTTTTGCCCCCTAACCCTCAACTCATGTCCTCGTGTTTGAATCTCCCCTACTCTCAATGGAAATAACCTATCCACGTCAACTCTATCTATCCCCCTCATAATTTTAAATACCTCTATCAAGTCCCCCCTCAACCTTCTACGTTCCAAAGAATAAAGACCCAACTTGTTCAACCTTCCTCTGTAACTTAGGGGCTGAAACCCAGGTAACATTCTAGTAAATCTTCTCTGTATTCTCTCTGTACTTCCCTTTCTTCCATGATCCGCTGTCATCTCCTACTAGATTCCTTCAGCCTTTTACCTCTTCCACCTATCACCTCCCAGCTTGTACTCCTTCCCTTGTGTAGCTCAAGATTTGCAACGACTGCAGAATCTCTTGTGCATAGACATGATTTCGCTGGCAGAACAAGACCGTCTTTAAGGAATGTTTTTATTTCCTATTTCAGAAGCACCCACAAACTTTAGTACTGCTTCTTCTCAGCTTTTATTCAGTCATTGAACCACACAGCAATCAGAAGTAGAGCCTTGAACAGAAGACTGATGGTGCACCACCAACCATTGTTAAAATACCGTGTGTGACAGTGTGCTTGCCTGCTTCAACCACCCAGGGCTCTAATGCCCAAAATACAATGCCTGATTGCCCACTACATTTTCTGCAATCAATTTTTACAGCCTCACCCATTCCTCTGAAAAGAAATACTAGAGGCTATCCAGAAATGTCAGGGAAAAAAGAGGTTTCTAATCTTTATTTAACTTGATGTGGAACCACTCCAGCAGGATCCGGGACCACAACACTGTTGTGGGCATCTGCCCATTTACATTCAACTATTCCTTGACTTACACTATTTATTTCCCTCACCTCCTCCCATTTGATGTAACCCTCTCCTCATACACCTCTTACCCTTGTTCATCTTTCCCCTGTACCACTTCATCTCCTCTGTGTGTTCACAGACCTACCCCACCACGTCCACCTCCAAGTGAGCTACCAGGTCCAGGTTGGTGTCCTCTACATCTTAGACTGCATTCACATTTTGTCAAGTGAGACAAACCGAGATCTTCTGTTAAGCCAGTACCTGCTTGCAAATTGATTAACTCAGTCGTAAATTTTTTTTCTTAAATGTACTTCAGTAAGAGCATAAGAAATAGGAACAGGAGTAGGCTATCTAGCCCATTGAGCCTGTTCCACCATTCAATAATATCATGGCTGATCTGACTATGGACTTAGCTCCACCCACCTGCTTTTTCCCCATAACTTTAATGTCTCTTTTCTCCTGCTAAAGAAAAATCTATATAACTGTGTCTAAGATAAATTAAATGAGGTAGCCTCTATTTCTGCCCAGCAACTGGGATAAACAGTTTCTCTTCATCTCCATCCTGAATCTGTTCTCCCAAATCTTAAGGCTTGACAACAAAGTTAAGGACTGATAACAAGCCTAGTACTGCACAAAACTAATCTTACTGACATGAGAAAATAATCAGCAAAGATTCTCCCAGTTTTGCTCTCCAGCTCTTACTTGCCTTCCATCTAACAATGTAAAGGAAATGACATGACTTCAAAGAAATATCTATAATTAGAAGTGCTTCAGCAAGCCCTTTGCAATTAGTGAAGAACCCAGGAAAGGCTATCAGTCTTACCTGACCCATTTGCTCCCGGTTGTGTTAGATTCATGTTACCACAGATCTCTCGCCCTTAAAATTATGCAGGTGCTTTCCGATGCATCACAGGCACATCTTAGGCTGCACTGCCTGGCAACTGAAAGCTTGGGGACTCCATAGAGCTCATTGCAACTACAGTATTTTCAGTTGAGGTTGAATTGTCATTGGCATTCAATTGCACAGTACATAAAACTGTGATCTCATGCAATCTAACTTCTAAATCATAATATTTTTAACTGTTGTGTTAACTACTATAGATATTTCTAACAACTTAATACAACAACCGACAAACTGCTTTGGGCTTGTATGTGTTAAAAATAGGAGGACCTGGATTGTAAGGACATGATTGGTTGAGATAATTACAGCTTAACTGGGGATCCATCCACTATTTTCATTCCACATACCTTGCAATAGGGTCAACTGAAAATGAATTAAGAAAGGTATTGGATGATGGCACAAATTTCTCAACGCTGTACACCATAAACTGTTGCCCAACAGAGGGCAAACAGGTGTTAGTGCCAACCTCTGTGCCTTTGGTTGGAAAGCATGTTGGACCAAGGAAAGACCATCCTGCTCAGAGAAAGCATGAGAGTGATGAAAGCAGTGGTCCAACTGCAACAGTTTTTGTAGGCAACATATGTGATAAAGCCTCCGATGTGCTAATCAGGCATGCACTTTTGGCATGTGGCCTGGTTTTAAGCTGGAAGAGAATTCAAGGAGCTTCAGGAAAGCTGCAAACTACTCTGTGTGCATTAAGATTATTGCACAAACTTCAAGCGGGAGACAATAAGCTGCATGCAAAAGTAGATGCAAAGACAGCTGGATGAATGGAAGGCCAAAAAGAAAAAGAGTCAATGGAGATACAAAATCAGAGGATTCGGTCAATGATGTTGTGGACGAGGAAACTAAGAGGAGAGATCAGACTACAAAGGAAGCAATAGAAGGATTAATAAGAGAACACTCCAGTGAACTAAATGCACCTTCCCAAGATCAAGGTGCACATTCTAGAAAGAAGAAAAATGAAAAAAAGAGGAGGATCACATAAGTGCTGGTGGAAATGGAAGTGAGACCTAATTTCTCAAGAAATTAGCGAATTCAGAGAAACTGACAAGAAACTAAAAGATGTAAAAGGAAGGCAAGAAAAAGAAAGACAAGTTGAAAAAGAGAAAAGAGATAAAGAGAAAGAACATGAGTGAGAAAGAAAAAGGTGTGAAAGAGAGAAGGAGCAAGAGAAATAAAAAGAGAGTGAGAAAAAACTGGGGCTGGGAGAGAAGCAAGGATTGAAGTAGATCTAGAGAGAAAAGCTGAGAAAAAGGGAAGGAGGGTGGCCAGAGGTGTCAAAATCCCAGAGTCCATGTCTACAACCACCACGGAGGAAGCCCCAGAACCTGAGATTGTGTTGGAGTTTATAGCTAAGCAGGGAGAAGTATTGTGGTGTTTCAATGGTTAAATGGTCCCATTTAATGTCAGAGAAGGTATACTGTATACAATCCGAAATTCTTACTCTCTGCAGATATCCTCGAAACAGAAGAAAAACCCCCAAAGAATGAATGACAGAAAAAACACAAGAACCCCAAAGCCCCCTGCCCCCCACACACAGGAAGCATCAACTCACCCCCGCTCCCCCCACTTATTCCAGCAGAAAGCCTCAGCACTCCACCACTCACTATGCAAGCAACAGCAGAGCCCTGAAGTAAATTTATTCTCAAAGTCAATACATATATGTCAACATATACAACGCTGAAAATCATTTTCTTGCAGACATACTCAATAAATGCAATAACCATAATAGAATCAATGAAAGACCCTGCCAACTCGGTGTACAACCAGTGTATAAAAGACAACATACTCTGCAAATACTGAAAAAAATAATATATAAATAAGCGATAAGCATCAAGAACATGAGATGATGACTCATTGAAAGTGAGTCCCTAGGTTGCAGGAATAGCTCAGTGATGGGGCAAGTGAAGTTCAGTGAAGTTATCCACTCTGGTTCAACAGCCTGATAGTTGAGGAGTAATAACTGTTCACGAACCTAGTGGTGTGAGTCCTGAGGCTCCTGTACCTTCATCCTGATGGCAGCAGCGAGAAGAGAGCATGACCTGGGTGGTGGGCATGCCCTGATGATGAATGCTGCTTTCCTGCAACAACGCTCTCTGTAGATGTGCTCAATGGTAGGGAGAGTTTACTCGTAAGGGACTGGACTGTATCCCTTATTTTTTGTGGGATCTTCCATTCAAGGACATTAGTACTTCCATACCAGGCTGTGATGTAGCCAGTCAATATACTTTCCACCATACATCCATAGATGTTTGTCAAATTATTAGATGTCATGATGAACCTTCGCAAATTCCTAAGCTCGGTTGTGCTTTCTTCATAATTGCACTTACACGATGGGCCTAGGACAGATCCTCTGAAATGATAACACCGAGGAATTTGAAGTTGCTGATCCTCTCCTCTGATTTCCTATTGAGTTCTGGTTTATGGACCTCTAGTTTCTTCCTCCCCACTCCAAAAAAATCAGCTTCCTGGTGGTGCTGACGTTGAGTAAGAGGTTATTGTTGTTCCAGCACTCAGCTAGATTTTCATTCTCTCTCCTATATGCTGATTTTTCACCACCTTTAATTCGGCTTATGACAGGGGTGTCATCAGCAAACTTGAATATGGCATTTGAGCTGTGCTTAGCCTCACAATCATAAGTATAAAGTGAGTAGAGCAGGGGCTAAGCGCACAGCCTTGTGGTGATGAAGATCATGGAGGAGATGTTGTTTTCAGTCGAAATCAAGTGGGGTCTGCAAGTGAAGAAATCAAGGATCCAATTGCACAAGGAGGTATTGAAGTTTACTGATTACACTAGACAACAAAGATTTTGCTTCCTGAATACCTTTGTGAGTATCTTGGAGACGGGGGCTGCAAATCATGAAAATCACCATGAAATTTTCCTATCATGTGCAATTTTTTCTTTTAAATTGTCTACATTGGTTACTTCAATTCATAGTCAATTTTTATAGGCATCTGTTAGTCTCATGAGACCATGGATTTGCGCCTTGGAAGGTTTCCAGGGCACAGGCCTGGGCAAGGTTGTATGGAAGACCGGCAGTTGCCCATGCTGCAAGTCTCCCCTCTCCATGGCACTGATGTTGTCCATTAGGACCCGTACAGCTTGGCACCGGTGTTGTCGCAGAGCAATGTGTGGGTTAAGTGCCTTGCTCAAGGACACAACACGCCGCCTCAGCCAAGGCTCGAACTAGAGACCTTCAGATCACTAGACGAATGCCTTAACCAGTTGGCCATGCGCCAGCAGACCATAGTCAATTAATTCTAGTCAATTAAAATGTTGCTCACAATGTAAGCTGAGAAGTTTTCTATCCTGTCCAGGCATGCCTAGGTACACTTAGACAGGGTGGATGCTGCCTGCTGCCTTCCAGTGCAAAAGCAACCAATGAAATGGAAGTCTAGAGGAGCCAGACAAAGATGCCATGATCCACAAGCCAGAAATGAAAAATAACACTGACACTGACATTGATACAGACTTTGAACCCTTTATGTCCAGTGACACAATCTGAGTTAAATCACTTGGGTTATTCAAAGGCAAAATCTGAATTACTGGGTTGAAGGCTGCAAGGATGGAATCTGCTATCACCAGGCACCAAATTTTCCAGGAAGTATTTCAATATTTGAGACAGATGTTTCCCAAAATAACAGATGCCAAGATTAAGGAAGGCATTTTTGTTGGTCCGCAAATCAAATATTTCAACAATACAGGCAATTCAAAAAACTTCTCGTGGGACCAGAGAAAATGACATAGAATGCATTCAAGGATGTAGTTGAGAATTTTCTTGCAACTACAGAGCACTAAACTACATGCAGCTGGTTGACAACGTGCTTCAAGCATACAAAACCATGAAGTGCAATACGTCACTAAAGATTAATTTTTTGCATTCCTATTTAGACCTCATCTCTGCAAATATTGGTGCTGTCAGTGACAAGCATGATGAAACATTTCAGTAGAAGATTGTGGTAATGGAGAAAAGGTGTCAGGGCAGCTGGAATTCATCAGTGCTAACTGATTATTGTTGGACACTTAAGCAAAAATCCTCAGACACTGAGTACAAAGAAAAATCATAAACAAAACATTTTAGCTTAGTTGAACTACTGCAAAGCATCAGCACCATTATGCAATTAAACTCACTATACTCAATAAAAGTTAATTTCTTGTTTCTCCAAATTCTTACATGATATAAGTAGTCTGAAATTGTATTTGTGTGCAAATTAAGTGGTCTAACATAAATAAAAAAACAATTCTGAGGAAAGCACATCAAAGTTGCTGGAGAACGCAGCAGGCCAGGCAGCATCTCTAGGAAGAGGTGCTTCCTAGAGATGCTGCCTGGCCTGCTGCATTCACCAGCAACTTTGATGTGTGTTGCTTGAAATTCTAGCATCTGCAGAATTCCTCGTGTTTGCGAATTCTGAGGAAACAACACTTGCAAAAAAAATTGTTGTCCATTGTTAGTTTTGAGGATATGATAGTATTGAATGCTGAGCTGAAGTCATGTCCAGATGTCCAGATTGAGTGAAGAACCAATGAGGTGGCATCTACTGTGGATGTGTTGTGCGCTTAGGCAAATTGGAGCAGATGCAAGTTGCTTCTCGGGTAGAAGATATTTTATAATTAAATAATATTTGTGTAATACTGTAAATATATAGTTGATTAGGAATTCTTTGTTGCAACATAATGCACTGTGGGTTATATGTAAAAGTATGTGAATGGCATACATCATCACGTCACCAAATTAGACTCATATTTCGGACTGCCGTTTTTTCCTTTCAATTAGATTAATAGAACCATAGAACCATAGAACATTACAGCACAGAAACAGGCCTTTTGGCCTTTCTTGGCTGTGTCGAACCATTTTTCTGCCTTGTCCCACTGACCAGCACCTGGACCATATCCTTCCATGTACCTGTCCAAGTTTTACTTAAATGTTAAAAGTGAGCACGCATTTACCACTTCTTCTGGCAGCACATTCCACACTCCCACCACTCTCTGTGTGAAGAAGCCCCCACTAATGTTCCCTTTAAACTTTTCCCCCTTCACCCTTAACCCATGTCCTCTGTTTTTTTTTTCTCCCCTTGCCTCAGTGGAAAAAGCCTGCTTGCATTCACTCTATCTATACCCATCATAATTTTATATACCTCTATTAAATCTCCCCTCATTCTTCTACGCTCCAGGGAATAAAGTCCTAACCTATTCAACCTTTCTCTGTAACTCAGTTTCTCAAGTCCCAGCAGCATTCTTGTAAACCTTCTCTGCACTCTTTCAACCTTATTAATACCCGTCCTGTAATTTAGTGACCAAAACTACACAAAACTCCAAATTCAGCCTCATCAATGCCTTATACAACCTCACCATAACATTCCAACTCTTATACTCAATACTTTGGTTTATAAAGGCCAATGTACTAAAAGCTCTCTTTACGACCCTATCTACCTGTGACGCCACTTTTAGGGAATTTTGTATCTGTATTCCCAGATCCCTCTGTTCTACTGCACTCCTCAGTGCCCTGCCATTTACCTTGTATGTTCTACCTTGGTCTGTCCTTCCAAAGTGCAATATCTCACACCTGTCTGTATTAAACTCCATCTGCCATTTTTCAGCCCATTTTTCCAGCTGGTCCAAATCCCTCTGCAAGTTTTGAAAACCTTTCTCACTGTCCACTACACCTCCAATCTTCGTATCATCAGCAAATTTGCTGATCCAATTTACCACATTTATCATCCAGATCATCGGTATAGATGACAAATAACAATGGACCCATCACTGATCCCTGTGGCACACCACTAGTCACAGACCTCCACTCAGAGAAGCAATTCTCCACTACCACTCTCTGGCTTCTTCCATTGAGCCAATGTCTAATCTTATTTACTACCTCTCTATGTATACCTAGCGACTGAATCTTCCTAACTAACCTCCCATGCAGGACCTTGTCAAAGGCCTTACTGAAGTCCATGTAGACAACATCCACTGCCTTCTCTTCATCCACTTTCCTGGTAACTTCCTCGAAAAACTCTAATAAATTTGTTAAACATTACCAACCATGCACAAAGCCATGTTGACTCTCCCTAACAAGTCCCTGTCTATCCAAATACTTGTAGATCCTATCTCTTAGTACTCCTTCTAATAATTTACCTACTACCGACGTCAAATTTACTGGCCTGTAATTTCCCGGATTACTTTTAGAGCCTTTTTTAAACAACAGAACAACATGAGCCACCCTCCTATCCTCCAGCATCTCACCTGTAGATACCAACATTTTAAATATATCTGCCAGGGCCCCTGCAATTTCAATGCTAGTCTCCTTCAAGGTCCGAGGGAGTACCCTGTCAGGTCCCGGGATTTATCTACTCTGATTTGTCTCAAGATAGCAAGCACCACCTCCTCTTCAATCTGTATATGTAAACTCCAATGTTTTGGAGTTACAAAGCATAACACAAGCTAGCGTTGGAAATTTTCTCACAGTGGGGATATTTCCTTTAATACTCCAAAGGACTCTTCTGGTCTGCACCTGATGATAAATTATGCATATACTACTCTCTTGCTTACTAGAATAGGCCCGTGAACTGCTCCTGGGCATTCTAGTGTACTGGGAGAAAGATTAGGTAACTAAGACTCACTTTATTAACTATTCTTTCTTCTCAGATTCCCAAGCTTGGCCAAAATAATAAATATTTATTAACAACACCAAAGAGTTAAAAGAGCCCTGCTGCTCTTGTTCAGTCTTACTTTTTGGTTTATTCTTCTCATTCTTTTTTCTTTTATTTGAAACTTGCCTCTTCACTCTTCCAGGCTCTTGTATCTAGTATGTAGCTGTCAATCACTTTGATCCATGTTCTTTAACCTCTGTCTCTTTCATTATTCAGTTTGTTCTCTTTCCTTTTCTCCTCTCCGTATTGTGTTGTTTATTTTATTTTATTCAGAAGCTTTCTTCCCATATTCTCTCAGCATAAGTTCAACGGTTTTAACAATACAGAATGTGACCTGCTGGAGAATTGACTTCACTTGTCAAGTAACCCAATAAAATGGAATTGAAAATTTGCTGCCTGACTCTGGAAGAACACAATCTTGTTGGGCAATTGAATTGCAGTTTATCAAGTGTTTGACAAAACTAACCAGCAAGGCAAATAGAAACTCTGATTATTCGGAGTTTGTCAGCTTGCAATTCTGTATTTATGTGCCACTTGCCACGCTGTGCTGTGTGAACTGTGGGAGGCTGGAGACCGAAGAAGGCAGCCCATCCTGAGGCGAGAGGACAGTATGTGCGGTGGATGGTTGGGAGGGAGTAATGGGGCTTGTTTTGCTGTTGTTGCTCTGTCGCTTGGCATGTTCTGTTCTGTGTTCTGTGTTGTTCTGCTGTCAAGGTGGGCTGCTATGAACATGTGGTGACTTGCGGGCTGCCCCCAGCACATCTGAGGGCATACTGGTTGCAGGTGTAAACGATGCATTTCACTCTATCTTTTGATGAACACGTGATAAAAAAAAATCTGAATCCACTATTATCTTAGCAAACATGAGGAAATCTGCAGATGCTGCAATTTCAAGCAACACACATAAATGTTGCTGGTGAGCGCAGCAGGCCAGGCAGCATCTCTAGGAAGAGGTACAGTCCACGTTTCGGGACGAGACCCTTCGTCAGGACTCACGAAGTCCTGACGAAGGGTCTCGGCCCGAAACATCAACAGTATCTCTTCCTAGAGATGCTGCCTGGCCTGCTGCGTTCACCAGCAACTCCACTATTATCTTAACCTGAATCCTGAAACACACTTAAATTTACGTGACTGGCCAAATCATTGTTATGCTGCATACATAGTTTTGACTTATTAAATTAACAGTTATGTGCCCCACTGGTACCTAAAAAACTGCTTCTAGAAAAGAACAGATGTGAAGAGTATAGCTCAATTTAACAATCATAACACTGAAACAAATGAAGAGAAGCAGCAAGAGGAATAGACAAGATGATAGCAATGAAATTAACCCCTTGGAATTTCCTGTGACACCATAAGAGGGAAGTTAGATCCAAATTTTTCAACATCATTGGACCTATTTTCCCGGTGTATTTTGATATCAAGATTTTTAGTTAATTTTATCTTGATGCATTTGAACATACACTTAGTGGGCTCTTTATTATGTGCACTTGACTACCTGCTCATTCATGCAAATACAGAATCTAATCAGCCAATCATGTGATAGCAACTCAATGCATAAAAACACGCAGATATGGTCAAGAGGTTCAGTTATTTTTCAGACCAAGTATCAGAATGGGGAGGAAATGTGATCTAAGTGACTTTGACCGTGGAATGAATTTTGGTGCCAGATGGAGTGGTTTGAGTATCTCAGAAACTGCTGACCCCCTGGGATTTTCACACACAACTGTCTCTACAGTTTACAGAGAATGGTATGGGAAAAAAACCATTCAGTGAGCTGCAGTTATGTGGGTAAAAATGCCTTGTTAATGAGAGAGGTCAGAGAAGAATGGCCAAGCTGGTTCAAGCTGACAGGAAGGCAATAGGAACTCAAGTAACCACATGTTACAACCGTGGTGCACAGGAGAGCTCCTCTTAACGCACAACACATCACATCTTAATGTGGATGAGCTACAGCAGCAAAAGGTCATAAACATACAATCAGTACCTCCTGTACCTAATAAAGTATGAAGTTCAGTAATAACTAGTCCTGTGTGCCCTGTGCAAATAGGGTCCACAAAAAGCAGCAAACTCTCATTAAGTATTCTTCCTTAAGTATGAAAACATGTCTAAGACATGTAATTGTCAAAGCTTTACAATTTTAATGTGATTGATACCAAAGGCATTAACAATTCATGCAATGAAATAGAAAATATAGTGCAGAATAATTTTTTTAAGAACACAATAAAGCATCAGAAAGCTACTTTACTTTTTCCTTCTTTTAAATTTTTTAAAGGCTCTGGAATGACCCAGATGATGTATGTCAACCTTATTGCAACCTTTCACAAGGTTAAAGTGAGGCAGGGGATGAAAAAGGGATGCAGGATATTTGTAGTGCAGACAGGAGCTTCGGACTACTGGTGAAAAAAAAATCACCCAATCCCTGGTCAGTTTGCTGGAAGAGGTGGACTCTCCATGTCTCTCCAGAGGAAGGGCACTTCAGAAATTGCTTTTTTCAAAATGAAAGTTCATACTTATTCTCATGGCTAACTGAATCCAGAGAAGACCAAAATGAAGAGGCAAGCTACATATCCATATTTAAAAAAAAAATTCAGCAGGTTAAGCTGCAAAGAAAATCAAGGCTAACATTTTAGCTCGAAGTCTGTTTGACAGAATAGGGCTCTATAGTCCTCACCTACCATCCCACCAACTTATGTGTTTCTGCAGCTTTTTTTTTGGCTTTCACTGAAGTATCTGTATCTCAGCTGAGGAGCACATGCAAAATGCTGGAGGAACTCAGCAGGCCGGGCAGCATCTAGGAAAAGGGTACAGTCGACATTTCGGGCTGAGACCCTCCAATGTCTCTGATGCTTCTGCCTCTGAGGCAGCTGATGCCTCTTCTGCTGAATTCTCTCCCCAAATTGAAAAGGTTTGCCCAGTTCTGTACTATTCCTAAGCACAGACATCTAGGCTGTTGTTCCAGGGCTGTACTGAACGAGGGCTTTACTCGACTAAGTACAGTTTTTCAGATGTTCAGTGGAGGCCCCCCTCTGCTCTCTCAGGAGGGTATAAATGACCCTGTAGCATTACTTCCATGAACAGCAAAGAACTACCTCTGATTCCTGCCAATATTTCTCCTACAATCAATACTTTGGAAGCATATATAAATGCACCTTGTATTTATAAACATTTCAGAAACAGATTATCTGGTTGTTATCACATTGTCATTTGAGGTCTAAAAAGCCTGTCTTCAGAATTCATACCTTCATTCCCCTGCACTGGGAAATGGCATACAGGAGGGTGCCAGATCCATCTCCCCCACACCACCCATTCCTCCACTTCTACCATCAAATGAAGCATCTATCTTTAAGGTGGGCAGTCGTTGTATCCCTGCTGCCACAAAGGACTCACGTTTCCTGCGAAATGTCTGCAAACGGTAATTAAATTTCGGCAAACTATTATTGAATCTAAACCTCTGATTTGCTTTTGCCAGCATCTTGTACTGAGCAACAGAAACTCCAGGCATTTTCTGGGTTCACCAGCATCATTCACTAAAGCATATCAATTGACAAAATGTTATTCATAAAAATGTTCTGATGGGATCCAGAGCAATTTGAATTTTCAAAATTAAAATTTGGTCCCTTAACCTAAAGTCCATCTCATACTCTCATTTGTAATCCTAGAGCGACTCTTTGCTTTGAAGATCTTGTAATACCTCTTTATCCTCATCCATACCATCGTTTGAACGCACAGCAAATTAGTTATCAAATCATATCCTGCTAATAATGAGTTAGAAGAATTTTAACTACTTAGTAACCTGCTTCAAGCACTTAATGATATAAAATAATTGTTTCATACGAGGCTTTAATATATGAAATCGAAGTTACATTTGTCTTCATTGTTCTTTCTATTATTATGAGATGAATGAGTGTACTTCTAATTTTTACATCATCAGATATCCTTGACACATGTTTGTGATCCATCTATGGTTATCACTTTCATTCCATTTACTATCCCTTGAACTGAACTCAGTGAAACCTGACCTGACTACTTTCCACTCCACATTCCATTCTGCACCTCCACAACACTACCCACATGTTCAATTGCTGAGACTTCACCAGATATTTTCATCAACACAAATGCTCCCTCTTGCTCGTGTCACCTAACTGCAGAATTTTGAACTCCAGGATGACTTCGAAGTTCTGCACTGCTCACGGAAACATGGAGCATTGATTGCACAGTGCTGTCTCCCGCATTCTTGAAATATAACTGACCTCAATCTGCCATTTTGGTCAAGTCAGCCATCGAGCTGGGGAGGTCTGCGCAAGGTAAGACACCCAGAGGCTGGGCTGCCAGTTGGGTACTCATAATAAGAACAGTTTCAAAGAAACAGATTCAGCAGAGGGCAATATGGACAGAGATGTGGATTCTGTGCAATGAAAGGAATAAAGTCTAATCGCACAGACAATTAATTCAAAATATAAAAGACTACTCTGGGCTCAACCAATAGCTAAGAGTGCAAGGAAGTCACCACACATACCGTATGTCTTGCAAACACAAGAGGTTCTGCTGATGCCGCAAATCCAAAGCAACACATACAAAATGCTAGAGGAACTCAGCAGGTCAGGCAGCACATGTGTCTTGTTACCTTAGGGATATTTTATCCAGGGATCAATAGAGAACACCAATTTCCCACTCTCAGGAAATGAACAGCTACTCAATTAATACCAGTTTATGAACAAGGTAAGCAACAACACTGCGGCTCAGAGTGGGATGTCAAAAGGCAGTGATAAGGTATTCTACCAGGAAGGCCTACTGTGTCTTGTCTGACATAGATATGCCAATCAAATATGCATAGATGATGTGGCTAATGTCCTATGTGGCAACTTAGATAAAACCGTCATTAAAAAAAAGGACACTGTTTATGTTGATATCCATGAGCAAAATGTAGTTTCCTTTGATCCAGAAAGCAGTGGATCTTTCTGGAAAGGGTTACATGGAATTTTCACAATTTGCCAGTTGAGGATAACACATACTGGAAAATATCTCGTTTTTGTTGTACAGACTCGCAGTTCAATGGTATCTTAAATCCGGCTTCCTCTTAGGTTAGTATGTATGTTGGTAGGTAAGGATTCTGATTTGCTGATTGAAGTTGTATCATCAGACTAATACAGCACTTGCCTTTGTCTGGCTATACGTTTTCATTTAGAGGTGCCCCACGGTGAAAATAAAGGTTAGCTTGGAATTAAATGCTAATCACTATTTTTCTATTAGTGCTGTCTCCTGATTCCAGCCTCCTCCTCTTCTTGGACACCCCACTCTGGTTCTCTGCCTGCTCTGGATGTTTTCATCTCAAATTGATGAGACATCAAACGTCTCGACTTCAGCACCCAGCCCCTCTGAAGGCACTGCCCTCCGCACCAATCTCATCAAACCATAGACAAAGGAGCTGCTGTTGTGGTGTGGCAAATTGACCTTTAACTTGCTGAGGCCAGGCAGCAACTCTCAGACATCTCCTCGTACCTACTCCTTGAAGAGGATTTCATGGTGGACCATCAGAAATCTGTTTCCAACACCATCACTGACCTCATCGTCTGGAGTACTCCCATCCACTGCCACCAAACTCATAGTTTCCTTACCCTACACTTCTCGCTTCTACCTCCCACCCAAAATCCATAAACCTAACTGCCCAGATACGCCCATCTTCTGGGCCTGTTCCTGCCCCACTGAACTCGTGTCCTCATACCTGGACTTTATTCTATTCCACATGGTGCAGTTCCTTCCCGCATACATCCGCGACATTTCTCATGGTCTCATTCTCCTCAATAACTTTCAATTCCCTGGCCCTGACTGCCTCATTTTCACCACGGATGTGCTGTCCCTACACATTTCTATCCCCATCAAAAAAGCCTTAAAGCTCCCAACTTCTTTCTCAATAAAAGAACCAAGCAGTTCCCCTCCATGACCACTCTCCTCCGTGGGGCAGAACAGGTCCTCACCCTCAACAATTTTTCCTTTGGCTCCTCCCACTTTCTCCAGAATCAAGGGGTAGCCATGGGCACTCACATGGGCCCCAGCTGTGCCTGCCTCTTTGTTAGCTACATACAACAGCCCATGTTCTGAGACTTCTCCTTTAACACTCCCCAATTCTTTCTCCGCTAAATTGATGACTACATTGATGCTGCTTCACGCACCCATGCTGAGCTCATCAATTTAATCAAGATTGCCTCTAACTTCCACTCTGCCCTTAAATTCACTTGGTCACTCAAAGAAGACTTAAAAAAGTAATTTCAATAAATTAAACTACAAAGTTTAAATTTTTTAAGATTAAAAAAATTGCAGAACTGGAGCCAAATTTGTAAAGAATACTTAATTACAGGATATAGGTTTAAATTACCAACTTTAGCTAATTATATAGGTAAAGCAGCTCCCAATAACAAGGTTAAATTAAACTGTTTTACAACTTTCAATTCCAGGTCTACCCAAATTGGCCGATCACTCTTATCAACCCAATATAACCAAAAAGACATGTATCGCACATTAACAGCCCAATAATACATTCTTAGATTAGGCAAAGCAAGACCTCCATCCTTTTTCAATTTTTGTAAGTGACATTTACTATTTCTTGGTCTTTTATTATTCCAAATAAAACATAAAATAATAGAATCAATCAGACCAAGAAACTTCCTAGTCAAAAAAACAGGGATATTCTGAAATAAATATAAAAATTTTGGTAAAATCATCATTTTAACTATATGAATACAATCAACAAGTGAAAATGTAAGTGGACTCCATCTACTAAATAAATACTTCATAGAGTCTACTAAAGGAACAAAGTTGGCTTTATAAAGATCCTTATATTTTAGTAATTATAATATCTAAATATCTAAAAGAATCCGTGACTTTAAAAGAAGTATTATCATATATAGAGACAGAATCATTTAAAGGAAACAATTCACTTTTACTAAAATTTATTTTATATTCTGAAAAATCTCCAAATTCATTAAATAATTTTAGCAAGGCAGGAATAGATTAGTCAGGATTAGATATACAAACCAATAAATCGTCAGCGTAAAGAGAGAGCTTATGCATGGACTCATTCACAAAAATCCCATGGATATTTTTAGCCTCACGAAGAGCAATAGCAAGGGGTTCTAATATTAAATTAAACAACAAAGGACTTAATGGACAGCCGTGCCTTGTCCCCCGTGAAAGCTGAAAAAAAGGAGACCTACAATTGTTAGTGACAACAATAGCAATAGGGGCTTATATATCATTTCAATCCAATTATTAAAATTAGCACCAAAGCCAAATTTCTCTAAAACATTAAATAAATATTTCTATTCGACTCGATCGAACACAATTTTTTTACTTTGGAAAAATAAAGGTATTAATTCTTTTTTGGATTTATTTAAAGAAGATAGATTGATGTCTTTTGAACAATTAATTGAAATATTCTCTTTCATACTCACACTTTCTGTAATACCTTCAAGTTAGACATTTTTTACAAAAATATTTAAGTAATTTTCCTTACATATTGGAGGCTGACCTGTTAGATACTATAATGAGTATGAATCCTTCAATCAAGGGTTCTATTGGAAGAATTTATAATTTATTATTACAATGGGATAAGCGTCCTTTATCTAAGATTAAACAAGATTGGGAAAGGGAACTCAATTTGACTTTTATGACGAAGGATTTGATGCAGATTTTGAACTTGGTTAGCTCTTCTTCAATTTGTGCTGGCCATTCATTGATTCAATTTAAGATTGTACATTATCATCATTTGACGAAGGAGAGACTTTCTAAAATCTTTTCTAATGTTGATAGTTATTGTGATAGATGTAAAACTGAGATAGCTGCACTGACACATATGTTTTGGTCTTGTTCTATATTGGAACAGTTCTGCAAGTCAGTTTTTTCAACAATTTCTAAAGCACTTAAAATTAATCTACAACCTAATAAATTAACTGTGCTTTTCGGAATAATTCCTCAAAATATTCATGGTATTTCTGTGTCTGTCCAACATGTTATTGCATTTGTTACATTGATAGCTAGGAGGGCCATTTTGTTGAAGTGGAAGGAAACATCAGCTCCCACTTTGTCACAATGGTTCTCTCAAATGATGCTATGTCTTAGTTTGAAGAAAATTAAAAGTCGAACCTTTGAACCTATGTTTGATTTTGAGAAAAGATGGAGTTCATTTGCTCATTATTATCATTTGAGCTAATTGATAGATTTTTTCCCATGATCTAATTGTAAATTTTTGGGTATATTTTCTTTTCTTGCTGGCGGTTTGATATTTATTTTTAGAAGCTTTTTGTATGATGCATGGCTCTGGGGTTGTACACCTAGTGTTTTTTTTCTCACTTTTTCTGCTTAGTAGGTTTTTTTTGTTATCACAAATTCTTTTTCAATCTTTAAGATAATACTTTTTTTGAGACATTGTAAATGTTGCTACTTCAATGTACTCGTGTTATTTCTTTTGTATAATATAACAATAAAAAGATTTGAAAAGAAAGAAATTCACTTGGTCTATTTCTGACACCTCCCTCCCCTTGCCCAATCTCCCCGTATCCATCTCTGGAGACAAACTGTCAACAAACATCTTTTATAAACCTAAAAGTCCCCCGGTTATCTTGACTATACCTCTTCTCACCCTGTCCCCTGTAAAACTGCTATTCCCTTTTCTCAGTTCCTTCATCTCCGCTGCATCTATTCCCAAGATGAAGCTTTCCATTCCAGGACGTCAGAGATGTCCTCCTTCTTCAAAGAACAGGGTTTCCCTTCCTCCACCATTGACGCTGCCCTGAGCTGCATTTCCCAAACATCCGCACTCACCCCATCTTCCTGCTGCCTTAACAATAATAGAGTGTCTCTTGTCCACCCTACCAGCCTCTGCTTTCAACACATCATCCTCTGCAACTTCTGCCTTCTGTAAAGGGATCCGACCACCAGACATACCTTTACCACCAGAGTGTATCTCTCTCTACTTTCTGGAGGGATCACTCCCTCATGATTCCCTTGTCCATTCATCTCTCCGCGTTATTCTCCCTCCCGTCACTTATCCCTGCAAGCAGCCAAAGTGCCACACCTCCCCATTTACTGCCTCCCTCACCTCTAGTCAGGTCCCCAGACAGTCCTTCCAGGTGAGGCAACACTTCACCTGTGCATCTACCGGGGTCTGTCTGTTGTGTCTGGTGCTCCTGATGCAGCCTCCTCTACACTGGTGAGACCCGTTGTAAATTGGGGGACCGCTTCATTGGACAGCTACGCTCCAGCCGCCAAAAGCCGAAATTCCCAGTGGCCAAACATTTTAATTCTGATTCCCATTCCCGTTCCAACATGTTGGTCCATGGCCTCCTCTTGTGCCAAGATGAGGCCTCCCTCACGGTGAAGGACCTTATATTCTGTTTGGCTAACCTCCAACCTGATGGCATGAATATGAGTTTCTCCTTCTGGTAATTTTTTTCCCTCCCCTTCCCCTCTTCTATACCCCACTATAGCCTCTTAACTCTTCTCACCTATCTACCACCTGCCCCTGGGTCCCCTCCTCCTTCCCTTTCTGCTACAGTTCACTCTCCTCTCCTATCAGATTCCTTCCTCTCCAACCCTTTACCTTTCCCACCCATCTGGCTTCATTTATCACCGTCTAGCTATCCTCCTTCCCCTCCCCCCAACCTTTTTATTCTAGAATCTTCCCCCTTCCTTTCCAGTCCTGAAGAAGGATCTTGGCCTGAGATGCTGAGTGTTTACTCTTTTCCATAGATGCTGCCTGACTTGCTGAGTTCCTCCAGCATTTTACATGTGTTGCTTTCTGTTCGTTGCTTGACACTCAACTTCTGCTAAAGGGGTGAGTTAAATTTTTGAAACTTCAAGAGGAAGCTAGGAATTTACAAACCGCAAATCAGGTTAGGACACCAATACAAAACCGTAGCATCTCTGGCCTTGAAAAGTTTGATCTTTTAGCTTGGTTGGGATGAAAATCAGAACTTCTTCATATTTCACGTCACCAGACCTAGATGTTCATCACTTAGAACAATGTCCAAACTTCAAAGTAAACTTGTTACCTGAGTATTCATATACAAGTTTGAGATACAATTTCTTGCAGGCATTTACAGGAAAGAATGCAATAGAGTTTTATGAAAAACCAGAAATAAGCAAAGACGAACACCTAGTGTGCAAAGAAAAATGATACTGAGAACATGAGTTGTAAAAAGTAAATCTGCGGATAATAGGATCAGTTCAGAGTAGTGGCAATTAATGTTATCCACACCGATTCAGGAGTCTGATAGTTGTAGGGTAATATCTGTTACAGAGATTAGCTCCTCAGTTTTGCTGACATTGACTAAGAGGCTGTTGTTCTGGCACCACTCAACCAGATTTTCAATCTCTTTCCTATACGCCAACGTATCACCCAATGTATTGATGCAGCTACAAAGAAGGCACAGCAGCCGTTATTTTTTATTCGGAATTTGAGGAGATTTGGTTTGTCACCAAAACGACAGGCAGATTTCTCCAGGTGTACCGTGGAGAGCGTTCTAACTGGCCGTAATATTGATGTGACTCGGACACCGCTGCAGATTGAACAACCATGTTTATTCACCAGACTTCCATTTTACTTCTCCACGTCCTGACATCATTCGCACTCTGATGCTACGAATACTCACACAATACATTACATCCCTCTTCTCAAGATTTTTTTTCTTTTTACAACACTGAATTACCAAAACAAAGCCTCTAGGTATGCCCTTCTTACAGTGCAACAACCATGACATAAACTAAAAAAAACTTACCTTCTTGTACTGTATTCTGCATTGTATCTTACAATACTAACAGCAGTGTATTTTCTTTTACTAACATAGACTAATAAACCTTTTATTTCACACCTTGGAACTTTTGACATGTGTGACTTTGCCTCAAACTGTGTGAGACTGTATGTATGTCTAGTCTCTGTATCGAGCTGGAAGTTTGACTTGTCTCCCAGACCGTGTGTGATACAACTGTGACTGTGCTTGTCCTTCATCAGTGTCAGTCTCTCGAGGGACCTCTGTGTCCTTGCGGTCTGCATCACTCTTGGTGTCGTTTGTTTCCATGTCTGTATATGTGGAAATGTCCTGTGCATCTGTACGTGGAAACTCTCTCTCGCCTGTCTTTAGCAGATACTTCCTGTTCCTCCTGTAGACTCTTCCATCCGGCATGCGAACTATGAAGGATCTTGGTTGCTGATGTCTGTTCACAACCACAGCTGGTTGCCAAGTGTCTCCTCTCTGTATTCTGACATTTTCACCTGTATGCAGATCTGGCAACTGTCTTGTATGTCTGTCATAGTAGCTCTTTTGCTTTATTTGCTTGTACTTTTGCTTGTCATGTACTTCAGCATTACCTTCAGGAGTCAGTAGAGTTGTGGATGTTGGCAGTTTGGACTTCAGACGACGTCCCATCAACATCTACGCAGGAGAGAACCCCACACCCTCAATCGGTGTGTTGCGGTATTCAAGCAGAGCAATGTAAGGGTCACCGTTGCTGCTATTGTCTTCTTGAGCATGTTCTTGACAGTTTGTACAGTTCTCTCTGCTTGTCCATTAGACTGAGTGTGCCCTGGACTGGAAGTAACATGTTGAAATTCCCAGCTCTCTGAGAACCCTCTGAACTCACCACTGGCATATTGTGGACCATCGTCACTAACGACAATATCTGGAATACAATGTCTTGTGAATGTCGGCTTCATTGTGGTAATGACACCTCGACTGAACGTGTCACTTAACTTGGTGATCTCCGGATATTTTGATTAATAGTCCACACAAAGCAGATATTCTGCACCATTGTAGTGAAAGAGATCTGTGCCAATCTTCTCCCATGGTCTTCCTGGTAGTGGGTGGGGAAGCAGAGGCTCTCTTGGATTGCTGTTTTTGTTTTCATTACAGACATCACACTGAGACACAATGTCCTCTATCTGAGTTGACATGCCTGGCCAATAGAGAATGTCCCTTGTTCTTTCTTTACATTTCACTATCCCCAGGTGTGACTCATGAATTCTGTTGAACATTTCCTGTCTCACTTGGTTTGGTCTGATGAGTTTTGCCGTTTTGAACATTAGTCCTGACACATAGCTGATTTCCTCTTTAAATGTCCAGTATTTCTGCATTTCCTTTGGAACATCTTTCTGTTGGCCATCCATTCATTGTAATGTCTCTTAGCATTTGCATTTCAGGATCATCTGCAGCTGCTTTCCTGAACATGTTCAACTTCTCCTCAGAGATGGGTAGCTGAGGTGTAATCCAGTTGACCTCCAGCTCTCTTCCTAGCAACTCTTCCTTTTGCTCTTTGAGGTAAGCACGGCTCAAAGCATCAGCGATGTACAGTTCTTTTCCTGGCTTATAGGTGACTGTGAGAGTGTACCTCTGTAGCCTGAGAAGCATC
Organism: Mobula hypostoma; assembly: GCF_963921235.1. Taxonomy (NCBI): domain Eukaryota; kingdom Metazoa; phylum Chordata; class Chondrichthyes; order Myliobatiformes; family Myliobatidae; genus Mobula; species Mobula hypostoma. Next base: position 18,523,146 of record NC_086105.1, on the reverse strand, counting down.
CTTTGCAGCTTCATAGGAGCCTGGTGGAGTGGCTTTTTGTAGATGCTCTCAACTGGTTCGTGATCACTCTCAACCTGGATTTCTTTGTCATATACATATTGGTGGAACTTCTCACACCCATAAAATATGGCGAGTAATTCCTTCTTGATTTGAGCATATCGGCATTGACAGTCCGTAAGTGCTCGTGATCCATACGCCACAGGCCACCCATCCTGCAGTATAACAGCTCGTATTCCCTCCGAACTGGCATCCACAGACATTGTCACCAGTTTATTGACATCATAGAACTTGAGTCCTGGTGCATTGGTAACCAACTGCTTCAATGTGTCAAAACTTTTCTTTTGTTCGTCTTCCCAATGCCATTCAGTGTTGCTCCCTAGTACCTCTTGCGGTGGAGCGCTGACCTCTGGTAAGTTGGGAATGAATTTGGCAAGATACTGTATCATGCCCATGAACCTCAATAGTTCTTGCTTGTCTTCGGTTGGTGGTAGCTGTACCACAGCTCTGACCTCTTTATCACCTGGTTTTAGCCCATCAGCGCTGAGTACATGACCTATGTATTTGATCTCTGTAGTTCTGATCTTACATTTACTTTTGTTCAGTTTTAGGTTGTACTCACATGCTCTCTCCAGGAGCTTCCTCAGTCTCTGATCATGTTCCTCAATTGTGTCACCCCATATCAGCAAATCATCAGTGATGTTGACCACCCCGTCCAGACCTTCAATCATTTGTGCCACGGATCTCTGGAATACCTCTGATGCAGAAGAAATCCCAAAGGGTAGACACAGGAAACGATATCTCCCTATGGGCATGTTGAAAGTGCATAATTTGGAACTTTCTTCATCCAGTTTGATCTGCCAGAAACCTTGATTTGCGTCTAATACTGAAAAGTATTTCGCATTAGGCATCCGGGAGACAACCTCTTCAACCGTGAGCAGCGGATAGTGCTCTCTTTTGATGGCTTGGTTGAGATCTTGTGGATCCATGCAAATCCTCGTCTTTTTTACTGTGACCACTGTCACCATACTATTCACCCAGTCGGTCAGTTCTATTTGTCTTGTTATGACTCCCATCTGTTCCATTCTGTGTAGCTCCTCCACTACTTGATCCCTGAGAGCTACTGGAATCTTTCTCGGGGCATGCACGACTGGTGCAATAGTTGGATCAATCTAGATATGGTGTTTCCCTTGTAAACATCCTAATCCAGAAAGCAAGTCATCAAAGTCTCTGAGAATGTCATTTTCTTTTTCAACACCATAGATTCGCTTCACCAGGCCTAGCTTTGTGCACTTCCTCCAAACTAAAGGTGTAGCTATGGGCACCCATATGGGTCCTAGCTATGCCTGCCTTTTTGTTGGCTTTGTGGAACAATCTATGTTCCATACCTATTTTGGTATCTGTCCCCCACTTTGCATTCGCTGCATCGACGACTGCATTGGCACTGCTTCCTGCACGCATGCTGAGCTCGTTGACTTTATTAACTTTGCCTCCAACTTTCACCCTGCCCTCAAGTTTACCTGGTCCATTTCCGACACCTCCCTCCTCTTTCTAGATCTTTCTGTCTCTGTCTCTGGAGACAGCTTATCTACTGATGTCTACTATAAGCCTACTGACTCTCACAGCTATCTGGACTATTCCTCTTCTCACCCTGTCTCTTGCAAAAATGCCATCCCCTTCTCGCAATTCCTCCGTCTCCGCCACATCTGCTCTCAGGATGAGGCTTTTCATTCCAGGACGAGGGAGATGTCCTTTTTTAAAGAAAGGGGCTTCCCTTCCTCCACCATCAATTCTGCTGTCAAACGCATCTCCCCCATTTCACGCACATCTGCTCTCATTCCATCCTCCCGCCACCCCACTAGGAATAGGGTTCCCCTGGTCCTCACCTACCACCCCACCAGCCTCCGGGTCCAATATATTATTCTGTGTAACTTCCGCCACCTCCAACGGGATCCCACCACTAAGCACATCTTTCCCTCCCCGCCTCTCTGTTTTCCGCAAGGATTGCTCCCTACGCAACTCCCTTGTCCATTCATCCCCCCCATCCCTCCCCACTGATCTCCCTCCTGGCACTTATCCTTGTAAGCGGAACAAGTGCTACACATGCCCTTACACTTCCTCCCTTACCACCATTCAGGGCCCCAGAGAGTCCTTCCAGGTGAGGCAACATTTCACCTGTGAGTCGGCTGGGGTGATATAATGCGTCCGGTGCTCCCGATGTGGCCTTCTATATATTGGCGAGACCCGACACAGACTGGGAGATCGTTTTGCTGAACACCTACGCTCTGTCCACCAGAGAAAGCAGGATCTCCCAGTGGCCACGCATTTTAATTCCACATCCCATTCCCATTCTGACATGTCTATCCACCGCCTCCTCTACTGTAAAGATGAAGCCACACTCAGGTTGGAGGACCAACACCTTATATTCCGTCTGGGTAGCCTCCAACCTGATGGCATGAACATTGACTTCTCCAACTTCCGCTAATGCCCCACCTCCCCCTCGTACCCCATCCGTTATTTATATACACACATTCTTTCTATCACTCTCCTTTTTCTCCCTCTGTCCCTCTGACCATACCCCTTGACCATCCTCTGGGTTTCCCGCCACCTCCCCCTTTTCCTTCTCCCTGGGCCTCCTGTCCCATGATCCTCTCATATCCCTTTTGCCAATCACCTGTCCAGCTCTTGGCTCCATCCCTCCTCCTCCTGTCTTCTCCTATCATTTTGGATCTCCCCCTCCCCCTCCCACTTTTAAATCTCTTACTAGCTCTTCCTTCAGTTAGTCCTGACGAAGGGTCTCAGCCTGAAACGTCGACTGTACCTCTTCCTAGAGATGCTGCCTAGCCTGCTGCGTTCACCAGCAACTTTGATGTGTGTTGCTAGCTTTGTGCATGTTGCTTTGCCCAGTATTGCTGGAACATGTTGCTGTACTATTTCAAACTCGATCTTGTATTTTTGACCTTTGTACACACAGGTGAGTGCTATTTTGCCCAGTGGCATTGTCTTGAGGCTGAAATATGCAACAAGCTTGCAGGTGGATTTTCTCAGTCTTCCTCTGATGTCCAGTGAGTTGAACGTTTCTGCTGACATTACATTGCACTTTGCCCCAGTGTCAAACTTAAATGTCACATTCCTCCTGTTTATTATCAGATCTTGAATCCAATCATCTTCATCCTCCATCTCTGCATTGTCAATATTCTTGAAGCATACCTCCTGTTCCACTTCAACTGTGCCAATGAACATATCACTGTTGCCCTCACTCTGTTCCACAGCATGCATTTTCCTTGCGTGCTCCTTCGATTTGCACATCTTTGCAAAGTGATTTCTTTTCTGGCATAACTTGCATGTCTGACCAAAGGCTGGATATTTTCTGTATCCACATTTATAACCACGTCTGCTGCAGTTAATTTCCTTTTGATCATCCTGTGGAGCTGGCTTTGTCCTGCTCTTGTCGGTTTTCACAGTTTTTATTTTGTGCACTTCAATCTCTTCATTGAGCACTTTAACCTGACGTGATCTCGCTGGCACGGCAAACATCAATTGTGTTTTCTAATGTAAGATCCGCCTCTCTCAATAGCCTGCCTCTCACTTGATCATCCCGTATGCCGCAGACAATCCTCTCACGTATTAAAGAGTCATGCAGTTGTCCGAACTCAGTCTTTTACCTTGCTCTTCAAATCTGTTACAAAGGTGTCTATGGTCTCTATTGGTCCTTGAGCCCTCGTGAAAAACCTGTGTCGGATGTACGGTAGGTTTTTTCTCGGTTCACAGTAATCTTGAAACTTTTTCTTCAACACTTCAATTTTATCTTGCTCATCATCTTGGAAGACAAACCTGTTGCAAACTTTTATTGCCTCCTCCCCCGCCACATGCAGAAACGTAGCACATTGCACTTTCTCCGTCTTTTCAGCTACACCGTTAGCGGTGCAAAATAGCTCAAACTTCTGGATCGATATTTTCCAGTTCTCAGCAAGATTACCTTGTAGGCTTGAACTTGACGGTGACTGTAACTGTGACATCTTTTACATGTCTTCTCTTCCTTTTTTTTCCGCGATTTCTTCTGACACCATGATGTGACTCAGACACCGCTGTAGATTGAACAACCGCGTTTATTCACCAGACTTCCATTTTACTTCTCCACGTCCTGACGTCATACACACTCTGACGCTACTAATACTCACACAGTACATTACACTGGCTGCATCCCTTTGTGGTGTGGCATGGAGGTGGGGGAGCTACTGCACAGGATCGAAGTAAGCTGCAGAGAGCTGTGAACTTCGTAAGCTCCATCACAGACACCAGCCTCTGTAGTACCCAGGACATCTTCAAGGAGCGATGCCTCAAAAAGGCGGCGTCCATCGTTAAGGACCCCCACCACCCAGGACAAGCCACTATCAGGAAACAGCTAGAGAATCCTGAAGACACACACTCAGTCATTCAGAAACAGCTTCTTCCCCTCTGCCATCTGATTTCTGAATGGATATGAAACCCATGAACACTAACTCACTGTGTTTTAATTTCTATTTTTGCACTACTTATTTAATTTAACTACTTAATAGATATATACTTACTGTAATTCACAGTTTCTTCTGTTATGTATTGCATTGTGCTGCTGCTGCAAATTTAACACGTATCACAGCAATACTGGTGATATTAAACCTGATTCTGATTCCCATTCATCACCACCTCTGACTTGGCCAACAACAGTGGAGATTTCAGCAAGTGGAGCTGTAGTTAGCCACACAATCATATGTATAAAGTAAGCAGAGCAAGGGACTAAGAAAACAGTCCTGTGGTTCACCTGTGCTGAGGGCTTAGTGCAGAGGAGATGATGTTTCCAATCCGTACTTATGGCGTCTGCCCGTGAGGAAATCAAGAATCCAGTTGCACAGGGAGGTACTGGGGCTCGTGTCTTGGAGCTCAGTGATGAGCTTGGATGCCAATGAATTAGCCAGCAGTTTATGGGGATCACTGAATCATAAACATGAGAAAGTATGCAGATGTTGGAAATCCAAAGCAACAAGCACAAAATGCTGGAGGAGCTCAGTAGGTCAGGCAGCATCTATGAAGATGAATAAACAGTTAGTGTTGCCGGCCGAGATCCTCTTCAGGTCCTGAGGAAGGGATTTGGCACGAAATGCTGACTGTTTATTCATTTCCATAGATGCTGGCTGACCTTGCGAAGGTAACTGTTGGTTAGGGTCTGGTGATTTTGACAGTGAGAGTGGAGAAAAGAAAAAGCTCACAAGAGGGTCAAAATTGACTCTGAAAGGAAATTTGCATACAACATCAAAACATATGTTTAGAAGTTGTACGGTATATAATTGAGAAGAAGGTGGCTGGGATAAGAGTTTCCTTTATTGATTCATTGGCCTCTAAAATACAAATCCGATGAATTAATACAGGAAAAAAAGATGGCAGATGTGCTAGGTCTTTTTCTTTAACATCATTCTGCACCAGAGGACACTGCAAATATCCTAAAGATAACAAATGGGCCAATGTTGAATGACAGGGAAGAACTTGTAAGATTCCCAATCAAGACGGGCAGATTAAGATAAACAAAACTGAGCTAGATAGATAGGAAAAAATTAAGGAATTCAGGTTCATGGGGTACTGGCACAAAGGATGAGTTAAAGCTAGCAGAGATGATACATAGCCAAAGTTAATGGCAGGGCAGTTTTGAGGACCCAGGTGGCCTCCTGATCCTATTTTCATATGTTATTGTGCCCTGTGTTAAAACATTTCCTGCTAATCAGCCCATGTCTTGGTACAGCTATAGAAGCTTTTGTCTGGAAGGCACAGGGGACAGGATTTGGTCTGTTAATCTTTTTTTTTCCTGACTGCCCCATTGGTTGCTAGTTCAGTCTGGATGTAATCTTTCAGGGCCATGCTGAGAAGCTACAAGGACACTTTTAATTGTCTCTGCTAGGCCCAAATTAACAAACCTAGCAATAGAAATTACTGAACCAAGCCAGAGTTACCTACCTGAAACACTAAACAATATGCTTCAAAGAACATGAGGTACATTGATGCATATTTTCAGCTGGGTTTCTTTCTGCTCAGCTCAACATAATATTGCAAATCCAAAAGATCTGACTGGACACACAATGGGAAGCATATCTGTCCCAGTTCCCTATGTTGATGTTGCAGTATCCTGCGGCCACCTCGGGAATGCTCAGGCTTGTCTCTGTGAATTTGTGCCAAAGCCCTCTGGACTTAGCAAAGTGGGGCATATCCCAAGAGGGAGAGAGTGCATTTGCAAATGAAGTATCTTCCTATGTAAACTGCTGAGTAGTTTAAAGATGGCGACAGATTTTCATATATGTCAGGTTTCCGACAAGTGATGAAAGAGAACACTGCGTTAAGTTACATTAGTTTGCAATCTTTTCAAGTGCCAATCCCTGCTATTGCACACTCCATAACACAGCCTTTCTGTTGTATAGAGAGAGGCACACTACCCTGTCCTCTAGATTAGTTTCATTCACACTGAGGGTAAATTCTACTTCTATGAAAAAGGAATTATATAAAGGGAAAGGTGGAGTAAAGCTATATTATTTTTTGTTTTCTCCAACACTGACCACTTTTTCTTCACATCAATCAACTTAGTTCACACACATGGGCCAGAAAGCTGAACTTCAGCTTGAAGGGATTGCTTTTAACATTAAGGCAATATTTTGTTTTGTGTGGCAGCAAGGGGTCTTGGTAGATCGATGTCAACAGGAATAAATCAGTTCGCAAGCTCAATATTCTACAGCATTTTATTTATTCATTTTCAAGGATCTGGTAAGAAAGAGGCTCGCAAAAGGAATTTGAGGAGAGGGGGCAATAAAAGTGCCCTCAATTTTCTTAGGTGAGCCACTCCCTAAACCACTACAGTCTTTCAGCTGAAGAAGAGAAAAAACTCTGGGTGGGCCATATTCATTTCTAGTTGCCCCATTATCAGAAAGATGTGGAGGCTACAGATATGGTGCTAAAGGGGTTTACCAGGATGCTGACTTGGATTAGAGGGCATGTGCTATAAGGAGAGGGCGGACAAACTAGGGTTGGTTACCATGGAGCATCAGAGGCAGTGGGGTGTTGTGGAAATATATCTGCAACCTTGAAGTCTTTGTCAATTTAGAACTTTTGTAAACCGTAATGTGACAAAATGGAACCTGTATGATCCCAGAGTGCTTTGCTGGTTTGGATGGAGGCTTACAAGAAGTCTGTATGTGTTTTATGGCAGGGGTGTATTTATGAGAAGGAATGTTTTGATAACAGAGAAAAACAAGACACAGCTGTCATGGGGGATGGGGGGAAGAGACCCCTCAAAAGACAAATGAACTGAGTAGGGCAGGGGTCCCCAACCTTGTTTTGCACCGCAGACTGGTTTAAATTTGACAATATTCTTCCGGACCGGCCGATGGGGGGTGGGGGGGAGTGGGGGGGAGTGGGGGGAGGGGGTGTTAATCACAACCGGAATATAAGTGATAAGTCAACTATAAGTCACTTATAAGTGGCTAATACACTCAATTTTGTTCCTCAAAGGGTTTATCTAACGGATTTAATATTAAACACACAGTGCATATTTTCCTCACATGAATATGGTGATAAGTCAATTATAAGTCACTTATACGTCAACAGCATCATAACATTTTAAGTAACGTTTGGATATTAAACACACAGCACATATTTTCCTCATATGACCATATAAAATCATTGCAACACACCAATATCGCTGAATCAGTGGGAGCCCTGGGCTTGTTTCTCTGCAACAAGACGGTCCCATCCAGGGGTGATGGGAAACAGTGATACTTGAAGAGATTTCCTTATGTCCAGTCTATTCCGTAATTTAGTTTTCGTTGCATTCATCGCAGAAAACTCCGCTCTGCAGAGATATGATGTTAGAAATGGAAGCAACGTTTTCAGTGCTTTCATGGCTATCTCAGGATATTCAGCCTTGACTTTGTTGATCCAGAGTGCCAGCAGAGATATTATGTCAAACATACTTCTCAGCCCGCTGTCATTTGCAAGCTCGAGGAGTTGATCTTCTTCCCGTGCTGACATGGATGATTCACCGGGGACATTCAGAAATGGGTCACGGACCCATTCCTTTGCACGTCTTGGGTCATTTGCGGTTGGGAAGTAACGCTCGAATTCTGTCGACAGCGAAGTTAGGTGATCGCGCATCAGCTGTGAGAAGGACGGTGCAGCCTCAGTCTCTCCCAAAATCCCAGCTATTGTTGGGAACATGTCAAATATTCCCCTGTCCACTCGCCATCCCCACAGTTCCAGTTTGGCTTTGAAAGCAGACACTTTATCTGCCAACTTGAAGACAGTTGTCATACTCCCCTGAAGTGACAAATTGAGTTCATTGAGCAGGTTGAAGATGTCACACAGATAAGTGAGTTTTGCTATCCACTCCTCGTCACTGAAGTGTGTTGGCAGTGGTGACTTTTTTCCTGAAAGAAATCTCTGTAGCTGCTCTCTTAACTCAAAAACCCTGGCCAGGGCTCTCCCCCTTGATAGCCACCTGACTTCAGTGTGTAAGAGAAGGCGTTTGTGTTCTGCATCCAGTTTCTTGCAAAGCTGCTCAAACAGATGTGAGTTAAGGGCTTTTGCTTTGATGTGATTGATAACTTCAACAACGACACTCAATACGCTGTTAAGATCGGGTGACATTTTTCCGCTAGCCAGCATTTCCCTGTGTATGACACAATGTGTAGACTGGCATTCAGGAGCAACCTCTTTGACTCAGGTAGTAAAACCAGACAGCCGACCAGTCAAAGCTGTAGCCCAGTCTGTGCATATTCCGACACAGAATGACCAGTCTAGTTTGCCTAACATGTAGTCATTCAAAGACTTGAATAGTTGAACAGTTGTGTTAGTTGGCAGCGGCACTGCACACAACATATCCTCGTGCACATCGTCTTAATACCATGGTGACTCGTTAAGCGGTTCCAGCAGCTGTGCTTCCATGTCCTCCGCTATGTCATCGATTCTCCTTGAAACTGTGGTAGCTGAAAGAGAAACCTGTGCCATCTTGTTAGCTGCAGCTTCTCCCAACAGTTCACGGCACATGTCCTCGGCAGCAGGCAGAATCAATTCTTCACCAACAGTGAAAGGCTTCCTAGCCTTAGCAATACGGCTAGCCACGAAGTACGACGCTCTCAGAGCAGCAGCATTTGTGGAGGTGGTGGCTCTCAGCACTTGCTCCTGTCCCGCTTGCTCACGTTTTTTCCGCTCAAAAAACTCAGCGGGTTTGTCTTTAAGTGCAGGGTGCTTGGACTCAAGGTGCCGAAGCAGTTTTGAGGGCTTCATTGCCTCATTAGACAGCTTGTCTCCACATATCACACACAGGGGGCTTGGAGTGTTCGAGTCATCGGTCGCAATAAAGCCATATTTTATGTATGACTCCTATTTTCTGTTGAAGGAAGATTTCTTCTTTTTTGCAGTCTCAGCCTCTGCATTATCATCATCGTTAGGCCTTTTATGTCCCCTACCACCTCTTCCAAAGAAACTCTCAAGCAACGTTTACTTTTTACTCATCGAGTAGTTGTAGGTTAATGACCGATTGATGACCTCACATGGGTAATGACCTCGCATGCACTCAAGTTCAACAGTGGGCGTGACAGGAAATGAGGAAAGGTGCAGCTCACTCATATCGTTTCATATCGCCAAATCATATCGTTTCCTCGCGGCCCGTAGCACATGCTTTGTGGCCCGGTGGTTGGATTAGAGAACAGATGCACGAATGCAGATAAGGATAGATTGCCATTATGAGATGGAATGGTCTAAAAGACATGAAGATGATGAATTATTGGTCTCTGTAAAAGTATAAAATGCTTTGTTCCGAGCTGTAAGATTGAAGCTACCTTCCAACGATTTAACATATGGAGGTGCTCCTTCCCTTGCAAGTAATGAATGCACATACAATTTGATCTACTCTGAATTTGTTGTAGTTTGTTACTGTATATTAGAACACCTAGCTGAACGGTAGATGACAGTGTTCAGACAGAAGTTTATAAAGTTACGAGAGGAATAGATAGAGTAGACAGGTGGTATTTTCTCCAGGATCAAGATGTATAATATTACAGGGCCTGTATTTAAGGTGAGAGTGGAAAGCCTTTTCTTTTACAGAGAGTTGTGGGTGTCTGGAAAGCACTGTCAGGGATGGTGCTAGAGACAAATACAAAGCAGGTATTTAAGAAGCTGTTAGATAGGCATATGAACATGAAGAGAATGGAGGGATATAGACTATGAGCAAACAGAAGGGATTATGTGTCACTAATTTAATTAGTTTGGCACCACATCATGGGTTGACAGGACTGCCACCATGCTGCATTGTTCTACGTTCTGTGGTACCACAGTTCTTCAGGGCAGGGAGTTTAGGATGGTCAATAAATGCTGTCCAGTAATGCATAAATGAATGACCAAATTGCCAAAAACACGTCAGAAAGTGAGCTCTGCCTATGGCACTGAGCAACTGAAAGTGGGTATCCTGCTGCAGTACGTTGTTGGTTTTATTCAGTGGTGTTGAGTTTCTGTGCATTGTGTTCGCTCGTTAACTTACTCTAGTTAAACCTAACAGTATTGACGGCCTCATCCCAGTCAGGTATTAGTGTACACACTTGGAGCTCAGTGAATAGCCCTATTTAATAATTTATTAGAACTTGAACTGACTGATTTTTTTTGTGTGTAGTCTATTGCAGAGATTAAAAAGATGGAAGTAGACCCCTGACTGACAAAGGATCATCATAAACGAACCTGAGGTGAAAGGGTGTCATAAAGATTTTATTTGTTTGATCCCACAATGAATATCTCTGATCTATAAATCTCACTTGCTTATAAAATGAAAGCTGATGGAATGTAATAATTTGGAGCTCTGCTGATAATTTATTCTTTCCCACATAGAATACAAATGTGACTGGAACAAAAGGGACTTCATCAAATTGCTCAGCATGGATACGCGTCTCTCCCGATTCTAATGCTGACAGCAACAGACTTCCAATTATTTTTAATTATTTTGATTCCCAGATCAGTGACAGTTTATTGAATGTTTACATGACAAAGACTCATCGGCTATCAGTAGAACTTGTTCCAGCACTTTGCATAAAGACATCATTTTCAGGATACACTTAAAACAATGACCTCATCTTCACTGTAAACTGATATTGATTTGATTTCATTTTCTATCTATCCTGTAACAGAGCCACTGAACTTTGCTAGGATGCGTGGCCTCCACTCTTGTTCTGGCAACTCCAGCAAAGAGCTTGGCAGAATATCTTTCCCTTCCTTCACAACCAGGGCGACATTTCATTTAGATCTTCCAGTTCCTCACTTCCACCATCTAAAATCAGCAAATTACACTGGATTGCAAAACCACAATCTGAGCAGGTAATTGATAAGTATTAAGCATACAGTGATTATGAAGAGTTATCATCACTCAATTTCATACTCACAACTACCAGCTTAGATAATGACACTGCAATTGGTTGAAACAGCTACAATATATGGTGAGAAAGAGCTAGGATGTGCACTTGGGCAGGCTGAGTATAACATTAGTTCTGGGTAGGAACTATCAGGCAAACAAGTCCCAATGTAACCACAAAAGCTGGGGAATTTAAATTCAGTTAACGAAATAGGTGTAATTTTTTTTTAAATGACATTGGTAATGTTGACTGTGAAGTTACTGGAGCATCATAAAAAAACATCTGGTTCACTGATGTTCTCTGGAGAGAAAAACCTGATATCCTTGGCCACTCCATCCTACATGTGACTCCAGACCCATAGCAACGTGACAAGCAACTGCTCTCTGAAACAGCCAGGTCTGCCACTGATGTGCTAAGTTGGAATGAATATTAATTACTGACCTGACTAAGGATGTCCACACCCTGTGAATGAATATAAGTGTCACGGTTGTCTAGCAGACCTTCAATATATTGCTAGGTGCCACTTCCTGGAATTGCCAGGGGAGTCTGTTCACATTCATCATGATGACCCTCTTGCACTACAATCCCACTACCCTTGCCTTTGCTAGTCATCCACCAATCCAGATTGAAATTGCTCCTACTCAGATGGCACGCTGCTATGCTGTCGAGTCTCAAAGTTGCCCTATGTTTATCTGCAGTCCTGTCCCCTTAAAATCCACCAGCGATGAAGCCAGAACTGTGAAGGACAGATGTGGCCACTGTGGAAGGCAGGCTCTGTAAAATACACTGGGTGATTAGCTGACATCCAGACTCAAAATTACAAGATTTTACTCAGAATTTTGGCTTGGAAGTTTATTTCGTGCTGGCCTTTATTTTAGCATTGTGCCAAATGGAGGTCATGATGGTTCTTATCGGAGGAAAGCTGAGGAGCTGGACTGCTGGCAGAATTTGCAATTGGCATCACACTCAGATCAGTTCCTCCAGGATAACCAGCGCTGCGAAAGTTAGTTCCTTCTTTACTCATCTTCCTCCTCATGCTCCTGATCTTCAGTTTCTCACTGTGAGTCAGCAGCAAGGGCTGTCCCCTTAAGGTGAGGTGATGTACCATATAACTGACCACAACCACTACTGACACCTACTCTTCCAGGTACCTTAGGTTCCTCCTGCATTAACCGGGCAAAGGAAGCAAATTGTGTCAAAGTGCGTCAAGCTGAATTGTTTCAATAGTCTGCTCTATCACGTGATTTGGCATGTGTAAGAGCCATGCATCTGTTCTCCATCTGCATTGTATTCTGCGTTACATGTTTATTTTGGTAACTAATCACATGAGTGGGGGCGTGGTAAAAGTGAAGAGAATAAGTGACGTATACATGCTTTGTTCATTGTGGTTTGCAGTAGCTGGGGGCCGACAGATGTCATATCTCTTGCTGAATACACAATAACACTCAATTGCACTTAGCTTACACTTGGGAATGCTTAAGTTTCATCGCTTCAATGTTGATCATTCGCTCATTGCTAATAAAGGACTGAATACATATCCTTGATTTGGGAGCAATTGTTATTGGAGTGAGGGTGGGTCATGCAAGTATAACTGATCAGCGGGGTCGGCAGCAGTGACAATAGCTTTGGTTTTGCCACTGAAGTATGACATCCATGTGAGTACAGAGCTGTTGGCCATGTCATCAGATCTGTGACCCAGGAGTGGTGGCTTAAATGCAGATCACATAGCAGATAGCTATGCGAAACAGGCATCATGATTGTTTCCAGGATCCATTGCTTGAACATGGATTATTCCATGTCATACACCAGATGGACGTTGAGGGGCTGAATGACCTTTTATATTTGGGATGGACAGACTTGGTGCACATTGTTCTGAAAGAGACATTCTTACGCCACTGACATCCTTACCACCGGGAAGATTGTAATCTGAGTAAACTCACCAGTCTCTCTACCTGTTGATTCCTGGTTAAAATAAAATGCAATCAATCTCTTTAAATAGAAAACCTCGGTGCTTTCCTTTAAGCAAAAGTGGAAATCAAACTGCAAGATAAAAACTAAATATTTACAGGCCAACACAGTAGGATCAGTGGCACGTGAGTTCATGGTCAGAGTTATCTTGACGGCCACTGATCATGAGCTCTGCTCATTCGTTCTCTCATGCTACACCCTGAGGTATTGCCTGCTGAAGTTCCTACGCCAAAAGAACATCCTGTTTGACATAAACCATGAGCCCAACAACTAATCTTTCAACGCTTGTTTCGGTACTCGACATAGATTTCTGCAAGTTGATACAAACCTTAAGAACATGAGATACTTGTGTGATTACTGAAAAAGGCAGAGAATACCAACTAGCCACTCTCTTTGAGGTGTTTAATGATGGTTATAAATGGTATTGATGAGGGTTTCTTTATACTACCCAAAACATGATCCATCAGGAAATGTAAAGAGAGTGTTATCCAGAGGTTGTGGTTTCAAAATGGAAATTCCTGCACCAAATTAGCATCACCAATTGACTAAAATCACACTTTCTTTGTCTCCCATACTAATATTCTGGATGTTCTTAATATTCAAGGTTCCAAACCTCTACCTAACAGAGGTTCCAAACACAATGACCATTGTTTTGAAGTTCTATTAGTATTGGTATTGGTTTATTTTTGGCACATGTACTCCAATACCATGAAAAACCTGTCTTGCATAGTGTTCCTATAGATCCAATCATTACATGGTGCATTGAGGTACAGGAGGACAAAGTAAAATACACCAATAGAGAATAAAGTGTAAAAGCTACAGAGAAAGTGCAGCGCAGGTAAACAATGAAATGTAACATCAGAGTAAGGCAGGTTGTGAGGTCAAGAATCCATTTTGTCAGACAAGAGTCCGCCCAAGGGCCTGATCTCAGTAGGACTGAAGCTGTCTTTAAGCCTGGTGGTACATGATTTCAGGCTTTTGTCTCCTCTGACTGGTAGGAGAGGGCAGAAGAGGGAATGCCTGGGATGAATGGGGTCTTTGATAATGCTGGCTACTTTACTGAGGAAGCAAAAAGTATAGGCACAAGAGACTCTGCAGGTGTTGGACACCCAGAGCATCACACAAAATGCTGGAGGAGCTCAACAGGTTAGGTAGCATCTATGGAAGGGACATTTCTGGCTGAGACCATTCATCAGGACTGGAAAGGAAGGAGGAAGAAGCTAGAATAAGGAGAAGGGGAAGGAGCACAAGCTGGCAGGTGATTGAAGCTAGGTGAGGGGAAAGGAGGGTGGGTGGAGGGAAGAGGATGAAGTGAGAAGCTGGGAGACAATAGGTGGAAAAGGTAAAATTCTGAAGAAGAAATCCGATAGAGGGTGCACCGTGGGAGAGAGGGAAGGAGGAGGGGCACCAGAGGGAGGTGATGGGCAGGTGAGGAGAAGGGAAGCGGTAAGAGGGGAGCCAAAATAGAGAATGAAAAATGAGATGGTATTTGTCGTGAGACTTGTTGTCTTTTAGGCAACAGTACGCTGCAACACAAACTGCTCCTCCAACCTGAGAGTGTCCTCATTGTGGTAGTTGATGAGGCCACAGGCCGGCATGTTAGAATGGGAAAGGGAAGTAGAATTAAAATGGGTGGCGACCGGGAAATCGTGGCTGCTGTGGTGGACAGAGCAAAGGTGGTCAACAAAGACAAAATGCACACAGAGTCCATAGATGGAAGGCTGGTTGCCATGATACACTGAGCTGTGTCCACAACTCTCTGCAGTTTCTTGTGGTCACGTGTGGAGCAGTTGCCATACCAAGCTGATATGTACTCAGATAGAATGCTCTCCATGGTGCCTCAATAAAAATAGGTATAGGTTGATGGGAACATAGGACGTAGGGACTGAGGTGAGCTTTCTTGGGCATGACTTCATTGTGGATGGAGCAGTAGGGGTTACTGGGGAAGTTTACTCCTAGGAAACTGAGCCCTCAACCTTCTCAACCTCAAGACTGTTCTGAAAATATCACAAGTTAGAACATTGTTTTAAAACATATTTAGATCTCAAGGATAAGTATTTATGCGTCCACTTTCTCACCATTGATGGCTTAGACTTCCTTAAACCACTGAAGTTTGAATACAAGAATTTTTAGGCTACATTAACTACATTGAAAGTAGAAATATTTGCAGAATCAATGATCACATCATCAACCAAGGATTTCAAGCTGAAACGATTGTCAAGTGATATAAGCAGAAACAAAATACTGTATCCTAGATTCGTATGTGCAATCCAAATCGATTCAGTCAAAGTTCATTACCCAAAATAAAGATTTATATTTTTCCAACTGCCTAATTTTAATGCTCTTGCTTTCTAGGTTTCTCCAGCAGTGATTAGAGGGGCACTGTTTGTTTCAAAAAATTGTTTCATCCATATATTATTGAATTGCTTTTCATCACTCTAGCAACATAAAGCCAGTTCAGTAGACTTCATTTCCAAAATAAATGGTTGACATATATATCATGAAGGTAATTCCTTTTAAACTCAAACCAATAGAATGCAGCAATAGAAGGAAAAATGAACACATAAGGGAATTTGCTTGGTTTTCTATTGAGTTGGCCTCAGGACTTCTCCGAGAATTTCTGATGGATGCCTTTTACTTGGCATGGAGTATCCATTAGGAATTACTGCAGCAAACAAGGAAACTGAGATCCCCTGCTCCCGTAACCCTCTAATGTGCTGCAGTGCAGAAATGGTGGAATTTCACCATCACCCATTCTATTTGCTCAATGATGTGGACTCCAGAAATATTCCATTACCTTTGTTAATATTTTTAGTCCAAAGCCATAGTCCTGCAGCACCATAAAAATATTAGTCTTTAATGTTAAAATCAACCATCTTAGAAAAGGGAATCAGTATCATCAATCAATGCTCTTTAAATCCAGGAGACTGACTGGTATTAAAGCACAATGTCCTCCAAAGCATTTTATACGCGTCAGGAATACTCGTAATTGGGATGGGGCAAGTAAATATTAGCAAAAAGATTAATTTTACACATGCTGCATACATCACTGCATGCTGCTCTTGAACCAAAACTGAAGAGCTTCTCTTCACCAACCAAGGAAGGGTCAGGGCAGTAGTAAAGTAAGGACAATTCTACAGATAAAAATAGTCAAAGCAGTTCTATGTTAATGGAATCAGGCAAGCTAAAATGTCACCTTCAGTCTGCACTACCACATTTTCCCCAGCACCCTTATAATAGAACAGCAATTCCAGTTCAACGAGGAGTAGAGTTCTAATGGCAGTAGCATTATTACATTTTTGAACTGGATGATACAGCACTTGGTGATGATATTTAATTTCATTGAAAGTAATTTTAATAGGCACTTTCCATAAAGTTATATGACTTAGAATGCAACGGATTGTTAAGAGCTGTGTTGTATAATTTATACACATATATGTCAGATGCAAGGAAGCATAGTACTTCCCTCATTTCAGCTAATGGCTTTTTTCATTATTTAATGAGAAAAGATTATTAAAGAGTCTCATTGGTGACTGGATGTTACCATAAATCAGTACATTAGGATAGAAATTCCAGTAGTAAGCATATGTTTCATAGATGCATGGCGAGTTTAAGGAGGTGGAAAGAAAGTAGCAACTAGTCTGAACCTTCTTCAGTTTTGATCTCATAATTTCTTTGGCAAGGTTTACAAGTGTGGAATGTGAACTCTGTGGTAATGTATGAAATGAGACTAATTAAAGGCCTGAACATCATGCAGAATTACTTAAATAGCTCTTGTGCCAAAATTTTCACAGTTTCCACTGACAGTGTTGTGAATCCATAAACACAGGCGTTAGAATTAAGGCTCAGAAGATAGTTTGTGCTATTTTTGTAGTTGATTAACAACTATTAGAGCTTTTTGAACGAGTTCATTGGAGTGTTATTCCATTTTGCACCGAGCCTTTTATAAATATTTCTAGTGGTTAACACATTGTCGACCTGTTTTGTTGCTGCTAACTGCAAGAAAAAAGGTCTCATCTGCAACTCTGAATTGGAATGAGAGAGTACAGATTGGGACCCATGCTGTTTCCAGTGAACCTATTCACTCTGACCAGCTGCAAGCTGGCTTGACAAGCATCCTAAAACTCAAGTTGCCGCTGAGTTCATGCAGAATACACATAAGAAGCCAAACCATGATCTTACAGCACCTTGGCTGGGTTTAGCTTCCAGTAAGATGGCGGCACGTTCACTGACAATGGCTTCCATGGGACCATCCAAGGGTGTTATTGCCTTTTCGATCATGCTGCTGCCTGCGTCAGAGGGGCGTCGGAGAAGTCAATGTGCGAAGGTGGTGTGAAGTCTAACAGTGAGTGATCATCTTAGTCACTTTCCTTGTGATTGCAAGATCCTGTCGGACATTGTTAATGTGGAATGCTGCAAGTCCGACTCACTGACTTACTGGCAGACGGCAGGGGCGGACGACAGGGGAGCTGTGAGTCATAGCAAGGACTAATCCCCAAGCAGCACTGTCACCTGTTTAGAGTCACCTAGGAGAGCAGCATTGGAGTTGTTGTGCTTCACTGGAATGCCGGAGGTGGTGTGGAGTGGCGTGCAAGCTAGAGTCGTGCTGCCACTCCTAGTGGTCGTTCAATAGAAGACAAGCCATATTGTTTTTGATTGCAGACTGCTGCAACATTCATGGACTCAGGGACTCGGACTAATATTTTTTGTGTGACTACATTTTACTGATATCTTATATGTGCTATATGTTGTGCTGTGTGTGACTGTGTTTTGCACCTTGGCCTCAGAGTAACACTGTTTTACTTGGCTGTTCACATGGGTATTCATGTATGGTTGAATGATAATTAAACTTGAATTTATTCAGCTGATTCAGGTTATTTTGCCACCTATCTGCCTTATACCTCTTTAATTATGCTTAATTCTCTACTTTAGCCCTCCTTAATCTGAGATATTCTACGTAGCTAATAACAGATATAGCCAGCTGGTGGTGTAGTGGCATCAGCACTAGACTATTTGAGGCAAATGGCCTCGAGTTCAAATCCAGTCAGCTCCTTGTACGTTCTCTGTCTGTGCTGGGTTGAGTGTCGGGCTAGCAACTCACCCACATAAAAAAACAGCCAAATGCTACAGAAACGGCAAAAATGCCACGTGATGTGCCACAAGGCGTGAAAAGGAACAACAACAACAGTAACAGATATCATGGTGTTGTTTCTGGCTCCCTTCAAGGAACTGACAGCCATTGTCCACCAACAGCTGAGCCTGACTTTGTGTCTGGCATTATCAAGGAAGAGGAATGCATTTCAGAGGTAAATTTAAGAAATGTCTTTTAATGCAATGATTTGCCAAAACACAGTTGTCATGATCATGAATTATGTAGCACCTGCTTATTAAACGCTAATCAGCAAAACTGGAAGTTACCCAGAGCAGATCTGAGTGAAGTCATGACAAGTACAAAATTGGACCAAGCACTTTGCTTAGCACACCTGATTTTTCCTGGCGTCGAAGGACATGAATATAATATAGGCAGAAGGGATTAGTTTAGTTGGGCATTTGATTACTAATGTAATTAGTTCAGCACAACATTGTGAACTTAAGGGCCTGTTCCAGTACATTACTGTTCTATGCTCTACTCTCAGAATGTAAACAGACCCAGCATCCTACCTCGACTTCACCAATGTTTTTGCAGGCTCAGAATTTCCAAGGATTCCATTACTGAGGTACACGACAGTGTGAGGCAGGAGCTTCAGCTGTGTTCTATGCTTGGCCTTCTCTTCTGTTGAGTGCGATGAGCCCTCTCCCTACAGACCCTTTCCAAATGACTCCAGGGGATCTATGACTTGGCCCAAATTCCGGTTTACTGCTGCAACAGAGAAGTCACCAAGGCACTATAAGCCAACAGAAGAGAACCCTTTTGGTTAACTTAAAAGGGAGTTGGCAGGTTGGAGTTTAGCCGGACGTGAGGTAGAGCTCGAGTGGATCTTGCAGATTACGTAGGGTGAACCAGGAACCGGTGTGGACAGAGTGAAGGGGAGATTAATTAAGACATGCACACCCGCCATTGGCTACCCGTGAAGTGTGAAATGTAAAGAGGTGCAAGCGATGAGGCCACGTGTGGCTGGGCTAAAGCATGAACAGGCTGAGAAGGCTGAGGGAAGTGAGCTTGAGCTACACGTCGGGCACAGAGATGGGAGACGGCAGGAAGAAGTGCAGAGGAGTTGATCCAGTATGGTGGGTGCGGCCCTGTAAGGGAACAGACAGGGTGGCCCCCCCCCCCCGTGGACTTGACAGGACGGATTGCGGCAGACCTGAAAAGGACACAGTATGGTAAAACTCAAGCAGACCTGAAAGGTGAAAGCCCAGCGGACTGTGTAGGGTGAACCAAGCACAGGTGTGGGCAAGCAAATAGGCATCTATCCAAGGAATGAACAACAGTAATTGGCTTCAGGGTGAGCAGGGATAATTGGATACTGAAATGTGAGGAGGGCGCGGACACAGCAGGGTGAATCTGCCACAAGGGAGGCCTGCACATGTAGGGTCGAAGGATTTACTTCTGTGATGTATGACGCTATGAATTTGACTTTAAAACAAACTAACATTTGCTAGAGCCACTGGCTTCCTATAAGGCTTCCATTAGGGCTTCAATAATTAACCCAACCTCTTCATGAATAAGAAATAGAACACAGACAATACACAATGCCGTGCCATCCTTAATCAATCTAATCCTTCACAGAGTCATAGAGAAGTAAACACAGAAACAGGCCCTTCAGCCCATCTAGTCCATGTCAAAACCATTTAAACTGCCTTCCCCTAACGACCTGCACCAGGACCATAGCTCTCCATATCCCCACCATCCACGTACCTATCTAAACTTCCCTTCAACGTTGAAATTGAACTCACATGCACCACTTGCGCTGGCAGCTCATTCCACACTCTCACGACTCTCTGAGTGATGAAGTTTCCCTTCATGTTCCCCTTAACCTTCTCACCTTTCACCTTTAAGCCATGACCTCCGGTTGCAGTCCCACCCAACCTCAGTGGAAAAAGCCTGCTTGCATTAACTCTATCTATACCCTTCACAATTTTGTATACCTCTATCTAATTTTGTTTCAGTTTTCTACATTCTAAAGAATGCAGTCCTAACCTATTCAATCTTTCCTTTTAACTCAGGTCCTCCTGACCCAGCAGCGTCCTTGTAAATTTTCTCTGCACCTTTTCAACATTGTTTACATCCTTCCTGTAGGTAGGCGACCAAAACTGTACACAATACTGCAAAATTAGGCCTTACAATGTCTTATACAACTTCAACATAACACCCCATCGTCTGTACTCAATACATTGATTTATAAAGGCCAATGGGCCAAAAGCTTTCTTTACGACCCTATCTTCCTGTGATGCCACTTGCAATTAATTATATACCTCTATTCCCAGATTCCTTTGTTCTACCACACTCCTCAGTGCCCTACTGTTCACTGTGTAATACCTACCCTGGCTGGTCCTACTGAAGTGCAAAACTTTGCACTTGTCTGCATTAAATTCCATCTGCTGTTTCTCAGTTTACTCTCCCGGCTGATGCAGATCCCTCTACATGCCATGATAGCCTTCCTCACTGTCCACTACACCCTCAGTCTTGGTGTCATCCATAAATTTGTTGACCCAGATAACCACATTATCATCCAGATCATTGATATAGAAGACAAACAAATGAGCCAACACTGATCCCTGAGACACACCACTAGCCACTGGCCTCCAGTCAGAGAGGCAACCCTCTACTAACGCTCTCTGGCTTGCCCCACAAAGCCAAGGTCTGATCCAATTTACTACCTCATCCTGAATGCCGAGCGACAGAAGCTTTGCTTCTTGACCACCCTCCCACGCAGGACCTTGTCAAATGCCTTACTAACGTCTAGGTAGACAACATCTACTGCCTTACCTTCGTCCACTTTCCTGGTAACTTCCTCGAAAAACTCTATAAGATTGGTTTGATATGACATGGTAAGCATAAAGAATTGCTGACTATCCTTAATCTGTCCATGTCTATCCAAATATTTATATATCCAATCCCTTAGAATACCTTTCAATAATTTTCCCACAACTGATGTCAGACTCTCTGGCCTATAATATCCTGGTTTTAGTTTGGAGGCTTTTTTAAACAGTGGAACAACATTAGCTATCCTCCAGTCCTCTGGTTCCTCTCCTGTCACTAAGGATGTTTTAAATATTTCTGCTATCTGACAAATATCTCAGAAGTGGAGAGAGTGAGTAATTTCAAGTTCCTGTGTGTCAAGGAACAAATCTGGTCCCAACATATCAATGCAGCTATAAAGAAGACAAGGCAGTGGCTATATTTCGTTTGGAGTTTGAAGAAATTTGGTTTGTCACCTAAAATACTCGAAAACTTCTACAGATGTACCATGGAAAGCATTCTGACAGCCTGTATCACTGTCTGGTATAGGGAGGTGGGGGGAGGGGCTACTGCACAGGATCAGAAGAAGCTACATAAGTTGTAAAATTACAGCTCGATCTTGAGTACTAGCCTCCGTAGTATCCAAGACACCTTCAAGGAACGGTGCCTCAGAAAAGCGGTGTCCGTTATTAAGAACCCCCCCCCCCCGATTACCCAGGACATGCCCTCTTCTCATTGTTACCTGCAGGAAGAACGTACAGAAGCCTGAAGGTACACACTCAACGATTCAGAAACAGCTTCTTCCCCTTTGCATCCGATTCCTAAATGGATATTGAACCCATGAACACTAACTCACCTCTTTATATTATTTCTAGTTTTTGCACTATTTTAATTTAACTATTTAATATACATACATACACTTACTAGAATTGACTTACTCATTTTTTTCTATATTATTATGTATTGCACTGTGTTGCTGCCACTAAGTTAACAAATTTCACAACATATGCCAATAATATTAAACCTGATTCTGATTCTGATTCTGCAAAGGCAATTTCTGCACTTGCCTCCCATAGGGGCCGAGGGAACACCTTGTCAAGACCTGTGGATTTATCCACCCTGATTTGCCTCAGGGTAGCAAACACCGCCCTTTCTCTAATCCATACAGGGTCCATGAAGTTGATGCTGCTTTGCCTCACTTCTATAGACTCTGTATCTGCCTCCTGAGTAAATACAGATGCAAAGGATGCATTTAAGATCTTCCCCATCCGTTTTGGTTCCACACATGGATTATCATTCTGGTCTTCCAACGGACCAATTTTGTCCCTAGTAATCCTTTTGCTCTTAACATACTGTTCCTGTAGAATCCCTTAGGATTCTCCTTCACTTTGTCTGCTAGGGCAACCTCATGTCTTCTTGTAGCCCTCCTGATTTCTTTCTTAAGTGTTTTCTTGCATTTCTTGTACTCCATAAGCATCTAATTTGTACCTACTTGCCTATACCTGCTATGCTATCCTTTTTCCTCTTAACCAGAGCCTCTATATCTCTTGAAAACCAAGGTTCCCTACACAATATCTTTATCTTTTATTCTGACAGGCACATACAAACTTTGTACTCTCAAAATTTCATTATTGAAAGCTCCCATTTTCCAAGGACACCTTGGCCAGAAAATAGCCTGTCACAATCCACGCTTGCCAGATCATTTTTGATACCATCAAAATTGGCCTTTCTCCAATTTAGAATCGCAGACCTATCTCCTTGCATACTTATTTTGAAAATAATGGCGTTGTGATCACTAGATGCAAAGTCTTCCCCTACACACCTTTTGTTACCTGCCCTTTCTGTTTCATCAATAGCAGATCCAGATCCAGTATCGCACCCTCTCTCATTGAGACTTCTACATCTGATGAAGGAAATTTTCCTGAACACGTTTGACAACTCTATCCCATCTAGTCCTTTTACAGTATGGAATTCCCAGTCAATATGTGGAAAGCTAAAAGCACCCTGCTACAACAACCTTATATTTCTTGCAGCAGTCTGTAATCTCTTTACAAGTTTGTTCCTCTAAATCCCTAGGACTGTTAGATGGTCTGTGTCACAAAAAAACTGTGGGTCAATTGTTTAAGAAAAATAACAAGATGGCTGGAGTCGCAAAACTAGATTGAGGTGCTTTTATTTACCTCAAAACAAGACAAAAACTAGAAAAAACAATATATATAGCCACCCTCAGACTAAACACAAAAGAAAACTAACCCCAAAGCCTTGGTAACCTGAGGCTTATAACTGCTAAGCCCCTCTCCCTAGACCAACCAAAAGCCAATTAACTCGATTATCCAATTAAAGATGGCATCCTCCACCATCAGCACACCCGTGCAGGTTGCTGCTGCCTCCATATGAGACAGCTCCATGCAGCAGCTCTGTTTCAGACCCAGTCACTATTACAGCTGGAGACGAGCGTTTCACCGAGTGCGCCATCTGCCGTCCGTAGTTAGTGATGAGCCTTCGTCACAGTCTGCAATATAGCTCCATTAATGTGATCATACCTTTCTTATTTCTCAGTTCTACTCATAATGCCTCACTATTCGAGTTCTCCAGTCTGTCCTGAATGGTCACTACTGTGACATTTTCCCTGTCTAGTAACACCGCTTCTCCTCCTTTAACCCGTCCTGCCCTGTTACGTATACAACAACAGAATCCCAGAATATTGAGCTGCCAGTCCTTCCCCTTCTGCAGCCAAGTCTGACTCATGGCTACAGCGTCATAATTCCAGGTGTTGATCCATGCCCTGAGCTCATCCACATTTTCCAATGATACTTCTTGTATTGAAATATAGGCAGCTCAGGACACGAGTCACACCCTCCCCTCCTAATCAGCCCATAACCTTCCATTTTTTCTTCCATGTGCCTATCTATGAGTCTCTTAAATGTCCCTAAAGTATCAGCCTCTACCACAACCTTGGCAGTACATTCCAGGCATTTGCAACTCTTTGCGTAAAACGCCTGCCTTTGACTTCTCCTCTAAGCTTTCCACCTCCCCACTTAAAAGAATGTCCTCTGAGGACAATGAGGTGACAAAAACTGAACATAATATTCCAAATGTAGTCTAACCAGAATTTTACAGAGCTTTATCATTACATTGCAAAATTTGAACTCAGTCTCCCTATTAATGAAGGCCAACACACCATGCACCTTCTTAGCCACCCTATTAACCTGCACAGCAAATTTGAGGGCTCTATGGTCTTTGACTCCAAGATCCCACTGTTCCTCCACATTAGCTAAGAATTCTGCCATTAACCATATACTCTGTATACCCTGCCTTCAAGTTCGGCCTTCCAAAGTGTATCACTTCACACTTCTTTGCATTGAATGGCATCTGCCAATTCTCAGCCAGCTCTGCATCTCATTGTAAACTACGTCAGCCCTCTACACTATCCACAGCACTACCAATCTTTGTGTCATCTGCAAACTTACTAACCCACCCTTCCACTTCCTCATCCAGGTCATTTATAAAATCTAAACTTACAGGGGTACCACAACAGGTCCATGCACAACACACCAGTCACTGGCCTCCTAGCAGAATACATTCCATCTGCTACCATACTCTGCCCTTCTGTGGGCAAGCCAATTCTTTATCCACATTGCCAAATTTCCCTGGATCCTATACCTCATGATGTTCTGAATGAGCCTTCCAGAATCTAATCAAGCGCCTTACTAAAATCTATATACACCACATCCACTGCTCTACTTTCATTAATTTGTTTTGTCTCTTTCCCAAGATAATCAATCAGGCTCATGAGGCATAAGCTGCTCCTCACAAAGCCATGCTAACTATTCCTATTAATACAATGTTTCTCCAAATGCTCATAAATCCTGTCCCTAAGAACCCTCTTCATTAGTTTACCCAGCACTGATGTAAGATATACATCTTAATATATCTTCCCAGGATTATCCTCGGAATACAATTCTAGGGCTATCCCTACTACCCTTCTCGAACAACTAAAACACCATTTTCCATCCTCCAATCCAAAACTGCCTCTTTATTAATCTTAACCTGCTCCAGCAAATTAGTCTATTCTACATTGCTCTCACATTCATCAAGGTCTCTCTTACAGGGGAACATTGAAGCAAAGTATTAATCAGAATTAGAATCAGGTTTATTATCACCGGCATGTGATGTGAAATTTGTTAACTTAGCAGCAGCAGTTCAATGCAATACATAATCCAGCAGAGAGAGACAATAAATAAAATAAAACACAATAAATAAACAAGTAAATCAATTATGTATATTGAATCCATTATCAAAAATTGTGCAAAAACAGAAATACTGTATATTTAAAAGAAGTGAGGTAGTGTCCAAAGCTTCAATGTCCATTTAGGAATCAGATGGCAGAGGGGAAGAAGCTGTTCCTGAATCGCTGAGTGTGTGCCTTCAAGCTTCTGTATCTCCTACCTGATGGCGACAGTGAGAAAAGTACATACCCTGGGTGCTGGAGTTCTTTAATAATGGACACTGCCTTTCTGAGACACAGCTCCCTAAAGATGTCCTGGATACTTTGTAGGCTAGTACCCAAGATGGAGCTGACTAGATTTACAACCTTCTGCAGCTTCTTTCAGTCCTGTGCAGTAGCCCTTCCATACCAGACAGTGATGCAGCCTGTCATAATACTCTCCACAGTGCAACTATAGAAGTTTTTGAGCGTATTTGTTGACATACCAAATCTCTTCACACTCCTAATGATGTATAGCAGCTGTCTTGCCTTTCTTATAACTACATCAATATGTTGGGACCATGTTAGATCCTCAGAGATCTTGACACCCAGGAACTTGAAACTGCTCACTCTCTCCACTTCTGATCCCTCTATGAGGATTAGTACGTGTTCCTTCATACTACCCTTCCGGAAGTCCACAATCAGCTCTTTCGTCTTACTAACATTGAGTGCCAGGTTGTTGCAGTGGCACCATTCCACTAGTTGGCATATCTCATTCCTGTACGCCCTCTCGTCACCACCTGAGGTTCTACCAACAATGGTTGTATCGTCAGCAAATTTGTAGATGGTGTTTGAGCTATGCCTAGCCACACAGTCATGTGTACACAGAAAGTATATCCCTTTCCCCCTAATTAAATACTTTCCCATATCATCTGCTCCTATCCCTGTAAGATTCCAAGCACATCTTTATCCCTGAGCAGTTCTCCCCTCACTCTAGTAATCCTCCTACAGTTCTGGTATGTGTACAATAGCTTAGGATTTTCCTTAATCCTACTCACAAAGAACTTCTCATATCACTTTCTAGCCGATCTAAGTTCCTGCTTAAGCTCCTTCCCAGCTACTTTTTAAACCCTCAAGAGCACTATTTGCTTCCTAAACCTTAAGCATGCATCCTTCTTCTTCTTCACTAAAAGTTCCACTTTCACTCTCATGATAGTCACCCAACTACCTGCATCCTGCAACTTAGGTGTGAATACCCTCCATTGAATTCCTGTCTACCTCAGTTACCGGAATGATCCAAAGGGCATTTAGCTCCATCTCCAGTTCCCTAACACCGCCTGTAAGGTGCTGCAGCCAGATGCACTTCTTGCTGGTGTAGGCATCAGAGACACAGAGGGTCTCCTTGACTTTCCTCATCATGCAAGAGGAGCATACCACTGCGCTGTGCTGTATCTGTGCAATAAGAAAGAAAGAGAACGTACAGAAACCTCGCCCTAGCCAATGCCTCTTCTCAACGAAGCCTCTTGAGCCAAAGCTTCAGTTCCCCACCCTATCACTTTTTCTGCTTCCTCAATGTGCAGCTTATTGTGGATGCTTTTGTGAGAACTATATTTCTGGGAAGAGGACAAGATCAGTTCACCCAGATAAAATCTACAATGAATTGTAGAAGATGTATAACAGAGGTTTGTTCAGCCCATTGAGTGGATATCATTCAAACAACTCAATTCTATCTTCTAGGTCTAAGTCCATAGCCTTGAGATCACAGTCTTCAAAGGCATCCAAGTACTTACTTAAGTGTGATGGTGATTCATTTTTCTACACTAGCATGCTGTTGTTGTTGTTCGTCCATCGTCATCGTCAATGAGGACCTCGACACCATTATGATGGTGTCAAGACTAGCGCGTGATTTGGATTTAAGTGAGGGAGAGTTGCGCAGCGTCAGCCTCACTCTCTCTTCCCAATTCCCATCTGGATCCAGTGGCAAGACAGAGTCGAAATGACTGGAGGTGGGACTAGGCACAGTGGATGACCAGGACGTCTTCTGTGTCTTGTCCTGCTCTACACATTCCACGATGCTTGCAGAGACCGCCTTCTTGACCGTTGGATCTTCCATTGGACTCGTCCACTCAATCTGCTGGAGTCTGTCTTCACATGCTGGGATAGACAACTCCCTATCTCACCGAGGGTTTGAGACCCGTCGGCTACCGTCATCTGGTTTAGCCGGCTTGTCAAAGCTGTTGCCTGGGGTGTGGCCGCTGTCGCATGCAAACAGCTACGGGGAGTCACAGGTGAGAGCTGAGTGCCAGGTGGGGACCAAAGGTTGGCTAACCACCTTGAAAAGGACGTGACATGTTCCCCACCAGAGGTGCTACCCCTCCCTGACACCCCATTCATCCCTACCATACACTACCATACAAAGCAGTGAATTCCAGACTCCTGACACTCCTTGCATGAAAGAATACTTCACCATCTCTATTCTCATCCTTCTGTCACTCGCTTTACATCCTTGCCTACTGATCCTGGCTCCTGTTCCTTTCAGGGAGGTGACAACCATTAAGCTTGTCCACTGAAAGCAATAGGTCTTCCCTAATTAACTTTCATAAGCCTGTCACCTCAAATAAACTTTCCTTCGGCTTCCTCGGATCCGAAGGAAACAACCTAATCTTATCCTTGAATGTGGCGGCCCGAACCGTGGCGTATCTGGGTAGTACAGTCGTGCGACTAGTGGAGCCACCCCTTCGCAATGCCAGAGACCCATGTTCAATCCTGACATTGGGTGCTGTCTATGTGGAGTACGCATGTTTTCCCTGTGATCAGATGGATTTCCTCTAGTTTCATCACACATCCTAAAGATGTGCTTGTCAGAAGGTTGATTGGCCACAACTGTGTAGGCAATTTGCAGAACCTTGGGGAGGGTTGATGAAAATTTGAGGAGAATAAAATATTGAATTAATGTTGGATTGGGTTGATGGGCCAGTACTGATTAGGTGACCCAAAGAGTTTATTTCCATGCTGTTTCTCTCAATAGCCTCTACTGGCATGTGGAGTTTTAGCATAATTTCCCAGCTGTTGTACTCTCTAACAAAGCTAACAAAGGAAAGCATCTCTATGCCTTTTTAACCACATTATTGCCCTGTTATCTGTAAGAAGCTATAAATGTGCAGTGCAAAGCCTTCCCTATTGAGAGATACTTCTCCAGAGCAGCTAAAAATAGTCATGGTCCCTACGGTAAGTACCCCAATTATCAGCTGAGGCACAAAAATCCCACTCATCTAGCTTTCCAGTTCTACCAGCACTGATTTAATGCATGAATGAATGAATCTCATCTTAAGATGATTTATATGGTTTGCTACAACTTTTCTGCATTTCCTGATGAATGCCGCTATGCTTAAAGAATTCAGACATCTGAATGAAATATATTTTTCTGTAAAGAGCGACACTCTGACCCAGGTGTAAGTAGAGGTATGAACGTCACCGTGGTGCTCTGGTTCCCTCCTTCATCCTATCAATGTGTGGAGTTGATGAGGAAATGGGGAGACCAAAATTGCTGAGGGTAGGATTGGTGTAAATGTATGTTTGACATGGAGTGCCAAAGAGCCTGTTTCATACTATCTCTCTACATAGACCTTAAGAGGGCATAAAATGTTTTACAGCACTGCTCCATTGACAAAGGATTGACCTTCCTGGAGGAGATACTAAACTACTATAACAACTTTCTTCTGCGTAGTACCTTCCTTCCTCACTTCCAACACATAGCTTGATGGGGCTGATGATCAGTTCTTGCATATCCCATTGAGCAAACATGGGGTCTCTCTCCATTTCCCTTACAGCCTTTTTCAGGAGCACCTTCGCACATCATCGAACGCCAAGCTCCATGAGGAGGGATTCTGGATGTCAGGTTTTAGTTTGACATTAGTTACAAGTGTATATTTATTGGCACCAGAGGGCAACTTCTCCCAGTCCACCAGCAGAACAGTTTAAATTATTTTAAGTTCTTCTTCTTCTTCTTATCATGTCTCTATTTTCAGTTTTAAGGAGGCTGGGGTCCTGTCAGAGTCCATGATCTATAGCAGTACTCAAATTGCGGTTCTGCAAGGCGGCGTGTTTCCATTCTTGGAGCTCGTCGATTGGCCGCGTTTTTGATACCTCCAGGTGCGGCCTGAAGATGGGCACCTTAGGAGTGCAGCCCTGTGAACACGAATTCTCACCAGTGTCATGAAGTGAAATGTCCCAGAAAGCCGGAACATCAAGTGCAGCTGTCGGAGGCCCCTGCTCTCAGGTGATCAGTGATATCTCTCTCACTCTGTCTCTCTCTCTCTCTCTCTCTCTCTCTCTTTGCCCCCTCACCCTCTCCCTCACCCTCTCCCCCACCTCTCTCTCTCTCTCAATGGTAAGTGAGAATTTGCTGCCAATTGTTGAATCGGAGTAACTTGAAATAAAAGCGGTGCTACAGGCAGACGATAGCATCAAAGCAGTGACCGCTTGTCTCCCCTCTTGCTGTGGAAGGAGTGATATCTGTCTCTTTTGTAAGTGAGAGAGAGAGCCTGAGGGATGTTGAACTGTTGGGATGAAAAGTTGTTTTTGATGGAGTATAGACTCTTTGGGGTGTATCTGTTGCTTGCGTGGTGGGTGGTGGTGTGCTAGAATAAGTGGGGTAAGGGGAGGAGGGAGGATGGGAGGGTCGATGCTGCTTGCTGCTGTTTGTGTGTGGAAGGGGGGTAAGGGGCTTTAGGGTTCTTACACTTCTGTCTATTATTCATTCTTTGGGTTTACCTTCTGTTTTGAGGGTGTCCGTGGAGAGTACTGAAAGAATTTCAGGTTGCTTATTGTAAACATTCTCTGATATTAAATTGAACCATTGAACCATTGAAGTTCACCAAACAGATGGGAGTTATTTCTAGAAATAACACTGGCTCAGTGACCAATTTAAAACTACTTGCACATAATAGATCAGGGAATGGTGAACAGTCTGGCAAAGAGACAGAAATACAGATCGTTGAGAATTTTTTGCTCTTCTGTTTAATATGCAGTACCCTGGATAACTGAAAAATTGTCTGATTATGCCGAATATTTCACAATATCCTGGACATGGTTAAAATGACAGAAACAAAGCTGGAATTTTGAAGAATTAGGTGAGAGGTAAGGCTGGTATTACTTTAGATCCTGCAGGTTCTGGTTTTTGTGAAAATACAGAGAATAGAGTAGAAGTTCCCAACCTTTTTTAAACCGCGGACCAATACGCTTAAGCAAGGGGTCCATGGACCCTAGGTTGGGAGCCCCTGGAATAGAACGATACGGACATTGTGTAGACAGAAGGGATTTGATTACTTAGGCATTATTAGTTTGCTACAACATGGTGGCCAATGGGCCTGTTCTTGTGCAGTACTGGCTTGTGTTTTTTCTTATTGGTTGCTCTGGTACAGCCTCTGACTGACACAATTATCAGTCAAACTTTCACAATTCAAGACCCTTCCATGGAGACTGTGTGCATCTGTAAACACTCACTGTAATTTGCAGTCCAGCCAGAGGGCTGAAGAGATGAAGAAGGAGTGGGAAAATAAGGAGGAAAAAGCTGTGGAGCATAAGAGAAGAGAAAGGAATGGGAAAGTTCGCAAAAGAGAAGCAGTTTCTATAGGAAAGGGAGGAGGTGGATACTAAGTAACATTGCTCCCATCCAGCTGTCTATTGAGGAAAATATGGGTGAATAAAACTCCTGTGACAACAACACCCTTCTAAAGGTTCCAGCACCTCTGAAATCAGGGCAGAATTGCCCAGGACACCAGACCTAGGCAATGGTCTCACAGCCAAGCACCAATCTGAGTGGACCTCCTGACTGAATCAGACAGTTTCGGGGATGGAAGGGTGATCCTGCTCTTGGCTTCCCTTGCTGAGATTCTCGATTGTTGACTGGAAAGAAGCTGAGACGCGGATCTTCAGTACAATGGTGGCTTTTATGTCAATGGTCAACATCCTGCAAAGTCTGCCCCACACCTGCAGAAGAACCTTTCAAAGACTTGACCTGTTTTGTGTGTGAACTTTAGATTCTGAAATTAAAGTTACTGCAAAATGTCCTGAATGACCAGATCTCTTACCAGAGATGGAGGTTAGTTTTAGAGAACGTAATCCCATGTGAGATGTTGGGTCTACCTGAGTGCCATCCTTGAATGCATCTTTTATCTTCTCCACCTCTTCAGCTAATACACTACTGAAGAAGGTTGTCAATACTGGAAACACCCTCACTGTAGGTTACATTTTAGAGAGAAAATTGAAGCACTCCGTACTTCAAGGTCAAGAACTAAAGGTATATAGAACCAATCAAAGTATAAATTAGGTCCCTGGACCAAAAAAATGCGAAGAAATATTCTAGAAATTCAGTGCAACCTGGAATATTACTCCCAGTTTTAAGAACTTTGAACTTGGATCACTGCTCCAGCAGTATGTTTGAGGAAACTCTAAGCTGTCCTGCATTCATCAAAGCAGAGAGATATTAACCGAGGGCAAGTCCTTATTTCCAGATTTTCTTTGGTTGGAGTTTATAGATGAGACGCTTAACACCATGCAGTTATCTACGCTGATATATTATTGCTGAATAGTCTTTGCTTTTGTTAGGATAACAAAGATACTTTAGGCTTTCACACAGTCACTGGAGTTAAAAGTCAGCCACCAATGCCATGTCATTGCAGATTAATGGTGTTCTTTTTGGCCTGTGTTAGATCCTGAACACTCACCTTAAATAAAAAAGGATTGATTTCTAGACATTTGGTATATGAAGCTTGCAATTCACTTTAGTCACCTGAAACAGAAACCTTATCTAGCCGGTAACAATGAGTAAATATACTGTACCTTTCCAATTGTGAGTATCTAGTTTTACAAAATGTTCTCCCTGACACAACCGGCACTGTAAAGGTTAACCTTTAAACTGATAGATTCACCACTTGCATGCAACAAAATAGCCTAAACAACTAAGTTCATTTGATTCTAGATATCGTGGCACAGTTATGTAGAGGTTGTATGCTTTTGAATGTTAACGTTTATACTTTATCATGTTACCAAAAAGAACCTTTATCAGGAAGCTCCTGGTACTGTTCAGTGCTGCTCTCAAGGGTAAAAGGACATGGTTTCATTTTTAATCTTCCAAATTCAGCTTCAGCCAAAAGGAGATGTATTGCAGAATAAAGGCACTTTCTGACAGTGAGGGAATAATGAAGAAAAACTTTTCTTTTAAACTCTTATCTCTTTATCTTTCATATGATAATTTGGTTATTCTACAAGACTTATAATGCAGGAACTGAACTACAATACGGATCCAGCAAATGTGAACTCAATTCACGTCATTGGTGGTTAAGTATGTGAATTCAGATTAAAAAGAACATAAATGATCTGGAATCATTAAGAGTGCTGTAAGCATAGTTGCAGCAAATGCACACTCACTGAATGACCTACATCAACATGCATAATGTCAATTTAATTATACTAAGTGAGAACTATCAGATTTGAGGCTTACAGCGACTAACTTTTCATTAATTTTTTTTTAGTAAGTTAGTCAACCCACATGAAGATCTCTTACATCAGTGAACTTACTGGTAGCTCCATCAATGCCTTTGTTCAGATCATTAATAAAAAATGTAAAAAGCAGAAGTCACAAAGGTGATCCCTGCAGAAGTTCACCGGTAAATTAGTCCCTGTCCAGATTTGACCAAAATTTATACTGAACAGTTATCTAGGACTTTTTTTTCAAGTTTTCGCACACAGCCCCGAAATAAATGGTGATGCACAGTTCATTCCAATTTGGTGTATTTGTTGCAGTTATGAAATTCAACACCTGACTATACAATGAAATTTTCATTTTCTGCAGTGTGTGTCCTTCCCTAAAGGATGTCAACTGTAATACACATGAAGTGTCACCTCACCTGGAAGGACTGTCTGGGGCCCTGAATGGTGGTGAGGGAAGAAGTGTAAGGGCATATGCGACACTTCACCTGTGAGTCGGCTGGGGTGATATACTGCATCCAGTGCTCCCAATGCGGCCTTCTATATATTGGCGAGACCTGACACAGGCTGGGAAACCGTTTCACTGAACACCTACGCTCTGTCCGCCAGAGAAAGCAGGATCTCCCAGTGGCCACACATTTTAATTCCATATCCCATTCCCATTCTGATATGTCTATCCACGGCCTCCTCTATTGTCATGATGAAGCCACACTCAGGTTGGAGGAACAGCACCTTATATTCCGTCTGGGTAGCCTCCAACCTGATGGCATAAACATTGATTTTTCTAACTTCTGTTAATGCCCCTCCTCCCCTTCTTACCCATCCCTAATTTATTTACTTATTTTTTCTCTCTCTTTCCCTCTCACAATAACTCCTTGCCTGTTCTCCAACTTCCTCTGGTGCTCCCCTCCCCCTTTCTTTCTTCCAAGGACTTCCGTCCCATGATACTTCCCCCTTCTCCAGCCTTGTATCCCTTTTGTCAATCAACTTCTCAGCTCTTGGCTTCATCCTTCCCCCTTCTGTCTTCTCCTATCATTTCGGGTCTCCCACTCCCCCTCCCACTTTCAAATCTCTTACTATCTCTTTCTTCCATTAGTCCTGACGAACAGTCTCGACCCGAAACATCAACTGTACCTCTTCCTATAGATGCTGCCTGGCCTGCTGCGTTCCACGAGCATTTTCTGTGTGTTGCTGGAATTTCCAGCATCTGCAGATTTTCTCATGTTTGCGTTTTTAAAGTAACAAATACATTGTTTTCACCTTTATTCCTTCATAATCAGTAAGTGCTTTATGGTGCATGGAAATTCTGATTTACCCGCAGACAAACAACTTTGACTAACCCTACTTCCCCTAAAACTATGTTATTCAAAGAGCCAAGTCAGGTTGCCTTCTCAATTTTCATGAAATTTGTGATCTCAGCTATAACCTCGACTATGGAAGACGTACCCTCGGTCCAGACTGCGTCACCAGCAGAGGTCATGGTCACAGTCACTCTGAGTGTGCTTGCCTTAGGATCATTGTGGCCACTGCTGCTGATCTGTTATGCATCACAGTTTGCTGCACTAAGGAGGTCACCTAGACTTCAAACTCAAAGAGAGAAGACGTCATTTAATTTTGCTGCAGACCACAGGAGCAGGCAGAGAGGGCATAAGCATCTGGCTGCACTGTAGGCTTCCTCACATACACATGTTCGTAGACTGTGCTTGTATCTTTGCAGTTAACTCCTTGGTAACCTGTCTAGAACTTGTGGCAATAGCCTGGAGGGTTTTCATGGTTCCCATGTTCAATAAACACTATTCTTCGCCAGCCTGTACAGGTCTCTTTGATATCCTGGGAGCATTATTTCACCCCTGTCCATTCTCAACAACATCTATTCGCTCAGCAGCAGCACTCTCCTGTAGCTGGAAGGGTGTTGCTGCTTTAAAAAATTGGCTCGAGTTTGCACCTGCAGGGCTATATGATCGCTGCTGTGAGAAGCTGCAATAGACCAGCACAAAACGCTGCACTCTCAAAAACTGACAAAGTGACATTCTCCATTCCAATACAATCTGAAGGAAATATAATGATGTTCTATTAATCATACATCTTGAATTCTCCCATGGTAGGTATCTTTCATAAATAGTGTTGCCATGACCCACAATGCAGTTTAATTTCCTTTAAGAAGAAAGTAAATTCTGTCCTTTATTCTCAATCCAGCCTAACATCTATCCACTAATCTCAAAGGGAACTACTTTATTGATCCATTCCCTGGCATTTTGTCAAATGCTGTTTCAATATCAAGATATCTATATCTAGACAGTAAATTATCTCTTTTTTGATCTGCCAAAAAGGATATCAACACAAAAATACAATATTAACCAAAAACACCTTTACAAGTTGATTAGGA
Source organism: Mobula hypostoma (assembly GCF_963921235.1). Lineage (NCBI taxonomy): Eukaryota > Metazoa > Chordata > Chondrichthyes > Myliobatiformes > Myliobatidae > Mobula > Mobula hypostoma. Next base: position 18,487,783 of record NC_086105.1, on the reverse strand, counting down.
TGGTTTATGCCAAAGATCCAGTTTTAAAGTAGGACCATCACTATTCCAGAAGAGACCTCACAAAACATGGTGCCTCTGCAGGTATGCTTCTTCACAAAACTCCTTGAAGAACATCAGCCCTTACATGTAGAATTCCAACAGAGGCAACATAAGGTATTTAGAAGGCCATGATGGAGAGTAAGACTACTGCTGAGTTTGTCCAGAGGTCTATTAATGTGGTGGTGGCTCAGATTGATGCCAAGGTGAAGGGCAGAGGAGACATATGGTCAGGTCTAAATAGAGCCAAGAAGGAGATGGATGGCTTTTTGTCTGTCCACAATATGAATCATTAGACCTTAAACAGTGACAAAAAATGTCATTACCTGACGAGATATGAGATGCTGAGCTCTGCAATCATCTAAATATTGGTCCTTATATTTACAAACCCACGCATTTACACTTCCCACTCACCATCTGCACCTAACGTTAGCGTTATTCCCTCTCCACTGCCCGTGCACTCCTCAAATCCCTAAGTGCCAAGAATATACACAATGCCCCTCATCTCCCCCATTGAGGCAAAAATAGCAAGAAGTTGGGAAGAGTCTACCCATATGTGAGGGATCGCTCTTGGAAGCAAGACCTCACTCCCACTGAGGAAATTTTAGGGCTTTCTAAAACATCGGTTAGGACCAGAGGAAACTGGAGGGGTGGTCTGGCGGAGCTGGGTAAGGGTAAGGCACAGTATCATGGACCATGTGCTGATAAATGGAATTGGTATAACTGGTATTTGATAGTCACCATGGACACAATTGACTGAAAGGCCTGGTCATGCACTAAATGGCTCTGTGTAACTGTGTCCCACTAGATGGATAGTGTAGTCACAAGCCGACTAAACAGCAGGCTCTATCAGTATTCTGCCAGGTGTGCTTACATTTCATACTGATGACATGATTGCCTTTTTATTTGATGAACTGTGCACAGATTCATCTTCATCAAGGTGGGTCTGCTGCAGTTTACAAGTGCAGCTGTACTCCATTTTGACCTTTGTAGCACATCCAGACACAGCACTCCCTCTCAACAGGAGGAAGAGGGGACGAGACACCAAGGAGACAAGGAAGACAATGCAGAGAGGGACCGAGAAGGAAAACACACAGGAGAGGAGGAGGAGAATAGTGAGTCATTAAATGAGTCATCATACTGAGAGACCAGAGCACTGTCTCTGAGGCTAGCATTGCGAGGGAGCAGCAAACTTGCTGGATGTACGTTGCACAGAGACATACATACTGGGCTGCAGGTTTGCAAAAGGAGACTGGGTCTTTCCGAAGGGGGTATAAAGAATGATGAGGTCGACCAATCCATATTGTTCGAGAGTACTCAGATCAGGGCTACAATTTAGATGACACCATGATAAAGCTAACATAATGCACTCTGCAATAGTGATCGGACGTGACTTCCTGGATACGAAAAGTGACAGGTGCATAGAGGAATCCGATTTCACGCTTTCAGGAGGTTGCGTAGAGTGAAGAGGTCATAACCCCTACTCACAAGAGGTGATCAATAGTCTTCTTTCTGCCACTCCAGGTGGAGCCACACACAAAGGCTTGTGTTTGCATTCCTGCTCTGTTCGAGCTAAATGTCTGGTTCCTGCTGCAGGGGAAGAGCTCTTCCTTCTCCGGGGCCTCTGGGTGTGGGCTGTTGCTGTCACTGATCAGAGAGATGCCAGACATCAGCACATTCCTTGAGCAGCTCACTATTCTCCACACAGAGTCTCTGCACCTCAGCAGGCTGTCCTGCCATTGGAAAAAGCTGCCATGTCTGACTGCAAACAACAGGAATTCTGCAGATGCTGGAAATTCAAGCAACACACATCAAAGTTGCTGGTGAACGCAGCAGGCCAGGCAGCATCTATAGGAAGAGGTGCAGTCGACGTTTCAGGCCGAGACCCTTCGTCAGGACTGGGTTCGCCAGTCATGTCTGACTGGGTTTTTTGCTAGAAGAGAACAGGTCTAGTGCACAGGAATTCAAATCTCATCATCAGGGGCAAGGTCATTGTCCCCGTCCTCTTCAACTTCATCTCTTTATTGTGAGCAGAGACATAACAAATTACACAAAAATTTGCTCAAGTAGAAGGGAGTCACGGTGTGCACTGTTAATATTGGAACCCAAGTGCAGAGGAAAGACAGACTCCGATGTAGGGATGGAGACGAGAGCTTACTCATAATAATTCCAAAAGAACATTAGTGGCGCAGACAAGCAACATCACAAGGAGTAACATTCTCAAAACGAGGACCCTGTGATCAGTGTTAATCAAGAGACCACTTAAATAGCACGTAATCCCTGAGCCTATCAAAATAAACTTAACAAGTTCAAACTGAAAGCACCAGGAGACTGTATTAAAAAAGCAAGTTGCTCGAGAAAAACACAAGTATCTCTAAAGGACTAATGACCCTTATTAAACAACAATTAACCAATACAGGTGCTCTAAAAACCTCGGAGCTCAATGCCCTCTGGCCAACAAACATTATTACAGTAGCCCACTCCCTATGACCAGTCCCTGACGGCCCAGGGAGACCTGAAAATTTGTGCCCTAGGGACAACTCGAGAGAGCTGGGGAATTCGAAAGGAAGGCATGGAAAATCTCAAAGGGAGCTTGGGAGACCTTGAGAGGCAGGAGAACTTGGGGACCTCAAGAGACAGAGAGACAAGGAAAACTCACAAAAGGACTTGGGAACCTCTAGGGAGACTTTGGAACCCTGAGAGACTGAAAGACCAGGAGACATTGAGGGGAACCTCAAGAGGGAATCCTGGAAGTCATCGTGACAGACTTAGGTGTCTTCAAGAGGGGAAAACATTGAAAAAACCTTGGAAATATTGCAAAGACCTTGGAAACCTTGAAAAGCCCTTGGAAACCTTGAAGTCCATGGAAATCTTGGAGGGCCACAGGAGACCTTGAGAATCTTGATAACCTTGAGAACCTTGGGACACTTAGACCCAGAAAAAGCCTTAAGTCCTGAAAAGAGCCTTGAGACCTGAAAACTTGAGTCCTTGAAAACATGAAACTCGAAACCTAGGGAAGATCCCTGGAAAGGTCTTGCTCACAGTGTTTTACTTTTCACTATTCTTCCAGAGACAATTAGGATATAGAAGGATGTACAGATTGAGACAGCATAGACAGGCACATCTTATCACTGAACTAGTTGGCTTTCTGTAGATCTGTCTCATTTGTTACATGAAAGTTCATTTTTCACAGTCTGCGCCATGACTTTCATCAAGAGGTTAAGTTTAAGCTAGCTTATGCTTGATGGTTACTTTACTTGTCTGTTTGCACACTCCAGCCAGGGATCAGCTTTTGGTGCAGGGTTCCTCAGGGTTGCAAACTCAAATTACTGTTTCAGCAGACACTTGTACATGAGAAAGTTTGCTACCATTGGCATTACTCATCAGAACAGACAGACAGGAATAATTTATTGTAAAAGATTAGAACATCCCACTGCAGTTGTGGCATGTAAGCTTATTTCAATTATTCCCAATAGCGTCCTTCCAAACATTGATTAGGCATTAACAAAGGCATACCATTAACTGCAAGGAACAACATCAGAAAAAGGAAAGTTCCTCCAAAATTTACACTATTGACTTGATTGCTGACTCATTGAATCAAATAGACTTTATTCATAAGCTTGCCTGAAGCACTCAATTGCTATGCAGACCCGAGTCACAGGACCCCAAAGCTGGGAGCACGAATACATATGACTTGGAAAACTCAGAATGTAGACTAGAGACACTCAGAAAGTAAACTTGAGAAGCTCAGAATGGGGACCTGAGAATAGATGGCACTCTCACCTAAAAGCCAACTGGTGTCAAAACACCATGTTCAACCTCCGCTGGGTCCATTACATGGCAGGGTTTTCTGTTGCAATGAACACTGGCAATACCAGAACCCAAGTGCGGAGGGATGACAGAGTCCGATGTAGAGGCAGCAACAAGTGTTTGTCCATAATAGTTCCAAAAGAACATCAGTGGCTTGGACAACTGACACCATGAGAAGTAACATTCTCAAAACTAGGACCCCGTGACTTGCACTCATCAGGCATCTGCTTAAATAATAGAAGTTACTTTTAATCCCCGAGCCTATCAAAATAAACATAATGAGCTTAAACAAGAAGCATCAGGAGCCCACATTTCAAAGAGTGAGTCACTCAAGAAAAGCACAAAGAACTCTAAATGATTAAAGAATCTCATTAAAAAAAACAACTAGCCAATTCAGGTGCTCTAAAAACCTCAGAGCCCAATGCTCTCAAGAGCCCCCACAGGCACAAAGAGAAGGGTGTTAACAGCAAGGACCTGGCTCAGTATCTCTAAAAATACTAACTAGCTGAACACCAGTCGAGGGGTTGCTGGAGTAGCTGAGCCAGCAAAGTTTTAAGCAGCTGTCTGAACCGGGTCGTCCTCAGACAAAAGCTTGCCGTGGGTGGACCATAAGTGAAAGCTAGACTGCAGCCACACAGGAAAATGTAACATGGTAACTCAGGATGTAAAATTCAAAATAAGTCAGGCATGGAAGTTATCTTCCATTGCAATATTTCTCCTCCTTGTTATTCTTCCCCTGGCACGACCACTGTCTTTGTTGTACAGCACACAATGATAGCTTCAGTACACCATGCCTATGCATAGTGCAGGGTATCCCCAGACCCTAGATTGGTATAGGCATTAGAATCTTATTTCAGGCACCTGATGATGTTTTCTGCAGAAGCTCTGATGCTTACAAAACTTTCTTCATCGCGGCGCTCTGCAAACGTGATTGAAGAGAGCACAAATGTGAGGAAAGAGAAAAGTAAAAGGTAACACTTGTTTCCTGGTATTCATCCTACCATTAGATGAAAATATCTTGCAACTCTAACTCCCTAAGAATGAATTCATCATAAATCTTCCCAGAAACATCTGAGGATCTACAGCCACCGGGATATCAAGGGAGTGGAAATCATTCCTCCCATGGAAAGACCTGGCTGGTAAAGGGGAGCAACTATGGATGCTGCCCGTGTTAGAAATGAGCAGTGTTGGCAAAACCTAGGGCTAGCAGTGCTACCGATGGTGGTATGGAAGCAAACTTCTGAAAGTGAAATGCCTGGATGCCCCCCTAATACTGAAGTGAAGACCAGAGTGGATCTTTTGCTGAAGATCAGGATGACCATGGTCTTCAGAGGAAAGAGGTTCAGGCACAAGAGCATGCCTTAGTCATGACAGCAGTTTTGGAAAGCATGAAGCCACAAAGACATTGTTCATGAGAGGGATGGGGTGCATGAGAGATGTATTGGAAGTCTGTTTGGGATTAAGCTCTTCTGAGATGGGTGTGTCTATGGCCAACAAGTCATCATCTTGGCACCTCCCCCACTGATAGATTTCTATCTGTAACCTCTCTACTAAAGCACACTAAAATGAGATTCTCTGCAGCAATGCACCAGAAAAGTACTCCTTGTTAGTTGTGGCATACACCATGGATTTGGAAGGAGGTTAAAGTGCCTGCAGTCATTTCTGAGGGTGTCTGATAGGTCCCAATGTCAGCAGAGTATCCTTTTAAATCAGAAACAAAGCACCAAAGTAGCAAGATGTGCTACTCCTTGAAATGTAACTGTTAACAAAAGTTAACAACAGGAATTCTGCAGATGCTGGAAATTCAAGCAACATACATCAAAGTTGCTGGTGAACGCAGCAGGCCAAGCAGCATCTATAGGAAGAGGCGCAGTCGACGTTTCAGGCCGAGACCCTTCGTCAGGACTAACTGAAGGAAGAGTGAGTAAGGGATTTGAAAGCTGGAGGGGGAGGGGGAGATGCAAAATGATAGGAGAAGACAGGAGGGGGAGGGATGGAGCCGAGAGCTGGACAGGTGATAGGCAAAAGGGGATACGAGAGGATCATGGGACAGGAGGCCTAGGGAGAAAGACGGGGGGGGGGTGACCCAGAGGATGGGCAAGAGGTATATTCAGAGGGACAGAGGGAGAAAAAGGAGAGTGAGAGAAAGAATGTGTGTCCCTAGGCCTCCTGTCCCATGATCCTCTCGTATCCCCTTTTGCCTATCACCTGTCCAGCTCTCGGCTCTATCCCTCCCCCTCCTGTCTTCTCCTTTCATTTTGCATCTCCCCCTCCCCCTCCAGCTTTCAAATCCCTTACTCACTCTTCCTTCAGTTAGTCCTGACAAAGGGTCTCGGCCTGAAACGTCGACTGCGCCTCTTCCTATAGATGCTGCTTGGCCTGCTGCGTTCACCAGCAACTTTGATGTATGTTGTTAACAAAAGTTGTAGGTTTCACTCTAAGACCCCACTTTTTTTGTTACTGCAGTTAGGACGAAAATAAATGGTGCAAGCATTGATGGAATTTGGACCACATCTGTCACTGAAAAAATATCAGAGTAGTTCATACAAGGAAGTGTCTAGATCTGTTTCCTGATGGCCATTAATCAACCCACAAACAATCACTAATAAGATTAAACGTGAAAAAATGTGTAATTATGCCAAAATAACACTTTAAAATATGTGCAAATAGATCCAATTTAAAGGGATTTGTCAGCTGGATTACCTAGGATATCTTGAACCTAATAACTTACTTGAAAAATAAGAACATATTGGTGCAAGATGACATGGGATGTCTGATATGGCTTTTCCTGCCAGGCTGATCCTACAACATTTCCCTAAGGATCCTTGCCTTGAACATACATATAAGCAAAGACAGGCCAACAGTCCTTTCATTACAGGCCACCTCCTGGTAACAAACAGCACACACAAAAATTGCCGGTGAACGTAGCAGGCCAGGCAGGAAGAGGTACCGTCGACGTTTCAGGCCGAGATCCTTCATCAGGACTAATTGAAAACGACTCCTGAAGCCAACTGGAGTAAGTTGGCGACGGAGACATGTTCCAAGAAAGGATATATGGCTGTAATAGCGAGTCTGAGTCAAAATGTGGTGAAAAGGTTGCCTTTAACTGACATCCAAAAGTTGATTTTGTCCTTAAGTCAGAAAATACACAAAGAACACTTGATTTCATAGTGGATGCTTCCATAATCTTATGATGAATGCATCAATAGTACATGAGACTGATAAGAAAGAACAATTTCCAAAATTAGAGAGAGTGGGAAAATTTGTTGAGATGTTTGGAGGAAAGAACATGTCAGACATTTGAATGTAATAATATTATAGGTGCTCAGTTGTATGCAGGGTTACTCATAAGTCAGCTGTTTGTTGTTAGGGCACATTCTGGAGTTAGGATACTGTATATAGCAAATATTTACTTTGCCAGCAACCAATCTTCAGACATGAATATGGATTGTAGATTGAATTTAAAATCCAGCCCTGGCCAATAGATTTCCTGGAGTTGTTTGCAAACCAACAACACTGATTAACATTCATTTTGGGTGTCTGGAGTGTGGATGCAAAGGAGGAGGTGTGTGAAAACTATATGTAACTCAAAGGAAGCATTGTAGATACATCGTAATTATGGAATTGTCCTGCTGTTATCTTTGATCTTTTGCATATAAAGATGTTATATAATATTGGATCAGAAGACTTCTTTCTCCAAGAGTGTCTCATTTTGTTGAATAAAATATTTCTGTATCCACTAGCTTCAGTGTCTATCCAGTGGCTTTGCTCAATGAATTGAATTGAATTGACTTTATTACTTATGTCCTTCATATACATGAGGAGTAAAAATCTTTACGTTACGTCTCCACCTAAATGTGCAATGTGCAATTATAGTAATTTATAATAAATGTTATGTATTATGTACAACAGGATAGCTATTACAACATAGAAATACAGTTGTATCAGCATGAATTAAGCAGTCTGATGGCCTGATGGAAGATGCTGTGCTGGAGACTATTGGTCCTGACTATTATGCTGTGGTATCATTTCCCAGATGGTAGCAGCTGGAACAGTTTGTGGTTGGGTTGACTCGGGTCTCCAATGATCCTTTGGGCCCTTTTTACACACCTGTCTTTGTAAATGTCCTGAATAGTGGGATATTCGTATCTACAGATGCGCTGGGCTGTCTGCACCACTCCCTGCAGAGTCCTACGATCAGTGCCCATACCAGGCCGGTCAGGATGCTCTTGGTTGTGCCCCTACAGAAAGTTGTTAGAATTTAGGAGGGGACCATATCAAACTTCTTCAACCGTTATGTTACAATATTTGTAACCTGGGATGGTCTATATTACCCGTTATAAGCACTGGCAGTATATGAACATTTACAGGATCAATTTCTTGCTCTTGCAAACATTTACAGGCAAAGTGCTTACAAATCCCATATTCTGCTTGTCATGACAGCAAATGCACACCCGTGCCAGGTGTACATAGACAGCCATTTTAATTTTTCTTAATTTTTAGCACCGACTGCAATTGAAAAGCTCTTTATTATCAGAAAGGCCACTGGGAGATCACTGTAATCCACAAAGAGGGTATCGAGCATTAGCCCAAAGCTGTCCTTCATTGCTTTAGCTTTTAACTGGAAAATACCATGCGATTGCCGAATTGTAATGTGCCTTTGAATTTTCAAAGTATTTTTGACTGCTGTCATCACATCTTGTACTGAGATTGATCTTTATCTGAGATTGATAGTTACCCAGGAAATATTGTTTTCAAGGCAATAGACATTTACTCTGACCTTGCACATGTCCCCAGCCACCAAACATACCTTTATTTTACCATGAACCCTTATTATAGAATCAAAGAATCATAGATATTTATCACCATTTGATCCATTGCATACATCATTTTGATTCTTCAGATAAACAGACTTGATTTTTGCATTAAAAGTGTTTTATGGAAAATCTTACTGCTATGCTGATAATGTCTCCTCTATATGGTGTACCATTGAAGTTGATTCAAATTCACTGACTGTGCAAAATTTAGATCTTTTTATATGTTATAGTAGCCCTAAATCTTTAATGACTTTGATTTGTCTGATCAACTTGATGTAACAATGGTGCTTAGATCGTAGGATTAGATGCAGCAGGCTAACCATTACATCTAGAATTTGATTACTAAAACTTTCCTCACTAAAAACTTGTGCAATAAAATAATAATTTATTACAACTATAAATTTTTATCAGACAAGCCTTTAAAGCTAAATGTGTCACCATGGGACTGTTGAATGCCTCGGAAATTATACAGACATTATCTGATTCAGCTGCCCTAGTAATTTGTACCCAGAGTGCCTCACTATAGTGGACCCATGAGCTTTTCAGTTTAGCAAGATTGGCATTAAAATTATATTCACCAAATGTTGACAACTTTTTTACTTTTAGCACTAAAATTAATCTCCATTTACAATATGTAAATGATATCACAAAAAAATTGAGATTGCCACAATCAACAAAAAAGGAAAACTGGGAGTCGTTTAAAACCGGTGACCAATTGTCAGTGAACCAGTTTCAGGTTGCTGGTGTAGATGTCCCTGTGGTACCTAACTTAATTGTGAATTAACTATTAGCTGGTGAATGCTGGTTTCACTTTAAAGCCCATCTCCAGCATGCATAATCTCTTTACAAGCCTACCAGTGGGTTATGCACTAAACTATCTCTTGAAGCACAATGCACCATCAATCCAACCTGAAATCCTACTACTTGCCCAGGAAGTGATTTCTAGTCAGTTAGTCACAGGCTAATTAAAGTGCATATGTGCTTCTTAAGGTGAGGTTTAATCTATGGCTTCTTTTATTTCCAAGACAATGCAAGAATACCTTCCGAGTATTAATGATCACAAAGATTTCCCTGGAGGTGTTAGTGGAAGAGATGTGATTGGGCAGTAGGCTGTTGTCCTTAAGCAATGTTTCTAAATAAATGCCCCACAGAAATAAAAGATCTAGGAAATAGTCAGTCCAAGTGTTTTTGAGGTAGCAGCTGGCTGGTAGAGTTCAATTATGCCACTAGAGGAAGAAGCATGAACAGAATACCCTTTCACACATTCCTGTGTGCTCATCGAACATTACATCCTAGTCCACAACTTCACAAGGTTAAAATTCTCATCCTTATTGGTAAATACCCATTGACCTGGTCCTTCCTCACCTTTTTAACTAGTCTTTCCCTGCCTCTTTAATTTTGTTGTTATCTGGCTGAGGCACAGCATTTACACCACACGTACTTCTAGTATTGGTGTGGTGCGTGGCCAGGTGGTTGGGGTGTTGGGCTCACGATCTGAAGGTCGTGTGTTTGAGTCTTGGCCAAGGCAGAGATTGATTTTTTTTTAAGCAAAGCACTCAAACACACACTGCTCCAGTCCACCCATCTGAAAATGGGTACTGGCAATTGCTGGGGGTTAACCTCGCGATGGACTGGCGTCCTATCCGGGCAGGGGGGGAGGAGGAGTCTTGTACTCTCAGTCGCTTCACGCCACAGAAACCAGCATAATGCCCTCATAGCCTTTGATCGGAAGGAGCGTAAGGATGCAGATCTCTCTGGAATTCTATCAGGCATTGAAATGCAAAGATCATTTCTAGTAATTTACATATTCTGAATTTATTTTAAGTGGAATTTATTTAAACATTCAAATCCTAATAAATAAATTTAAAACATTAAAATTAAAAATAAATATTGTATAACTGAATATCTTTATCTTAGAAAAGAGTCGGAGAAGTCATAGAGCAATTAATAGGGATACAGGCCCTTCAGCCCATCGAGTCCATGCTGACCCTGATTCCCACCCAGTTAGTCCCAATTTCCTGTATTCAGCCTATATCCCTCTAAGCTCAATCGCTCCATGTATCTGTCCAATTGCTTCGTAAATGATATTATTATACCTGTCTCAAGTACTTCCTGTGGCAGTTCATTACATTTATTTGCCACCCTCATGTTGCCCCTCAGGTCCCTTTTAAATCTTTCCCCTCTCATCATAAATTTATGTCCTCTAATTTTTGTCTCCTTAGCCTGAGGAAAAGACTGTTACCATTCACCTTATCTATAAATCTCATTATTTCTGTCAGTGTCTTGTAATTTTAAACATTTTATAAGTGTAGGAATGTAGAAGACATGCAGAAATGTCTGTGCATTCCTACTTCCTAATCCTTAAATCAGGATTTCCCATTCAAATTGACGTATGCTCTGACCAGCCTTCTTGATTTAACCCTCAACTCACCATGGGCCACGTGAGCACCGTATAAGTTCATGTATGGGGGACTGGATTCTGGTTGTTTTGATTAGAAATGCTGGCCACTGTTGCCTCAACTTGGCCTACAAGAGATTCTGCGGATGCTGGAAATCCAGAGCAACACACAGAAAATGCTGGGGGAGCTCAGCAGGTTAGGCAGCACCTATGGCGAGGAATAAATATTTGACGTTTCGGCCAAGACTGAGACTGGTCATCAGGACTGGAAAGGAAGAGGGAAGATGCCAGAAGGTGGTGGTGGGGGGAGGGGAAGTAGAACAGGCTAGAAGGCGATAGGTGAAGCCAGGTGGGTGGGAAGGGGGAATGAAGTAAGAGGCTGAGAGGTGATAGGTGGTAAAGATAAAGGACTGGAGAAGAAGGAGTCTGATAGGAGAGGAGAGAAGATATGAGAGCCTCCTCTTCTGCCACAATGAGGCCACTTTCAGGTTGGTGGAGCAACACACCATATCCCGCCTCGGTAGCCTCCAACCTGATGGCATGAACACAGATTTCTCCAACTTCCAGTAATTATTTCTCCCTTCCCTCCTCTCCAGTTCTCCACTCTGGCCTCTTACCTCTACTCACCTGCCTGTCACCACCCGCCCTCCCATGGGTGTCCCTCCTCCATCTCTTTCTCCCATGGTCCTCTCTCCTCTCCTTTCAGATTTCTTCTCCAGCCCTTCACCTTTTCTACCTATCATCTCCCAGTTTCTTACTTCGTTCCCCTCCGCACACACCTGGCTTCACCTATCGCATTCTAGCTTGTACTCCATTCCCTCCACCCAACTTCTTATTCTGGCATCCTCCCCCTTAATTTCCAGTCCTGATGAAGAGTCTCGGCCCAAAAAGTCAACTGTTAACTCTTTTGGATAGATGCTGCCTGGTCTGCTGAGGTCGTCCAGTATTTTGTTGTCAGCATAAAGTTGTCAGTTTTCAGGCCTATCAGCAGCACTTTGTAATAATGAGAGACTGCTATTGGGAACCCAATATCCTTTTGCCATAATGCATCCCCACATGAGAGGACGATTACAACAAAAGTGTTAAGCAGGGTGAACAGTATTTTGAAACACAGCCCAGCACCACACACAAAACGCTGGATGAACTCAGCAGGCCAGGCAGCATCTGTGGAAAAGAATAAACAGTTGACGTTTCAGGCTGAGTCCCTTCTTCAGGATATTTTTTTTCCATAGATGCTGCCTGACCTGCTGAGTTCCTCCAGCATTTTGTATGTGTTGCTTTGGATTTCCAGCATCTGCAGATTTTCTCGTTTCTGATTTTGAAACTTAACATAGAGTACACAGTTTTCTTTTCATTGTATTAAATTACTTTATTTATTTCCCTCTGCTCGGATTCTTACTAATCTTCAGAATTCTAAACCCTTTAAACTCCAGTGTGGGGCTAGACAAGGTTGTCCTTTGAGCCCTCTGCTTTTTGATTTGGTATTAGAACCCTTAGCAATTGCTTTTCGAGAGTCTAAAGAGGTTACTGGTATTTTAAGGAGAGGTAGTATTCATAAAGAGTCGCTCAATGCTCTTGACTTATTGCTTTTTATATCTAATGTTACAACCTCTTTACCATTTGTGTTCCGTTTACTGACTAATTTTAGTCAGTTCTCAGGATATAAATTAAATTTACATAAGAGTGAACTGTTTCCTTTAAACAATTTAATACCAACTGATATTAACCTTCCTTTTAAAATTTTAAGAAAACAATTTATGTATTTAGGAGTAACAATTACTAAGAATTATAAAGATTTATTTAGGAAAATTTTTTAACTTTAATGAATTATGTTAAAAAAAACACTTTCTAATTGGTCGCCTCTCTCTTTATCACTGATTGGCTGAATTAATTCTCTTAAAATGAATACCTTATCTAAATTTATATACCTTTTTCAAGCTGTGCCTGATTTTATTCCTAAATCTTTTTTTGACCCTTTGGATTCAATTCTTTCCTCCTATATATGGAAGAATAAAAATCCTCGAATAAATAAAGCTCACCTTCAAAAAACCAAACAGAATGGAGGCTTTACCTTACCCAATTTTAGGTTATATTATTGGGCAGTTAATATACAAAATATTATGTTCTGGATATATTACATTAACCATGAGAATTGCCCTATATGGGTTTCTTTGGAAGTCAACTCTGTTATGAAATTTTCCATTATTTCTTTACTTGGATCCTCGCTTCCTTCATCTTTAAATAAACTAACTGACAACGTGGTGGTCAAACATACTTTGAGGATTTGGTTACAGTTTAGAAAACATTTTGGTTTATTGAGATTCTCCCTCTCGAGTCCCATCTTTTCTAATTTTTTTTTAAACCATCTTTAATTGACTTACAGTATCTTTTAAAGAATGGGATAGATTGGGTATTAAACGATTTCAGGATTTGTTTGAAGGTGGGCATCTCTCTTCTTTTGTGCAACTTTCAGTAAAATTTAACCTTTCCAATACCCACTTTTTTCAATAGTTACAGATTAGAGATTTTTTAAGATCTCAATTACATACATTTCCTACAAGTCCAGATAAGAGCATACAGTTTTCCCAAAGTCATGAGGCAGGAACAAATCTTCGTTACTGTAATCATAGAATATTTAAACTTCTGAAGTGGAATAAGCAATTCAAAACAAAGTTTTAGAAGAACTTTTATTTGGTTTCAGTAAGTACAATGCTATTCTCCTTCCATGCAGTCACAAACGGAACATACATACAAATAGATGCAAGTGTGTGGGTGGGTGGAAGGCTGGCAAAGGGCTTGTTTTCCTGTTGTTTGGTTGCTGTTAATCTGCTGCTGTCGTGTTGCTTGTGTTGCTCTGCTGAACACTGTGGACATGCTTTGTTGGTGTGGCAATGCTTGTGAGCTGCCCCCAGCAGATCCTGAGGTTGCGTTGGTTGCCAATGCAAACGATGCATTTCAGATTCAAATTCCATTTATTTGCACATTTAAATAAGTGAATCTGAATGTGAATGTGGCAGGCACAATGCACTGCTCACTCTCCCATTCATCTGTTCACTATAATATTTCGTTGTTCTTCTTTATCTTTGCAAGCTGTAGTGGTCAGATCACCTTGTCCAGGTTATATCTTCCTTTTTTTTTGTTCACTGACAGAGCCAGAATCTATATGGCGTTTTCAAAAAGGAAACTTTCAATAAACGTTTTGCATATCCAATCAATTGCATGTTCAATTACAAAATACTGTTTAACCTGCTTTATACTTATGTGGGAATCCCCCTCTGTTGGGGGTGTAGGGTATGGCAAAAGGATATTGATTTCCCAATAGCATTGCTGTTCAGTGTCTGCACTTCTGACTTGCTCACACTGCCCGATTCTGTTTACACAAAAGTTTTTGCAGTTGCTGGAAATTCAGAGCAACACGTAAAATGCTGGAGGAACTCAGAAGGTCAGGTAGCATCTATGGAGGGGAATAAACACTCTAAACTACTTTGCATAATGTTGCTTACATTCTAAGTACTACATGCTGGTATTTATGTTTTTATGCATACTTTGTTACATATCTGTCCTGTTAACTTTATATAATTCTTTCTTCAGTATAACTGTTGCATGTTGCCTCTTTTTGTTGCATATAGTGATAACAGAGAAATGCAATTTCTTAATACATGTTAATGTTTACGGCAAATAAAGTTGATTGTTGATCCTTGGAATTTCATCCTCGGAAAAGTCAACTTTTCAGGCCTGCTGAGCTCTTCAGCATTTTGTGTGCAGTTCTTTACCATGGATTTTGCTCATACTGTGGGAGCTAGCTGAGGACTAGGCTAAGCACAAGAGCCGCAGAAACAGATAGCGAGCTTCCATTTATCTGTCTCTCCGCATAAGGGACAGGATCAGAGGAGAGGTCAAAGTCTATGCACAGGGTCAGTTTTCCACTTTGCTGGGTCATAAAGGAAAGATCTCACAGTCACCTGCTAATAGCTGCAGCAGGCAGGTGATTGATCCCTTGTTTTCAAGGGCCAGTAATTATAGCAACCTTGCCTCCAACAACGTCAATCAGAAGGTGGTGAGGTTCTGGCTGGATTCCCACTGTGTGTATCTGACAATGTGCCCACAGCTCTCATCATCCACAAGCACCCTGGGGTACTCGTTAAATAGAAAGCCATCGACTCTGTTAACGTTCAAGTGTTGCGTAACTACATAACTACATAAAGGTTTTAGTCCAAGTTTGCAGAAGATCGCCAGCATAAGTGGTGCATGCAAGCTCGATTTCAGCACTGGAGTGAAATTTGGATACGTACATGGATGGTAGGGCAAGGAGGACTCTGGTCCCAGAACAGGTCAATGGGAGTAGGCAGTTTAAATGGTTTTGACTTGCACTACATGGGCTGAAGGGCCTGTTTCTCTGCCTTACTTTTCAATGACTCTGTAATTACTAGGATTCATTCAACTTGGCATCAATCCACCCCATCAATGTATTCAAATCTCCAAGGTAGTCTGTGAAGTTAACTAGTTGGAGGGAAAGGGCATAACTGAAACCGTGGCTGATGATCTCAATGTGGAAAGCAGGCAATGAAATCTAGGAGCTCTGGAATCAAAGTTACTTGTCCACTAGCTATAGCATGCGGAGAATGCTTCCACTCTGGTAAGGATTTTCAATGTGTGCCAGTCAGGGATTCAGGGATAGTAGCAGTCTCACCCTGTTGCCCACAGCCTTCTGCAGCAGCAGGAGTTAGAAGCTTAGAGCAGAGATGGCACAGCACCTTCAGATAATGAGCAATTTTAGGTGAAAAATAAAGAAGCACGGACCAATGTCAGAGTATTAGAATGCGAGCAGTCTGTACTGCAAGCTTCACAAATTCTACCTTCTGATATCTAGACAATAAATCGACCGTGTTTCAGCCCTGCTGCACAAATACCCAGATTCCACCACCATCAATGTTGGTTCCAACAATGCCGGACACATTCAAAGTGCTTATTGCGTATCCTCTAACTCCAACTCCAGCCTGGACCTCAACCGACAGCAGTTCCAAGCTGATGCTTTACATCCAGCCGCTGGAACCCTTGTCTCCCCTTCGCCCACCACAACTCTGCAGTCTCGCATCTCTCAGGCTTCACCATCAACCTTTGGGTCCTCAGAGACTCCATCTTCCTCCCACCCCACCCATCTTCCCAGAATATCTCAAACCTCTCCTCTCCTATGACACTACCAAACCCCTCTGATCTCAACCC
This sequence comes from Mobula hypostoma, assembly GCF_963921235.1. Lineage (NCBI taxonomy): Eukaryota > Metazoa > Chordata > Chondrichthyes > Myliobatiformes > Myliobatidae > Mobula > Mobula hypostoma. Next base: position 18,471,499 of record NC_086105.1, on the reverse strand, counting down.
TCATCTGTGCTGTGTCTTCACCATCCCCCGACCCTCCCCTGTCTGAAGCAGAATGTTCTGTCTTCAGTAAGAGCCTTACCTTTGTCCCCCTGTGCCCTCCATGATGCTGGGCTCTTCCTCCACTGCCTCCATCACCATGCCTACTTCTTCAGCAAGGACACTCCAGTCTCTACCGATGACCCCTTCTTCCTTCTTCAATCTACCTCCTCTTCCTGGACACCCCTCTCTGATCTTCCGCCTGCTCTGGATCCTTTTATCATTAATTGCTAACAAGATATCAATCATTTCAACTTTAACACTCCTTTCTCCAATTCTAACCTCATTCCTTCCGGACATGCACTCTCCCCACACTAATCCTTACCTCACCAACAAACCCACTCATCTCATATTCACAAAGGATGTCCAGTCCCTCTATACCTCCATCCCCCATCAGGAGGTCCTTAAAGCTAGTCACTTCTTTCTGGGTAACAGACCCAACCAGATTCCCTCCACCACCACTCTCCCCCATCTGGTACAATTGGTCTTCAGTCTCAATGGTTTCTCTTTCAGCTCCTCCCACTTCCTTCAAACCAAAGGTGTAGCCAACATCACTCACATGAGTCCCAGATATGCCTGCCTTTTTGTTGGCTACGTGGAACAGTCCATGTTCCAAGCCTATACCATTACACTCCCCAACTCTTCCTACACTACATCAATGACGTCATTGGTGCTGCTTCCTGCACCCAGGCCGAGCTCGGCAACTTCATCAACTTTGCCTCCAACTTCCACCCTGTCCTCAAATTTACTTGGTCCACTTCAGATACCTTCCTCCCTCCCATCTCTGGAGACAGTCTATCTACCGATATCTTTTATAAACCTACTGATTCTCAAAGCTACCTGGAACATACCTCATCCCACCTTGTCACTTGTAAAAATGCTACGCTCCTCTCTCAATTCCTCCATCTCTGTTGCATCTGCTCTCAGGATGAGGTTTTTCATTCCAGAAGTAATGAGATGTTCTCCTTCCTCAAAGAAAGGGCCTTCCCTTCCTCTACCATCAAGACCGCCCTCACCCGCTTCTCTTCCATTTCACGCATGTCTGCCCTCACCCTATCCTCCCACCGCCACTTCAGGGATAGGGTTCCTCTTGTCCTCACGTACCACCCTACCAGCCTCCATGTCCAGCACATAATTTTCCACAACCTCAGCTATTTCCAACAGGATCCCACCACCAAGCATATTTTTCCCTCAGCCCCATTTTCCGTTTTCCACAAGAATTGCACCCTACATGGCTCCCTCGTCCACTCATCTCTCTCCACTGATCTCCTTCATGGTGTTCATCTTTGCAAGCAGAACAAGTGCCACACCTGCCCTACACCTCCTTCCTCACTACCATTCAGGGCCCTTTTTCACGTATATAAAGGGTAAAAGAGAGTTGAGGACAAATGTAGGACAAATAGAAAATGTTGCTGGAGATATTGTAATGAGAGACTCAGAGATGGCAGAGGAACAGAATGTGTATTTTGTGTCAGTCTTCACAGTGGAAGACATCTGCAGTATACCGGACATTCAAGAGTGTCAGGGAAGTGAAGTATGTGCAGTGAAAATTACAACTGAGAAGGTGCTCTGGAAGCTCAATGGTCCGAGGGTGGATAAATCTCCTGGACCTGATGGAATGCACCCTCGGGTACTGAAGGAAGTAGCTTGAGAGATTGCAGAGGCATTAAAACAATGATCTTTCAAGAATCAATAGATTCTTGCATTGTACCGGATAACTGGAAAATTGCAAATATTATTCCGCTATTTAAGAAGGGTGAGAGGCAGCAGAGAAGAAACTATGGACCTGTTAGCCTGACGTCAGTGGTTTGGAAGTTGCTGGAATCAATTGTTAGGGATGAGATTACGGAATACTTGGAGGCACATGACAACAAGATAGGCCAAAGCCAGCATGGTTTCCTGAAAGGAAAATCCTGCCTGACTAACCTACTGCAATTTTTTGAGGAAATTACAAGCAGGGTAGACAAAGAGGATGTAGTAGATGTGGTGTACTTGGATTTTCAGAAGGCTTTTGACAAGGTGCCACACATGAGGCTGCTTAGCAAGATAAGAGCCCATGGAATTACAGGGAGTTACTAGCATGGATGAAGCATTGGCTGATCGGCAAATAACAGAGAGTGGGAGTAAAGGGATCCTAATCTGGCTGGCTGCCGGTTACCAGTGGAGTTCCACAGGGGTCAGTGTTGGGACCGATGCTTTTTACAATGTATGTCAATGATTTGGACTATGGGATTAATGAATTTGTGGCTAAATTTGCTGATGATACAAAGATAGGTGGAGGAGCGGGTAGTGTTGAGGAAACAGAGAGCCTGCAGAGAGACTTAGATAGTTTAAGGGAATGGGAAAAGAAGTGGCAAATGAAATACAATGTTGGCTAGTGTATGGTTTGGTGGAAGAAATAAATGGGCAGACTATTATTTAGATGGGGAGAGAATTCAAAATGCAGAGATGCAAAGGAACTTGAAAGTCCTTGTGCAGGATACCCTAAAGGTTAACCTCCAGGCTGAGCCAATGGTGAAGACAGCAAATGCAATGTTGGCATTCATTTCTAGAGATATAGAATATAAGAACAGGGATGTGATGTTGAAGCTCTGTAAGGCAGTCGTGAAACCACACTTGCAGGATTGTGTGCAGTTTTGGCCTCCTTATTTTAGAAAAGATAATCTGTGAAATTTGTTGCCACAAGTGGCTTTGGAGGCCAAGTCATTGGGTGCATTTAAGGCAGAGATAGATAGGTTCTTGATTAGCCTGGGAATCAAAGGTTATAGGGAGAAGGCAGGGGAGTGGGGATGACTGGAAGAATTGGATCAGCCCATTATTGAATGGCAGAGCAGACTCAGTGGGCTGAATAGCCTACTTCTGCTCCTATATCTTATGGTCTTATGGCCCCAAACAGTCCTTCCAGATGAGGCGTCACTTCACCTTCTAGTCTATTTGGGTCATCTATTGTATCCGGTGCTCCCACCGTGGCCTCCTGTATATCGGCGAGACTGCTTTGCCAAGACCCTGTGGTCCACATGCCAGAAAAAGCAGGATCTCCCTGTAGCCACCCATTTTAATTCCTCTTCCCATTCCCATCCCGACATATCAGTCCATGGCCTCCTCTACTGTCGTAATGAGGCTACACTCAGGTTGGAGGAGCAACACCTTATATAACGCTTGGGTAACTTACTACCTGATGACATGAGCATCGATTTCTTGAACTTCTGGTAGTTGCCCTCCCCCATTCCCATTTCCTTCTCTCACCTTACCTCCGTACCTGTCCATCACCTCCTTCTGGAGCTCTTCCCCCTTCCCTTCTTCCATGATCTTCTATGCTCTCCTACCAGATTCCCCCTTCTCCAGCCCTTTATCTCGTTCATCTATCAACTTCCCAGCTCTTTATTTCACCCCTCACCCTCTCCCGGTTTCACCTATCACCTACCACCTTGTACATCTTCCTCCCCTCCCCTCATCTTCTTATTTTGACTTCTCCCCTTCCCTCCCTGTCCTGAAGAAGGGCCTCTGCCGGAAACGTCAACCATTCATTCTTTTTCATAAATGCTGCGTGGTCTGCTCCAGTATTTAGCATGTGTTGCTTTGCACTTCCAGCACCTGCAGATTTCCGTGTGTTTAAGACTCATTAAGATGCCTGCCATTGCTCAATGTCAGTTCACGGCCTCACTGCAACGTGTACTTATAGTCCCAGAGCTCCTTCATCACTCTAAATGTCCTCCACCAGGAAGAGTCAAACATACATAATACTCATTTACATCCAAGTAATTGCAACTTAATCCCCCAACATGAAGGCAAGCTAACTTATACCGTGGATCTGCAAATTTCATCTTTTGCTGTTTTGTAAATTCCTGTGTTTTATCCTGCAGGGTCTCTAACCTTGGCTGAGGCAGAGGCAGAGGCATAGATGGGAAAAAGGAGGGACCCGGGAAAAGGCAGGAGCTCGGGAAGGAAAGGGTCAAAGACAGGGTCATGGGTAGGTACATGGACCGTAGAGGTATGGATGGCTAACGATCCAGTGCAGTTCAATGGAAGTAGGCAGATTAAATGGTTTCAGCATGCCTTAGATGGGCCGAAGGGCCTGTTTCAGTGCTGTACTTTTCAGTGACTCTATTATTCTATAATTACTAGTTGGAGAAATGGGTGAAAGTTAAGGTAAGAAGCAGGGCAAACTTTTCAGCTTCTAGAGTCAAGATCCCTTGGCCAGGATCCTCCAGGGTTTCCTCCATAAACCGTTCTAATTACAAGTGTGCAGGGCAGACTCAGCCAAAGGGTCAATCTTTCCATCCTTCCTGGCTGGCTGGGCACCTTCTTGCAGTTCAGTGAGGCATTCTACAGCCATGGTTTAGTCTGTAAGCCCTCTTGTGATTGCCACATTTGCTAGTCCATGTAGGTGATGAAATCTCCGACAGTGCATTGGCATCCATCACTACGAGACTAATGCACAGGGCAGACTCTTTCCAATCTGATGCCTGCCAAACCTTCCTTTCTGCTCCCCTAAGAATTTCATATTCCTTGGACGTTCCCAAAAGGGTTTTGGTAATGAACTGTTTAGAGAGGTTGGTAATGAAATATATCAACTCCTTCCTGTGAGGCAACTTGGATCCGTTCCAGTTTGCATACTGGCACAACGTGTCCACAGCAGATGGCATTTCATTGGCCCTTCACTCAACCTGGAACATCTAGACAGCAAAGGTGCATACATCAGGATGCCCTTTATCAACTACAGCTCAGCATTCAGTACTATCATCCCCTCACAATTAAACAATAAGCTTCAAGATTTTGGCCTCAATACCTACTTGTGCAAGACTGGAGATAAGAAGGAATTAGTTTAGCCAGAGGGTGGTAAATCTGTGGAATTCATTGCCACAGATACTGTGGAGACCAGGTCATTGTGTGCATTTAAGGTGGAGGATGATAGGTTCTTGATTAGTCAGGGTACGGGGAGAAGGCAGGAGAAGGGAGTTGAGAGGGAAATGGAACAACCATGAACAAATGTCCGAGCAGACTCAGTGGGCCGAATCACCTAATTCAGCTCCTATGTCTTATGATCTTCGGGTCTCAACTGGATCCTTGATTTCCTCACTAGCAGATCCCAGTCAATTCGGATTGGCAACATCTCCTCCACAATTGCTATCAGCACAGGTGCACCACAGGGCTGTGTGCTTAACCCCTTGCTCTACTGGCTTTACACTTATGACTATGCAGCCAAGCACAGCTTCAATGCCATATTTAAGTTTACTAATGACACATCTGTCACTGGCCAAATCAAAGGTGGTCTCAAGTCAGTATACAAGAGGGAGATTGAAAATCTGCTGAGTAAAGCCATACCAACAATTGCTTACTCGATGTCAGCAAGACCAAGGAACTGATTATTGACTTCAGAAGGAGGAACTTGGAGTCCCATGAACCAGTCCTCATCAGGGAAGTGGAGAGGGTCAGCAATTTTAAATTCCTCAGTGTTACTATTTTAGAGGACCTGAACTCGGCCCAGCGTGTAACTGCAATTACAGGTCGACCTTCACTAATCCAACTACCTGTAATCTGGTTTCATCAATAATCCGGTACCAATTATGCTTAATATGATCCTTCTGTAATTTGGCATTTTCACTAATCCAGCACTCCTCAGGTCCCAATGGTGCCGGATTAGTGAAGGTCGACCTGTACTAAGAAAGCACGACATCAACTCTTAGAAGTTTGTGAAGAACTCAGCATGACATCTAAAACTTTGACAAACTTCTATAAGTGTGTGGTGGAGAGTATATTGACTGGTTACACCACAGCCTGGTATGGAATCACCATTGTCCGTGAATGAAAAATCCTACAAAGAGCAGTGTATGCAGCTGTGTACAACACAGGTAAATCTCCCAACCAGTGAGCACAACTACATGAAATGCTGTCATAGGAAAGAGCCATCCATCACCAGGGACCCCACCACCCAGGTCATGCTCTCTTCTCGCTGCTGCCAAGGGGAAAAAGGTACAGGAGCCTCAGCACTCACACGATCAGGTTCAGGAATAGTTATTACCCCTCAACCATCAGGTTCTTCAACCAGAGTGGATAACTTCACTCAATTTCACTTCACTGAACTGTTCCTACAACCTATAGACTAGCTTTCAAGGGCTCTTCATCTCATGTTCTCAATATTTATTAATTATTCATTTATTATCATTTTTTTTTTGTATTTCCACAGTTTGTTGTCTTCTGCACTCTGATTGTCTGCACTGTTCAGTAGAGTCAATCATTGATTCTATTATGGTTCTTGCATTTACTGAGTTTGCCTGCAAGAGAAAATGAATCTCAGCATTGTATATAGTGATGTATATGTACTTTGATAATATATTTACTTTGAACTTTGTAAAGGCAGCATCTGATGCTAAACTGTGAAGAACACAAAGATTTCTACTCTCTCCAGCACCGGAAATGTCTCCACCATCCACTTTTGTTCAGCAGTGACATGTGAGATACTATTGCGCAAATTAAACCCACTAAGTCTGCGTCCGGTGCTCCCGATGCAGCCTTCTATATATTGGTGAGACCCGACGCAGGCTGGGAGACCGTTTCGCAGAACACCTACACTCTGTCCGCCAGAGAAAGCAGGATCTCCCAATGGCCACACATTTTAATTCCACATCCCATTCCCATTCTGATATGTCTCTCCACGGCCTCCTCTACTGTCAAGATGAAACCACACTCAGGTTGGAGGAACAACACCTTATATTCCATCTGGGTAGCCTCCAACCTGATGGCATGAACATTGACTTCTCTAACTTCCATTAATGCCCTACCTCCCCACCTCCCCCTCGTACCCCATCCGTTATTATTTTATATATATATATGTATTCTTTTTTTCTCTCTCCTTTTTCTCCCTCTGGCCCTCTCACTATACCCCTTGCCCATCCTCTGGGCTTCCCCTCTCCCCCTTTCTTTCTCCCTAGGTCTCCTGTCCCATGATCCTCTCATATCTCATATCCTCTCATAGAAAACATATTTTCTATGTTTCTATCCCTTTTGCCAATCACCCGTCCAGCTCTTGGCTCCATCCCTCCCCCTCCTGTCTTCTCCTATCATTTTGGGTCTCCCCCACCCCCTCCCCCTCCCACTTTCAAATCTCTTACTAGCTCTTCTTTCAGTTAGTCCTGACGAAGGGACTCGGCCCGAAGCGTTGACTGTATCTCTTCCTAGAGATGCTGCCTGGCCTGCTGCGTTCACCAGCAACTTTTATGTGTGTTGCTTGAAATTCCAGCATCTGCAGATTTCCTCATGTTTAAGGCATGGTTGATGTATGTTTATTTTCAGTGCAAAGCTTCCTTCCCCAAAGTGAAGTGTCAACATCCTGCCACACGTTTATATACAAGGGTGAAGAGTTTTTAGCAGATCAGAACACTGTTGTGGTTTTTTAGTAATTTATCGTAAAGTTGAAGTCACTGCTGACTTTGTTTCAAACAAAGTCAGCAGTGCTCCATGTAACATGGCAGTATGGGGAAGTATTTCATAAGCAGGTAGGTGTGAAACCCCTATCGCCCATCTCTGAAGGCTGTATATTCCAACATGGCAGGTTACCTCCAGATCAACCATTTCCGCAGATGACTGAAGGGCCATTGCTGGTTTACTCCCTCTTTGGGCATTTAGTGTTCTGTACTTCCGCAAGGAGTGATTAAAGATAAGAAGATTAGCTTTTATTTCTCACATGTATTTCAGAACATACATGTTTTGACATTCATGTGACATTGTGAAACGAAATGCATCGTTCGTGTCAAGTCAGATCAGCAAGAATTGTGTTGGGCAGCCCGTAAGTGTCGCCACATTCCCAGCACCAACGTAGCATGCTCACGACTCACCTAACCATAGGTCTTTAGAATGTGGGCAGAAACTGGAACATCCAGAGGAAGGCATGTGGTCACAGGGAGAATACACAAACTCCTTACTGACAGAGGCAGGATTAGAATCCTGACCTTATTCTGGTGCTGTAAAGCCATTGCTCTGTTTTACTATCCCGTCCCTGTGAGTGAGACCAAGAGTGGGTGATAAGTAGGTTGTTGTGACATTGACGCAAGGTTGAATGAGATCCTGGTGAACATCACCATGGTGAAACAGAAGGTGCATGTTTATTTCATGCTGAGTTGGTGTGAGTGGTGTACTTAAGAGTTAAGAAGCCAGATTGAATGCTTGAAAGCAAGCAGACAAAAAAAAATTAAACTATTCGCTGTAATGTATGAGGAGCAGGAACCAATCCTTGGCATCTTGGTGTTGCCTCAGGTTTCTTCCTCCTATTAGAAGTGGAAATGATTGCCCTATGGGCCCTCACAGCATGACATCAGGCAATGCCTTACGGCTGAGGAAGTCATGGTACATCCACTGGCGATACTCTGCTTTTTTCAGCAAACTCCAGATGCATGAAAACTGCTTTCAGGCTCTGATTCTGAAGATGAGTTCTGCATCACAATATCACACCCACTCAACGTAATTGGCTGAGAAACACAAAAATGAATTATTATCATAGTCAAGTTAAAGCAGCTCTTACAAGCATACCTCAGAAAGTTTCAGGGCTTCCACCCACTGATGTCCCTCCCATCATCTGATACATGAGAACATTAAAATTCAGTCCTGTAATTCTACAAAAAAATAATTGAATACGATTTACAAATATAGATTGGTGAATTGATTGTAAACCACGAACAGTAACATGGTTTCTAGGACTTTAGAAATATTTTCATCCTTTGATATTTATTATAACAAATTAAATTTCCTATTAAAAGAAAGACAAACGTAAAACACATTCTGCCACTGGAGTTGTATGTGAAACACCATTGTGGCTATATTAACAATGCAACAATACAATCGTAATTAATTGTTTTGGCTTCAAAGTGGATTTCTAATTGCTTGAGTTGATTCAACGCAATTTTGGATATGATTCTAATACAGTCTAGAAAAACGCTCCCTCATAACCCAGGATGGTTCTGATTGCAAAGAAACCGCTGAGGAATGCAGCCTTTCTTTAATTTTGCTGTGCGCTACAATTGATAAGGACTGGATAAATTTAGTAATATACAGAGAAACTCTCTGTTTCACTTAACTTTTGTTATGACCAGTTACTCACACTATTCCTTAATTAAAGGTTTATTTGTGTGCATTCATTTGGTTAGTGTTTGAATCTCTTGTTTGGGTAGGGCGCACTCATGTGATTTTTTTATTTGATCCGCTCAGTATTTAATGTCTGCTGCAGCTTCAACTTAGAATAATTGCCCAAGATTCCAATAGAAGGCTCATTAAAACTCTCCTATAAATGGTGACTGTGATTAGTCAAATGCAACTTGTTTACTGTTTGCCTGCTTGTGGCCGTTATAAGTGAAGTCTTTGCACTTCAAGATTTCAATTCGCAATTGTGCCATTTTGATTGCTAGATTGTTGCTGTTGTTGTTAATGATCATTTGCTGAGAAAACCACCTCCATGCTTTTAATAACCCTCCATTTAAAATTGAACACTTTTGAACAGTGTCCTAATTGGCTTCAAAGTGATATTCAACTGTTTGTGTTTAACCAACATAATTCTGAGTATGATTCCAATACATTCCTCCCTCCCTAAGATAGTTGTGTTGCAAAGAAACTGCTGGAAAAGATCTGTTCCATCCATTTCTAAAGAAAGTTCACAGCCAAAGAGCATTGGCAGTTTAATTTTCAACGTTTCAGTACTTTACAATTGTACAATTGCAGGAAGGATTCGAAGTGTGCAGCTAAAACTTGCTAAGCTCTTCATATGACAATGGTAATATTATCAGGCTTCAAAGCCAGTTATATCATGATCACAGCTTTGAGATAAGCTTTGAATTTACCGATGGTGCACTGACCTCAGACTTGCTACTTCAAGTCTAACAAAAGAGCATCTGGCAATTTGGTGCAGGCAATCACTTCGTGATCAAAAGGAGCAATGGCTGATAGCCTGTTCCCAGTTCGGTGGGGCATTCAGTTCGGCATCACTGATAGTGATGGATGACTTACTCCACTACTTAGAAGCCACAGGTTGTTGCATCACCCCTATTCCCAAATTGTCAAGAAACCTACAGTATATTTCTTCAGCACTGTGAAAAACTATCAGCTGGTTATCAACACTTCTTTTCTGTTTTATTATTATTAAACGTGCTGTAAAAAGTAAAAGGCAAACAGGAGTTTGTAAGTGAGTTTATCACTGACCTTGGTTGAAATACACAGACCGCACAGGTTGAAGTGTTTGCCAGATGGAAGAAACCTAATGTACCATATCTGCATTTAAATCTTTTCTGACATCACAGATTACTGTGAGAACACTGCTCTTCTGACCCCAATGTAAATGTTAAATAGAAAGTAAACCCTCATACATATTTTACTCAGCAGGTCATTATCAAGTTGTCACGTAAGCTGCCTTTTAGTTTTCAAAGATTTCAAATACTTTAGGCAATATAGTCTGCTAGCTGTATCAGTTCCTTTTTATCACCTCAGGGAAGTCTGATGGTGTTCTCTCTATTTCTTTTCACTTTCATTCATTTGATGTAGAAACCTTAATGTACTGTTTCATCATAAAGTCATAAAAACTCCCTTTTTGCCCAATATATGGTGATAATTTTGCCCAACTTTGTCAGCCCTGTACAGACAGGCACCTCCCAGTCTCCAGCTAAGTGGAGTCACCCGCCACTCATTTCCAACGCATCACCTGCAATCTATTTAAACCCGGTTTTCATTGAACCATCTGGCTTCAACCAGTTGCCCCCAGTCTTCAACTACCTGGTATGTCTTCTTTAGTTTTGTGGTGCCTCATGGCTTGTTGTTTTGCAGTTTATTAGTAAGGTAACATTTATTGCTAAATTGTCTCTGCAGCTCTGCTTTTGGGTCAAGCCTACTCTATGTTTCCTGACAGGAAGGGTGAAACTGTAATTGACCCAGCCATGCCAGCTTGCCTAAAGTAGATGTTTGTTGATATGAGCACATGATTGAGAGGCAGCAGGAAACCATTGACCATCTGCTTGCCACTCTCAACCAACTCTCCATCTCGTTACAGCAGCCCCACAGTAGTCAGTCTCCTCACTCTGACCCTGGATTCTAGTGCCTGAAAGCTTCATAGAATCCCCAAACTGATGCTGCAACTTCCTGTCCCAGTGCATTTTGCACTTCAAGCTCCAGCCATCTCTGTATCTTATGGACCAAGCCAAGATTGCCTTCACCTTCTCAATCTTGACCGGGCAAGTTTTGACCTGGGCCACTGCTGACTGGGACAATAAGACCCCCATTTGCAACAGATATGAAGATTTCACTGCCGAGCCTTCAGCCATCTGAGAAGTGGAAAGGAGACAATGGATCAACCACTTCACCTGTGTCAAGGTTCACGTTCAATGCCAGATCACACCATGGAATTCAGGGCCCTCACAGCAGACGTACTGCTAGAAATTTGGAAATGATGCTAGCACATTACTACCATGGCCTCTCAAAGAGCTTGATAGATGAGCTGTCTACCCTACCCAGAAGATGCCCACTGACATCGAGAGCCTCAATACTCTGGCCTTCTGCACTGACAAATATCTCATGGAAAGACCCTCCAGGTCACCTGCTGGATTCCAAATTCTGTTCTGCCAACCATTTCAGGCTGCAGATCATCGATGTCTCCAGAACACAGGCAGTTAGGAAAAGGTAACACACAACAAATGCTGAAGGAAGTCAGCAGGCAAAGCAGCATCTATGGAAAAGAGTAAACAGTCAAAGTTTCGAGCTGAGACCCTTCACCATTCCTGATCTCGGCCCAAAACGTTACTCTTTTCCATAGATGCTGCCTGGCCTGTTGAGTTCCTCCAGTATTTTGTGTGTTGCCTTGATCTCCAGCATCTGCAGATTTTCTCTTTGTTAAGGAGAAGATCCATAAACCCACCCCACCCCCGAATGTAAACAAAGGTAGCAAATCAATTTGTGTATCTACTGTGGAGCAGCTGGCCACCAGTGCATCAACTGCCCACTGCATCTGGGAAATGGTGCCACCAGGTAAGATGAAGGGTCTTCCCTCGGCCCCTCATTCCAGCACCATAGCCCAGCTCACACTCTCTGCCCTCCTCCATATCCTGACGGCTCGATCCGCACAGGAGGCCCTGGTGGATTCCGGTGTGGCAGGCGACTTTCTGAACCAGACTATGTGTGTGGCTTGGCCTCCCTACTATGCCTGTCTCTCACCCTTTCTGCATCATGGTCATTCCCAGACATCTGAGGTGGTTAGGATGTGCACAGGTCCTACCCACATGAGTACCGGAGATCACTGCCAGTCTATCCAGTTCCTCCTGATTGATTCACGCAACACTGCTCTCATTTTGGATTACCCCTGGCTCTCCATTCATGGCCCTCACTTTGCCTGATCATCAGATTCACTGCTAAGTTCGGGACCACCTGCCGGAATACCTGCCTGCAACTTCAGTTGATTTCACCCCATATATCAATGGAGACAGAGGAAGCCCTCAGCCTCCCAAATTCCCACAGGGTTTTCACAATTTAGCTTTTGCCTTCTGGAGAGGAAACCCAGCACCCTACCACCTCACATAACACACAAAGTGCGAGCGATCTCCTCCAAGGCACCACGCCTCCCCGAGGTCATCTATTCTCCCTCTCTCCTTCTGAGACCCAAGTGATGAATGACTATATCACAGATGTGCTACCACATAGCTTCATTCTCCCATCTCTAGATGGAGTAGGATTCTTCTTTGTCAAAAAGGAAGATGGAGTTCTCCATCCCAGCATTGACTACTGTGGACTCAACAAAATCACCATTAAGAACCATTATCCTCTTTCCTTGATGGATAATATATTCAAAACACTCCGTGGGACCAAGATCTTCACCAAACTGGATCTATGGAGTGCCTACAACCTAATCCGCATCCTCCAGAGGGATGAGTAGATGAATGGTTCATAACACTCATTCACCACTATGAATACTTGGTGATGTCATTCAGACTTTCCAATAATCCAACCATTTTCCAAGCCACCTTTAATGAAATCCTCCAAGACATGCTACACAGGCCTACCACGAAGACATCTGCATCTTTTCAAAGGACCCCTAAACCCATGTCTGTCACTTCCGTTCGGACCTTCAGTGTTTCCTCGAAAACCGACTGTACTGAAAGTTAGAAAAGTGCCAGTTCTACACCCCCGTCATTTCTTTCCTGGTCTATGTCCTTTCCCCCTCAAGCATAACTATGGACCCAGAGAAAATGCATGCCATCATTGAATGTCCTCGACTGTGCTCCCTCCCAGCGAGGACCAAACAGGAAGATACACACTCATGCCTTCTTCCTGCACAAGGTCAGCTCTACACAATGCTGTTGTGGAGAAGGAGACAGGGAGCTACATGGGCCTTGGAGGAAAGAAGACATTGGCTGATGGGAAATACAAAGCTCTTCCTGATTTGTACTGACCACCAGAAACTCGTATCCATCAATGGATCTGCCAACTCAACCCACGTCAGGCTCACTGTGCCCTTGTCTTTGAGCAATTCACCATTTCCTACATACCTGGCTCCAAGAACACTAAGGCAGACACCGTGACCTAACAGCTCAACCCAGCTGAAACAGATCAAACTCAGCCCATCATCCCATCGTCCCAGATCCTCGCCTTGATCATCTGGGACTTTGTGAACCAGATCTGCAACAGCAAGAGCCTCCTCTGCCCAAGACCCCTGACAACAACAGGTAGGTGCCAACAGCCATGTGCTCTGAGGCACTCCAGTGGGTCCACTTGTCACCACTTTCTGGCCATCCAAGTGCACGACGGACTCTGTATTTTTCTGCAAAGCCGGTGGCCCACCATGATCACAGATGTATGACAGTTTGTTGCTGGCTGCCCTCAATGTGCCCAGTCCAAATCCCTCAACCAGCAGCTCTCTGGGCTCCTGTAGCCTCTACCGTTCGTGTGATGCCTGTGGTCCCACATTGCCATAGATTTCATCAAGGGTTTGCCATTTTTTGCTGGGGCCACAGTGATTGACAGTGGTGGGTGGGTGCTCCAAGGTGGCCAACTTCATTCACCTCCAGGTATAGATCAGGACCTCCGGACCTGGCTTTCCCAACCTGTAGTTCACCTCCATGGCTTCCCTTAGGACATTGTGCCAGACAGGGGCTCACAATTTGTTTTCCGTTTCTGGTGAGCTTTGTCTTCCCGGGTTGTCATCTGGCTTTTATCCACAGATCGACAGGCAATCATAAACAGCCAATCAGCAAGTGGAGAAATTTCTGCGATATTTTCACTGCCTCTAATCTTTCCACATGGACCATGTTCTGGGCTGAACTGTCTCACAATCTACATACTTCCTCTACCACAGGCATGTCACCCTTTGAACCAACCCCTGGCATTCCCCATGGAGGAGCCAACGGTGGATTCCCACATCTGGAATGTTGGTTCGCCATATCTGAAATAGTTGGAAGGGGGCACGGTGGGCCATCCTATCTGCCAACTTCATTTACTGTTGCCAAGCCAACCACTGACAGCACCCAGCCAGACAACACTGGTCTGGGCACTGTGTCTGACTGTCCACTCAAAATCTACTCCTGTGCACCAACTCCTTCAACCTCTTGCCTCAGTTTATCAGTCCCCTCAAGATCACCTATCACATCAATCCAGTCACTTACTGTCTCCAGCTGCCGCCATCCCTCAGAATCACACCTACCTTCCAAGTGCCTTGCCTTAAGCCCGTTGTCCATGAACCACTTAACCCACTTGAGCCTGCACCTCCGGAACCTTGGATCGTAGAAGGTAGTCCAGTGTATACGGACAACCAGCTGATGGCTTCACATTATCGTGGACAGGGCATGCAGTACCTGGTTGAATAGGAAAGGCATGGCCTGAAGGAGAGGTTTAGGGTGTAATTCAGTTTCATTTAGGATCCATCGCTCAAGAAGGAGTGACACCAGACTCATCCAGATCATCTTAGGCCATCACATGCCAGCCATAGGGGCTGTGTCAGGCCTGCACAGGCAGGCACCTCCCAGTCTTCGCCCAGATAACAGTAGAAACTGACACTCATTCCCAACACATCACCTGCAGCCTATTTAAACCCAGTTTTCATGCACAGTCCTTGTTCACTCATCGGACCAGCCAGCCCTCAACCAGTTGCTCCTTGTCTTCAGGTACCTTGTTGCCTGTTGTGTTTAGTATTTGGCCTCTCTTGTTTTGTGGTCCACCGTGGTTTGTTATTCTGCAGTTTATTGGTAAAGTATCATTTACTGCTAAATCACCTGTGCTGCTTTGCTTTTATGGATCAAGCCTCCTCTACATTTCCTGACCTCTACTAAACCCATTTGCCTACATTAGGCCTGTATTCTTTTGTGCCTGTACAAAGGCTCTTAAACTTAGTGATTGTATCCAACTCTACCCTCTCCTCTGGCAGCACATACCAGATAACAGCCTCTCTCTGTCTTAAAAAACCTTCCACTCCGATTCCTTTCTTCTCTCCTTCATCCTATATCCTCCTGTTTTTACAGTCCTACCATCGAAGTAAAATTCTGTCCATCTAATCTATCTAAGCCTAGTAATTTTTTTAATCTCTATTTGATATAGTCTATCAGATGATCCCTTGATTTCCTTGCTCAATTGAACCAAATCCAGCCCTTATAACAGAAGTCCTCAAATCCATTGAACTCCTCAGACGAATCCCCTCTGTATTCTCTCCAGTACAACCATATCGTTCCTGTAATGGAGTGACCTGAATTGCATACAATACTCCATGTACTGACTAACCAGAGTTTTGTTAAGTTGCACATGACATCCCAACTTTAACCCAACTTCTGAAGTCAAACATGCCATACACCTTCTTCACCACTTTCAGGGAACTATACAATTGAACATTATATTCCCTCTGTTCATCAACATTCAATGACCTACAATATCATGTATCTGTCTTATATTTACGTATTTAGCATTATTAGCTTTATTCTGAGTTGCATGTCCTGAGAAGGTAATTGAGGAATCCATAGTTCTTAATTAAGAAAGGCTTCAGGTAGGTACCATAATTATACTGAATCCTATAGTATTTATAATAATGGTGGCATTTTTGAGGTCCTGAAGGACAACAATATTGCTTCATTAAAAGGATAGATGCAATGATATTGCCACAGTTGTCAATCTCTACTGGCTTTATATAAAGTTCTTCATTCTTCTTTATCTCAAATGCTTTATTTATTTATTTTCTAATATGAATGGTTCATCCACTTTGTTTCCTGCACCACCCATAAGGACTTTACGTGGGCATTATTAAATTAATTGAGCAGATTGTTAAATATCCATATCTCCATTACCTTTACTTTTCAGAGAAATACTGGACAATAATAGACATATGCAAATATTCAACAATACTCAAAATTTTCCACATTGCCAATGATGATATGTGTTATAAAGATTTTCAAAAGAAAAATAAAAGGAAATGTACAATTATCTTTGGTTTCTAAAGTAGCTATTGTGCTTAAAAGACCTTTTCTTCCATTCAGAAATACATTACTGTCAGTGCTGATTTTAGCTGCTACTTTGCTTTCAAATTTACAAGCTGTTTGGAGACTAAGATCCAAAACCAATGTCTTTTAAGTTGTTAGAACACCACTCAAAGCAGAAAACATTGGGATCTTGGTGCGGAAGGAAAGTCAAATCAAATTGATAGAAGTACGATTCCCAGTGGGATTTTGGCTGTATTGTACTGTTCAGGAACACTCTTGAGAACCTGTACAATATTTTTCTGTAAACGTTTTTGAAAGATATTACTGCTGCATGCCATGTTATCGGTCTCAATCATGCAATCGCAGGGAAATGCCAAGTTGTAGATATGAACTACTCCATTGAGGAGAATAATCGCTGGGGAATACTTCTGTGATGGATTAAAGGGAACTGTAGTGAGTGAAGTCTGTTCAGAGATTGAATAATAGCTTCACAAATGGAGGCCAAGAGGAAGATGAAGCATAATAGAGCATAACAATGAACAATCCCATCCTCAGAAATGAAATACCTGAAACAAACAATCAGTAATATTTTAAGTACCTTGGCCTACATATTGGATTGTACTTGAATTTAGGCAAAATCTGAACCTATCTCAATTTCACAGATCTAATGCACAGCAACAAAAGATAAAAAGGTATCAGTGAGGTACTACAATTAATTGGCAAAGTTAACATGATATTGTCATTTATTGTTAGAGAAATTGAACACAATTGCAGGGAAAATGTTCTTAAGTTAGGTGGAGTGTTGGTTAGACCATATCTGGAGTACTGTGTGCGGCACTTCTATTCAGAAAGATATTAGTGCATAGGAAATAGTTCAGAAAAGATTTTGGAATGGATGGGTTGTCTCATGAGGTGAGGTTGGACAGGCTAGGCTTTATCTGCTGGAACTTAAAAAAGCAAAATTGATCTTCATTACAACGTATAAGATCCTGAGGAGTCCGAACATCACGGATGAAGAAAATATGTGGAAGACTCTAGAACCACAAATTACTCCTTCAAGATAAGGGGTTGGCTGTTTAATACAGGGATAAGATTAAAGGTTTTCTGAAAGGACTGTGGGACATTGGGACTCTCTTGCTCAAATTTGAAAGAAGATTCTTTGAATACTTTAAGACAGAATTGGACAGGTTATTGAGAAGAAATGGAGACACATGTCATCAGGGTTAGGTAGAAAGGTGAGTTAAGGTCAGATCAGATCAGCCGTGATCTTAAAAAGGAAAATGGTCTTAAGGGGTAGATAACTTACTCTTACTCCTAATTCACACAGTTATATGTCAGTCTAACGTAATGCCTTTAAGTATTTCTGGTTTGACTACAATATAGCTGAGAAACCTGGGGGCAGCATTAATAGAGTGTGTTGCAGTCAAGATCCAATTTGGCGAAAACACTTGAATATATTTGGTGCTCAATCTACATAGGTAATAACCAAACCCATTGAGATAGGTGCCTTCATAGAATGCAAATCCCCTCCTTGCTGGGCTGCAAGGAAGAGTGCCAATCCCAATATAGGTGCCTAAAAATTGGGCTGGATCCAGTTAAGACTGCTAAAACATTGTTGAGTACAATACAAGCATTAATTTGGAACACACCTCCCTCCACCAAGAAATATGCTGTAAGCTGGATGTACAATTCTCTAAAAGCATCCTCCATTGTTTTCTATATCAAAAGATGCGATCATTTTGGCGCAGCACGTTTTCAGACGGGATCTGCAGGAGCTGATCACAGCCATTGATTGCATTGTTGCTGTGCTGCTCACAGGGAAGGCAGTCGGTTAAAAATCTCTGCCCGTGACAGCCCCAGATCAGCAGTACATTAAAAAAAACTGCAATGGAGAAGAGAAGAACACAACCTTCCATACACCTACTACCCCACTCCCCGCCCCCCGCCCCAACCCCTCATATGATCCCCTGCCCGATGCTGGAAGTGGCCTGGTGTCACAGTGCAGTAATCTATATGGTAGGGAATCACAGTGTGCTCACTGTGTAAAACAATAAAATAAAGGCGGCAAGCAATGCTGGAGCAGTTCGTGAATCACTGTACAAATACTTTGACCATTGGAATATGAGTCAACAGATGTTGTGATCAAAACATTGCAGTCAGAAAGCAGACCTTTACTATGTAACCTCACGGCTTTCAGTACCTTGTACTGCTTTGTGACTGTCAGACAACAGTTCTCCTCATGTTGGAGGTCCAGTTTCAGTCACCAGGGTGATCAGAGGTGTGGAGACAACAGTGCTGACATCACTGCACGTGCCTCTAACACTGAGGTGTTAGTGTGGACTTGAACTGGAAATCCCAATACAATAACCTGCAATAACTGCTGACACGAGTTAAAATTGATCATGGTTTGCATTTCACTGAGTAAAGACAGCAAGGCTTTGAAATCCGTTTACTTGGCATTGATTCTTTTGTCCCCATTTCTTAGGACTACTCTGAATTTCAGGCAAAAAAAAAATTAACCCCATGTCCCCTAGATCAGAAGGATTGACTGGAGGATTCATCTGAAACCACAAGGTACGCTTCTTAAAAGGGAGAAGAAACTCAACTGGACAGCAGCTTGAGCATCATGTTGATGAGAGGTTAGTTAATATTACTCGAATATAAATAATAAAATAGCAGTTAATAATACTCCAGATACATCTTGAATCATAAGATGGGTTATTCTTTGCAGAAAAATCATGACATTCCAGACACTATGAGCTTCTCATTCTGTATTATAGTCTGGAAATTGGACTACTCTCATCAATACTATAATTGAAGATCTCCTGGCATATACTGCACCCCGGTGCTGGTTACAGTTTGGGAATGGGAGCCCCGCAAACATATGGTATGTACTCTGAAAACTCTGAATGGTGGGAGGATCCATCAACCACAGGAAAAATCAGTATCAAACATCTTTATAAAATGAATGACTAATACAATATTATCTATAAACACTATAGATTTTCATTGTGCAATCTACAAGACAGAAGAAAAATATCTGTGCATGTCCTAAAGGTGCCCTTTTAGCTTATTAACTTTGGCTTTGCTATAACAGTAAGGATATCCTGCTCTCTATGTCTAGTATTTCTTCAAATTTTAATTAAAAGTTAGTCAAGTAACCTTTTTATTGGCTCTTAAAATTTTTCTCTCTCTTATTCAAAAGAAATTTCTATTTCATTTCCTGGAAATAATTTTATTTTGAATTAATTATTCTACCTTGTAGATCCTGATATTTGAGTTTTTAATTTTTTTTGGATTGGAGCCCAGTTTAAGAAACGATCTGATTAGTTGACTTTTCTCCATATTAGATGGGGAGATGGTGTTATTCAAAATAACCACAAGAGAAGGTAGGGATTCTGGTCTTCCTAATGGGTCCAACAGGACATATAAATCCCAAACATAAGGTGTTCAATTCTTCGAAGGATTCGATTCTAATATTGATCGAAAGGGGGCATGAAAAAAGCTTTCACCACTGTTAAAATGTTTGAAAGGGTACTTATTTTCCAGCACCCAGGGCATGCCCTTTTCTCACTGTTACCATCAGGTAGGAGGTACAGAAGCCTGAAGGCACACACTCAGCGATTCAGGAACAGCTTCTTCCCCTCTGCCATCCAATTCCTAAATGGACATTGAATCTTTGGACACTACCTCACTTTTTTTTTAATATACAGTATTTGTGTTTTTGCATGTTTTTTAATCTATTCAATATACGTAATTGATTTACTTGTTTATTTATTATTATTTTTATTTTTTCTCTCTCTCTGCTAGATTATGTATTGCATTGAACAGCTGCTGCTAAGTTAACAAATTTCATGCCACATGCCGGTGATAATAAACCTGAATCTGATTCTGAGATCTAATAGGTCCACCAAGATTTTCTCAATGTTGTTGTCAGTCTTGATG
Source organism: Mobula hypostoma (assembly GCF_963921235.1). NCBI lineage: Eukaryota > Metazoa > Chordata > Chondrichthyes > Myliobatiformes > Myliobatidae > Mobula > Mobula hypostoma. The sequence continues at coordinate 18,451,097 of NC_086105.1, read as the reverse complement.
AGCCTCTGACTCTCCCCATCATAACCACCATCAATTCCCTTCCTCCCTCCAAACCGTATCCCTCCCTCAAACTCTACTTGTGGGTCTATATGCCTATATGTGGAAAAATTCTAAAATTCCACTGTGGCAGCTGATAGAACAAGGAACTAATGATTATCAATAGGGACAAGATGAAGAAAATATCAAAGCTTACGTTATGGAAGTGAAGTCATGGAGGAATTTTATTAAAATGAACTTCAGAAGGCCAAAGGCCCAGCTTTGGAGAGATTGATGCTGAAGGTGACCACAGTGAATGTGAACCTTGTATTGATGAAAGACACAAGGTCAAGTCACCATATGAGAGATATTGAAATAGGTATTTTTAGAGTTGGCTTCAAAGTGAAAAAAAGATAAAAAGTTGTATGCAGTCTAATATTCTCCTGGCCTGTGAATAGGAAAGAAGAGAGATGGGTCTGAAAATAGACTAGGAAAGAAAATTTATTTATGGGGGCAGAGGATGTAGCTTTGGTAAAAATGAGAACTGTGCATCAGGCTTCACCAAGGAGGAAGATGCTACTGAGGGCTCAGCTGAAATAGAGAGGAGCCAATAAAAATCATAACTAATAAATAAGAACAGAAAGTACCAAGAAATTCTGCAAGCCAGACAGTATCTGTAAAGAGGAAAGCTGAACCTAATGTTTCCGGCTGATGACCTTCCAGGACAGATCAATATATTTCTTAATGTATTTTAGCCTTTGCCTTAATTCCACCCCCGTCCACCATCACCCATTATATCTGAGCAACTCTTGAGGTTTCTCCCCCTTATCTGTTGCTGGGAAGATTCTTGGATGGGTCATCCTCGACTACCTGATCAACTGCGGCTCAGAAGTGCTGCCAGAGTTGCTGCGTGCCTTCAGAGGGATTTCTGCCATAGAGGGAGTACAAAGAAGGTTTACCAGATTGATTCCTGGGATGGCAGGACTTTCATATGAAGAAAGACTGGACCGACTAGGCTTATACTCGTTGAAATTTAGAAGATTGAGGGGGGATCTTATTGAAACGTATAAAATCCCAAAGGATTGGACAGGCTAGATGCAGGAAGATTGCTCCCGATGTTGGGGAAGCCCAGAACGAGGGGTCACAGTTTGAGGATAAAGGGGAAGCCTTTTAGGACCGAAATTAGGAAAAACTTCTTCACACAGAGAGTGGTGAATCTATGGAATTCTCTGCCACAGGAAACAGTTGAGGCCAGTTCATTGGCTATATTTAAGAGGGAGTTAGATATGGCCCTTGTGGCAAAAGGGATCAGGGGGTATGGAGGGAAGGCTGGTACAGGGTTCTGAGTTGGATGATCAGCCATGATCATACTGAATGGCGGTGCAGGCTCGAAGGGCCGAATGGCCTACTCCTGCACCTATTTTCTATGTTTCTATGTTTCACATCAGGGGGCATTATTGTTGATGTGATCTCCTCAAGTGAGACAAGCCCAGGAAAAATGCATTGAGTAGCACATAGACCTCTATGCTGCTTCAGCACAGTCAAAGGGAAGGTGCTCCGGGTCATCCTCACATTGTTTTGCTGCCTCAGGAGATCTGTCCTGACCGTTCGACTCTCCGATGACTATACAATGTGTCTTGTTCTTTCCAGCAGTCAGACCCACTTGGCATTCCAGTGGTGTGAACTCACTCCAGACCTGTTCATCCTGTTTCGTACATGTCCCGAACCATGCCCTACACAGCGTTCATTGAGGAGCATACTTGAGATGAAGACTAGTCTGCTTATATTTCAAGCTCCAAACAGTGAAGACCAATAACTGTGGGAGACTAACATTTAAATTGGTATGTAGAATACCAGATGATGGAGTAGGCTTTGGGGTACTGCAAGTCTGTGTCTTTGCTGATGCTTTGCTGCACGCTTGAGTGCTTGGTGGTGGATGCCGATGCTTTTTTTTTGCTGGTGGGGGAGGGGGGATCGTCGCTTTGTTGCTGCTTATGCGTGGGAGGGAGGGGAGCTGGGGGGGCTTTGGGGTTCTAACATTTAACTGTCATTCATCCTCTGTTTTCGTGGATGGTTGCGGAGAAAAAGTATTTTAGGATGTATATTGTATATATTTCTCTGACATTAAATGCACCTTTGAAATTTCAGGCACTGTTCCCTGAAGAATGCCCCCACATGGCACAGTTGGAGTTTGATATTCACATCACTGTTCACGGGTTTGCTGAAGCCGCGTGATTCTTCGCCTTACAGTCAGTCTCAATAAGACCAAATTCCTGCACCAACCATCTCCAGGCTCTGCAATGCATCCTTTCAGCAAAAGCGTCAATCGCACCGAGCTGAAACCCAGTCATCAATTCAAGTATCTGGGAAGTGCCATCTCTTCCGACGGTGCTCTCAATATAAAAATAGCAGTTCAAATCAGCAAAGACCGGTTCGTCTCTCAGTCGTCTGCACTCTCATGTGATACCCTCCAGAAACACTAATCTGTCAACTGAGAATGAAGTGTACAGAGTAGTCCTCCTCACTACCTTTCCATAGCTGTGAGACATGGACGTTAGATTCAGGAAGCACGTCAAACACCTCAAGTATTTCCACGTGATCTCTGCAGTGACGCACGGCCACCACCCCTGGAAGTTCTGGACGGGGCTGTCCTGTCATGATCTTGAGGTTACAATGGTGCTGGAAAGCCATGTGTTCTATATGGACAGCTCCCATATGCCATGCCTGCTCCTTTACAAAGGTCTTGCACAGGGTTACTAGAACCAGTGTCATACAAGAAAACAATACAAGGACTGCTTCACTGTCAGCCTCAAACACAGTGGCAGCCCGGCAAAAAAAGCTGCAATCCTGTGTCCAGGTCAAAACCTGGAGTGTTTTAAACAAAAGGTTTGTATCAGCTTTGGAGACATCTGACAGACTGAGCCACCAGAGTCAGCGAAAGCAAGAAGCCCTCACATTCCCCCCACACCCCCCATCCTCGAGTGCGTCTTCCATTCCTCGTCCTGCCAACCATAGCAGGCCTCACTGTGGAAAACTTTACAAACTGACATATAGAAAGTCAATCAGAAACATGAGCCAGTCTGCAGGTGTTGGAAATCCAAAGCAACACACACAAAATGCTGGAGCAACTCAGCAGATTAGGTAGCATCTCTGGAAAAGAGTAAACAGCCAACACTTCAGCTGAGACCCTTCTTCAGGACTGAGAAGGAAGGGGAAAGATGCCAGAATAAAAAGTGGGGGAAGAGAAGGAGACTAGCTGGAAGGTGATAGGGGAAGCCAGGGGGAAAGGTCAAGGGTTGGAATGGAAGGAATCTGACCTATCACTTTCTAGCTAGCATCCTTCCCCTCCCCCACCCCACCTTTTCATTCTGGCATCTTCCCCCTTCCCTCTCAGTCCTGAAGAAGGATCTCAGCCTGAGACATCGACTGTTTACTCTTTTCAATAGATGCAGCCTGAGCTGCTAAGTTCCTCCGGCATTTTGAATGGGTTAGGTTGGGCACGTGGCCAAGTGGTTAAGGCGTTTGTCTAATTACCCCAACGTTGCTAGTTCGAGCCTCAGCTGTGGCAGCGTGTTTGTGCCCTTGAGCAAGGCACTTAATCACACATTGCTCATGAGACGCAGGCCTCTCATGGTCTGAGTCGACATTCCCTCCCTATCATGGAAAGCGAAGGTCAGCGACTGACAACAATGACTATATCTGACTAGTTCTTGCAAAGTCAAATCACTGGAAATTTTTTGAAAGCCCTACAATTTACCGCTCTCACATGATAGGTTTTTCAGGAGCACATATATTATTCCCTATGAACATACTGCTGTCTGATAATACACTGCAGGCAGGTCACTATAGAGTGAGAAAAAGAGATACGAGGCAGATAAAAAATATTGTCAAAATATTCAGTGAATAATTAGGGAGTGAAGTGAGACAGCCAAGTGTTATTGATTTCTCACCTACTTGCTCTTTCGCCACCTGCTGAAGAATATTTTTAAAGGCTGACCAGATATTTCAGCAGGCAGCTCATTTGTTTGCACATTTTACCTCAGTTTTATACCAGTGTCTGAATCAGCAGGAAGATAAATAAGCAGTTCGAGAAACCTCTGTGCATTTCCCTCTGCAAGCTTTCGGTGATTGCTTTTCAATCCATGTTGTAATGAAATCCAGGGCCAAAATTCAGAAGGATAGTGTCTGCCAGCATGCTAAGATGATCCTGTAAATTTCACATTATGCACATATTTTCCCCCACTCCCCACACCCCACTTCCCATCCCCACCATCATTACCCACCTCACCACAAATGCTTGTCACAGTTCAGTAAGTAGGTCATTTGGATTTGTGGTCTGCAGAAAGATTTTGATCACATGGAAATTGTTTGAGTTATAAGACCATAAGATACAGGAGCAGAAGTAGGCCATTTGGCCTATCGCGTTTTCTCTGTGATTTCATCATAGCTGATCCATTTTTCCTTCTCAGCCCCCGTCTCCTGCCTGTTATATACCAGACATTAAACACATCTGAATAGAATCCTGACAACGAAGATTTCAATCATACTTTGCTTATTTTAAAATAATTCCATCAAATGCAACAAAATAAATGAAAATCTCATCCTCTTCATTCATAGTCCACTCACTGAATTTCATCTGTCCATGTTCTTTCCTACGCTGATAGAGCTGGGGTAGAGGGCATGATGTGATCCTATAAAGATGAGGTGTAGTAGTTCTGCTGGCTGCTCGCTGCTCACAACCTACTCTCTCCTTGGCATTACAGAGGCTGCAAAGAAAAGAGACACCAGGACCACCACGGAGGCTGCTGAGTGAGCCTCCAGATGACTACGGATCAAAAAGTGTGACCGGTGCATCAATGCTGTTGGGACACAAAGCAGGGCCTAATCAACTCTGGCGGTGTCGCCTGGGCGACAGTGTCTGATGTTGAAAGACCTGAAACAACCAATTAGCCCAGGTTACGTCACTGATGATCATAGGATGTACAGTATCTTAGCATTATAGATAAAATACATACAATAATTATCAGATAAAATGATGCAATATTGTTGTTGCTGAGTGGCTTGCCGAAATGGCTTGATAGCTTGCAGACGTTTCGTTACTACCTAGGCAACATCATCAGTCCAACCTCGATATGGCCCTTGTGGCTAAAGGGATCGGGGGTATGGGGGGAAGGTTGGTACAGGGTTCTGAGTTGGATGATCAGCCATGATCATACTGAATGGTGGTGCAGGCTCGAAGGGCCGAATGGCCTACTCCTGCACCTATTTTCTATGTTTTCTATGAATGAAATGTTGGTGCTCTACATTGTTCATCTTTATATGGTGTGTGTGTGTGTGTGTGTGTGTGTGTGTGTGTGTGTGTGTGTGTGCGTGTGTGTGCGTGCGTGTGTGTGTGTGTGTGTGTGTGTGTGCGTGTGTGTGCAACCATTTCTATTGGTTACCGATTATGTAATCCGCAACTGGTTCATTAAAATCCGATTGGGCGATAATTGTTGTCCGGGCTTTGTTATTCGACTGTTATGTAGGATTAACATCGTCTTCATTGATTGACACATGTAATCATGTGTGATTTGGCTCTTGGCTCTGGACTGATGACTCGATGCTGAAATGGGATGTAAACTAGGATGCAAAGCTAACCTAAACTGTCCCTACTAGTATAAAGAGTATTATAATTTCAATTACAGATACTAAATTAATTAACGTTGTGAACATAGCTATAATATTATTATCTCTATTAAGTATCACACTGAATATCAGAACTAGAGAAATCCGCATGTTTAAAGTCACTAAAATGTATAAATGTTTCACATTCTAGTTATGGCAATTTGCAGGGTCAGGTGAACCAGCAGGCTGAATTAACCTGAATTCGCTGTACTATTTCCTTTGCTTAGCTTGGGCACTTTGCCAGAATATCAGAGCGCACATGGATTGGGATAACATTTAAGGAAGACAGGAATAAAATATAAAAGAAATAAGGCGGACTGTGCTATAGCAAACATGCTCATACTAATGCTAGTCCAAAACAAATAGTGATATTTATGTTGGAAATGTTATAATAGATTAAATTCTGCATAGAAATTTATTCAGGTGGTGGATCCCTTTGTTTTGGTTGTGCAAAGTATTTGTTTTACACAAATACAGCTGGAGTTTAAACAATGGCTTGGCCTGCGGCAGGATAAAAATGAAATGCTTTATTTCCTACCAGCTCCGTGTCCGTCCGGCGTCGATGAGGACCTCGACACCATAGATGGTGTCGAGACTAGCGCGTGATTTGGATTTAAGTGAGGGAGAGTTGCGCAGCGTCAGCCTCACTCTCTCTTCCCAATTCCCATCTGGATCCAGCGGCAAGACAGAGCCTAGATGGCTGGAGATGGGATTAGGCGCAGTGGATGAGCAGGACGTCTTCTGTGTCTTGTCCTGCTCTACACATTCCACGACGCTTGCAGAGACCGCCTTCTTGACCGTTGGACCTTCCATTGGTCTCGTCCACTCAATCCGCCACAGTCTGTCTTCACATGCTGGGGATAGACAACTCCCTATCTCACCGAGGGTTTGAGACCCGTCGGCTACCCTCACCTGGTTTAGCCGGCTTGTCGAAGCCGTTGCCCGGGGTGCCGCCGCTGTCGCATGCGAACAGCTACGGGGAGCCACAGGTGAGAGCTGAGTGCCAAGTGGGGACCAAAGGTGGACTAACCACCTCGAAAAGGATGTGACATGTTCCCCCACCAGAGGTGCTACCCCTCCCTGACACCCATACACCCCACCTGCCAGTTCCACGCATGTTGTCGTGACGTGAATTTCTGTTCCGCCAGAAATCACAGCAAAATCCTTGTACTTTATTAATTATACAAGCAATGATGAAGCAAAGATGTCATGATGTTCAAAAAGTTGGAATTACTTTGCACTATTTTCCAGACCTAATGTTCTTGTTTGACTTTTAATCTAGAATAATATTTTCAACTAGAAGATGGGAATAATCCATATCTCATCAAAATGAAGGATTTTGGAACTCTGCTATAAAATATTCTTAATTTGCATAAACATTGCTTGTATCTATGATAAAACACCTGCACCACCACTGCTGAAAGTGTTGTCTCAAAGCTTCAAACACATGGTGTCTCTATGTTGCATACAATTCGCCCATCACTGTGATATTTAAGGGATTCATTATTTTTATAACAGCGAAATGTTGACTGGACTGGATCAATCTAGACCAAATTCAAATACAAATCTTTCAGGCAAAGGGGCATTTCAGCTCACTTAATGCAGCATCAATTCCTCCAAAATCTACAGCGTGTGCAAGGAATGATAAGATATTACGTGACTTGTTGCTGTTTCGTTATGTCACCAGGTGTGTGCATTATGCCGTTTTGCTAGAAGCCATCGCAATTGTGGATATCAGAAATGTAGTTAATATTTCTTCACACTGCTATTTCAGGAATTATTACTTTGAAGTAAGGTGCACAAAGTCCGGGCGAAAACTGCTTCCTACACCGGACCCTTTTAAAATTAATGCCTCGTTCTCCGACATCTCAGATTTAAGGCAATTAGCAATATGTTTGTCCATTGCATTGAAGATAATAGTTCTGTATCCTGAGGTTATCGGGATATTAATAAATGATACTGCTTCCTCCTCCTGTAAATCAATTGATTTTACAGAATGGAACATGAATAAATTGTGCCACAATTCATTGTCTCAATTATATTTAGAAAAGCTTGCAACTGTGAAAATCCATTTTGGTTTGATGGCTGTTCTGTGGAGAGCAGAAAATAAATGAACCTCACCAAGCTCTTTGTCAATGTATCTGTTACCTCATTGGCACATTTCAAAGAATTGACAACTTTCCACAACCTCCCTAGCGGAAGACAAATGTTCTTCTGGCATAAAGGATCAATGTTGCATTGAATTTAAGAGAGAGAGTCAAAGTGCCGTCTGGGGCACTAAATTAAATTTCAACAGAACGCACAGATTAAAAATACATGGTTGCCTAGATCCAGATCTAGTAGTCTCTGCGCAATATATCCAAAGTCATAATATATTTGTCACCGTATATTTTCTGCATTCCTGCACAGAAAATGCGATAACTATTATGAATTTTACTCCCAACAGTGAAATTTCTCAGAGTTCCACTTTCAAGGTGTTTATGCCCATTTGCCTTAGAACATTAAGGTGATTTCACATTCATTTCCTGATTTGCGTTCTGTTTTCACCAACTGAACATCTGTGACTATTAATCTAGTATTTTAGGCTGAGGTGAAGAAAGTCAGGAGATGTGTAAACTGAGGCAAGTGTTCAAAGGGCAAATTCAGCCCCAAATGATAGCCAAAGTTGAGAAACATGCAGCTTTTCCAAAAAGATTAGTTAAGCAAGAAGAGGTAAGATTTTTTTTTACTTGTGCTCAAGGCCAGCGGAAGGAGTAGTTTTCTCTTGAATTTAGATATTTTCCGCCTTGGGCTCCATCTTGATTACCTGACTGGCAGACCACAGTACGTGTGCTTACAGCACTGTGTGTCCAACAGTGTGATCAGCAGCACTGGGGCTCCACAGGGGACTGTCTTGTCTCCTTTTCTCTTCACCATTTACACCTCGGACTTCAACTACTGCACAGAGTCTTGTCATCTTCAGAAGTTTTCTGATGACTCTGCCATAGTTGGATGCATCAGCAAGGGAGATGAGGCTGAGTACAGGGCTACGGTAGGAAACTTTGTCACATGGTGTGAGCAGAATTATCTGCAGCTTAATGTGAAAAAGACTAAGAAGCTGGTGGTAGACCTGAGGAGAGCTAAGGTACCGGTGACCCGTTTCCATCCAGGGGGTCAGTGTGGACATGGTGGAGGATTACAAATACCTGGGGATACGAATTGACAATAAACTGAACTAGTCAAAGAACACTGAGGCTATCTACAAGAAGGGTCAGAGCCGTCTCTATTTCCTGAGGAGACTGAGGTCCTTTAACATCTGCCGGACGATGCTGAGAATGTTCTACGAGTCTGTGGTGGCCGGTGCTATCATGTTTGCTGTTGGGTGCTGGGGCAGCAGGCTGAGGGTAGCAGACACCAACAGAATCAACAAACTCATTCATAAGGCCAGTGATGTTGTGGGGATGGAACTGGACTCTCTCACGGTGGTGTCTGAAAAGAGGATGCTGTCTAAGTTGCATGCCATCTTGGTCAATGTCTCCCATCCACTACATAATGTACTGGGTGGGCACAGGAGTACATTCAGCCAGAGACTCATTCCACCGAGATGCAGCACAGAGTGTCATAGGAAGTCATTCCTGCCTGTGGCCATCAAACTTTACAACTCCTCCCCTGGAGGGTCAGACATCCTGAGCCAATAGGCTGGTCCTGGATTTATTTCATAATTTACTGGCATAATTTACATATTACTATTTAACTATTTATGGTTCTATTACTATTTATTATTTATGGTGCAACTGTAACGAAAACAAATTTCCCCCGGGATCAATAAAGTACGACTATGATTATGACTATTCAGCTGCCTCTCCTTCCCAATCAAAAGATCCTCTCAAAAACCCTCCCAGTAGTTTCTTTTCAATCTTAGCTCGAGTTTTCTGAGTTTAACATTTTCTGGGCCATTCTGTTGAGTTTGGGGCTTTTATGCTCAACATAGCTCATTTACTTTCCATCAGTTACAGCATGGTTAAAGTTGAATTTATCCTTGAACTTTTCCCAATACATTAGTATTCTCTTGGAATGTAGCATGAGAAGAAAAGACTTCCTAACAGTGTAGTAGAAAGATGCCATTATTCCAGGTATTCTCCTAATTCTTTGCCATAGAGGGAGTACAAAGAAGGTTCACCAGATTGATTCCTGGGATGGCAGGACTTTCATATGAAGAAAGACTGGATGAACTGGGCTTGTACTCGTTGGAATTTAGAAGATTGAGGGGGGATCTGATTGAAACGTATAAGATCCTAAAGGGATTGGACAGGCTAGATGCAGGAAGATTGTTCCCGATGTTGGGGAAGTCCAGAACGAGGGGCCACAGTTTGAGGATAGAGGGGAAGCCTTTTAGGACCGAGATTAGGAAAAACTTCTTCACACAGAGAGTGGTGAATCTGTGGAATTCTCTGCCACAGGAAACAGTTGAGGTCAGTTCATTGGCTATATTTAAGAGGGAGTTAGATATGGCCCTTGTAGCTACGGGGGTCAGGGGGTATGGAGGGAAAGCTGGGGCAGGGTTCTGAGTTGGATGATCAGCCATGATCATAATAAATGGCGGTGCAGGCTCGAAGGGCCGAATGGCCTACTCCTGCACCTATTTTCTATGTTTCTATGTTTCTATGTTTCTCTGATGTAAGGATGGACTATTGGCAAAAGCCCCAGAGAAGGAGCATAGGTTGTATCTCGAGTCATAGAACACCACAGCACAGAAGCAGGCTCTTCAGCCCATCTAGTCCATGACAAACTATTATTCTGCCTGGTCCCATTGACCTGCACCTGGACCATAGACAACCATACCTCTTCAATCCAAATTTCGCTCAGATCTCTGTGACTTTGAAATGGAAGATAGGGAAAGCATATTGCAAAAATGATTATCAAGGTTGGTGGAACTTGAGAGTGTTTTTGACAAGCTTTATTGGTGGTACCACCAAATAACAAAGGAAGTGCATTTTGGATCCCTGCAATAGCCTATGAATTTCAGTGGCACAGCACAGCTCTAATTCAGGCTCTACTCTAGGCATGTCATCTATTTCATTGTTAAATTGATGTTAATAGCCTTTAGCAATTTATGCTATCATCTCAACTCCCCCATCAGTGATGTATCATTAACACACTTCATTTATCTGTTTTCCTCTATGTAACTCAGAAGAGCATTTTTTATTTTAATTTTAATTTCATGTATGCTAATGTTCAAATTTCACACTCACTCAATGTCGGCAACACCAAGGCGCTCATTATTGACTTGAGGAGGAGGGAAATTCCTCACTGTTATCATTTCAGCAAACCTGTCCTGGGCCCAGCACGTAAGTGCAGTTATGAAGAAAGTACAGCAGCATCTCTACTCCTATAGAGGTTTGTGAAGATTCAGCATAACATCTAAAACTTTGGCAAATCTCTATTAATATGTGGTGGAGAATTTATTGACTGGCTGCATCATAGCCTAGAATGGAAACTTCCGTGCCCTTGAACAGAAAATACTGCAAAAAGTACTGGATACAGCCCAGTCCATTATGTGTAAAGCTTCTCCCACCATTGACACATCTACATGGGGCATTGTAACAGTAAAGCAGCTTCCATCATAAGGGATGTCCACTACCTAGGCCATACTCTCTTCTCACTGCTGCCATCAGGAAGAAAGTACTAGAGCCTCAGGACTCATACCACCAGGTTCAGGAACAGTTATTGCCACTCAACCATCAGGCTCTTGAACTAGTGTGGATAACTTCACTTGTCCCATCACTAAACTGTGCCCATAACCTATGTACCCATTTTCAAAGATTCTTCATCCCATGCTCTCAATATTTTTTGCTTATTTATTTATTATTATTATTATTATTCTCTTTTGTTTTTATTTGCAGTTTGTCTTCTGCTGATTGTTTGTGTGTTCGTCCTGTTGGTGTGGTCTCTCATTGGTTCTATTATGGTTCTTGGATTTACTGTGTATGCCTGCAAGAAAACAAAACTCAGAGTTGTATATTTGAACGCTGAAATTTGTCTTCAAGGAGGTCTGAACTATGTTCTGCTATGGCATGGTAAAGAACAGCTTGCAATGTTACACTTACCATCACCAGGAAGCCATTATTGCTTCTCATCCAATAATTTCAAGAAAGGTACGCTAAATTAAGTAATTTATTTGGACTGTATAGCTGTGCTATACTATGCTTCAGTTGTTTTTATTTATTATTTATTTAAGAGCTATAATTTCTCTCTACTGTTTTAAAGTATGGATACACGGCTTGTGTAGTCCCTGGTTGTACAATATTTAACAGATCCTCCTCCTCCATCTTACTTAAGGTTTAAGGACACAACTGTTGAAAATAATATCCTATATATGTATTAAATAATAACCAGCATGCACAAAGAAGGGTATTGTCACGATCCTTTTGCACACAGTGCCCAGGGTGTTTGTCAATGCATGACTAGGCTATAAAATTTTCCACTTATTAACAGATCTTTTATAAAGTTCTGTCCCATTCTAATCAAGTCAAACTCTGCACATTTTTTATTATTAATTTTCAAAAAAGTGCTCTGTAGAATTCAGTTTATTGCCAAGTATGGGTGCTTGCAAGCTATTGCCCTTCCAGCACATGGGAAGAAAATTGCTAAATAAAAGATACTGGCCCAGAAACACAGTCAGGTAATACGAAGTTCTTGAATACTGTGCAACGGATTTTATCAGGAAACCAAATCCTTAGTGGATCATCTGCACAATTTTGTAGATTCTTTGCAAGCCTTCTCTATACAAGACCAACTTAATCGTGAAGGCTGAGAGATGGCACTCACATGTTTGGACATTCCTTACATCAAGTTCAGTCGTGCACACATGGCTCAGAGATGACATGGGCTACGCATGTCAGAAGCCTTTATTATGAACATAAGGCCTGCTTTAGTGTAACTTGTTTCAACATAAATGGAGCCTGATCAGGATTATGCTTGGGACCACTTGCAGTTAGATCTCTTTCTCCTCACTACAGATATCCATTGAGACCACTGACCTTTAAGCCCTAATCTGAAATGAAAATAAGCCCACTCCCCACTACCATAACAACAGTTCCCCTAACACATTCTCCATCAGAAATCTATACATCACCTGTACACCAGCAGGCAAATAGCCTAGATAGAGTGGACATGGAGAAGATGTTTCAAATAGTGGGAGAGTCTAGGATCAGAGGGCTTTGCCTCAGATTACAAGGATGTCCCATTAGAACAGAGATAAGGAAGAATTTCTTTAGCCAGATTGTGTTGAATCTCATTGCTACAGATAGCTAAGGAGGCCAAGTCATTGGGTATATTAAAGCAGAGGTTGAGAGTTTCTTGATTAATAAGGGTGTCAAAGATTGCATGGAGAAGGCAGGAAAAATGAAGTTGAGAGGAACAATAGATCAGCCACGATGGAATGGTGGAGCCTTCTTGATGGAGCAAATGGCCTAATTCTGCTCCTATGTTTTATGGCCTTATGGTATTATGAAGCTCTAAATCGCTTCAACTTCTCTGATTTCTCTCCAGTGCATATCAGCCCACTCCCGACAGGATGGGAAAGGCAAAGGCTTGTATGTGCAAGCAGACACAAGCAAGAGAAAATCTGCAGATGCTGGAAATCCAAGCCTTGCACAAAAAATATTGGAGGAGCTCAACAGGCCAGGCAGCAGCAAAAGAGTAAACACTCAACGTTTCAGACCAAGACTGTCTATTTTGCCCAGTGCCTTGGCTCTTACATGTAATAAATACAGTATCTGGAGTGTCAGCCTTATATATAAAACATACACTTCCAGACCACGTATCAGTGACATAAAGCATCTTTTAACGTACGACATTTTCCAGTTTTTTTATAATGAAGATGGAAGAGATAATCAAAATTGTAACCGATATTAAAAGTAAATATAACATTGAAGAAAAGTTGACATGATAGTGAGCAAAAACTGAATGTGAAGTAAAGTTAATAATAAAATGCCAAACTATTTACTTTTCAATTCATACTGAATCAGAATCAGGTTTATTATCACTGATTTATATGGAGTGAAATTAGTTGTTTTGCGACAGCAGTACAATGCAAAGACATTCAATTACTAAAAATTACAAAATAAGTAAACAATGGCAAATACAAAATACCAAAGTACTGCTGGTGGACTATTCATAAATCTGACCGCAGTGGAGAAGCCCTGCAAAGACTTTGGTTCAACATATTTTTTACAACTAACCCTCTTCAGAACTGACGCTAGGTATTTCAGATGACCCAGGGAGCAAGTGTAGTTTATACAAATTTAGCTGATCTCAGCAACCTCTGAATTCATTTACTGAATGGGAATATCACAGTCAAAGCCAGCATTTACCACTGTACCCAACTATCATTGAAAAGGAGCCACTGCAGTCTTTGAGGGGCAGGTACCCATGGAGCTGTCGGTTTGGTACTTGAAGCAATGGTGAAGAAATATCAAGTTATTTCCAAATTGGGATAGTGTGTAACTGGTAGAGCTATTTGAATATGATGGTATTTCGATTAGCATTTGTCTTTGTTCTTGATACAAGTTTGGGAGATATTGTCAAAGAAGCCTATGGAAGTCATGAGAATGTGAATATAGCCTCTTCCATTTGAGGTGATCATTGAGGCACCTATGTGACTCAAATGTACTTCCCACTCTTGCTGCATGTCAGAAGAGACTACTTCATAAGCAGTTGCAGACAAGGCAATATGAAGAGAGACAGACGTTGTTGAAGTTCTGGGTGGTAATTAGCAATCTATGCTATAAAGAGCAAATGTGCGGGATGTTTTATATGATGACCTCTATAAAGATGCTCTTCCCACTCACAGTTAAGGCTCAAATGTAGAGTTTTTTTAATGAGTTAAGTCCTATGATGACAGTAAATAGATTGGTTGGAGAAAAAAACTGCTTTTATTCTGCAACTTATGTATATATTTCAGCAAGTATATTGAGGAAAGATTGATTGTGTTCATGTGTTATTAAATTCATAATATTGATGATGTTTGTAAATGGATAAAACAAAATGTCTCCATGGTGAAGAAACATATGTGTTTAATCATTTGCACACTTCAGTGCCTTTTCACAAAGTTCCCTCACAAAAATATTACTTACACCTCAGCTCTCAGAGGAAAATACATGTGGGCACTGACCTGGGAAAATCTCTCATCTTCTATTTTTTTGTAAAAGATAGAATGCAAATCACATGTGCAAAATTATGCTTAGAGAAAGAATAATATTTATTTAATGTAAAATATTTTCAGTTCCACTGTCTTCTCTGTGTTGATCATTTATACAAGATCTTTAACATTACAAAGCATCACTAAGCTTCCTAAGAATAAATACGAAGAATACTTAACACCAAACCACAAAGGAGAAATTTTAAAGATTTTTTTAAAAAAAGATTTGCTTTATTTGTCACATGTATATCAAAATATATAGTCTGAAGATTTGCTTTGGGCAGCCTGCAAGGTTTGCCATTCTTCCAATGTCATCATAGCATGCCGACTACTTACTAACCCTAACACACACACAATGTTCCCTCTAATTTATTTTACTGCTGTGCAGACTATTGTTCTGAGCAGGAAATAATTACATAGTCTGAAAACTATGCGGCATTCTGTGTCCTGCCAAAGGGTTTCCGCCCAAAACGTCAACTGTACATTTTTCCATAGGTGCTGCCTTGCCTACTGAGTTTCTCCAGCATTTTGTGTGTGACACTTTAATTTTTTTTAATATGCACATCACACAAACACAAACAACAACTCATAACACAGGTAAATGATGTCAGGTAGTCACAGTAGCATAAGTAAAATGTTTTGATTAGATGGCATTAGCATTCAGTGAGCAGGTGGTTTATTAACAATGAACTACCTACTTCCATTCTGTGTTTATTGTTACAATTTGTAACAGTGTTGTAATTTGAAACACTAACACTAACAATTTGAAACACTAGCATTGAAGCCATAAAATGTTTCAACGTAAAGGTTGTGCCATAAAAGTTGCCTCACAGGTGGATAGGGTAGTTAAGAAAGCTTATGGGGTGTTAACTTTCATCAGTCGAGGGAAAGAGTTTAAGAGTCGCGAGGTAATGATACAGCTCTATAAAACTCCGGTTAGGCCACACTTGGAGTACTGTGTCCAGTTCTGGTCACCTCACTATAGGAAGGATGTGGAAGCATTGGAAGGAGTACAGAGGAGATTTACCAGGATGCTGCCTGGTTTAGAAAGTATGCATTATGATCAGAGATTAAGGGAGCTAGGGCTTTACTCTTTGGAGAGAAGGAGGATGAGAGGAGACATGATACAGGTGTACAAGATAATAAGAGGAATAGATAGAGTGGATAGCCAGCGCCTCTTCCCCAGGGCACCACTGCTCAATACAAGAGGACATGGCTTTAATGTAAGGGGTGGGAAGTTCAAGGGGGATATTAGAGGAAGGTTTTTTACTCAGAGAGTGGTTGGTGTGTGGAATTCACTGCCTGAGTCAGTGGTGGAGGCAGATACACTAGTGAAGTTTAAGAGACTGCTAGACAGGTATATGGAGGAATTTAAGGTGGGGGCTTATATGGGAGGCAGGGTTTGAGGGTCGGCACAACATTGTGGGCCGAAGGGCCTGTACTGTGCTGTACTATTCTATGTACATTTATTAAACAGAATATTTATCAATTATATGTATTAATACAATTAATTACATGGTATTTCACCATTATATTAACATAGATTTCAAGAATTATATTAGATAATTTCATAATTGTATTGACACTAAATAAAACAAAATTCCAGCTGCGTGTCAACAAAGACTATGTGTGCAGGAGCATTTCAGTTACTGTATGGCCACACACCTGTGCAACTTAGGGAAAATAGTACCATTACACATCTTTGGAATATGGAAGCTAGAGCACCCGGAGGAAATCCACGTGGACACTGGGAGAGCATACAAGCTCTTTACAGACAACAGAGGGAATTGAATGCAGATCAGTGCTTACTGGTGCTGTAAGGTGATTGCACTAACTGCTACATATTGTGCTGCACACGGTATTTAAAACAAATGATTAGATTAAGTGATTGAAAGCCAGGGCTCAAAGGTAGCTTTTAAGAAGCTTCTAAAAATGTGTGGGTTTGGGGAGGTGGTGGTTACGGAGGCTGGAAACTTAAACAGGAAACTCGAGGGCTGAAGAACTCATCAGGTGAAAACTCAGAAGCCAAAGCTGAATTGATTAAAATCCCAGATGACTAACAGCCCAGAATTAAAGCATAGACATCTCAGCTTTCAAGCTGGGAAAAGCTTCATGGAAGAGGTGGGAAAATAGCATAACAGGATTGGAAAATGCAAAATCTACTTTTAAAATCACATCATTGCTTAACCTGAGGCAATTTGGTCAACACAGATAAATTGGGCCGTAGTCAAAGTTTCAAAGCGGTAGAGCCCTAAGAGTGTGTGACATTATGACTCAATGTAGATCACCAAAAGCTGTGGTATTCGCTGAACATGAGCTTAAAGCAAGTTAACACACAGGCAACAGAGTTCAGGATAGTCACTGTGTTACCTTAAATTCTATTACTTTCAGCCTTCTGGATATCACAAAACAATTAACTTCTGCTAGAATGTGCAACAGCATAAACCAATGCTGAAATACAAATAAAGCTATATTACAGTGTACATTTGGCAAAATATTCTTTGCTTTTGCATTAAAAAAACAGATAATGATGAATCATAGAGCCTGTGTATGTTATTTTCACCAGAAGCTGAACAATAACAAGTTCTTGAGCCACAATAATTACCAAGCATTCTAAAAGTAAAGCAACACCACAATATTTAAACAAAAAGGTTTCAGTCAAGATATTTAACTAAAAATTCTTAAATTGGCTCCAGCAAAACAGAAAAGTCCTAGTTGAAACACTTCCAAAAATTACTTTCAAGTGATTGCTTCTGACAGATTTCACTTTGAATCATTAATGTTAGCATTTGGACAAAATGTTGAAATATATTTTATTATAAATACACAGAGAATCCAATTCAATTATAATTTATGAATTGGTGGCTAATATTAAAAATTGGTTGGGTTTTCATTTTGTTGCACAACATCATTTCTGCCCATTTGTAATATGAAGTAGAAACATAGAAACATAGAAAATAGGTGCAGGAGTAGGCCATTCGGCCCTTCGAGCCTGCACCGCCATTTATTATGATCATGGCTGATCATCCAACTCAGAACCCTGCACCAGCCTTCCCTCCATACCCCCTGATCCCCGTAGCCACAAGGGCCATATCTAACTCCCTCTTAAATATAGCCAATGAACTGGCCTCAACTGTTTCCTGTGGCAGAGAATTCCACAGATTCACCACTCTCTGTGTGAAGAAGTTTTTCCTAATCTCGGTCCTAAAAGGCTTCCCCTCTATCCTCAAACTGTGGCCCCTTGTTCTGGACTTCCCCAACATCGGGAACAATCTTCCTGCATCTAGCCTGTCCAATCCCTTTAGGATTTTATACGTTTCAATCAGATCCCCTCTCAATCTTCTAAATTCCAACGAGTACCAGCCCAGTTCATCCAGTCTTTCTTCATATGAAAGTCCTGCCATCCCAGGAATCAATCTGGTGAACCTTCTTTGTACTCCCTCTATGGCAAGGATGTCTTTCCTCAGATTAGGGGACCAAAACTGCACACAATACTCCAGGTGTGGTCTCACCAAGGCCTTGTACAACTGCAGTAGAACCTCCCTGCTCCTGTACTCGAATCCTCTCGCTATAAATGCCAGCATACCATTCGCCTTTTTCACCGCCTGCTGTACCTGCATGCCCACTTTCAATGACTGGTGTATAATGACACCCAGGTCTCGTTGCACCTCCCCTTTTCCTAATCGGCCACCATTCAGATAATAATCTGTTTTCCTATTTTTGCCACCAAAGTGGATAACTTCACATTTATCTACATTAAATTGCATCTGCCATGAATTTGCCCACTCACCCAACCTATCCAAGTCACTCTGCATCCTCTTAGCATCCTCCTCACAGCTAACACTGCCACCCAGCTTCGTGTCATCTGCAAACTTGGAGATGCTGCATTTAATTCCCTCATCCAAGTCATTAATATATATTGTAAACAACTGGGGTCCCAGCACTGAGCCTTGCGGTACCCCACTAGTCACCGCCTGCCATACTGAAAAGGTCCCGTTTATTCCCACTCTTTGCTTCCGGTAGGAAACCATAAACTGGCTGGTAGAGAAGTACATCATTCTGGTTCTTCTTGTCATGTGTGACGCCAAGCAGAGCCACCGGACGGACAATGCTAATGAGAGAGATAAGAGAGACAATGGAGAAACATTCAAAATGCTAATAAGAGAGAAGAGAGGGATTAACGGAAAAGAGACACAATTCAGATATTGACAGACCGGTTGCTTTGAACCTGAACTTTTTGAAGTTTGATGGACAGGTGATCCCTCAGCAGGGAGATAAAAGGAGCAGGTTTGCTAAGGCACAGGACACGACGAGACCCTGGGAAGAGGAGTGTGCCCCCACAAGTGGTAGGAGTTTGGAGGTCTGGTTTGCGGGAACCGATCAGAGGTTCACAGGGTGTAAAGGTACGATCGGTGGGTAGCTGGGGTGTGTGTCCTCCCTTGCCTGGGTGCCGGGTTCACCACGGAAGAACAATCGTATCAGGAACGGAGGGGTCACAGTCGGTGACCACAGCGGGATAGAAGACATCAAAAGGTCTGCCCGAAACCAACTGCGAAGACATCAAAAGGTCTGCCTGAAACCAAATTGCATCTCTCTCTCTCTCTCTCTCTCTCTCTCCAACGGCACGACAACAGCGATTACTGCAAACTGCACTAAACTGAACTGCACTCTGCTTCATTTAAGACTGATCATTTTACCCCTAGACTGCAATAGAGCTTGGTTGATTCCTGTTACCCTATTTCTGTGTATATGTGTGTATTATCATTGCTAACCTGTTACATTTATATCCTTACAATTAGTGTACTGTATTACATATTTCTTTAATAAAATTTTATTAGTTCCTAGTAATCCAGACTCCGACGAGCGTTCCATTTCTGCTGGTTTGGCAACCCAGTTACGGGGTACGTAACATTCTTAAGTGGACAACTTCAAAGTTTAAAGTTCAATGTAAATTTATTATCAAAATATGTATAGGTCACCATATACTACAATGAGATTAAATTTCTTGCAGGCATTCACAGTAGATACAAAGAAACACAACAGAATCAATGAACCTGAAGAGAATCTGTCAAGTAGGGGACCGTGCACAATTCTGATTTGATGGAGACAGATGTGAGAGTACGGAGGAACATCTGGAAAACTTCTGAAATGCCCGCTTCGCTGCCGCTGCTACTGTGTGGTAACTGGAATCTCCGGAGCAGAAGGCCCCAAGATCCTCGGCTTTGCAAGTTTCAGCGGCCAGGGAGAGGTCGAAGGTGCTCGGCAGAGGATGGCGCTCAGGAGGCTGTATCGGAGAGGCTGGTCGGAAGCTCGAAGTTTTTTGGACGGATGGACTCAGTGTCAGCTGTGATCGGCTGCTTCCAAGGCATCGGCAAGTTGATGGTGCCTGGAAGTTTATGGCAGGGAGTTTCTTCCTTTTGCCGCCTGCTATCGGGGACTCGGGAGTCAATCGACTCGGGACTTTGAGACTTTTTTTTACTGTGCCCATGGTCTGTTCTTCATCAAATTATGGTATTGCTTTGCACTGCTGTAACTATATGTTATAATTATGTGGTTCTGTCAGTGTTAGTCTTTGGTTTGTCTTGTTTTCTGTGATATCACTCCGGAGAAACATTGTATCATTTCTTAATGCATGTATGCATTTCTAAATGACAATAAAAGAGGACTGAGTGTTCTCATAATCTAAAAAAACTAAACACAAAATTGCAAAAAGAAGACAACTGTGCAAATATAGTAATAAATATATAGATAGATAAACAGATAAATAATTATTAAAAACATGAGTTGTAGAGTCCTTGAAAGTGAATCTATAAGTTACGGAATCAGTACATTATTGAGGAGAGTGAAGTTATCCTCGCTGATTCAGGAGCCTGATAACTGTTCGTGAATCTGGTGGTGTGGCTCCAATGGCTCTTAAACCTCCTTCCCAATGGCAGCAGCAAGAAGAAAGCATGGCCGAGATGGTGAAGGTCTTTGATGATGGATGTTTCTTTCTTGGACAGAACTCCTTGTAAGATGTAACGTTGAGACTTTATAAAGCACTGGTATGGTCTCACTTGGAGTATTGTGAGCTGTCTTGGGCCCTTATCTTTGAAAAGATGTGCTGAAACTGGAGAGTGTTCAAAGGAGGTTCATGAAAATGATTCCAGAATTCAATAGGAGAGCGGTAGTGATAGGGGACTCGATAGTTAGAGGTGCAGATAGAAGGTTCTGTGGTCGTGACAGAGAATCCAGGATGGTTTGTTGCCTCCCAGGTGCCAGGGTCAAGGATATCTCTGATCGATTGCATGACATTCTGAAGTGGGAGGGTGATCAGCCAGATGTCGTGGTGCACATCGGTACCAATGACATAGCAAGGAAGAGTGAAGAGGTCCTGGACAGTGAGTATAGAGAGCTTGGTAGGAAGTTGAAAAGCAGGACCTCAAGGGTGGTAATCTCAGGATTGCTACCTGTGCTAGGTGCCAGTGAGGGTAGGAATAGGATGCTCTGGAGGAGGAACAAGTGGCTGAGGAACTGGTGGAGGGGGCAGGGTTTCAGATTTCAGGATCATTGGGACCTCTTCTGGGGCAGGTGGGACCTGTACAAGAGAGACGGGTTACACTTGAACCACAGGGGGACCAATATCCTTTCAGGGAGGTTTGTTAGTGTTATTGGGGAGGCTTTAAACTAGATTTGCAGGGGGATGGGAACCAGAGTGCCAGAGCTGACAGTGTGGCTGGGGTGAAAATAAATGATATTGAAAGTTTAATCAAATCTGCTGATTGAAAGGTTGTGAGTGGTGGTAAAAATCTTCTGAGGTGTATATATTTCAATGCTAGGAGTATTGCGGGGAAGGCGGATGAGTTGAGGGCGTGAATTGACACGTGGAATTATGATGTTGTAGCAATTAGTGAAACTTGGCTACAGGAGGGGCAGGACTGGCAGCTTAATATTCCAGGGTTCCGATGTTTCAGATGTGATCGAGGCAGAGGAATGAAAGGTGGGGGAGTAGCATTGCTTGTTAGGGAAAATATTACAGCAGTGCTCAGGCAGGACAGATTAGAGGGCTTGTCTACTGAGTCCTTATGGGTGGAGCTGAGAAACAGGAAAGGTATGGCCACATTAGTAGGATTGTATTACAGACCACCCAGTAGTCAACAAGACTTGGAAGAGCAAATCTGCAGAGAGATAGCAGGCAACTGCAGGAAACATAAAGTTGTGGTAGTAGAGGATTTTAATTTTCCATACATTGATTGGGACTCCCATACTGTTAGGGGTCTAGATGGTTCAGAGTTTGTAAAATGTGTTCAGGAAAGTTTTCTAAATCAGTATATAGAGGGATCAACTAGAGGGGATGCAATATTGGATCTCCTGTTAGGAAACGAATTAGGGCAAGTGACAGAAGTCTGTGTAGGGGAGCACTTTGGTTCCAGTGATCATAACACCATTAGTTTCAATTTGATCATGGACAAGGATAGATCTGGTCCTAGGGTTGAGGTTCTGAACTGGAAGAAGGCCAAATTTGAAGAAATGAGAAAGGATCTAAAAAGCGTGGATTCGGACAGGTTGTTCTCTGGCAAAGATGTGATTGGTAGGTGGGAAGCCTTCAAAGGGGAAATTTTGAGAGTGCAGAGTTTGTATGTTCCTGTCAGGATTAAAGGCAAATTGAATAGGAATAAGGAACCTTGCTTCTCAAGGGATATTGCAACTCTGATAAAGAAGAACAAGGAGTTGTATGAAATGTATAGGAAACAGGGGGTAAATCAGGTGCTTGAGGAGTATAAGAAGTGCAAGAAAATACTTAAGAAAGAAATCAGGAGGGCAAAAAGAAGACATGAGGTTACCTTGGCAGTCAAAGTGAAGGATAATCCAAAGAGCTTTTACAAGTATATTAAGAACAAAAGGATTTTAAGGGATAAAATTGGTTCTCTTAAAGATCAGAGTGGTCGGCTTTGAACGGAACCAGAGGAAATGGGGGAGATCTTAAATAGGTTTTTTGCGTCTGTATTTACTAAGGAAGCTGGCATGAAATCTATGGAATTGAGGGAATCAAGTAGTGAGACCATGGAAACTGTACAGATTGAAAAGGAGGAGGTGCTTGCTGTCTTGAGGAAAATTAAAGTGGATAAATCCCCGGGACCTGACAGAGTGTTCCCTCGGACCTTGAAGGAGACTAATGTTGAAGTTGCCGGGGCCCTGGCAGAAATATTTAAAATGTCACTGTCTACGGGTGAAGTGCTGGAGGATTGGAGAGTGGCTCATGTTGTTCCGTTGTTTAAAAAAGGATCGAAAAGTAATCCAGGAAATTATAGGCCGGTGAGTTTAACGTCAGTAGTAGGTAAGTTATTGGAGGGAGTACTAAGAGACAGAATCTACAAGCATTTGGATAGACAGGGGCTTGTTAGGGAGAGTCAACATGGCTTTGTGTGTGGTAGGTCATGTTTGACCAATCTGTTGGAGTTTTTCGAGGAGGTTACCAGGAAAGTGGATGAAGAGAAGGCAGTGGATATTGTCTACATGGACTTCAGTAAGGCCTTTGACAGGGTCCCGCATGGGAGGTTAGTTAGGAAAATTCAGTCGCTAGGTATACATGGAGAGGTGGTAAATTGGATTAGACATTGGCTCGATGGAAGAAGCCAGAGAGTGGTGGTAGAGAATTGCTTCTCTGAGTGGAGGCCTGTGACTAGTGGTGTGCCACAGGGATCAGTGCTGGATCCATTGTTATTTGTCATCTATATCAATGATCTGGATGATAATGTGGTAAATTGGATCAGCAAGTTTGCTGATGATACAAAGATTGGAGGTGTAGTAGACAGTGAGGAAGGTTTTCAGAGCCTGCAGAGGGACTTGGACCAGCTGAAAAAATGGGCTGAAAAATGGCACGTTGGAAGGACAAGCCAACGTAGAACATACAGGGTTAATGGTAAGGCACTGAGGAGTGCAGTGGAACAGAGGGATCTGGGAATACAGATACAAAATTCCCTAAAAGTGTCGTCACAGGTAGATAGGGTTGTAAAGAGAGTTTTTGGTACATTGGCCGTTATTAATCGAAGTATTGAGTATAAGAGCTGGAATGTTATGATGAGGTTGTATAAGGCATTGGTGAGGCCGAATCTGGAGTATTGTGTTCAGTTTTGGTCACCAAATTACAGGAAGGATATAAATAAGGTTGAAAGAGTGCAGAGAAGGTTTACAAGGATGTTGCCGGGACTTGAGAAACTCAGTTACAGAGAAAGGTTGAATAGGTTAGGACTTTATTCCCTAGAGCATAGAAGAATGAGGGGAGATTTGATAGAGGTATATAAAATTATGATGGGTATATATAGAGTGAATGCAAGCAGGCTTTTTCCACTGAGGCAAGGGGAGAATAAAACCAGAGGACATGGGTTAAGGGTGAGGGGGGAAAAGTTTAAAGGGAACATTAGGGGGGGCTTCTTCTCACAGAGAGTGGTGGGAGTATGGAATGAGCTGCCAGACGAGGTGGTAAATGCGGGTTCTTTTTTAACATTTAAGAAGAAATTGGACAGATACATGGATGGGAGGTGTATGGAGGGATATGGTCCGTGTGCAGGTCAGTGGGACTAGGCAGAAAATGGTTCGGCACAGCCAAGAAGGGCCAAAGGGCCTGTTTCTGTGCTGTAGTTTCTATGGTTCTATGGTTCTAATAGCTTGTCATGTGAAGAGCGTTTGAAGGCTCTGGGCCTGCATTCACTGGAATTCAGAAGAATGAGAGGTGACCTCGTTGAAATCTATCGAATGGTGAAAGACCTTGATCTAGTGGATGTGGAGAGGATGTTTCCAAAGATGGAAGAAACTAAGAGCAGAGGACACAACCACAGAATAGAGGGGCATCCTTTTAGAATGGAGATGAAGAGGAAATTCTTTAGTCAAAGAGTGGTGGATCTGTGGAATTCTTTGTCATAGGCAGCTGTGTCTTTATGTTGATTGATTCTTGATTGGTCAGGGGATGAAGGGAGAAGGCAGGAGATTGGGGCTGAGAGGAAAATTGGATCAGCCATGATGAAATAATGGAGCAGACTTGATGGGTCAAAAGGCCAAATTCTACTCCCTTATCTTATGGTCTTCCGGGCTCAATGGTGGGGAGGGCTTTTCCTGAGATGGACTGGATTGTATCCATTACTTTTTGTAGGCTTTTCAGCTCATGGGCATTAGTGTTTCTGTACCTACCCACAATGCAATAAGTCAGGATGCTCTCCACTGTGTATCTATAGAAGTTTGTCAATGTTTTAGATGACATGCTGAAACTGTGTAAACTTCTAAGAAAGTAGAGGCACTGCAGTCCCTTCTTTGTAACAGTACTGACATGCTCATCCCAAGACCAAACCTCTCAAATGATATGGCCAAGAATTTCAAAGTTTCTGACTCTCTCCACTTCCAATCCCCTGATGAAGACTGTCTCATGGACCTCTGGTTTTCTCCTCCTGGAGTCAATATTCAGCCCTTTGTTTTTGTTGACATTCATTGAGAGATATAGAAAGATTATTTCAAGGTAGGAATCATTGCTACAATCAAGCTCATTCTTATTGCAATTAATTATTATTTTAAGTTATTGGGATACAGCACAGAATAGGCTCTTCCAGCCCTTGGAGCCATGCCACCCCACAATCACCTGATTTAATCCTAGCCTAATCATTGGACAATTTACAACGACCAATTAAGCTACCAACCAGTACATCTTTGGACTGTGGGAAGAAACTGGAGCACCTGGGGGAATCCTATACAATCACAGGTAGAATACACAAACTCCTTACAGGCAGCAGCAGGAATTGAACCCAGGTCACCTGGGTTCTGCAAAGCATTGTGCTAACCACTATGCTACTACGCCACAGCAGAGATTAACCAGAGATGAGATCGCTCTTTGTGAAGACTTTAACTATTAGTCAGAGAGGCTTTGATAAACATGGTTAAAATACTAGTTAGACCACAGCTGAAATATAACATACATTTCTGGTTACCATATAAATGCAAGGATTTAACAGCAGTAGAGAAGATCTAGAGATTCTGAAAATATCCCCATGCCCAATTAATTCTGTGCAAAGATTGGTTAGGCTGGACTTGTTTTCTTTAGAACAGGAAAAGCTGAGGGAAGGTTTAATTGAAGTGCATGAAATGCTGAGAAGCCTAGATAAGATGATTTGGTAGAGCCAATTTCCCTTAACAGTGATGTTAAATAACTAAAAGTCATGGAGTTAATAGGTGGAGTGGTTAGAAGTAAGGTTAACTGGAGAAGGAATGTTTCATCCAAGTAATGGCCATGGTCTGGAACACACTGCAAAATTCTTCATCTCTTTGGATGAGTTTTGACACATCATCATTTACAAGGCATCGGGTAGAATATGGGATTAATCTCAGTAGTTCTCTCAGTCTTCATGATCATAATGGACTAAAAGGTTTTTCTTTTATCATAAATTTCTATGATCCTAGTTCAGTCAAGTACTGACACACAGTCCCAGAATGTAATTCAAATATCCTCTTTTCATCTTTTACGACAGTTTACAATTGAACTATAAAAACTGATGTATACATCCACTAGCCCTGTGATCTAAGTGACTGACCGTGGAATGATTATTGATGCCAGTTAGGGTGTTCGAGTATCCCAGTAACTGTGATCTCCTAGAATTTTCACAGATAACATTCACTAGATTTTACTGAGAATTGTGCAAAAGAACCCCAAAAAAACATCCAATGAGTGGCAGTTCTGTGAGTGAAAATGCCTTGTTAATGAGGGAGGTCAGAGGAGAATGGCCAGACTGGTTCAAGTTGACAGGAGGATGACAGTAACTCAAATCACCACAAGTTACAACTGTGGTATGGAGAAGAGCATCTCTGAATGCATAACACATGAAAACTCGAACTGTATGGCTTACAGCAGCAGAAGGCCATGAGCATATGAAAATACACCCAATAGCCACTTTATTGGGTGGTGCTCAAAATCCTTTGTAACAAGTTGACTTCAAAACAACAAAGAAGGCTGTTATATCAAGCGCCAGTCATATAACTGTTGTGTAGCCTTCCTAATTAGCGATAGTAAGCAGTATTGCTAGCAATTAGATTCTTAATGATCCATTGGTGACCATTCCAACTGCAAGCTTCATTTCCTTAACCGAGAGAGTGCCCTGGACTGAACACAGATTTAACTATATTTCAGATTAAGAGCCCATCTCCTCCATTACAGAGGCTTAGTGACTAATGTATCAGGGCAATATCCAACCAATTAAACAAAAATCTAAGTGTGCTATGGTGAAACCCAAACTCTGACAATGGAACATGGAACAAAGTACAATGCAGCATAGTGCAGGCCCTTCAGTTTATGATGTTGTGTCATCCCTTTAACCTATCCTAAGATGAATCTAACCCTTCCCTCCCACATAGCCTTCCAGTTTTCTTTCATCCATGTGCTTATCTAAGTGTCTCTCAAATGTCCCTAATGTATCTGTGCCCCTCATGTATCTGCCTCTACTACCATAGCAGCACATTCCACGTACCTACCTGTGTAATTAAACCTACCTCTGACATCCTCCCTATACTTTCCTCCAAAGACTTTAAAGTTATGTCCCCTCTTATTAGTTATTTGCACCCTAGGAAAAAGCCTCTGGCTGTCCACTCTACCTATGCCTCTTACAATTTTGCACACCTCTATCAAGTCACCTCTCATCCTCCTTCTTTCCAAAGAGAAACGGCTTATCTTGCTCAACCTCTCCTCATATGACATACTCCCTAATCCAGGCAGCATCATGGCAAATATCCTCTGTACCTTCTCTAAAGCTTTCACATTCTTCCTACAAGGTGATCAGAATGGAATATAATTCTCAAAGTGTCGTCTAACCAGAGTTTTATTACAGAGCTGCAACATTATCTCACAGCTCTTGACTCAATCTTCCAACTAACAAAGGCCAACACATCATACACTTTGAGGGATCTATCGACATTGATCCCAAGGTCTCTCTTCCTCCACACTGTTAAGAATCCTCACATTAACCCAATATTCTGCCTTCAAGTACAGCCTTCCAAAGTGAATCACTTCAACTTTTCCAAATTGAACTCCATTTGCCTTTTTTTCAGCCCAGCTCTGCATCCTCTCAATATCCCATTGTAACCTATGGCAATATTCTACACTCTCTGTACCAGCAGCCTTTATGACATCTGCAAAATGATTTAACCCTCTCTTCTACTTCCTCATGTAAGTCATTCATAAAAATCACAGTGAGAAGGGGTCCCAGAACAGAATAGATCCTTGTAGAACAGCACTGCTTACTGACCTTCAGGCAGAATAGGCACCATCAATTACCACCTTGCCTTCTGTGGGCAAACAAATTCTGAATCCACACAGCCTAGTTTCCCTGGATCCCATGTTTCCTGACTTCCTGAATAAACCTACTATGGGGAACCTTGTTAGATGTCTTACTAAAGTTGATGCCACATCCATTGTTCTGCCTTCATCAGTTTGTTTGGTCACTTCCTGAACGGATTCAATCAGGCTCATGAGGTACGAGCTGCCTCTCACAAAGCTACGTTGACCATGTTCTCCCAAATGCTCATAAATCCTGTCTCTAAGAATCCTCTCCAATATTTTGCCCACCATGGTCGTAAGATTTATTGGTCTATAATCCCCAAGGTTATCCTTATTAATTTTCTTGAGCAACAGAATAACATCTACCACCTTCCAGTTCGCTGGTAGTACTCCTGTGGCTAGTGAGGATGCAAAGATCATCACCAAAGGTGCAGCAATCTCTTCCCATAGTAACCTGGGGTATATCCTATCTGGCCCTAGGAATTTATCCATCCTACTGTTTTCAAAAATTCCAGCACATCTCTTTGGTAATGTCAACATGTTCAGACTATCAGCTTGCTCTGTGCTGATTACACATTTGTCAAGGTCCCTCTCACTGGTGGATACTGAAGCAAAGTTTCATTTTAGGCATCCTCTACATTCTTTGACTCCAGGCATGTGTTTTCTTTTCAATGTCCTTCCCTCACTGTAGTCATTCTTCTGTTCTTCATGTACGTTTAGAATGCCTTGGGCTTTCCCTTAATCCAACTCACCAAGGCCTTCTCTTGTCTCTTCTCACTCTCCTCAGTCTATTCTTAACCTCCTTCCTCGTAACTTTCTGGAGCCCCGTCTGATCCTTAAGTTCCTTTTTCTGCTTGACTAGTTGTTCCACATCTCTTATCAGCCATGGTCCCTTCACCCTACCATCCTTTCCCAGCCTCAATGGGACAAATCTTTTCAAAACACCATACAAGTGCTCCCTAAACAAACTGCACATTCCTATCATGTATTTCCCTGAGTACGACCATTCTCAATTTATGCTCCCAAGTTCCTACATAATACCATCATAATTCACTCTCCCCCAGTTAAATACTCTCCTATATCACCTGCTCCTACCCCTGTCCAAGGCTGTGGTAAAGGTCAGGGAGTTGTGGTCACTGTCTCCCAAAATGCTCAGGAGATCTAACATCTCACCAGGTTCATTGCATAGCGCCAGATCCAGTATAGCCTAATTTCTAGTCAGCCTGTCTGAATATTGTGTCAAAAATCTTTCCTGGATCTATACATCTCACAAATTCCACCCCATCTAAACCTTCTGCACTAAGAAAGTGTCAATCAATATTGGGAAGTTGAGGTAACCCATGACAACAACCCTGTTATTTTTTGCACCTTCCCAAAATCTGCCTCCCTATGTTCTTCAGTATCTCCGTTGCTATTGGGGGGGGGGGTTAAAAAATACTCTCATTGGAGTGATTTTCCTTCCTGTTTCTGAGTTCCATCCACACTGACTCAATAGATCATCGTTCCATTGCATCCTCCCTTTCTGAAGCTGTGATACTATACCTGATTAGCAACGCCACTCCCTTCCTTGTCCTTTTTTGAAATGTTTAAACCCCAGAACATCCAGTACCTATTCCTTGTGACAGCCAAATCTTGTAATGGCAACAATGATGTAGTTCCATAGTTCCTGATACTTTTGCATAAAATAGACATATTTAATCCAACATAGAAACATCTAGAAAAATGTTCAATTCAAATCCTCTTTGGGGCCTGATAATACATGTTTGTGACCTGAATTGGATGTTTCCTTTTTAAGATGCATTGCAGACTTCAAAGCGAAGAGCAGTGATGTTACCAGCATTGCTGTCTCTCTCCCAGATGAGCTAATTTTTTTTTACACTCAGTTTGATGTTGCCAACACTAAGCCCCCAAGGAGAGCCGCTGATGTGACCAGCACCTTAGTCATCTCTGAGGCTGAAGTACACAGGTGTTTCCAACAGGTGGACAGTCGCAAGGCTGTGGAACCAGATGGCATCCTAGGGCAGGTATTCAGGATGTGCACAGCACAACTGGCAGGTGTGTTAACAGACATTTTTAATCTCTCCCTCTCCCAATATAGAGTGCCCTCTTGCTTCAAAACATCACCATTGTTCCTGTACCGAAAAAGACCAAGGTAACATGTCTGAACGACTGGCGTCCTGTCGCACTCACCTCAATAATAAGCAAATGTTTTGAGAGGCTGGTCAAGGACTATATTTGCAGCTTGCTACCACCCACACTGAACCCCCTACAATTCCAACCTAACCGATTGACAGATGACACAATAGCATAGCTCTACACACTGTCTTTACAAATCTGGAGATGAAGGATGCTTATGTGAAAATGCTGTTCTTGGACTACAGTTCAGCATTCAACACAATAATTCCCTCTAGGCTTGACAAGATGCTCAGAGACCTCGGCCTTCACTCTGCATTGGGCAGCTGGATCCTGGACTTCCTGTCAGATTGCCGGCAGGTGGTAAGAGTGGGCCCCCTCACCCCTGCTCCTCTGACAGGAGCCCCTCAGGGCTGTGTCCTAAGCCCCCTCCTTTACTCTCTGTAAATCTATGACTGTGTCACCACCCACAGCTTCAATATGCAAAATAAATTTGCTGACGACACTACATTTATTGGCCTTATGTCAAATAATAACGAGGCATCCAACGGAGAGGAAGTCATCACCCTGACACAGTGATGTCAAGAGAACAACCTCTCCCTTAAAGTCACAAAAACAAAGGAGCAGGTTGTGGACTACAGGAGGAATGGAAACAGGCTAAACCCTACTGACATCAAGGGATCTGGGGTTGAGGAGCAGTTTTAAGTTCCTCAGCATACACATCGCCAAGGCTCTCACGTGGTCTGTACATACTGGCTGCGTGGTGAAAAAAGCACAACAGCGCCTCTTTCACCTCAGACAGTTGAAGAAATTTGGCATGAGTCTCCAAGTCATAAGGAATTTTTACAGGGACACAATTGAGAGCATCCTGACTGGCTGCATCACCGCCTGGTATGGGAACTGTACCTCCCTCGATCGCAGGACTCTGCAGAGAGTGGTGTGGACAGCCCAGCACATCTGAAGGTGTGAACTTCCCACTATTCGGGACATTTACAGAGACAGGTGCATAAAAAGGGCCTGGAGCATCACTGGGGACCCAAGTCGCCACAACCGCAAACTGTTCCAGCTGCTACCATCCGGGAAACGGTACCGCAGCATCAAAGCCAGAACTGAAAGGCTCCGGGACAGCTTCTTCCACCAGGCCATCAGACCGATTAATTCATGCTGATACAATTGTATTTCTATGTTATATTGACTATCCTATTGTACCTACTATTTATTACAAATTACTATAAATTGCACATTTTTTAGACAGAAACATAACATAATGATTTTTACTCCTTATCTATGTGAAGGATGTAAGAAATAAAACTAATTCAAATTAAGGAATACTTGATAAAAAAAAGGTCAGATATCAATCATTAATTTGCTTTATTGCACATGTGAATCTAAAATCTTGATTCACTGCAATTTTAAACTTAGTAGCATGAGAAGGAATTGATGTTAATTACCAGCTTCGCCCATGGAGGCGGATTAAAATTGAGTCTCAGGCTCAATCTAATCACCACAAAGAGGTTTTGCCATATCCTGGATTCACAGATATCCGTCAGTGGGGTGGTGATACATTTCAGGCCAATTTCCCTGGCAGCAGCCCTGAGATGAGCAAAGCTAAGGAGAGGGAGAGGGCGAGGCAGAACTGAGTTGTAACTGACAACCACAGTAAGGACCATTGTTGAGGAGTAGCTAAAAGGCAAAACCTATCTTCAGCTGGTGACTGTTACCCAGGCCACAGACCGGTTTCACTGACGGAAACTAAATCAGCCAGGAGAGAAGCACTCCACCGGGGGCAGTGTGGCAGTGTGGCAGGGCGTTCAGGCCAGAGTCAGTGCTGCTCTCCAGTGTTTGCTCGGCAGAAGTCAAACAGTATTGTGGTTAACTGCAGATTTCTGTAGCATTCACGACTCAGGTCTGTCAGCACATTTTTTGTGTGCCTGTACCTTATTGATACCTTTACGCGCTCGCTGTCTTGTATGTGCTACGTGTGCCTTGTGCTGTGTGACTGATGGTACTGTGCCTTGCACCTTGGCCCCAGAGTAACACCATCTCATTTGGCTGTATTCATGAGTATTCATGTATGGTTGAATGACAATTAAACTTGAATTGAATTGAACTGAAATGCTAAAAGACCAAAAGTCAGTTTTGCATTAGATCTTTCTCATGGATATTTGCCAACATTATGGGTGCCCACATACCAGTCACAACAAGATCTAATCTTAAACATGTGAAATTTTGTAGATGCAACACACGTAAACTGCTGGAGGAACTCAGCAGGTTAGGCAGCATCTATGGAAATGAATAAACAGTCGACATTTTAGGACGAGACCCTTCTTCAGGACTGGAAAGGAAGGGGGAAGAGGCCAGAATAAAAAGGTAGTGGAGGGGAAGGAGATAGCTAGAAGGTGATTGGTGAAGCCAGGTGGGTAGGAAAGGTAATAAATAGGATGGCGAGGGAGGAATTTGATAAAAAAAAAGGAGAGTGGACCAAAGGAGAAAAGGAAGGAGGAGGGGAGTCAAGGGAGATGAGAGGCAGTTGAAAAGAGGTAAGGGGGGGAAGGAGGGAGGGAAACATTTTTATAATTGTAAAAGCTTTCTCACATTGGTAATCATGGAGTCATGGAGCAAAACAACAATACAGACCCTTTGGCCTAACCACTCCACGTTGCCCATGGTGCCCTCCCTAGTTCCAATTTCATCATCATATTTCTTTAAGTTCAAAGTTCAAAGTACATTTATTATCAAAGTATATACAACCTTGTGATTCATCTCCTTACAAGCAGCCACAAAACAAAGAAACCCAATAGACTCCATTAAAAAAAGGCCATCAAACACCCAATGTGCAGGAAAAAAACAAATTATGCAAACAATGTTTTAAAAAGCAAATAATATTCAAACTGAAGGTTACAAAAGTGAGTCCACAGCCACTGAGCCAGTCACAGCTGATCCAGGAGCCCGTTAGTTGCAGACCACAGCTCCAGCTCAGCGCAGAGCTGAATAAATCTCAGAGAGTCCATAGTTCACCTATGGCTCCAACACCAGACCTTTCAATCTGGCCTGCACTTAAATCAGCTAAACAGCAGGTCATTCCTCACTCTCGGATCTGGGCCCAATGCTCCCTCCAGGGTGAGCACGTGTACATGCACACACATCTTTTGCTACCCGCACACAATGAAATTTAAACGGCACACAAAAGGTTGTCATACTTCACCTTGTTGCCCTGTTAAGTATATTTCACGATTGTACACAATCACATTTCCATTTCCGTTTTCTGATGCAGATGGTGTTGACAACGATTTGCCTGCAGATTTTAGAAATGACTTACTTATAATGTTTTCATTGAAGAAATTATTGATTCACTATGTCGAATTCCAAAGAAGCAAAGGATGTGAATCACAAAATAACTGTGAGTTCATTTAAAGTGGAATGGCTTAATGAAACAGTAGAAACTGCTACAACAAAGCTCATGAGGTCAGGAACATGCAGATACAAGAAATATAGAAATAGGTACAATACAGAAATAGGTATTACCTGTGTGTATTGTCACGATGCAAAAGTTGCTGGAGAATTTACAAGTGGGAAGGAGTGGAGTGATATTTGGAAACTTACTTTTTTAAAGCTTCCTTTAACGAGCAAATCATTTATGGACGGTGTGCAAAAGGTCCAGTGAGAAAACCCTTCATGACCCATTACAGGTCTGCCACATATGTTTTGTGAGAGTGCAAATGAACAAGAGTGAAAACAATCAAACCCAGAGGAGATCAAAGTTCTTATTGACAGTGTTTTGCTAGTTGTTAAAATAAATACCTCTATATATAAAAGTCAGTGCGCACATGTTTTGTCACTAGGCAGAAAATTGCACAGCACAAGGTTTTTCCATAGACTGGTCATTCAAAACTTAGAAGGAGTATCGCCAGGGCCCTGCTGCTTTGATATGCTCACAGGCCCGGGACCTGCCCTCTCGAATCGGCCCATACCCGACCTTTCCAATTCAGTCTGGTGCATAAATCAGTCAAACCTCGGCTTCTTCTGTGCCCTGGTTCTGCTGCTTCAAATCACCTCCAGACCAGCTCCAGCAGTCAAACGTTGCCTCATTCCCCACTGTGAGGCCTGGGCACCACCACCTCGATTTGGCCCGCACGCACTGAACCACAACCATCCTGCACCTTCGAGACTTCAGTTCACAACCCAAAAATGCCAGGTTGTACGGGCAGTTCAAAAGCTCGACTCCAGAAGGGAATTTGCAGGTTATTGAGTGCAGTGATCATTTTCAAGAAAAAATGTGATCAATAATGTAGTTAACGGTTGTTTTTGCTGCCAGTAAGCCAACCATACTTCACAAGTGCCATCTTTTTTTTAACATATTATATCATTAACATCTGATCATTACCAATGCTTAAGTGACGTCTGGTCAGGAGCATGTAGATGTTTGGAATTGCTGTTTGGAGCTTGAGACCACAGAACAGCTTCCTGCACTACCTAGGACCAGGGTCTGAAGCTCCCAGAGCTATCTCAATGTCATCTCACCCCATCCAATGGAAATAGTCTACCGAGATTCTCTTGCCTCTTACAAAGTAAATAATATGTTTTCAGACTAACTTCTTACAGCAAGATTTCAGAGAACCAAGAAGCTTTCCATTAGCTCATGCCCCTACATGTAAAGGAGCTCGCAGAAATCCATTCCAATCTTAAGGAGACATCAGACTGACCTGCTTTAAATCATGCTTCATAAGATCATACAGTTTTCCTGATGTAATAACAGGGAATTCCAGCAAAACTGGACACCAATTGCAACAAGCAATGGGGCATACCTAAATGGATCTGCATTGTCTCTTGTTTAGGAAGTCCTGGACTTCCCACATTTGAAACCCAGCGTACAGGCAAGCAAACAGAAATCAGATGCAGTCAGCAGAACTTGGCAAGATGCAGCCAACACAGCCTCAATTCAGGGAAGATTCCCTTCACCTTTAAAATGTCGTCCCTGTTTGAAAAATAAAGAAAGAAAGGTTTTAAGCAATAAAACTAGAATTCCGTCATTACATTTTTTTTCTGCTTGTTCAATTAGAAACTTCTTGGCCTCTTGTAATCCAAAGGTTATTTATTTTTGCTGATCTTGTCTCATGCATAAAATCAGTGACTGCATTGAAAGATTTATCAGTAGACGAGTAGAAATTTATTGATGCGGTTTTACATGAGAAACAGCATTCACATTCTGTTACTTCAGTGATAACTTAACCTATTTATCACTATTTCATGCAGCAAAAGAAACCTGGCCCTCACCGAAGGCCAACAGCAACTAAAATCCAACAGTTATTCTTTAGCTTAAGCTGCAGTTGCTTTGCATTTTCAAGAAATTTATAACTTTTAACTATTTTAGCTAGAAATCTGAAGACAATGTAAAACATGTATCAGAATACTGATACACCCAAAGACTTCTACTAGCTTGAATGAGGGGCCCTTCTCCATGGAAACCGTGTGCTCAGTAATTGAAACAATTATGCATTTAATTGATGCCAATTGTGACATTTGCTCTGCAGCCCAGATACACCCTGATAATTTCAAGAGTTAGCACCAGTGGCACCTCACAAATTGATCCCAAGTATGGGAAGTGGTCACAGCCTTCGTTTTATATTGTAGATTTTAGAAAATAATGGCAAACTGTGTCTTCACGTCAGCACGATATATAAGCATGAAGATAAGGTGAAAGAGTAGGAATCTGATATGCTTGGCGACTGCAAAATCCGGCAGAGACGTGGGAAACACAAAAGACCCAGAATCTGGCCACAGTGACCGGAAATGGTTTAATGAGCTTGCACATTGCAAGTGTGGTTCAGGCCAGTGAAGACACACAAAAAAAAATCACCTTACAGCTTAGTGGTTAGCAGAATGCTTTACAGAACCATTGACCTGAGGTTCAATTCCCAGTACCCCCTGTGAGGAGTTTGTACATTATACCCATGACTGCGTGGGTTTTTTCCAGTATCCTCTCACATTCTAAGGATGGACTAGTTGGTCATTGTCATTGTCATGGGTTAATTTGTCATTGTAAATTGTCCCATGATTAGGCTAGGGTTAAATCAGGGGATTGCTCAGTGGCGTTTCCTTGAAGGACCAGAAGGGCCTATTCTGCACGGTATTTATCTGGATAAATAAAAAAAAGTTTATATATGTTGTCCCATGAATGGAAAATGCTATAGGGAGTGATGGATGCAGCCCAGTCCATCACAGGCAAAGCCCTCCTCACCATTGAATATATTTGCATGGAACACTGCCACCTGAAGCAGAACCCATCATCAAGGCCACCACCATCCAGTCATGCCCCCTTCTCACTATTATTAATCAGCTGGAGGTACAGAAGCTTTAGGTCCCACACCACCAGGTTCAGGAACAGATATCACCCTACAACCAGCAGGCACGGATAACCAGTTACCTCTACTCTAACCTGATTCTACGGCCTACAGATTCACTTTCAAGAATTCTTTATAAGTGTTGGCTCAGTATTATATTTTATTTGCACAGCTTGTCTTCTTTTGCACATTGGTTGTTTGTCAGTATTTGTTTCTGTGTTTTTTTTGTAAATTCTACTACATTATGGACAATCTGGCACATCCTCTCCGTGACCTACTGAATAAGCAGCGGAGCACCCTTTTAAACAGGTTCTTTCAGCTCCGCTGTCACAAGGATCGTTACAGAGAATCTTTCCTACCAAATGCAATAAGCATATACAACAGTTCATTCTGTGCAACAGGAGAACACACATTATTGTTCTCCCTCCGGGAGAAGGCTCAGGAGCTTGAAGATTCGTACGGCCAGATTTTGGAACAGCTTCTTTCCGACTGTGATAAGACTGCTGAATGGATCCTGACCCGGATCAGGGCTGTACCCTCCAAATATCCGGACCTGCATCTTGGCTTTTTTGCACTACCTTACTTTCCATTTTTCTATTTTTCTCTTTATGATTTGTAATTTAAATTTTTAATATTTACTATCGATTTGTAATCCAGGGAGCGGGAAGCGCAGAATCAAATATCGCTATGATGATTGTACGTTCTAGTATCAATTGTTTGGCGACAATAAAGTATTAAGTATAATAATTTCTGCTGTATTATCTCATACATCATTATTGCACATTAATATTTTATCATTCTGTAGTTTATAATAGAACATAAATAGAACATAGAATAGTACAGCACAGTACAGGCCCATGGGCTCACAATGTTGTGCTGACCCTCAAACCCTGCCTCCCATATAAATCCCACCTTAAATTCCTCCATATACCTGTCTAGTAGTCTCTTAAATTTCACTAGTGTATCTGCCTCCACTACTGACTGAGGTCAGACTTATCACAGACTTATCAGTTAAGTCTGA
This sequence comes from Mobula hypostoma, assembly GCF_963921235.1. NCBI lineage: Eukaryota > Metazoa > Chordata > Chondrichthyes > Myliobatiformes > Myliobatidae > Mobula > Mobula hypostoma. Next base: position 18,413,490 of record NC_086105.1, on the reverse strand, counting down.
ACACCGGTAAGTATATTTTTAAATGTTGCTAGTGTAAAGAAATAATTTCCCACTTGGGATCTGTCACATACCCCGTGACGGGAATAAAGAACCAGCAGAAATAGAAAACACCTTGGAGTCCAGTATTGCTATTAACTAATAATATTTATTAGTAACTACGCAATGCAGTAATATAAATGTAGATAAATCAAACAGGTTAGCAATGATTATATATATAAGTAAGTATATCAGTCAGTGTGGAAATATATGAAAATCAAGCTTCTTCAAGTCTAGGGGTAAAAGGATACAGTCTTACAATGAGGAGTAAAGTTCAGTTCAGTTCAGTTCATGGGGGTGTTGAGTTGAGTAGTGATGGAGAGAGAGAGAGGAAGAGATTTGAGTCTTCAAGTGAGCTGATGTCGTCGGTCTTCTCGTTGTCCTCCGAAATCATTTAAAAGTCACCGACTGTGACTTCAACAAAGGGGACCATTTCTCTGTGGTGGAGGTGTCAACCCAGGCAAGGGTGGACACATGGACAACTCCCCACTGGTCACTGCCTTTTCTTTTCACTGCAAGAGCCACTGATCGATCTGCCTGATCAATCCTCCAAAAACCCACCTTTTCTGCGGGCACAACAAAGCTCATTCTGTGTCCAAAACATGTATCTGAGGTCTATATCATCTGACCTCCTATTTATCTCACCGTACTGGATACCAGCTGTCATTCAAATAACTCCTCCTTCCCTTCTCTGTGTAAGAAATGCACAAGCAGGCAAATGTCCTTGGGAAGTATCAACATGCTGCCGAAAAATCATAACATCAATTGTCCATCAAATAACGTCGCCTTCGGTCACCATAGCAACTTACGAACTGCTTGTTGCTGTCTCCAACTCAGCAGAAATCCAAAAGTTAGCCAGTTCTTTCTCGTGTCTTAAAGTGACAGTCCAACAGTTAGTCTTCGTCTCTCTCTCCCTTTCTTTCTCTCTCTCGTTTCAAAACAAGATATCAGTGGTAATACCTCTCTCACTCTCTTTTCAAAAGTACAGTCCACAGGGGTAATTCAGGACCCCGTCACAGATCAATAAAGTACATTTATTAGTATTATTATTATATTTTTCTTTTTTCCTGTAAATGCCTGCAAGAAAATGAATTTCAATGCAGAACATCATAAGATTCTGCATATGTATTTGATAATAAATTTACTTTGAACATTGAGATATTTAACTAAAGCAAGCACATTGGAGCTACTATGCAAAAGACATAATTACACACATCCTTTCTTTCCTATAGAAAACAGACTGAGGACTGGAAATGGCTGCTGAGCATGTAAATCAACTGTCCCGTCCCTGGTGATCTGCACAAAAGGGCGGTAACATGGGAACTGAGTTGCATCAGGGATTTGGTGTTCCACTTTATTCCTATTCACTCATAGGGCATGACTATCACTTGGACACTATCCTTGCACCAGTCATCCCTAACTGGAGTCCAGATGAATGGTCTCACCTGCTGATTTCCTCGAGTACTTTGTGCATTGCTCCAGATTCCAGCGTTGCAGTCTTGTGTCTCCATTCTTAACTTCTTACTTGACCTGCTGCAAAGTTCAAAGCAAAATTTATTACCAGAATACATACATGTCACCACATACAAACCCTGAGATTCTTTTTTCAGTGAGCATACTTAGCAAATCTATAGAAGAGTAACTGTAAACAGGATCAATGGACAACAAACTGTAAACAAACTGTGCAAATGCAGATAATAAATAAACAGCAATAAATAATGAGCATGAGCAAGATAAAAGAGTCCTCAAATGAGTGTAGTTATCCCCTTTTGTTCAACAGCCTGATGGTTTAGGGGTAGTAACCATCCTTAAACCTGGTGGTGCAAATCCTGAGGCACCTGTACTTTCTGCTAGATGGCAGCAATGAAAAAAGAGCCTGGGTGGTGAGGATCTTTGATAATGGATACCGGTTTTCTATGGCAAAAATTCATGTGGATGTGCTCAATGTTTGTGAGTGTTTTACCTGTGAGGTATTGGGCTGAATCCACTGCCTTTGATAGGATTTTCAGCTCAAAGGCATTGGTGTCCCTGTACAGTATTTGCGGTGAAGGAATTTCCACAGCACTCTTAGAACCCAGACAGAGCGATCACATAGAACATTAATCATATACTTTCACGTCAGAGCTTTGGGTGTCCTGGAAGTCACTTTTCTGCCTTGACCTTCCAGGTGACAGAGATAAGGTTTCTTCCTTGTGCTGTCAAGGAAGCCTGAATAGATTACTTTCACCCAGCTGGCGTGTGATGTAAATCACAGCTGCATTGTATCATTGATCAGCATTAGTGTAAGTTTAGGCAATTTTTAGGACTGGCATTAATCACAAACTTCTCTGTGCTGAACGCAATCAAACTTCATCAACGTGTCAAGAGCTGTCCTCATCAAGACAAGTAGCGAACAGTCTATATCTGCCTTGTACACAATCCTATTATGACACAGTATCCAAGAGCCTGCACTTTCCCAAATAGCAGCTGCAGGAAGCATCAATCTGAAGTCATTTAGTAGATTATTGAAGTGGGGTTCATTTCAACCTTCCAAGAGTCATTTCTCTCAGCCAGAAGTAACAGCCTTTCTGAAAGGAATGATGCTCGAGAGATCAAAGTATAGACTGTTCCTTTCTGATTGATCTCGAGCAAATATGGTACACGACACAAAGAACCAGCTCTCTTGCTGCTGGTCAGAAAACTGTCACACACGTCAGCGAGTGACTTGTGGATGGCGATCCACATTAATTTCTGGAGGTAGTAAAGATGCCAATACTGACAAAACTACGACAGGCTGACTGTCATGCAGACTATTAGCATATAAGCAAATATTGATGCGGTTCGTGATGTATGGACCTCTTGCGAAATCGCATTCTGATTTCAACTTGCAAGCTGCAAAGTGTTTGAACAGATAAAGCCAACACACCAAAAGTTCTCTCTGTAACCTTGTGTTCATTTTCCCTGGCATGCCTGGGACTGGTGTTGATGCAGAACGACTGTCCTAGTAATACTGGGAAAGCAGGAGATGATAGCTACCTGGGAGATAATGGGAAAACAAGACTGTTAAAATGGTAGGACCTCCATATTCCTAGCATTTCTGTGTTTTCAAGATCACACAAAGATAGTTCCACCTCTCCATGACATCCTACTTCCTTCCCCTAAATATCAGTGCCAGCAGTTCTACTTGTCTCTCTATACATGAGTGTCTCACCCAGTGAGCATTTCCAATATTTTCTATTTTTGTCCTGCTGAAGGGTCGCGGCCTGAAACGTCGACAGTACTTTGTTCCATAGTTGCCACCTAGCCTGCCTAGCCTCCTCCAGAATTTTGTGCGTGTGGCTTGGATTTCCAGCATCTGCAGATTTTCTCTTGTTTCTATTTTTAATTCAGGTTTATTGCATTGTATTATTTAGCTTAATGCAATTCTGCTGATTGGCTAAAGTTGCAGATCTTGAAATTCTGTTGCATCATTCAATGTGTTTCTGTATAGTGACCACATTTTATTCAAATCCCAACTGCTAAAATGATCAGTGTGAAGAACATATGACATGCACAAAAGCTAAAGGATGCAGACTGATGTTAAATGGCGTGCAACACATATCTTGGCATTACTTGTGCAAAATGCTTTTGTGCATTCCAGGATGTTAACAGTACAGGTTAGCACACCAAAGCAGATTTTAAAGTAGATACATTGAATTGAATTGAATTGAATGGAATGATCTTTATTGTCATTATACATAGGGACAATGAAACCCTGTTTGGCTTCCTCTCAGGCAATTAAATAAAGCAATAGATAAAAACAAGACAATAATGGAAAAACAGTATTAATAGATAAGTAGCAGAAAATAAGTTGCAGCAGCACCAGAATATCACAGTAATGCACAAAATGCAATTAGTGCAAGTATTTGAGTCCTTGTGTATGCATGTGTGCGCATGTGGCAATGTTAATTAAAGGGTGTCTGATCTTCTTTGGTCCACAGTTGCGGAATCTGAGATATCCATCACATTCCTGGTAAGTCTGACTGTAAGCTCAAAGAAAATTTGTTATCAAAGTACATACAGTATATGTCACTGTACATTAGCCTGACATTCGTTTCCTTGTAGGCATTCACAGTAGAACAAAGAAATACAACACATCAATGAACTACACACAAACAAAATCAAACAAACATCCAACATGCAAAACAAGACAATCTGTGCAAATATAAAATAAGCATAAATGTGTACTGAGAACACAAGTTGTAGACTCCTTGAAAGTTTCGATAGGTTCAATTTGATGTCAGAGAAATGTATACAATATACCTCCTGAAATTCTTTTTCTTCACAAGCATCCGCAAACACAGAGGAATGCCCTAAAGAATGAACAACAGTTAAATGTTAGAACCCCAAAGCCTCCTCCAACTCCCCCCTCCCACGCATGAGCAGCAGCAAAGCAATGACCCCCCTCCCCCACCAGCAAAAAGCATCGGTGGCCCCCACTGAGCACTCAAGCATGCACCAAAGCATCAATAAAGAGTGAGTCTATAGGCTGTGGAATCAATTCAGAAGTGAAGCTGAGTGAAGTTATCCACACATTGTTGTCTCCCCCCCTCCCCCAGTGTGTCCTCAATTACTTTTTTGACCATCCCAACCTGGTCATCCAAACACTCCCCATCATACTCCAACACATTATCACCGCTGATCCTTCACCCACCCCCCTCCGGCCAACCATTCTCTCCAATTCCAGATCAGCACTCTAGCCTGACCATTTTTTTTTCCTTGCTTAAATTCTCTGCGTCCTCCCATTATCTTCCCTCAGACAGCTTCCAATTCTTTTAACACTCTTTCACTTTTACATCCTTTTTTTGGAGTGCAATTTCGTTTCTGGCCCAGAGTATTATAAATATTTTATGGCAGCTTCTTAATGATAGTGTAGAAATGAAAGTTAAAGAGAGGGTATTCTAAAAATACCACATTGTCAAATCAGCTCAATTTACAGTTCCACCTACAGTGAATTCCTTTTCTCAACTGTGCCTTCAATGGGGATTGCCTTCTTTCAGGAAGAAAATATTTTAAGACTGAACCAACACATTTCAGCCCAAAACATCGACTGTACTTCTTTCCATAGATGCTGCCTGGCCTGTTGAGCTCCCCCAGCATTTTGTGTGTGTTGCTCAGACTTCCAGCATCTGAAGATTTTCTCTTGTTTGTGATTTGAGAGACTGAACCAGTCTGTTCTACCTCTCTGCACTCTCAGATCAGTCGTCATCATCAATGGTTGGATCAAAGTGGGTTTCTAGCTCAGCATGCCTTCCAGAAAATGACAATAGATATAAAGTCACACAACACTACAGCACAGATGCAGGTGGCTGTGTCAGCCAGGTCTTTAGGTATATTTAAGGCAGAGGTTGATAGATTCTTGGTTGGTCAGAGCCGGAAGGAATATGAGGAGAAGGCAGGAGATCAGGGCTGAGGGGGAAAATGGATCACCCATGATGAAACGGTGGAGCAGACTGGATGGGCCAAATAGCCTAATTCTGCTCCTATATCTTTTGGCCTTATTGTCGTAACACTACAGCAGAAAAACATGTCCTTAAGCCCATTTACTCCATGCTGGCCTGGTCTTCCACCTGGTCCCACCTACCTGCACTTGGACTATAGATTTCCATACCTCTTTCATCAATGTACCTGTACAAAGTTCTCTTAAATGTTACAATTGAACTCGCATCTACCATTCTGAGGGGACCCCTCATCAAGCTCTGGGGGTTTATCCACCTTAGTATGCCTTAAGACAGCAAGTACCTCTTCTCCCATAACCTGGATACAGTCCATAACCCTGCTATTCTTCTCAATCAGTTCTATAAACTCTGGGTCTGCTCCCCAAATGCGAAATTGTGAGAACAAATCTTACTGAATGTACCTTCTATTTACAAGTCCTGCGGTTCCACTGACCATTCTGCACCAGGCTGCAGCTAGACAACATTTCTACCCATATTCCTGAGGATGATTCTGCTTCATATTCCATTAATTAATCAGGCATAAAGGTGGGGGCTCCCATCATCTTCAGAGCATTGGCCTCAGGGACTAAGGAATATTGGATTGAGTTTCTGTTGCTTTGTCTGGGAAATGCAGCAAATAATTCTGAATTAAATTTGTATGTGTCTCACTAACAAAAGGTGATGGCAGAATAAAAAAACATTTCCCTACAGTCTCCATAATAGTCCGTAAAATGACTTACACATGTGTGAATATGTGGTTGTAACTTTCACAGATTTTATCTCTAAGTTTTACAACTATTTGATCATATTATATCCCAATAACAGCTACAGATTTATAAGGCTTTAAAATGACATGAACCTTAAAAAGGAATCAGTATTTTTAAACATCCTAAATAAATGCAATTTAATGCTGAGGCAATTTCTTCTTTTCGTTTGTGACATTGGAAGTCATTTATAATATAACCATATAACAATTACAGCATGGAAACAGGCCATCTCAGCCCTTCTAGTCCGTGCCAAACTCTTACTCTCACCTAGTCCCACCGACCTGCACTCAGCCCATAACCCTCCATTCCTTTCCTGTCCATATATCTATCCAATTTAACTTTAAATGACAACTTTGAACCTGCCTCAACCATTTCTGTTGGAAGTTTGTTCCACACAGCTACCACTCTCTGAGTAAAGAAGTTTCCCCTCATGTTACCCCTAAATAATAAGTCACCTTGATGCATAAGTTGTAAAGTAAGAATTGCAGCTTTGCTTTCATTGTACGTATGGAAATAATGTAGAATCTCTTTCTATATTTTGTAAATGAAAATACCCTACTCTGCGATTAATGCACTTGGTTTTATTATACCTACAAATATCTTTAAAACAAAACATTCACCATACATTGCGGTAATGTTGTGAGATGTTGTTTAAGATTAAGGGTGGCGCAGTGGCTGCTCCCACATTTTCCAGTTTTGATCCTGACCTTGAACCATTTCTGTCTGCAGTTTGTATATTTTCCCTGTCACTGTATGTCATAGAGCTGTAGGGCACTACAGCGCAGAAATGGGCCCTTCAGCCCATCTAGCCCATGCCAACCTGTTTATCTGCTTGGTCTCATCTACCTGCACCCCAGTATAGCCACTCTGTACCCCTCCCATCCAACCAAGCTTCTCATAAATGTCATAATTGAACTCTCATCTACCAATTGAACCCACTGGCAGCTTGCTGCACATTCGTACCATCTTCTGAGTGAAGAAGATTCCCCTCTGATTCCCTTTTTTCCCATTTTTCACCTTTCACTCTCCCAACCTGAGGAGAAAAAGCCTGCATGCGTTCTTCCTATCTATACCCCTTATAATTTTGTCTACCTTTATAAGACCCTCACTCATTCCCCTGTGCTCCACTGAAGAAAGTTCTAAATTACCCAACCTTCCCCTGGAATGCTGTGTGCCCCCTGGATACTTTGGTTCGTTTTCCTATTCCAAGGACAAAGTGCTGGGTTACCAGTTGCTACAATTTCCCCTAAAACACATGGGAATCAGGTGTTGATAGGGAGAATAGGTTGCAGGAAATACAGTAAGTATGGGAATGGACTAATGTGATTGCTCGGAAAACTGGCAAAGACTCAATGAATTAAATGACTCTGACAGTGTCATAGGGACATATGGAATTATCATTCATAATTGAATCATTTTGATCAAAATGCTACTCATTTAATAGTCGATTTGAAATGGTCAACTGGAAAATAAATATGTCAGCTCTGATAAAAGCGTGATTATTTTACTGGACTAATGATCCAGAGAAAATAAGTTTTTAATCCCATAACAATAGATTGAATTTTAATTGCAAATATTAAATATATGTAATGGAGACCATGAAGCAACCAGACTGTCATACAAAGAAACAATCTGGTTTATTCATTCTTCATGTGGAAAAAAAATCTTCTATAACTAGGGAAGAAAATCTGCAGTATTTTACCAAATTCTGATTCCAAATTCACAGTCATGTGATTGACTGTTAACTGCCCAACGCAAGATCCTGGCAGTAAACCCAGAAGCCTTATGGTTTTATTGTATGGGGCTGAATGGGATCCGGGATCAGCCATGATAAAATGGCGGATCAGACTCGATGGGCTAACTGGCTTAATTCTGCTCCTGTGCCTTGTTAAGTTAAGCAAGTAGCTTGTCCTTAGTGTCTCTGTGGAAGAAGGGTCAGCAAAAGGGTTAATGAACTAAGAAGCTAACTTTTATTTTTCTCTTTGAAATTTGTAACCCAATGAATTTTTTAACTTAATGCCCGAAGCTTAGTCCTGCAGACTGCAGACAGTCTTTCATAAATAGGATGCAGCACTGCGTGCAGATGGCCAAAAAGTGGAACATACACTCATATGATTTAGTCACTTGCCTGTTCTATGATTAGAAATATCTTGTGCTATGGATGTTCTTATTTGCTCCTTGTTCAGTATATCTGCTCGTGTAACAGATTCCCCTGCATGCATAACATGCAAAGTAGGTGCTGACAGATGTTCAGCATAGTCACTTACAGTCATCAGTAGAAATATATGCTGGAATTGCTCTGTAACTCAGAGCCTTGCACATTTCTGCAGACTCTCCACGAGATCATGCTGAATAAAGGTATCACTGCCTGAAGTCTGGTCTCTAGAGAGGTTTTTCTTCGACAGTCTCAAAGGCAACATGAATGGGATATAGAAGCCAGCATGTCAATAATGCCCATGTCTAACGAATACATAAAAACAAAATTATAAGAAATTAAACCTAAAAATTTATGAAGGGATCTGAGAACAATAAAGAAACTTCAGCAGGTAAGGCAGCATTCTGAAGGGCAAGAAAGCTAACTAACATTGCAGATGAATGATCCTTCAACAGGTTGATTAATGATCATTGACCTTCATTCTATTTCTCACACCAGATATGGTCTCTGGGAGTTTCCAGTACTATGCTTTAATCTCAGATTTCCAGCACATGTAATTTCTAATTTTGAAAGGATGTGGGTTAGTGCAAGGAAGTGGTGCTGGGGAAGTAGGTTTTATTCTAATCTTGAAGCACATAAGACAAACTTCTTCTTCAATGGCCTCAAAATCCAGGGGTTATAAATGTTGGGTGAATGGGCTGAATCTTCAAAGGAAATTCAAAGTCAAAGTAAATTTATTATCAAAGTACACTTACCTCATCATCTACTATAAGATTCATTTTCTTGCAGGCATTTACAGGAAAATAAAGAAATCCAATATAATTTATGAAAAACTGTACGTATTTCCTTTGGGATCAATGAAGTGTCTATCTATCTGTAAACAAAGATTGACAAACAACCAATGTGCAAAAGAAGACAAATTGTGCAATTTAATAAATACAAAATACTGAGAACACGAATTGTAGAGTCCTTAAAAATGAGTCTGAACGTTGTGGAATCAGTTCAGATTTGAGGTGACTGAAGTTCTCCATACTGGTTAAGGAGACTGATGGTTGCAGGGTAATAACTGTTTCTAAAGCTGGTGGGGTAGGACCTGAGGCGAAAGGACATTCTGTTCCTGGGCATTGGTGTTTCCATACCAGGCTGATCAAAGACTAATCTTTGGTTGTATCTTAAAATAAATTCACAGTTGCTTTTGTTGATCCTTACTGTGCCTTGTGGCACATCAGGTGGCAACCTTTCTATTTCTTTAGTATTCTTGTCTGATTTTTTATGAGGCCAAGTTGCTAGCTCGACGCTCAACCCAGCACAGATGGAAAGCGTGCAAGGGGACAGCCAGATTCGAATGTGGGACCATTCTCCTTGAAGTCCAGTGCGGATGCCACTACATCCCCACCCGGCTAAGTTCACAGTTAACAATAAATGATTATTTTGCTAAAAAGCCGGATCCTATTAAATGACAGTTCTCTACACCCAAAGCTACTATGATTCAAATGGAAATAATTGCATGGCACAATGAATTTATTTGCATGTTATTATAGTACTCATGTTCATTTTTAGGGTGGCTTTGTAATGCATCTGTTTGTATTTCACTCTGATCAAAGTAGAAAAGGGGAGGGCCCTGGTAGAGCCAGTTTTTCTCTGAAATCATATCCCGCCTGGTCAGAAATCATGCACTTGCTAATACCAGGTCTTTGGATTTCCAGGATCTTTGAATAAGAGAACTAAAGATTAAAAGAGTCTTATTTTCCTGACCATCTCTGGAAGTGACAGACGTGTAACAGAAATATTTGTCATATTAATTCGTTATTCATTTCAATGTTACACAATGTGCATTTTCAATTCACAAGCGGGAAGAAGTGATGCCTCCAGTTGTTGAAAATGGCAGCCAAGTGACAGCAATATTCATTTTACACATGTGAAAGCATTTTAAAATTACATGAAACGTGCTTTAATAGTCATGTTACTGAAGCAATCATGACAGTTAAGATGAAATTCCTTCTATTTTTTGTAAGACTATCCAGTGCATTCTAGTGATAACATCATTACAATTAACTTACAATGAAATGCAAAAATCAATGGAGTATAATGCTGTATTGGTTGCAGATGTGTCTTTAAAACATCAAATCAAATAGTAACCTGTGTTCGTGTAGCAGCTTAAACGAAAGCTGTAATCCTGTTCTGTAGTTCCAAATATAAATGTTCTAAAGTTCATATTTTTGGATTCAAAATACATTATAATCCTGCAGTGTTGTGTCTAAGATGACAAATACCAAGTGAACTCATTTTTCAATCTTCTGCCTTCACTGCTGAAGTGTGTTGGAATAATGCAGGCTGTCTGTAATGAAGGTAATAAGCAATATGTTCAGTGTCTGTACTTTCAATGTATTACAAATTAATTTAGACAGCTGCTGATTTAAAATGCCTGTGGGACCGGCACATTGTTCTGCAGTACTGTCTTACAGGTTAAGTTGAACAGCAGAGCAACAAGATATAAGTTCTACAGATGAGGAAGAGGACACACTTTGCTGTGATGTGCTAATAGTAGGTTAAAAAGATCTTTAGAATTTCCTGTCACAACAATGTCCACAAAATCAGTCGCATTCAATGGAACAAGTGGTCCACAGGAATGACACTTGTTAATTAATTATTTTGTGCAGACGCTTTGAGCAGAAAATTGAGACAGGTTCTAATTATTACACAAGGTTGTGAAACAGAACAAGGTAACCTGTTTTGTTTTCTTAGCATCCTGGTGCCAGACTGCATGTTAATTGAAGGTTGTAGCTAATTAATATACAACGAGCATAATTTCTGCATTGTAATTGCACAGCACAGGCGACATGGTAGAGGTTTTATCGCAGACAAAGAATTCTAAATCAGACCAATTTATCCTGCCGTCTTTCCTTGCACACCCACCACCCATCAGCTTTCTTCTCAATGTTAAAATTTGCCCACGTGCATGCTCATATATCTGTTGCTTTATCTGCAGTATGTGAAAATGCATGGTACATTTTGAATCCTGCCATATCAGTTCTGTTGGCTTAAAATACAGACCAGAAAGACCAAATCACTTTTTGCTGAAATGGGTGGGGGGGGGTTAATCAGAGAATTTATACACTATACAACATGCTGCTGCTTCTGCGGGGGAGGGGGAGAGGGGGCTTTAGGGTTCTCACGTTTTTCTGTCTTTTATTCTTTTGGGATTCTTCTGTTTGTGTGGATGTCTGCAAAGAATAAGAATTTCATGTTGTATACTGTATATGTGAAAAGGTTGAAATCTGTTCATTTTAGTTATAATTAATTGTTCAAATAATTTTTAAAAGAGTTAAAATAATTTATTTTATGTGAATATCATTTCATGTTGAGAAAAGAAAAGGGATACTACTTGAAAATACTCTTGTAGTATTGAGCACTGAATCTGCCATCGACTTGTAAGGGCTTGCATTCAATCTTCTGCACGCGATTGATTGTTCATTACTGCCAGAATGCCTGGGGAGGGGCAGTACACACCATAGTCGTTCCATAAAGTGACTGGTGCATGAACACAGCGTATCTATGTTTCATTTGTCATATCCCTTTTTCAGAGGCACTACAAAATTTTGGAGCCATGGCTGGGATCCAATCTGAGTTCATCCAATCCGCACCCAGCCTTTTTTTAGTCACCTAGAGCAGCAGCAGAGTGAGGCAGTTGATTGAGGTGAGGGTGAGGCTGAGGGCTGATGGAGCAGTCACAGGTACAGGTACGGGCACAGAGAATGCTAGAGGCAGCAGAACCCAATCAGCAGCAGGTAATCTTACTGTCACCACCAAGGGGAAAAGAAAATGTTCGTGTTTAGGAATCTCCCAGAAGAAATTAGTGAGAAAGTGTGTGAGTTACCTAAAGACAAGCTGTTAGAGCTCAGTAGCTTCCTCCAGCTCCCGGGAGAGGACATAGCTAAGAAAACACGTTTGTCTCTCGTATCCCTAATAAGTAACCATCTGGAAAGAGAGGGGCTGGGAAATCTAGAGGACAGTGGCATGTCTGAACTTCAGCAGGTTAGAGACAAGTTAAATGAGTTAGTGTTTGTTACAACTGCTATGTTTGATAAAGCAGAGGAAGAAAACAGGGGAATTACAGTAACCCGTAGTTCAGTACCAAGGTCAGCTCCTAACAGGGTGAACTTGAGCAATCCACAGCAGTCAGTTCAGAGGGAAATTGACCCACCAGCATGGCGCAAAGACCTTGAAATATCCGGTCAGGTTGGTGAGCCCGGTCAGAAAGACAAGTTGTCGTTTTCTAGCCTTCTTCACCAGATAGAAAGCAGCCTAAATGGAGGCTATCCAGAAAAAGAGACTTAGTGTCACAGTTGAAAACATTTAGTGAAGACATTGCACAAGTCGAGGAGCAACTTCAACAACACTTACCTGTGCGTCAACAATGCTTTTCAGTTTCAGATGAAAAACATGAGGTGGGAGCAACTCCTTCTCAGCCACAGGACCTGGCACAGAGATACCAGCAACCACTAGGGTGGGGTACAAAGAGGCCTCAGCAGTCCACAGGGCAAAACATTGTCAGGTCTGCACTCCAGAGAGGGCCAAGCATTGAACAAAAACAGCAGTGGAAAACAGCTCTACCTCAATCATACCCAGCCCCTCGACAACACAATTTCTCCCATTTCAGCAGCATGCACAGTATCATATGCATTGCCATCTGAAGCCCAGCGCCCATGTCAAGTAACTCCACAGAACCATTCACTTTTACCACAGTAGCATGGAATAGCATCCACCACAATATCCAGTCCTGACATATCCGTATCCTGGCCTGCCTAGGCGACTTCATTCACCACGAATTAGAAAGTGTTTCCACTGTCAGCCGAGGGGGTGTGAGGAACTTTGAATCCACTGTTACAACTGTGCTACTTACCAGGATGTAGAGCACGAGGAATAGGACAACCCAGAGAAGATCCTAAACCAAGATGGATTGCTTCCGTGGGACAGGAGGTAACCAGTATTACAGAAGTGTCCCACCAATGTGCCAGCTATGGTAGAGAGTGTGTAATTACAAGATGCTCCGGATGTAAAGTCTGATATTACTGCTCAAAAAAATGTTAGCTGGACCATTGGAATCAATGTAGGATCAAGACAAATAATGAGGGACAGCCATCCACAGTGTTTTAGTTGCATAGTGCCAAGGCAACCAACATGTGTCTGTAATTTCAGCGGCAGGCAGACAGTGTCTTGTAGAATGCTACTTACAGGGACGTTGAAGCGAATCGATATGGGACACAGGTTCACAGGTGTGCCCCATAGATGAGCAGTGTAAAACTATGCACTGACCTGGAGTTAAACTGAGAGATGTTTCAGAGACAGTAAATTACAGCCATTACAGTGATGTGGCAGCTGATGGTGCAAGCACGCCATATATAGAATGGGCTGAGATCACTTTCATATTAGCTTCTTGTACAAAACAATTAATCGTACTGGTTCTGGTCCTGGAAACAGACCTCTACCCCATCCCATCATTGGATTCAACATGACTGAACAGATTATAAAGGAGAGTGACGAAGGCTTTACGACAGGAAGGGTGAACATTTATGTGAAACAATAAGAGCTGCATTCCCTAGCCTTAAAAGATGCAAAGTCAAGCCATTTACCAATCTGATTAGCATTGAGAATCCCTGTGAGTATCAAATAAAGGCAATAAAGGAGAGAGTTCACATACCAGAATATACAATATCACAAGTTCAATGCTATGCACAGTCTCCATTTGTGAGAAAAGACAAAATAATGCTCTTTGAACCAGAAGTGAGCCCACAGTGGTCAGAAAGCGTTGAACTGTGTGAAACACTCGTAACACTCCAGAGGGGTGCATGCCCATACATTGTTATTGATGTGCACAGCAGAACAGACCATGACTTTGTGCTTGCTGAGAAGACAGTGCTCGGGACATTGCAACCATTTAAGTCCATGTTCATTGTCACTGTGCAAGAAGGTGCAGTATTCAACCCAGCCATTCAACACCAAGTAAAGGATGATTTTGGTGAAAATGACTCTGATTTATGGGATTCCGCCAGTTGATGTGAGCACCTAAATATACAACAGCAGCAGATCGTGAAGCAGATGCTATGAGAAGAACGCCACTCCTGTTCAAAATCAGACGATGACCTTGGATGTGTCAAAGGTTTGCAACTAAGCATATCTCTGTCAAAGATGATGAAATGGTTGCCCGCTCTTATATTTCAGTTCCAAAGCCCCTCTGCAACTAAACAAAGGATTACTTGCATGGCTTAATTGTCCATGGGTGAATTGAGAAACCTTACTCACCTTACACCTCACCAATCGTGTGTGTCAGAAGGAAAGATGGAAGCTTTCATCTCTGTATTGATTATAGAGACCTGAATAAGAAAACGATTCCTGACCACCAGCCTATTCCACGAGTGCAAGACATTATGGACAGCTTAGGGGGTAATGCTTGGTTCTCGTCACTTGACCAGGGGAAAGTATACCACCAAGGATTCATGACGAAGGGAAGCAGGCCACTACCAGCCTTCATAGCCCCATGGGGCTGGTACGAGTGGATTCGAATCCCCTTTGGACTCATGAATGAACCCGCAGCCTACCAACATTTCATGTAGGAGTGCCTTGAAAGATTGAGAGAAGAAGTCTGTGTACCATACCTGGATGACATGCTGGTGTTCACCAAGACCTTCGATGAGCATGTTGGTGCAGTGAGAAAAGTGCTACACCAAATGTGGGAGCATGAAGTGAAACTTAAACACAGCAAGGGTGAGATCTTCAAAGCAGAGGCTCACCACCTGGCGAGAATTGTGTCGGCAGCAGGAAATCAGGTCGATCCTCCAGACATATTGACTGTAACAGTGCTGAAAGAGAAGAGGCCAGGCACAGTGGAAGAACTAACTAAGATTCTGAGTCTATTAAGCTACTATCGGCAATACATTAAAGATTTCTCTACAATCACAACCCCACTCTATAACCTGTTAAAAAGCAGAGCTAACAGTGACAAAAATCAGCTCAGAAGGGGTAGGATCAGAAAGATAAATAAGAAGAGGAAACGTGTGCCCTCTTGCAAACCAATCACTTGGACAGAGACGCATTAAAAAACTTTGAGAAGTAGATTGACTGCCCAGTACAGCCACATGTGCTGGGATTCCTAGACTTTGCACAACCACATTGATGTCTCCAGTCAGGGACTGGGAGCAGTTCTGTATCAAAAGCAAGATGGTTCATGAAAATTGACAAAAGCAGAAAAAAAAACTACCACCTACACAGCAGGAAATTGGAATTCCTTACCTCAATGTGGACAATTTCTGAAAGATTTAGGGAGTACCTGTACTATGCCCTGAAATTCACAGTTTACAGTGACAACAACCCCATTACGTATGTTCTGTCTTCATTTAAATCAAATGCAACCAGATATAAATGGGTTGCTGAACTAGCCAATTTCTACTTCACTATACGTAATCGCCTGGGGAAAAATATGTTGATGCTTACTCTTTGTCACGAATGCCAGTAGCCAGGGAAATGACTATGAGTGAGTGTACAGAGAAATCTCGTCCAATTCAGCGGGAGCCACAGTCCAGGCCATTGAAGTGCAGACATACCCTAGTCCATGGCAGTATCTGTACCTTTAGACGCAGTAAACGTCAACTTGGTGAACACATCTGTTCCACCACTGTCCAGGAGAGAGATCTGGCAAGTACAGGGAGAGGATGGTGACATCAAAACAGTAATTGACTCTACCTCGGGTTTGAAACCTACTTTTCAACAAATGCAGGCATTAAGCAAGTGAGCCAAATGCTTTCTCCAAGAGTGGGATAAACTAATATTGGATGAGGATCTCATTCTTTATCGAAAACTCGCCCAGTGAGCACCACTGGTGCTACCTGAGAAGTTCAAGTGTACAGTCCTGAAAGAGCTACATGATATAATGGGGTACCAAGGCACTGATCGCGCAGCAGCTCTTTTCTGGCCTCACATGCAGAGGGACATTGAGCACCATGTGCTAAGAACTTGTGCCCGTCTCAAGCAAAAGAAGCCGTGTCGGCAAACAAGGGCACCACTCAAGAGCAATGTGACAATGCAGCCATTTAATCTTGTGTCAGTTGACTTTCTTCACCTAGACAAGTGCAAGGGTGGACACAAGTACGTTCTGATGATTATTAAGCATTTTACACGATTTGCACAGGCATACGCCACAACCTTGAAGTCAGGAAAAAGTGTCGCTGACTGTCTTTCCAATAACTTTTCCCTGAAGTTTGGGTTTCCATCATGAATGGGAAAGTGAGCAGGAAAGTGAGCAGGAGATAGATAGGAGCTACAAGGAGTTCGTCACCCCGAGGCTGCAGGAGTTAGATAAGTGGGTGACTGTCAGGGGAGGGATGGGATGAGCTCAGATAGTAGAGAGCACCCCTGTGGCTATCCCCCTCGGTAATCGTTATCTCGTTTTGGATGCTATTTGGGGGGGGGGGTGGGCGTGACCTGACAGAGGACAACCACGGCGATCGGGTCTCTGGCACTGAGCCTGGTTCCGTGGTGCAGAAGGGAGAGAAGAAGTTGAGGAATGAGGTAGTCATAGGGGATTCCATAGGGGGTTCTGTCAGCCCAGTAGAGATACTCACATGGTTTGCTGCCTCCCAGGTGCCAGAGTACGGGATGTATCGGATCCGGTGCAGAGTATTCTGAGGGAAGAAGGTCAACAGCCAGAAGTCTTGGTACACGTTGGTACCAATGACATAGGTAGTAAAAGAGAGGAGGTCCTGAAGAGAGAATTCAGGGAGTTGGGTAGGAAGCTGAAAAGCAGGACCTCCAGGGTAGTAATCTCAGGATTGCTGCCTGTGCCACGTGGCTAACGAGCGCAAGATTAGCATGATCATGCGTATTAATGTGTGGCTGAGAGACTGGTGTAGGGGGCAGGGTTTCGGGTTCCTGGATCACTGGGGAATCTTCTGGGGAAGGTACAATCTGTACGAAAAGGACGGGTTACACCTGAACCCAAAGGGATCCAATATCCTAGTAAGCAGGTTCAATAGAGCTGGTAGAGAGGGTTTAAACTAATTTGGCAGGAGGATGGGAACCAGAGTGATAGGGCTGGGGAAGAGGAAAACAGAAATATATCAAAGGTAGCATGCAACAGAGATGATAGAAAGGACAGGCAGGAGATGAGGCATAATCACAGCCAGTGGGATGAGTTACAGGGCATAGAGGCATGGTGCAGTTAAAACAGAAAGCAACAAATACTGGACTGAGAGTGTTGTAATTGAATGCAGACAGCAGCATAACAATAAAATGGACGATCTTGAAATTCAACTACAGATTGGCAAGTATGAGGTTGTGGCCATCTCTGAAACTTGGCTAAAGGATGGCTGCCATTGGGAGTTGAATATCCAAGGATATATGTTGTATCAGAAAGCTAGGTTAGTAGGCAGACGGGGTGGTGTAGCCCTGTGTATAAGAAATAATATTAAATCATTGGAAAGATATGACATAGCATTGGAAGGTGTAGAGTCTCTATGGGTTAAGTCAGGGGTCCCCAACCTTTTTTGCACTGCGGACCGGTTTCATATTGACAATATTCTTGCGGACCGGCCGACCCGGGGGCGGGGTAGGGTTGCCAACGGACAAGAGTAGAGCCAAATACGTTGTTTACACAGAGAGACTACAATGACCATGAAGCCTTGCGCGGGCACCAGAGCGCATGCGTGCTTTGCGTATGCATGTACGTGCCCATGTTTTCTACAAATCGTTCTTGGTGATTCTGTTGCGGCGGGGGGACGGGGGGATGTTAATCATGACCGGAATATAGGTGATAAGTGGCTAATACACTCAATTTCATTTCTAAAAGGGTTTATCTGACGAATTTAATATTAAACACACAGCGCATATTTTCCTTGCATGAATATAGCGATAAGTCAATTATCAGGGAAGGACAGGGGAGCTTGAAGTAAGTGTTGAACGAACTTCCAGTAGAAGTGGTAGAGGTAGGTTCGATATTATCATTTAACGAAAAAATGGATAGGTATATGGACAGAAAAGGAATGGAGGGTTATGGGCTGAGTGCAGGTCGGTGGGACTAGGTGAGAGTAGCGTTCGGCATGGACTAGAAGGGCAGAGATAGCCTGTTTCCGTGCTGTAATTGTTATATGGTTATATAAGTCAATAGCATCATAACATTTTAAGTAACATTTGAATATTAAACACACAGCACATACTTTCCCCATATGAACATATAAAATCATTGCAACACACCAATATCGCTGAACCAGTGGGAGCCCTGGGCTGAATGCTTATTTCCCTGCAATAAGATGGTCCCATCGAGGGGTGATGGGAGACAGCGATACTCGAAGGGGGTTCCTTATGGCCAGTCTATTCGGCAATTTATTTGCGTTGCATTCATTGCAGAGATATGTTGGGAATGGAAGCAATGTTTTCAGTGCTTTCGTGGCTATCTCAGAATATTTAGCCTTGACTTTGAGATCCAGAATGCTGGCAGAGATGTTATGTCAAACATACTTTTCAGCCCGCCGTCATTTGCATGCTCAAGGAGTTTATCTCCTTCCCACGCTGACATGGATGACGCACGGGTAATGACCTCACATGCATAATGGCTCAACAGTGGGCATGACAAGCAATGAGGAAAGGTGCAGCTGACTCGTATCGCCAAATCATATCGTTTCTCGCGGCCCGGTAGTGCGTGCTTTGCAGCCCGGTACCGGTCCGGGGCCCGGTGGTTGGGGACTGCTGGGTTAAGTTAAGAAATGGCAAGGGTAAAAGGACCCTAATGGCAGTTGTATACAGGCCTCTAAACAGCAGCCGGGATGTGGATTACAAATTGCAGTAGGAGATAGAAAAAGTGTGTCAGAAGGGCAATGTCATGGTAATCGTTGGGGATTTTAACATGAAAGTGGATTGGGAAAACCAGGCCAGTACTGGACCTCAAGAGAGAGAATTTGTAGAATGTCTAAGGGATGGCTTTTTAGAACAGCTTGTTGTTCAGCCCACTAGGGGATTGGCTATGCTGGATTGGGTGTTGTGCAATGATCTGGAGGTGATAAGTGAGCCTAAAGTTAAGGAACCCTTAGGGAACAGTGATCACAATACGAACGAGTTTACTTTGAAATTTGAGAAGGAGAAACTAAATTCCAATGTATTGGTATTTCAGTGAAATAAAGGAAATTACAATGGAAAGAGAGGGGAACTGGCTAAGGCTGATTGGATAGGGACACTGACAGGAAAGACAGCAAAGCAGCAATGGCTGAAGTTTCTGTGAAAAATGAGGGAAGTGCAAGACAGAAAGATTCCAAACAAGAGAAATTTTCAAATGGAAGAAGGACACTACCGTGGCTGACAAGTGAAGTGAGAGCCAAAGTAAAAGCAAAAGAGAGGGCATACAAGGAAGCGAAAGCTAGTGGGAAGATAGAGGATTGAGAAGCTATTAAAAACTTGCAGAAGGAAACTAAGAAGGTCATTAGGAAGGAAAAGATGAATTATGAAAGGAAGCTGGCGACTAATATTAAAAAGATACTAAAAGCTTTTTTAAGTATATAAAGGGTACAAGAGAGTTGAGGGTAGATTAGATTAGATTCTGAGGAAACTCAGTCCTCGTTTATTGTCATTTAGAAATGCATGCATTAAGAAATAATACAATGTTCCTCCAGAGTGATATCACAAAAAAAAAGGACAAACCAAAGACTAACACTGACAAGACCACATAATTATAACATATAGTTACAGCAGTGCAAAGCAATACCATAATTTAATAAAGAGCAGACCATGGGCACGGTAAAAAAAATATATATATAGGACCAATAGAAGATGATGCTGGAGATATTGTAATGAGAGACACAGAGATGACAGAGGAACTGAATGCGTATTTTGCATCAGTCTTCACAGTGGAAGACATCTGCAGTATACCAGACATTCAATAGTGTTAAAGAGGTGAAGTATGTACAGTAAAAATTACGACTTAGAGGATGCTCAGGAAGCTTGATGGTCTGAGGGTGGATAAATCTCCTGGACCTGATGGAACTCACACATGGGTTCTGCAGAAAGTAGCTGGAGAGATTGTGAAGGCATTAACAATGATCTTTCAAGAATCGATAGATTCTGGCATTGTACCGGATGATTGGAAAATTGAAAATGTTACTCCGCTATTAAGAAGGGTAGAAGGCAGCAGAAAGGAAACTATAGATCTGTGAGCCTGATATCAGTGGTTGGGAGGTTGTTGGAATCGATTGTTAGGGATGAGATTACAGAATACCTGGAGGCACGTGACAAGATAGGCCAAAGCCAGCATGGTTTCCTGAAAGGAAAATCCTGCCTAACTAACCTACTGCAATTTTTTGAGGAAATTACAAGCAGGCTAGATAAAGGAGATGTAGTAGATGTGGCGTATTTGGATTTTCAGAAGGCTTTTGACAAGGTGCCACACATGAGGCTGCTTGGCAAGATAAGAGCCCATGGAATGACAGGGGAGTTACTAGCATGGGTGCAGCATTGGCTGATCGGCATAAAACAGAGAGTGGCAATACAGGGATCCTATTCTGGCTGGCTGCCGGTTACCAGTGGAGTTCCACAGGGGTCAGCGTCGGGACCACTGCTTTTTATAATGTATGTCGATAATTTGGATTTGTGGCTAAATTTTCAGATGACACAAAGATAGGTAGAGGAGCAGGTAGTGTTGAAGAAACCAAGAGCCTGCAGAGAGACTTAGATAGTTTAGGGGAATGGGCAAAGAAATGGCAAATGAAATACAATGTTGGAAAGTGTATGGTCATGCACTTTGGTGGAAGAAATAAATAGGCAGACTATTATTTAGATGGGGAGAAAATTCAAAATGCAGAGATGCAAAGGGACTTGGAAGTCCTTGTGCAGCATACCCTAAGGGTTAATCTCCAAGTTGAGTCGGTTGTGAAGAAGGTGAATACAATGTTTGCATTCATTTCTAGGGGTATAGAATATAAGAGCAGGGATGTGATGTTGAGGTTCTATAAGGCACTTGTGAGACCACACTTGGAGTATTGTGTGCAGTTTTGGACTCCTTATTTTAGAAAGGATATACTGACATTGGAGAGGGTTCAGAGAAGAGTCACGAGCATGATTCCAGGAATGAAAGGATTACCATACGAGGAACGTCTGGCAGCTTTTGGCTGTTTTCCCTGGAGTTCAGGAGAATGAGGGGGGATCTCATAGAAACATTCCAAATGTTAAAAGGTCTGAACAGATTAGATATGACAAAGTTATTTCCCATGGTAGGGGAGTTTAGGACAAGAGGGCACGACTTCAGGATTGAAGGACGCCCATTTAGAACAGAGATGCAGAGAAATTACTTTAGTCAGAGGGTGGTAAATCTGTGGAATTTGTTGCCACTAGCAGCTGTGGAGGCCAAGTCATTGGGTGCATTCAAGGCAGAGATAGATAGGTTCTTGATTAGCCAGGGCATCAAAAGGTATGGGAAGAAGACAAGGGAGTGGGGATGACTGGAAGAATTGGATCAGCCCATGATTGAATGGCGGAGCAGGCTCGATGGACTGAATGGCCTACTTCTGCTCCTATATCTTATGGTCTTATGGAATACACCATGAGCAAGGGGCCGTGTTTAAAAACCAACTCTTCACACAAGTGAGAAAACCTAGCCGTGTGGTTGGATCAAGAGCTACACTGTACCACCCCTAGGAAAATGGAAAAGTTGAGAGCTTCAACTGGACCTTTCTGCAAATGTTGAGAACACTCACAGAAAGACACAAAGAATATTGGAAGGAGTCATTGAATAAAATGGTCTATTCTTGCAACTGTACAAGGTCGGAAGTAACAGGATTCCCTCCGTTCTATCTTCTCTTTGAGGTTGTCCATAGACATATTCTTTGGCCTGAACACTGACAAAGCTCCTACAACCCACAGTGAATACTTGGAAAGATGGAAAAGGTGGATGCAGGAAGCCAATCAGAGTGCCAAGGAGTATATGCAAAAGGTCTCGGGGAGAAATAAGAGAAATTATGACAGCAGTGTGAGATTTACAGAGTCACAACTTGGGAATCATGTCCTAGTAAAGAATCTGACACCCTGCAGAGGCTCGGGAAAGCTTTGAAACTGTTGGGAGGACTGTTGTATGAAAAATTGGGGAGGATGTGCCAATCTATGAAGTAAAACCTGAACAAGGAAAGTGTAGATCCAGAGTACTGCTTTGATCAGACCTAAATCAACTAACCACTGGATTGTAGTGAAGATCAGAGGAGGTTTCATTGATTGCAAGCTATAGGGGTCAAGGCTTCTGATCTATCACTGTGCACCAGAACTAATTCTAATGAAGGGAACTGACCTAAACATAAATAATATTTTACTTTCTTTGCAAACCACAGCATGAGGGCTCTTCATTTAGTGCTGCTGCCTCACATCTTCAAGGATCTTGGATGCACCCCATGTGGAATCTCCATATTCTATTTGTGACTTTGTGGGATTCCATCAAACAATATGTCTTCGGCTAATTGGCTGCTGTATATTGTCATTTTGTAAGAACTTGGGAAAGGAATTCAAAGATGAGGTATGAAGGCCATCTTAGAGAGAATAAGATGCACAACTACAAGGCAGCACGTTAGAACCACTGCCTCATGGCACCAGAAACCTCAGTTCGGTCCTGCCTTTGGGAATTACCTGTGTGGAGTTTACACACTCTTTCTGTGACTGTGTGGGTTTCGTCTGGGAGCCCCAGTTTCCTCCTGCATCCAAAGAAGTGCAGCTTGGTGGGCTAATTGGCTGCCATAAATTGCCCCTAGTGTAAGTAACTGAAGGAATCTGAGGGAAGTTGATGGGAATGTGGGATGAATAAAAAATGGGATTAATCTAGGAATAGTGCACATGAGTGGTTGATGTTCAGCACATATTCTGTGGTGAGAAGGACCTGTTTCTGTGCTGTATCTCCATAACTTTGGAAGGAAACTGGGGGAAATGGGACTGCTGGGATTGTCCTGCGGGGAGCTGATATGGGCCAATAGTCACCTCCTCAGTTGATTCAATTCCATTTCATCTGATCTAGTGTACTCACTTGGTGTTCACAATGTGGTCTACACCGAAAAAACCAAACACCAAGTGGAGGACTACTTTGCAGAGTATCTGCACTCTATCCACAATGGAGCACTTGACATTCCTGCTCCCTACCAAACTAAATCTCCATACCACTCTCGCTTTGGCCTGCTGCATTTTACAAATAGCATCTGGCCACACTGCATCCTTCTTGACTTGATATCGAATTCTACAACTTCAGGTAACTCATTTACTTGGTTTGTGTCTAGAACTAGTTATTTTTATCCCAGGTCAACCTTTGTCATGTTGGCATAGTTCTTGTGCGATCTGCTGGACATTTCTTACAGTTTCGCATTTCAAATTTCAAAGAACATTTTCGTATTGTAGTACATATGCATCACTGTATATGTACAACCCTGGGATTCATTTTCTTGTGGGCATACACAGTAAATCCTTCAAATACAATAGAAGCATTGAAAGACTGCACCCAACAGGATGGAGAAACAACCAATGTGCAAAGGACACTAAACAGTGCAAATAATAATAAATAAATAAATAAATAAATAAATAAACAAACAAACAATAAATATCAAGAACATGAGATGAAGAGTCCTTAAAAGTGAGTCCATAGGTTGTGGGAACAGCTCAGTGATAGGGTAAGTAAAGCTAAGTGAAGTTATCCCCTCTGGTTCAAGAGTCTGATTGTTTAATGGTAAAAAATTGTTCCTGAACTTCATGGTGTAAGTCCTGGGGCTCCTGCATGACCTGGGTGATGTAGGTCCTTGTTGACTAATGCTGTTTTCCTGCGACAGTGTTTCTTGGAGATGTGCTTAATGGTGGGAAGACTTTTTCCCCATGATGGACTCTGCCATATTCGCTACTTTTTGTAGTATTTTCCATTCAAGGGTATTGGCATTTCCATACCAGGCCATGATGCAAATAGTCAATGTACTCTCCTCGACACATCCATGGAAGTTTATCAAAGTATTTGATGTCTTGCCAAATCTTTGCAAACTTCTAAAGAACTAGCAGTACTGCCTTGGTGCTTTATTTACATTCCTTTGTGTTTGTCCATTCTCATTCTACCTCTTGTTTCCTCATTCTCTCTCTCCCTAACTGTCCTCCATTCATAGTTTTTACCTTCCCTTGTTCATGTTTTCTCTTACTTCTCTCATTAATCTATGAATCAGTTTTCTTCATCAGTTACTTATCCCGGCCCCAATAATAACTCCATCCCTTTTGACCATATGTGTTGGAACATCAACAATTCTATTCACCCCATAGGTGCTGCTCATCCCACTGATTTTGTCTAACAGATTGTTTGTTATTCCAGATTCCAACATCTACGGCCCTTTGTGTTTTCTCTTTGTCCAGTTAGCACTTTCTCCAACTCTTTGCAACCTGAAACTGACATGTCTTCTCTCCTTCCCAGTTCTGATCAAGTAGCTGAGACTAAACATATGAACTCCATCTGATATTTCATAGATACCACCTGACCTTCCGTGCCTTTCCAACATTTTTTTTCATCCAGTCACTGTTTGGAAATTTGTGATACTAGGAGAAACTGTTGGTGTATCTGCATAGTTAGAAGAGATTTCTTGTAGATTTCTGCCAATCTTCTTGCACTTCTTTTCCCTTTCATTGGGATTTGCTTCTCTTTGTGTCTTATCCTCTCTTCCCCTTATCTAGCTCCAAAGGCAGACAGGACATCACATCCATAATTGTTGCATATTAAGCCCATGTACTCAGAATAAAAGTGCTACACCTTCAATAAAATCAGAACACAAACCATTTGCAGCACAGCAAAAGTAGCCAGTGCAACAGAACATGGCCCAGCAACATGTGAAAGACCGACCAGCCCAACATGAATGCAGCTGAGGATCACTAGAAGTAACATTAGTGGACCTTGTCTCTACAAATGCTTTACTAAAGAAGCACAGGATCAAAAGAATTATCATGTTTACATGTTGTCTCTGTTGTGATCTCCACCCTTCTGTTCCCCAATGTCTCCATCTGCTAATCACAACACCTACCTAGGCCTGGATACACCTTGCCCCATCCTTCCCTGGCAACTCTTTGTACTGGTTAGCTCCTCTTCACTCTTTCTTGACCTGAAACATCAACTGTCCATTTCCCTCTGCAGATGCTGCCTGACCTGCTGGGTTCCTGCAGCAGTTTGCTTTTTTCTTTAAATTTGGGAAGATTATTTACTTTCAAAGCTCGAAGTACATTTATTATTAAAGCATGTATACTTTTTCAACCTTGAGATTCATTTACTTTCAGGCAGTCAGAAAACAAAGAAACCTAAAAGAACCCATTAAAAAAAAACGTCAAATATCCAAAGTGCAGAAAGACAAAATACAATAAACACAAGCAAATACCATTCTGAACTGAAGTCTACTAAGGGAGTCCACCCACAGGCCCACAGTTCAGTGCAGAGTCAAGTAAAACTCACAGAGCAGTGAACTGAACTGGCCCATCCCTTGCCTCGGGCCCCAACACCCTAACATTTACAATCTGGCCCAGTACCTAAATCATCATCCAAACATCAGGTTCAGTCTCTTCAATACACTCTGGGGCCTCCTGGACCCTGCCGCCTCGATATAGCCTGTACTCGACCTTTCCAATTTGGCCCAGCACGTAAATTGTCGTCCAAGCATCAGGTTCAGTCAAAGAACCAGCTTCAAATGACATATGTTAAGGATTGGGCTGGATGGGGATCCTGTGATTGAATATTTGTTGGTGCCTCCCCGATAGTTCACAGCTGCAATATATGCCACTCACTACATAACGACAAGCCTGGACTCCATGGAGCCTCCCAGTATCTGGTAGTTCATCAATCATGTCATCAGATATGCTATCAAATCAGTAACTCTCCCACATTACCTTTAATTGTAGCACCCTTTTAAGAATCCCATCCTCCCTCCATTTTTGAATACGTGCTAGTTTTGTCAATTTATGATCTTCAAAACTCTTCTCTCTGACCGATAAGATTAATACAATTCCACATTTATTTATAGAAAACAAGCAGTACACACTAGCATGTGGATGAGAGAGAATTTGCAATTTGATGTAAGTGTTTACAAAGTGCTGCAAATGCACCACTTTGAAATGGAACAAGCTACAGGCAGCCAATTAAAAGAATAATAGGATTTATTCTACGTCCTTAGGCAGGTAGATTCCATAATCCCATGTAACGTAAATCTAAAGCTTCACTTGTACTGAACATTTTCAGCAAAGATGTATGAGTAAATTCAAGAGTCTATAACAGTGATAACTTGATTAACAATTACAACATCTGGGATAGGAATTTAAACACTGGTAATATGAGTGGCTATAAGTGCTGTATGAATGTTTAAAGCTAAATGGGCAAAATTAATCTAACTTATTGAAAGGGTTCAGATACTCATTCTGCATTCTGTCAGATGTACTCTCTGAAATTGAAATTAAAACAAGCAGCCTATAAATTGGACGAAAAGTCCATTGGTGTTCATATGTAGTAACTAGATCAAAATATTACTTTCATTTACTGATCTCTGTGTAATAATGCTGAATGCTTCTGACCATATAGAATAAATATCATGTTTGCAAGTTATATCTGGATGAAACAACCCACTATCTTTTACTGTCAAGACTTGAAAAAAATAGTTTTGTTTATATCTAGGTAATGCCACAGTCTTGGAATACCACTGAAATAAGGCTCTCCAATAAAATATTAATATCAATTTATTATTTATCACTTAGTTGTTCTAATTTAATTGTGTCAATTAAAACAAAAACCTAGACCTTAGACGCATATATCAGACCAACCGACAGAAGATGGATATCATTTAGACACAAGTTTGGAATTGTAACCCTCCTCAGTGAGATTGAAAGGTCTACAGGATGGATCAAAATTTAAGAAATATGGCACATGGCAATAGATGGAAATAGTCCCACCAACATAGCTTCTTGTTCATGGAAAATAAACACAGTGACTATTGATAGAGGTGGTAGGGGGCAGTAAGTCAGACATGGCAAATGCCGGTTGCTGGGGGAGATTTGAGGATTTCTTCTATTTATTCTTCCCCCACCCTCTATCAGTTCCCTTTGTCTCCAGGTTACAAGCTGCAGCTCCTTTCATGAGCCACTTCTGTCAGCCTCTCTTCATCTTTCCCCCTCTTTCATTTCAGGTTTTCAAAGTGTGCTTTGAAGGACTATTGGTTCGACTTCTCAACACGTACCAGCCATTTGCACTTGAATTATTCAATAGTTGTCCAGAAACAGGAAATCTGTCCAGTATTTGCATAAATGATTTACGTCTGTCTGAATATTGCATTAGCTGGGTTCAGACGTCCAAGGGTAAACAAAGAGCCCCTC
This sequence comes from Mobula hypostoma, assembly GCF_963921235.1. Taxonomy (NCBI): domain Eukaryota; kingdom Metazoa; phylum Chordata; class Chondrichthyes; order Myliobatiformes; family Myliobatidae; genus Mobula; species Mobula hypostoma. Next base: position 18,385,702 of record NC_086105.1, on the reverse strand, counting down.
AGACTCTGAACACTTGTCAGCAACACAAACTGTTTGGATTGAATTTTCCTCTGAATGTGTCTTTATTTTTGCTAATTTCTCTCATGCTCCCTCTAAGTATTTCCAATTATTCCTTTCAGGAAGATGTAGAGAACCCATAATTACTCTTTTTTTTTCTGACTAAAATGCTTCCAAATTTTTACTTTTTCTTCCCTCCATTTAAACTGAGCGTAGTTCTTGTTATCTACTTTAATTTCTATTTTTATCTGGTTCAGACACCACTTAACTTGCATTGACCTTTTCTAGACTTCAGCACAAACATTTCATCTTGAGAATTTCTTTGGTTCAAAGTAAATTTTATTATCAGAGTACATATATGGTACCACATACAACCCTGAGACTCATTCCTCTGGTAGAGTGCGTGAGATGAAACAGAAGCCAAGGGAACCTATTTTAAATCTTAAAGAATCTATAAGATCTCTAGTAAACAACATTTCAATGGGTCCAAACTGTCATTTGATATTGGGCTGCAAGGTGCCATGTCTTGATAAGAGAGTTATTGTCCTCCTTTGGCCAACTGTAGCAAATATGAACTGAAACCTTCATTAAAACGGAGGACACTTTCAGCTTAGTGTTCATCTCCTGGAGGTGAGGTCTTCTTAAACATAATGGATCATTTCTAGCAGGAAGGATCAGATATAAACATGAGAAAATCTGCAGATGCTGGACACGCAAAGCAACACAGACAAATTGCTGGAGGAACTCAGCAGGCAAAGCAGCATCAAAGGAAATGAATAAACACTCAATGTTTGGGTTGAGACCTTTCTTCAGGGCTGGAAAGGAAAAGGGAAAATGCCAAAATAAAAATGTGTTGGGGGGTTGGTGAAGAAGGATAGCTAGAAAGTGCTAGGTGAAACCAAGTGGGTAGGAAAGGCCGGAGAGGAAGGAATCTGATAAAGAGAGGGGAGTGGACCATAGGAGAAAAGGGAAGAGGGGAGGACCCGGCAAGGTGATAGGCAGGTGAGAAGAGGTAAGAGGCCAGAGTGGGGAACAGAAGAGGGGAGGGGCAGGAAAGGTTCTGACATACCTTATTCCCATCTTAATCGATGTTTTCCACCGCTCCCTACATAATCAACAGCACGGTTGTGCTATTTTATTAAGAACTATTCTCTCTTACTATTTTAACTACAGCATTCAAAAATTCTCAAACTTTTAGTTGTTGGTTTCTGCATATTAATATGCATACATTTCTCATTTGGAGACCCTTGATTTTGCAAGGGTTTGCTTTGCAGAACCCGAGATTAGTTTCCTTGGCATCTTCAGTGTCAATGTGAACTTGGACTGTCTGTTGATCCCCTTTATTTCAAAGATCTTCTACAAACCTCTGTTACATCCTGAAACTTCTTATCTTGGAAGCAACATCATCTAGGATACACCTAACAATAAAACCAATAACATGCTACTCTTGGCACTCAGTGCCTGTACTACTATAGTTTATCTTCCTGAGGATCTTTTTTATTCTATGTAACCAGGATATTGATCATGATTTTGACTTTAATTTTGTTCATTAAATCATCTTCATGGGTATTCAGGGTCAGGTGAATGAAGTAGACAGCATCACACCTTGGTTGTTGCCCACACACCCAGTTTGCCCATGTCCCCGTGAGGCCTCTTGGCATCCCGATCACAATTCATACTGATTGTCCACTTATGTTTCTATCATCAGCTAACTGTAAAATATGAGATTTGATTCCTTCAGCCAAACTACCAATATAGGTTGTAAATAACTGGGGCCGAAATATTGATCTCTAGGATAACCTACTAATCACTGTCTCTCAACTTGAGGAAGGCCTGTTTATTTCTATTCACAGTTTTCTTACTATTAACCATATCATTTAGATCTTACAATAGGAAACACAATTATAAAGCAAATGACTACACTCTTTTATCATTTCTCTGCATGCTTTTCCATCAGCACTAAGTACACACTACAGTTCCATTGAGGCATCCTATTAATGGTCAAGTGGTCAAATATTTTTGGCAATCTATTTGACAAAATGAATCCTTATCATTTTTCACACTATGAATTTTAAGATCCTTGATTATACAGGATAAATAGAAATATACTTTAATGTCCACTAGCCTAGTTGTATCCCAATGTTCTGTGCTCCATACTTGTTTCAAAACAATTCAGGTTTGCAATTCCTTAAAATATTATGTTAAAAACTGCTCGATCATAACCTCTAATTTGAAATGATCAAGTTTTGAATACCAACGTAATAACATGTCCACTCCTATATTTATTCTGTCAGTTTTGTATTTATTTTTTTAACTGTTATGTTATTTTAGCTTATAGTTTATTCGGCTCATCCACACTGTATGCTGACGTTCTCCGTGTGTACAGATCAAATCACCTTTAGCATTAAATAGAAAGACATGGGTAAACAAAGCAGCACTTTTAAATCAAAGCTGGTTTCTAGTTTTTAAAAACTAATGGTGTATTCAGCCATGAAACTTCCTTTGCATGCATACTCTGGCTAAAATGACTTAATATGCAACACAGCTTGAGGGGCTTGAATGAAAATGTAAGCATAAAGCTATATAGCTGGTGAACTCAAGTGATTTACAAAGACAGCTAAATCCCTATGTGTATCACAGCCTTGAGCGTGCTCCCAGCACTCTTCCTGGGAATAATTTGTTCCGCTTCTGTCCCACATCTTCTTGCTTCTAGCTGTTAAGTTACAGCACTGCTACTTGTAATGTGCACTATTACAGCCTCAATTCTGTCTCACTTCAGCTGTGTGTAAATATCATGTGACAGGAAGAATTCCTATAAAATAATAGATCTCATAGCAATAAACAGATGGTCAAATGTCATATGTGATATGTCAGTGACAATATATCTGATTCTGAAATGAAGAATAGGGAGCAAATACAGGAACTCAGCAGGTTATGCAACATCAGTGGAGGGAAATGGAGAACTAACAGTGTTGAGACCCTTCACCTGGGCTGAAAAGAAAGAGAGAAAATAGCTGGTATAAAGAGGTGGGGGGGATGGGCTGAGCAAGGGTTGGCGAGTGATCCTTATGCGGAGGTGCTGACTGGCAGATGGAATCAGGTGGGTGAGGGAAGATGATGACATGAGTTTTGCCCTCCACATTACTAAAAAAACTGGTAAACCAAACACATCAATATAATCAATATTGACCTATTTATAATATTCAAATCATTTACCCCTTGAATTGAATTTCCCAGATGGACACATTCAAATGTGTAAGATATCTACAGCAGATCCGGGATCGAGATTGGATCGCTCTCGGGGCTGAAAGGAGAAGTCAGATTCCGGGCAGAGGAGATTTGGTGACTGTACAACCGGCCCCAGTGAGAGATTGGATCGCTCTTGGCGCCAAGCTGACTTGGAGAGCTTAAGAGCGGCTTCCGAGGCCAGAACGAGTAACTGGGCAGCATGGTCTAGGCCCAGTGCCCAGACTGTGGTGCAAGGTACCATTCGCTGTTGAGACAATTAGCCCAGATTAGACGCGAGAGCCGATTTCACTCGCTCTCCACAATGTTTACTCCTCTCTCCAGCCTTTCGCTGTTCTTTATGAAATCTTGAGCGCTCATATAACTAAATACAACAGAGCAGTTCATCTTGAGAGCCTGTCATTATAAAATTATTAATGAGAGTGCAGGTAATCCAAGAGTATTTTTTTCAACTATTGATTCATCTATTAAACCCAACAGTTTGATGAAATGGTTGCTGAAAGCAACTGTGACTAAAAATGAGCGTTTGGCTGCATTTTTATAGAGAAAAAAATAAATAATGAGGTAATGAAAAACAGACCTCAAGTATAAACCTTGTTTAACCTCAATGAGCTCAACACTGTGAACGAAACTCCTTTACTAAAATAAGTTTACCTGAACTTTGAGAAATAATTATTCAGCTAAAACCATCCACTTGTGTCCTTGATCCTACTCCCACAGGCTTTTTAAAAGAAGTTTCTGACATGCCAATTGACAGTGTACTTGACACAGTTAATTGCTCACTAGTTTCTGGCAGTTTTCCGGATTCCTTAAAAACTGCAGTATTTAAACCCCTGCTTAAGAAAAATAATCAAGACTGCTCTATTTTGGACAATCTTCAACTTATTTCCAACTTGTCTTTTCAAAGTAAAAATTTAGAATATGTAGCTTTTCGACAATTAAATGGTTATTTGAATAAAAATTCTATTCTTAACAAGTATCAGTTGGATTTTAGATTAAATCATAGAAACTGCATTGCTTAAAGTAGTTAGATTTGATACCACAGATCGCAGTATTCTCAGAAACCACCTTAGTCAGTGGGTAGGTCTTTCTGGTGCTTTTGAAAGCTGGTTTAAATATGACACAACAGGAAGAAAATTCATTGTTAGCTGCGGTGATTGTGCGTGTAAAATGTCTGATATTGTGTTTGGTGTGCCGCAAGGATCAATTCTTGGCCTGTTGTTGTTCTCACTTCACTAGGCTCCCATTTAGGTCAGGTTATTTCAAAACACAATGTGAATTACCACAGCTATGCCGATAACACACAACTGCATTTGTCTATTATACCAGGTGACCATGAGTATCTAAACCCTCTGGTCCGGTATCTTACCAGCAGTACAGAATGGATGAGTTTAAATTTCCTTAAACTAAATAAGGAAAAAAATCAGAAATTTTGGTTATTGATGAAAAAGTGTTCATCTTAGAAATAAACTTGATCATCTGGCCTTACAAATCAAGCCAGAAATAAAGAATTTAGGCGTTCTTACTGACTCTGAGCTGAATTTCAAATCAAAAATTAACCATACCACTAAGACTGTGTTCTTTCACTTAAGGGACATTGCCAAGAGTTCAATTTCTTAACATCTCAAGATGCAGAAAAAATGATACATGCTTTTGTTTTTAGCCAATTAATCCTCGGTAATGCACACTTTTCAGTACTGCCTAAGAAAGACATAAATCGGCTACAGTTTGTTCAAACTGCAGCATCAAAAATCTGAACCAAAAGAAGAAAATCTGAGCACATTTCACCCGTTTTAGTATCATTGCACTGGCTGCTGGTGTCCTTCAGGGTCAAATTTTTAAATCTCTTAATTCTATATAAGGATCTGAATAATTACACTCCGCCATACATTTTGGAGTGTCTATCTCTTTACATCTATAATTGTAATCTTAGATTTGTGAATACTGGTTTGCTTAGTGTTACTAGAGCCAAGCATTTAAGAACTGGTAATGAGGCCTTTTGCTCTCATGCACCACAATGATGGAATACTGTACTGACTGAGATACACCAGACTCGTACTGTGGAATATTTCAAAACACTTCGAAACACCTTTTTTTTTAAATTTGGCCTACTTATAGGATTAAGTAATGCCTGTTAATGTTGAATACATTTAGATTATTAGGTATATTTCATTATATTTTATTCTATACAATGTTTGTCCTTATTTATGATTTTTAATTTTGCCTCGTACTTTTATAACTATATGGATTTATCTTTAAAATCTATGTACAGCACTTTGAGACTGCATTTTAGTGGATGAAAGGTGCTATATAAATAAAGTTATTATTATTATTAAATTATTTTAATGAGGGTAACCTCATAGAAGTCTGTAAAATCATGAGGGGTATTCGAAAAGGTAGATGGGTATAGTCTTTTCTGAGGAGTCCAAAATGCGAGGGCACAGATACGAGTTAAAAGAAGAGATATTTGAAAGAAACTAGAGAGGTAACTTCTTTACACAGGGAAAGGAGTACCTGGAATGAGCTGCCAGAGGAAGAGGTCAGGGCAAGTACAATTGCAACATTTTTCAGAGTCAGAATCTAAATCAAAACCAGAATCAGGTTTATTATCACCGGCATGTTCGTGAAATTTGTTAACTTAGCAGCAGCAGTTCAATGCAATACATAATATAGAAGATGAAGAAAAAATAATAAAACAATAAATAAGTAAATAAATAAATTACAATATACAATATTGAATAGATGAAAAGTCATGCAAAAAAACAGAAATAACATATATTAAAAAAGTGAGGTAGTGTTCACGGGTTCAATGTCCATTTGGGAATCAGATGGCAGAGGGGAAGAGGCTGTTCCTGAATCACTGAGTGTGAGCCTTCAGACTTCTGTACCTCCTACCTGATGGTAACAGTGAGAAAAGGGCATGCCCTGGGTGCTGGAGGTCCTTAATAACGGACGCTGCCTTTCTGAGACACCATTCCTTGAAAATGTCTTGGGTACTTTGTAGGCTAGTACCCAGAATGGAACTGACTAAATTTACAACCCTCTGCAGCTTCTTTCGGTCCTGTGCAGTAGCCCCCATACTAGACAGTGAGGCAGCCTGTCAGAATGCTCTCCATGATACAGCTATAGAAGTTTTTGAGTGTATTTATTGACATACCAAATCTCTTCAAACCTCTTCAAACTCCTAATGAAGTATAGTCACTGTCTTGCCTTCTTTATAACTGTATCAATATGTTGGCACCAGGTTAGGTCCTCAGAGATCTTAACACCCAGGAATTTGAAACTGCTCACACTCTCCACTTCTGATCCTTCTATGAGGATTGGTATGTGTTCCTACGTCTTAACCTTCCTGAAGTCCACAATCAGCTCTTTCATCTTACTGACATTGAGTGCAAGGTTGTTACTATGACACCACTCCACCAGTTGGCACATTTCACTCCTGTACACCCTCTCATCACCACCTGTGATTCTACCAACAATGGTTGTATCATCAGCAAATTTATAGATGATATTTGAGCTATGCCTGCCACACAGTCATGGGTATATAGAGAGTAGAGCACTGGGCTAAGCACACTCTTCTGAGGTGCACCAGTGTTGATCATTAGTGAGGAGGAGATGTTATCACCAATCCATACAGATTGTGGTCTTCCAGTTAGGAAGTCGAGGATCCGATTGCAGAGGGAGGTACAGAGGCCCAGGTTCTGCAACTTCTCAATCAGGATTGTGGTATTAGACGCTGAGCTCTATTTGATGAACAGCATCCTGACATAGGTATTTGTGTTTTGTAGATGGTCTAAGGCTATGTGAAGAGCCATTGAGATTGCATCTGCCTTTGACCTATTGAGATGATAGGTAAATTGCAATGGCTCCAGGTCCTTGCTGAGGCAGGATTTCAGTCTAGTCATGAACAAAGCATTTCATCACTGTAGATGTGAGCGCTACTGGGTGATAATCATTAAGGCAGCTTACATTATTCTTCTTAGGCACGGGTACATTTGTTGCCTTTTTGAAACAAGTGGGAACTTCCGCCCATAGCAGTGAGAGGTTGAAAATGTCCTTGAATACTCCCACCAGTTGGCTGGCACAAGTTTTCAGAACCTTATCAGGTACTCCATCTGGACCTTCTACCTTGCGAGGGTTCACCCTCTTTAAAGACAGCCTAACATTGGCCTCTGAGGCAGAGATCACAGGGCCATCAGGTGCAGCAGGGATCTTCACAGGGACCTTTTAAGAGGCTTTTGGATAAGTACACAGATGGGAAGAGCTTGGGGAGTTATGGACTGAACATGGACAACTCGGATTATCAGGGAGGATCCTGTGGTCGGCATCAACCAGTTGGGCCAAAGAGTCTGTTTATGTGCTATATTATTCTATGACTCTATTGTCGTGATATAATTTTTCTCCAGAATGGGGGGTGGGAGGTCAATGGTGAGGAGATTAACCAAATGGTGGCTCCCACACTTGTCTCCTTATGCAGCAGAGGCCATGGATTAGGGAGAAGCTTTAGTGATTTTCTGCAGTGCAGTTGAATCTTCACTGTCAGGGGTAACCTGGCTGCGATACATTACCAGCCAGTTATAGCACCACCCCAGTTTATATTCTCTTGATTTGAATGGAATGAATAAAAGATGGGTCATACAATATGCAGTTAATTTATTGAGCGAGATGTGCACCAATTAGGCTGTGAAGAAGAAAATCATAGCCTATTGAGGAAAAAAATCTGTCTCCACTGTAAAATTAAATTAAAAACTGAGCTGACAACTGTATTACATGTTACATTTCCACTCACCTTTTTTAGGTATGTGCTGTTAGAAAATAAATTCTCACTTCATTTTTGGAAATTTCACACATTCAACAGCATTCTAATGATATTCTTCCTATGATTATACCACCAGAAGGACCGATTTTCTACATTTATGTAATTAGATTTAAAAGAATTCTATTTTAAAAGCACCTTTCACAACACACAGAATTTCACATTCAATGAAGAAATCTTGAGGCGCAGTTGTAATACAAGGAACCAAGCAAAGCAATTCATACAAAGAAAGGTCATGTAAACCTTGTAATAAAATAAAAAAGATGTTTATTAAGTATTGTCAGTTGCACAGGGGGAAAATAGTAAGAACAATATTATTTTTGAATGTTATTTCTAAGTATAACTGCTTAAGCATATTCAAGAAACATGAGAAAGCCTGCAGATGCTGGAAATCCAAAGCAAGACACACAAAACACTGGAGAAACTTAGTAAGTCAGGCAGCATCTATGGAAAAGAATAAACAGTTGACAATTTGGGCTAAGACCCTTCTTTAGGACCCTCCTAAAGAAGGGATTTAGCCGGAAAAGTCGACTGTTTATTCTTTTCCATAAATGTTGCTTGACCTGCTGAGTTCCTTCAGTGTTTTGCTTAAGCATATTCATCCCATGCTTAAAGGACTTGTGATTATTTTTTTGAATAGTTCTGCCGCAGAAAAGCCACCATTTTTGTCACTGCCTGCAAAGAGTTAAAATCTAACTTCATTCTGTCCTTCATACTCCATTGTATGAAGAGCCGAAAAAATTGAATGAGCCAGTGCTCACAATGGTACTGCCGTTATTGAGATTTATTAGCATGTAATGTATACTATTTATTATCATGTGTTTACTGAGGCTTGTGTCACAAGGTGACACTTCTTTATTTTCTACATATATATGTCATGTATCTGTCAGTTCATCATTGCAGTTACAAATTGATATATTACTTATTTTCCTAAACAATTTCAATAGTATGGTTAAAATATAATACTTATTAGGAATGTGTCAAATAACAGCCTAATATAACATGCACACTACGTTTAATTATAGTAAAACAATCTATGCCCTTTTCTAATTTAAAAATATGACCACTTTGCATTTTCATTGAAACTATTTTCAATAGTGGAAATCAGAAAACCGATTTCCGATTTCTGAATGCACATTGAACGCATGAACACTACCTCAGTACAATTTAATTTTTATTTTTGCACTACTTATTTAACATATATATATACATACCAGTGATGATATTAAACCTGATTCTGATTCTGAAGTTTTACCAATGTTGTCAGAAAACAAAATTACAAACCAAACGAAAGGCATTCATTATTTGTCTCCTCCAAAAGAAAACACGTTTGTGGGGTAATTACTTTCATAAGCACCTTAGTTGACCTCATTTGAAACATAGCTTAATTATAGTTTTAAGTTGGTTTATAGATCTTACTCAAGATCTGGGGAGTTCATTACAGCTTCAGGCAGTATTGAATTACACACTCTTTATTGCCTTTTGCAGTCTACCTTCTGTTTAAAAGAACAAACAGACAGTCTCCCTTTCCACACTGGAATCATACTGCACCTCAACAGGTGAACACAGAATTACCTCTGATGTGCTACTACTACTACTACATCGACTCAGGCCTAGGGGGCCAGCGTCGGGCACGATGACAGACTCTCCACTTCTCCCTCTCCCTCATCAGGATGTTCAGTTCATCTATATTAGTTGTGCCGCTGTCTTCTAGGAGCGTGTTGACCATAGTCTTGGGAGGGCGCCCAGGGTTCATCCTCCCATGCTTGGGCTCCCATATGATGCGATGCAACCTAATAGATCATCCCAAAACCTTTAACACTCAGGTATCATGGGATATCTTGTGTCTTTGTTGGGTAGAAAACTTGAAAATTTTCAACTTCTCACTGCTATGATTGGAAGATCCCTCTTACTTCAAAAAGGCAACAATTATACCAGTGCCCAAGAAGAATAACGTGGACTGCCTTAATGACTATCACCCGGTAGCACTCACATCGACAGTGATGAAATGCTTTGAGAGTTTGGTCATGACTAGACTGAACTCCTGCCTCAGCAAGGACCTGGACCCATTGCAATTTCCCTTTCGCCACAATAGGTCAATGGCAGACGCAATCTCAATGGCCCTCTGCACTGCTTTAGACCACCTGGACAACACAGTGATGTTGTGGGGATGGAACTGGACTCTCTGACGGTGGTGTCTGAAAAGAGGATGCTGTCCAAGTTGCATGCCAACTTGGACAATGTCTCCCATCCACTACATAATGTACTGGTTGGGCACAGGAGTACATTCAGCCAGAGACTCATTCCACTGAGATGCAGCACAGAGCATCATAGGAAGTCATTCCTGCCTGTGGCCATCAAACTTTACAACTCCTCCCTTGGAGGGTCAGACACCCTGAGCCAATAGGCTGGTCCTGGACTTATTTCCTGGCATAATTTACATATTACTATTTAATTATTTATGGTTTTATTACTATTTAATTATTTATGGTGCAACTGTAACGAAAACCAATTTCCCCTGGGATCAATAAAGTATGACTATAACTATGACTATGACTACAAACACCTACATCAGAATGCTGTTTATTGACTATAGCTCAGCATTTAATACCATCATTCCCACAATCCTGATTGAGATGTTGCAGAACTTGGGTGTCTGTACCTCCTTCTGCAATTGAATCCTTGACTTCCTAACCGGAAGACCACAATCTGTGTGGATTGGTGATAACCTATCCTCCTCGCTGACGATCAACACCGGCGCACCTCAGAGGTGTGTGCTTAGCCCACTGCTCTACCCTCTATATACCCATGACTGTGTGGCTATACCATCTATAAATTTGTTGACGATACAACTATTGTTGGTAGAATCTCAAGTGGTGACAAGAGGGCATACAGGAGCGGGATATGCCAACTAGTAGAGTGATGCTGCAGCAACAACCTGGCACTCAATGTCAGTAAGACGAAAGGGCTGATTGTGGACTTCAGGAAGGGTAAGACGAAGGAACACATACCAATCCTCATAGAGGGATCAGAAGTGGAGAGAGTGAGCAGTTTCAAGTTTCTGGGTGTCAAGATTTCTGAGGACCTACTTAGTCCCAACATATCGATGTAGTTATAAAGAAGGCAAGACAGCAGCTATACTTATTAGGAGTATGAAGAGATTCAGCATGTCAACAAATACATTCAAAAACTTCTATAGTTGTTCCATGGAGAGCAGTCTGACAGGCTACATCACAGTCTGGTATGGAGGGGCTATTGCACAGGACCGAAAGAAGCTACAGAGGGTTGTAAATCTAGTCTGCTCCATTCTGGGTACTAGCCTCCAATGTACCCAAGACATTTTCAAGGAATGGTGTCTCAGAAAGGCAGCGTCCATTATTAAGGACCTCCAGCACCCAGGGCATGCCCTTTTCTCACTGTTACCATCAGGTAGGAGGTACAGAGGCCTGAAGGCTCACACTCAGTGATTCAGGAAAAGCTTCTTCCTCCTGCCATCCGATTCCTAAATGGACATAGAATCTTTGGACACTACCTCACTTTTTTTCAATATACAGTATTTCTGTTTTTGCACGTTTTTTGTAATCTATTCAATATGCATAATTGATTTACTTGTTTATTTACTATTGTTATTTTTTTCCTTTCTGCTAGATTATGTATTGGATTGAACTGCTGCTGCTTAGTTAATAAATTTCACGTCATATGCCGGTGATAATAAACCTGATTCTGATTCTGATTCTGAAATTGGCCTGATGTAGTACTGCATTGAATATAAGTGGAGGTCTGACCTTCCCAGTTAAAACAAGTATGTGAGAAATGGACCTTCAGCTTTTTTCTTCTTCTTCTATCAAATGCATTTGAACCTAACTTGCACAAGTCACTAGGCAGATAAAAATAGCTCCATATCTGGGTAACTGAATGGTTTGCATCATTTGATTACGCATCCTAACAAATTAGATCTAATTAGATAATTACGACTTTACTCAGTCTGACCAACAATATTGACCAACATGATAACTTACTTTTGTACTTGAAAACTGTTACTCAGCCACATTCCACTTGCTTTGGTAAAGGTAAAGTCTACATGTCAGACTCTATTCAGAGCTGGTAAACTTTGGCAGAGTGTGCCCAACAAATGCTTCTTTTCAGTAAATTAATTTAGCAGAGGGTTTCCAAGCCAAGACAGCTCAAGCTGCCTGCTAAGCAACTTGTAGCAATACTTCAAATCCTGTAAGATAGGCAAAAATTGGACAAGATATCACACACTAAAATTGGTCTGTGTTAGCCCAGTTTTAATGTCAGAGTTGAAAGTAAGTTTATTATCAAAGTACATATATGCCACCGTATACAACCCTGAAATTCATTTTCACGCTGGCATACACAGAATCTCATTAAAATTGATGAAAGACATCACCTATTAGGGCAGACAAACAACTAATGTGCAAAGCTAACAAACTGCAAATACCAAAGAGAGAAATAATAATAATAAATAAGCAATAAATATCGCGTACATAAGATGAAGAGTCCTTGAAATTGCGTTCATAGGTTGTGGAGACAGTTCAGTGATGGGGCAAGTAACGTTGAGTGAAGTTATACCTCTGGTTCAATTGCCTGATGACTGTTCCAGAAACTGTAGGTGTGGGGTCTTGAAGCTCCTGTACCTTCTTCCAGCAAGAAGAGAGCATGGCCAGGGTGGTGGGGATCCTTGATGATGGATGCTGTTTTCCTGTGACAGCGCTCTGTGTAGATGTGCTCAATGGTGGGGAAGGCTTTACCCCGGATGGACTAGGTCATATCCGCTACATTTGTAAAATTTTTCATTCAACAGCATTGGTGTTTCCACCAGGTCATGATGCAATCAGTCAATATCGTCTCCACTACATATTTATGGAAGTTTATCAAAGTTTTAGATGTCCTTTTCACAAACTTCTAAGGAAGTAGAAGCAACAGGAAATCTGCAGCTGCTGGAAATCCAAGCAACACACAAAATGCTGGAGGAACTCAGCAAGTCAGGCAGCATCTATGGAAAAGAGTTGATGTTTTGGGCTGAGACCCTTCATCAGGACTGGAGCAAAATAGATGAGAAGTCAGAGTATGAAAGTGGGGGGAGGGGAGGGAGAAACACAAGGTGGTAGGTGAAACCAGTGGGAGTGGGGGAGTAAAGAGCTGGGAAGTTGATTGGTGAAAGAGATACAGGGCTGGAGAAGGAGGAATCTAGTAGGAGAGGGCAGAAGGCCCTGGTAGAAAGAAAATGGGGAAGAGCACCAGAGGGAGGCAATGGGCAGGCAAGGAAATAAGGTGACAGAAAGAAAAGGGGATGGGAACTGGTAAGGAGGGGGATAGCATTACTGGAAGTTCGAGAAATCAATGTTCATGCATCATGTTGGAGACTAGGCAGATGGAATATAAGATGTTGTTTCTCCAACCTGAGTGTGGCCTCATCATGACAGTAGAGGAAGCCATGGATAGACATATCAGAATGGGAAAGGGAAGTGAAATTACAATGGGTGGTGTCATGTGTGAAGCCAAGCAGAGCTGCAGAACGGATGATGTTAATGAGAGAGATAACGAGAGACAACGGAGAGCCGTTCAAAATGCTAATAAGAGAGAAGAGAGAGATAACGAGAGAGAGACACATAATTCAGTATGTTGGCGTCTGCCACAGACAGTTTGCTTTGAACCTGAACTGTTCATTAACAATCCTGCCGAGACAATAGGAAGTATGACGTTTGATGGACAGGTGATACCCCATCAGGGGGATAAAAATAGTGGGTTTGCTAAGGCACAGGACATACACGCCACAAGACCCTGGAAAGAGCATTGTGCCCCACAAGTTGGTGGGAGTTTAGAGGACCGATTCGTGGGAATCGGTCAGAGGCTCACAGGGTGTAAAGGTACGACCGGTGGGGACCTGTTGTGTGTCCGCCCTTGCCTGGGTGCCGGGTTCACCACGGAAGAACAGTCGCATCCGGAGTGGAAGGGTCACAGTCGGTGACCACAGCGGGATCAGAAGGCATCAAAAGGTTTGCCTGAAACCTCAACTGTATCTCTCACGCTCTCTCTCTCTCTCCAACCGTACAACAACAGCGATTACTTCGAACTGCACTAGGCTGAACTGCACTTTGCTTCACCTTAAGATTGATCATTTTACCCCTAGCCTGCAATAGAGCTTGGTTGATTCCTATTACCCTATTTCTGTGTATATGTGTATACTATCATTGCTAACCTGTAACATTTATATCCTTGTGGTTAGTGTACTGTATTACTTATTTTTGTTAATAAAACTTTATTAGTGTCTAGTAATCACAGACTCCAACGAGTGTTCCATTTCTGCTGGTTTGACAACCCAGCTACGGGGTACGTAACAGTGGCTACCGGGAGATCCCGTTTTTTCTTGCGGATGGAGCATAGGTGCTCAGTGGAGCACCAATCTGCGTAGGTTCTCACTGATATACAGGAGGCCACACCAGGAGCACAGTATACAGCATAGGATCCTAACAGACACACGGGTGAAGTGTCGCCTCACCTGTTTGGGGCCCTGAATGGTAGTGAGGGAGGAGGTGTAGGGGCAGCTTTAGCATTTTTCCTCTTGCAAGGATAAGTGCCAGGAGGGACATCAGTGTGGAGGAACAAATGGACAAGGGAGTCACATAGGGAGCGATCCCTGCGGAAAGCAGAAAGTGGAGGGGGAAGGGAAGGCGTGTTTGGTGGTAGGATAGCATCAGAGATCGTGCTGCCATGCTTTCTTTGTAATTGCACTTATGTGCTGGGCCCAGGACAGACCCACTGAAATGATAACAGGGGAATTTACAGTTGTTGACTCTCTCCACCTCTGGTCCCCTGATGAGGACTGGCTCATGGACCTCTGGGTTCCTCCTCCTAAGGTCAATAATCAGCTTCTTGGTCTTGATGAAATTGAGAGAGAGGTTTCTGCTGTGGCAGCACTCAGCCAGATTTTCAGTCTTCCTCCTATATGCTGATGTCCCAGATCATGCTGCATATGTGAATGTTTTCCTTCATTATCTGGGGATTTTTGTGTTCCATGATTTCAAAGCGTTCCTCCTTAGCTATATTATGATATAATAGTCTTACAACTATTATGTAGATTATCAAAAAGCCTCAACTTGCTATTCAGCCATCCTGGATCTAGTATGCATTTAACAAGGGACATTTAATCAGGTTTCCTATGGTAGTGTCATGGTCCAGTCCATGAAGTCCACATTCCGGTTCACAGTCCAGTCCATCGTTCCTTATTCCAGGTTTTCCAGTTTTCGCTTGTTCTGTTGGGTGCTCTGATTGAGGCACCTGATTCTCATTTTGGGCTGACTACATAAATAGCTCCTGGGTTCAGCGTCATTTGCTGGACTGTTCCCTTCCCTTCACCTTCCTCCTGAAGCCTTGCCTGTATCGCTGTCAAGTTCTACTGCCGGAGCAAGACTGGAGCCTTGCTGCGTCTAGATAAGGAACTGTCTTTTGTTGTTTGGAACTGCCTCTTTGTGTCCTCACCTTTGCTAGGTAGGTCCAGCCGTTTGCCTCTACCTTGTGTTACGAACAGTCTCTGTGACTACGCCTTTGCTAGGTAGGTCTGGCCGTTTGCCACTACCTTTGTCATTGATGGCGGACTCAGACGCAAGACACAGACACTGAAGAACTAGGAACAGGACTTGACTAGAGACTAGAGTTAGGGATGTGACTGGATGCAGACTAGGAGCTGGGACAAGAACACAGCCTTGGGCTAGGACATTGGCCGGGCAAGCGACACCAGGACTAGGAACTGGGAACTAGGAGCCTGGGCTTGGACTGCGAGACGGGACAAGGACCCACAACCTGGGTCTTGACTTGGGCTCGGACCCCGGAACAAGGCGAGGACATGACGTAGCTACAAGATGGATGTGGCTTGGGCTCCTTGAGGCGAGGACATGTCGAGGCTTGGGCTCCTCGAGGCGCGGACATGTCGAGGCTTGGGCTCCTCGAGGCGCGGACATGTCGAGGCTTGGGCTCCTCGAGGCGCGGACATGTCGAGGCTTAGGCTCCTCGAGGCGCGGACATGTCGAGGCTTGGGCTCCTCGAGGCATGGACATGATGAGGCTTGGGCTCCTCGAGGCATGGACATGACGAGGCTTGGGTTCAATGAGGCGAGGACATGATGAGGCTTGGGTTCCTCGAGGTGAGGACTTGATGAAGCTTGGGTTCGACAAGGCTTGAGTTCCTCGAGGTGAGGACGTGACGAAGCTTGGGTTCCTCCGAGGCTTGGGTATGGACTCCAAGCCAGAGACTGGGCAAGAACCCAGAACCTGGATCTTGACTCGGGCTTGGACTCCAGACTAGACAAAGACATGACGTGGCTACAGGATTGAATGAGGCTTGGATTCTTCAAGGCATTCCTGGGCTGGGCGAGGCACAAGGACAGGACGAGACCTCAAAGCCTTGACTTGGTCTTGGCAGAACAGGTTCCAGGAACACAGATACTTGGTCTTGGCAGAACAGGAACATGGAACACAGCCTTGGTCTTGGCAGAACAGGAACATGGAACACAGAGCCAGTACCTGTCCTTCAGAACAGGACTCAGGGCTGGGGCTCTACACAGAGTCAGGACCCCTCCTGGGGAGCAGGATGTAGGGTCGGGACTCATACACAGAATACTGAGAGACAGATCTCTACTCAAGGTAGCGGCAAACGGCCGGACCTACCTAGCAAAGGCGTGGACACAGAGACAGTTCAAAACAACAATAGACACTTCCTTATTTTGCTCCAGCAGTTGAACTTGACAGCAGTGCAGGCAAAGGTTGCAGGTGAGGCAAAGCTGCAGGTGAGGCACGGCGAGGCAAGGCTTCAGACACTGGTTGCAGGGAAAGTCTTCAGGAGGAAGGGGCAGAGAAGAGATTCAGACAGAGAGTTTGGACAGGAACAATCCAGCAACTGAAGCTTCTTCTTCTTCTTCTTCTTCTTCTTGTGTTGTTTTATGGCGGTTGGCAGACCAGCTTTTAGGTGCATTACCTCCACCTGCTAGACTGGAGTATGGATCGTTGAAGAAACAGGAGAAGGGAAAAGAATTGCATTGCCTATTTTCTATATAATAAACCTGAGTCTTTCAGATACTTCATGATGCAGATCTATATTTCTCTTGAATTCCCACTTAAAATGTCTTCTATACCCACATCAGTAGCAACTGAAGCTGGCCAAGGAGCTATTTATGTAGTTCCAGCCCAAAATGTGAATCAGCTGCCTGAATTAGAGCATCCAACAGAAAAAGGGAAAACCAGATAACCTGGAATAAGGAACAATGGATTGGACCGTGAACCAGAATCTGGACTCCACGGACCGGACCATGACAACCTTGTGTTGGGAACTGTCTCTTTGTGTTCTGTGTAGAAGTCCCAGCCCTACGTCTTGCTCCCTAGGAGGGGTCCTGACCCTGTGTAGAGCCCCGACCCCACGTCCTGTTCCCAAGGAGGGGTCCTGGCCCTGTGTTCTGTGTACAAGTCCTGGCCCTAAGTCCTGTTGCCAAGGAGGGTTCCCAGCTCTGTGTTCCATGTTCCTGTGTTCCTGTCTCTCTCAAGACCAAGCCTCTGTGTTCCTGTTCTGCCAAGACCAAGCCTCTGTGTTCCTCTTCTGCCAAGACCAAATCAAGGCTTCGGGTTCTCATCCTGTCCGTGTGTCTCGTCCTGTGCAGGAGTTCCACATCCAGTCCTGTAGCCACATCATTTCCTCGCCTAGTTCCAGGGTTCGAGTCCAAGTCAAGACCTGGGTTCTGAGTCCTTGTCCAGTCTCTGGCTCGGAGTCCTAGCCTAGGCTCCTAGTTCCTCATTCCTTGTCCTGGTTCTACTTTCCTAATCAAGTCCTAGCCCAGGCCCTGTACTCTAGTCTCGTCCAGGGCCTGCGTCAATGTCCAGCGTCATTTCTTCCCCACTTCCCTTGCTTTCTTGACAATCCTAGTCCTGTTCCTTGTACTTCAGTGTCTGTGTCTTGCATTTGGGTCCACTCCCAGTGCCCCCCCTTATGACAGGTAGGCTCATTCATTACCAGGAGACATGGGATCCTTGGCTGAAATTACGTCAGGAGACATGGGATCCAGGGAAATTTGGCTGCATTGTCTTCTTCACAGAAGGCAGAGAGTGGTAGTTGAAGATATTCCACCAGGATGACGTGACTAGTGGTGTTGTGCATGGACCTGTTCTACGACACCTACCCTCTGTGAGTTTTATAAATGATTTGGATTAGGAAGTAGAAGGGTCAGCTTACAAGTTGCTAGGTTGGTTCAGAAGACGTATGGCGTATTGTCCTACATTAGATTAGATTAGATTATGAGGACATTCAGTCCTCATTTATTGTTATTTAGAAATGCATGCATTAAAAAATGATACAATGTTCCTCCAGTATGATATCACAGAAACACAGGACTAGACCAAGACTAAAACTGACAAAAACCACATAATTATAACATATAGTTACAACAGTGCAAAGCAATACTATAATTTGATAAGAGGGACCATGGGCACAGTAAAAAAAAATCTCAAAGTCCCAATAGCCCCAACATCTCACGCAGACAGTAGAAGGGAGAAACTCTCCCTGCCATGAGCCTCCAGCGCCGCAAACTTGCCGATGCAGCATCTTGGAAGCACCTGGCCACAGTCCGACTCTGAGTCCATCCAAAAACTTCGAGCCTCCGACACCAAGCACCGAGCACCATTTCTGCCGAGCTCTTCGACCCCACCCCAGCCGCCGAGCAACTAGCAAAGCCGAGGATTCGGGGCCTTCCCCTCCGGAGATTTCGGATCACACTGTAGCAGCAGCAGCGAAACAGGCATTTCAGAAGTTTCACCAGATGTTCCTCCTTGCTCTCACGTCTGCCATCAAGTCAGAATTGTGCACGGCATCCTACTTGACAAATAACAGATATTCATCACCGGAGAGGCCGCGCGCGCTGCGTAATGCCGCCATCTTCTCCTCCTCCTAACTAGTCAGGGGATTGACTTTATGAGCTGAGAGCTAATGTTGCAGGTCTATAAAACTCTGGTTGCATCACATTTAGAGTATTGCATTCAGTTCTGGTCAGCTCATTATAGGTAGTATGTAGAAGTTTTAGGGAAGGTGCCAAGGAGATTTACCAGGATGTTACCTGGTTTAGAGTGCATGTCTTATGAGGAGATGTTGACCGAGCTAGAGCTATTCTCTTGGGTGTGGAGGAGGATGAGAGGTGATTTGATAGAGGTGTACAAAGTGATAAGAAACATCTACAAGGATGTTGCTGCATCTGGAGAACCTGAGTTATAAGGAAAGACGGAACAGGTTAGGATTTAATCCTTTGGAACGTAGAAGATTGAGAGGAGATTTGATAGAGGTATACAAAATCAGGAGGGCTATAGATAGGGTAAATGCAAGCAGGCTTTTTCCACTGAAGTTTGGTAGGACTACAACCACAGGTCATGGCTTAAGGGTGGCAGGTGAAATGTTTAAGGGGAACTTAGAGGGTTGTGAGAGTGTGGAATGAGGTGCCAGCACAAGTGGTGCATGCGAGCTCGATTTCAAAGTTTAAGAGAAGTTCAGATAGGGACATGGATAGGCACATCAATGAGAGTAGGCAGTTGAAATGCTTCAGCACAGACTAGATGGCCGAAGGGCCTGTTACTGTTCTGTACTTTTCTATGACTCTATCATAGAGTGGACAGCCAGCATCTTTCTCCCAGGGCGGAAACGGCTAATACAAAAGGACATAATTTTCAGGCAATTGGAGGAAAGCATGGGGGGGGGGACTGTCACAGGTAGATTTTGCTTTTAAACATATGGAATGCAGGTCTGTGTTTCCAGGTATGATGGTAGAGGTAGGTACATTAGAAGTCATTCATAGACTCTTAGGCACATGGATGAAAGAAAAATGGAGGGCCATGCTGGATGAAAGGTTTAATTTGATCTTGGAGTAGGTTAAAAAGTCAGAACAACTTTGTGGGCCAAACAAACTCTACTGCATTGTACTGTTGCATGTTCTATGTTCCTTTTGTGGGCTGGATGAAATGGAGAATCTTTATACCATCGGAATACATCATACCTAGGTACAAAATATAGCTTAGATTTTCACCAATAAGTAATATTCTGGTTAAATAAATTTCATTTGTATTCTTAGTTTGATCCCTAGCTTTGTCACAGCAATCATTCAATTCTCCATATTGAGTGAAGCAGTTGGCCCTTTGCTTGGATATTTGAAATGAGATGAAATGATCAGGGCAGCCATAAAGGTCAAGGTGGTCCCAATTGGATCCATGGTGCTATAAGGTATTGGTTTACTGATTTAGGACAACTGCCGGATAGCCCTGCAGCTGGCAACCAGCACTGCTGCTGCAGGCAGCTCATAGTCACAAATCAAAGAAGCATGCATCTAGTACTTTTTCTGTCTATAAATACTAAATGAAAACTCCAATTTTCATGGTAACTTGTCAATAGCAGAGGTCAAATAAATTTAACATCTATTCAAACAGCCTAGGTCTCAAGCCAAGTTATGTAAAATCATTGTGATTAATAACTTTTCTCAAATATTTCACAATGTATAATGCATAAAGACTTAGAGAAAAAATGTTTTTGAATGTTTTTCATATCTGTCAGTATTTCCTTGATACATTTTTAATGAAAGTGAATCTAATAGCAGCATGAGAGTCAACAGACTTGTTTGTAGTCATTAAATTTTATGTCAGTGAACTAGAAAGTCTTGTTTATTTGCCGACTACGTTCGTTGATTGATTGCAAGCTATTAAAATCACTATTGAATTATATTTTATATAAAATTTTGTTTCAACACATCTGTCCATAATTAACATTTGTATATCACTATTTAACCCCACTACAATGTGATTGGTACAGATGATTAGGCATAGAATACTTTGTCATATTTATCACCCTGAGCACAAGAGTACGTAGATTCCTCATTTAAAGTAAATGTTTATTTGTTGTATTTCATTTGAAGTTTCATTGATTTTTGTATGAATTTGTTACGGAGGCTAAGAGTTTGGAATGTCTGCTCAAACCAAATGAGTTGTAAAAGATGGAGTCCTTCTGCAAGAGCCTGGCACCCAGCAACACTTCTTTTCTTTTTAAATCTTTTTACTGAGCAATATTTCTATATTCTATGCTAGTCTACCATTGTTGTAATACAAGGAAACATCAAGCTTTGGCCTCCAGGAGACAGTTTCTCCCTTTTTCCATTTCAGCTTTAAGCATCCATTGAGAGAGGTCAAACAAGAACCTAGAGCAAGTCATTCTCTAGATCATGTCATTTTGTAGATGCGCAGTAGAGAGCATCCCAGAATGCTGCATCACTGTATGGTATGGAAACTGCACTATGGCGGAGAGGAAGATGTAACAACGGGTATTCAAAACTGCCCAAAGCATCACCTGAACCAGCCTACCCACCAGCAAGGACATATAAACAGAAAGGTGCCAGAAAAAGGCCAGCAATATCATAAATGACCCCACCCAACCTGCCTACGGACTGTTTGTCCCATTGCCATCAGGGAGGAGGCTACATAGCATCCATGCCAAGACCACCAGACACAAAAACATTTACTTAATGGAAGCAGTAAGGCTGATCAACATTCAATCCACTAAATGACCTCTTCAAACCCCCACTTCCATTACTTTATCATTTCCTATCAGTCATTTATTTACCAACATTTCTGTGCCAAACATCACTTTATAAACATACAATCAATCGCTGCCAGGTTTTCACAACCTGAGGTCAATGGACCACTCAGTTAATGGTAAGACTCCATGGCATAAAAATGTTTGGGAACCTCCGATCTATGCAATAAGCATGAATTCATATACAGTATATTGTATATTTTTTTATTATTGTGTTCTTCATCTTATTGTGTTTTAGTTGTGTTGCATCTGATCTAGAATAACAATTATTTCATTCTCTTTTACCCTTGTGTACTGAAAATGACATTAAACAATCTTGAATCTTGCAGCTTGAAGAGTTTCTGCAGAAGCTGGAAATCTTGGAGGGGAACAAAAGTTGATATTTCAGGCCAAGACAGGAAAGGAAGAGTTTTAATATTTCAGTAATATTGTAAATATATTGTTTGATTAAACATTCTTTGTTGTTTAACTAAGCCTTATGGGATATATGTAAAAGTATGTGAATGGCATATGTCATCATGCCACCACATCATATGTGCATGCCTCGCTTAAAATAAGAATGAAACTCAACGTACACAAGTTATCTCCCAGCTTCATGTTTCTCTTTTAATTAAATTCTGGAGTTACTAAATATAACAGTTGCAACAAGGAAGTTTTAAAAGAAACTGAGATGCCTACCTACCTGTTGAAGTGCAGCAAGTCATTCAAATTTTTAAAAAGGCAGAGACGGACAAACTCACGGGTTCATGAACAATAAGTGCCATGTGATAATCCCCAAATAAAAAAAAGCAGAAATGGCTGGCTACATCAGAAAGATAGATGCGTTAGATTGCACAAGGTAACTGAATATTGTATACTGAACAAATTGAGCGGTATTTTGAAGCAAATGAAACAGCCAATAAAAACAAGTGCAAATTTTGTTGACTGCATTGGATTTAAAGGCATACAGTTTCGTTAGAAGTTTGACTGCTCCAATCAAACCAGCTGAAGTGAACTTTGCTGATATCATGAAAGCAATGGAGGAACATTTAGAACCAAAAACATTGTTGATTGCAGAACACTTTAGGTTTCATCAGCGGAATCAAAAGGAAGGAGAGTCCATTTCAGTGTAGGTGGCTGAATTGAAGAAAATATTTGAGCTTTTTGAGTTCAGTGATGGACTAATGATGTGCAGAGGCATTGAAGATAATGATACCCTGCTGCAGGGTCTCAGCCCCAAACGTCGACTGTGCTCTTTTCAGCAGATACCGCCTGGCCTGCTGAGCTCCTCAGCATTTTATGCATGTTACTGAGACAATGTTTAGTTTGTGGAATCCTCCAAGAAAACATTCAAAAACAGTTCTTCACTGAAGCACAGCTTACATTTCAAAGAGCAGTTGAAATAGTTGTATTAGTGGAAGTAGCAACAGAGACACAATTGAGTTGCAGTCAGAAATGAAAATGAGCGTGAACAAAATTGCAACGTCTAAACAGAAACTAACCTGGTTAAACAAACTGTGTTACAGTTGTGGCAGGGGCTCATATACTGTAGACAATGCAGATTTAAAGGTGAAAATGTAACAAAGTAGGACACGTACGAAGAGCATGTCGGGCAGACAAAAATTTGTGGACTGCACAGTGAAGAGAAAAGATAAAAAGTCAAGTTGCAGTTTCAAAAAGAACACTGAATCTGCATACTGTTGATGAAGAATCCGATAATGATGAGAGTGACAAAGGACTGAATAGCCTTGAGGTTTACAATATGAAAACTAATAATATACAAGCAATATGATTTACACCAGAAGTACATGGAAAATTAATTAAAATGGAATCAGACGCTGGCTTGGCTGTTTCAATCATCCTCAAAATGAGTTTAAAAGGCGTTTCAACTGAACTGAAGCCTGCAAATATCCAAAACTAAGACCTTACGATGGATAATAGATAACACCTGTGGGAATGACATTAATAACAGTGAAATACAACCATCAAGCCACATGAGCCTCGATTTTCTTTAAACCAGGCATCACCTACTGTGTTCACACAATTGATGCACAAGAATTACATAAGTGTGTTGAGAAAATTCAAGCAGTGGTGAATGCCCCAAGGCCAGTTGAAATCCTTTCTAGGATTTTTCAGTTACTATAACAGGTTTCTACAGTGCTCCACGTCTTGAACTCATTACTACAGATTGGGAAAAAACTGGCAATCAAAAAGCAATGTGAGGTGGCTCTCCAAAAGACAAAGGAAATGGTAACATTGACAATGTACTCAAAGATTCAAAGTACATTTATTATCAAAGTATTTATTATCGACTGGCACCGGGGGTGTCGGGATTGGCAGTCTGGGCACCAGCTCAGAAGAGCATCCACCTCTTGAAGCTTCTACGTTTGTAGTTTACACAGAGAAACATACCCTCGGGGTCCTCTAAGAGGGAGGGAGAATGATGGACCCAATCGGACAGATACAGTTAATTACAGGGAACGATTACGACCAAGAGCTAGGATAAGAGGCTCTGAGTGTCCAATGTGTTGGTGTGGGAGAGCATTTTGCAGCATTAAAGGTTTACGAGTACACCAAGCAAAATTGAAGTGCTATTCCATCCCAGTGGATGAAGATGAAATTACTTCACCAAGCACAGATGATGTGGTGTTTTCAACCATTGATTCACAAGCCACAGCGATTCGCTCTGGAGAGAGTCATCATACTCCAGGTCAGATGAGAGATAACCCAGGTCAGGTTTCAGACCACAGTACCCAGGTAGATCCTTCGCATGATGGCGGTGGTGAGGAGGTAGAGAAGAAGAGGAAGGTCAAGTGGCCAACAATGGCAGATGAGAAGGCTTGGCGTGTATTTGATGAGGATATCAGTATGATGTTGGAGAACACTCTCATGGGAACATCAAAGAGAAAGTTGGAAGTGATTTACGATGTTGGAAAGTACCGGTTTGGTTTGGTTGAGTTGAAGAAAGCAAAGCCTACACACACACCAAGCGGGCACCAAAAGGAGATTAGTAGGTTGAGGAGAGAGCTTAGATCGTTGAGACAGAGGTGGAAGGTAGCAAGTGAGGGTGACACGCCAGGGCTTGCTGATCTCCGAGAGCATTTTCGATTAAAGTTAGCATCACTCCGTCGTGCAGAGTCACAACGTAAAAAGTGAGAGATGGCAAAAAAGTCATTCTTTGAGAACCCTCACCAGTTCACAAAGAAATTGTTTGAACAAATTAAGAGTGGGCAGCTTAACATCTCTCAACAAGGACTTGAGGATCACCTGGCAAGCACTTACTCTAATGAACAGCAGGAGGCTCCTTTGCTTGACATTTCAGGGCTTGTGAAGTCTACCAGGCCAGGAGTGAAGTTCGATCTGTCAGAACCCAAACTGGCAGAAGTCGAATGGTTCATCAGAAAGGCAAGGTCAGGCTCAGTGCCAGGACCTAATGGAGTGCCGTATAAGGTGTTCAAGAAGTGTGAAGAGCTGAGGAAATACTTGTGGAGACTGTAGAAGGTTGTTTGGAGACAAGGTGTTGTTCCTTTGTCATGGAGTGAGGCTGAAGGAGTATACATCCCGAAGGAAGAGAATTCTTCTGCATTGAATCTGTTCCGACCAATTTCACTCCTGAATGTAGAGGGGAAGATTATGTTTGGCATTTTAGCAGAAAGAATATCTTCGTTTGTGATTGAAAATGGATTAGTAAATCCATCTGTGCAGAAGGCAGGAATACCAGGCTTCCCAGGATGCCTTCAACATTTTAGTATGATATGGCATACCATCCAGGAGTCAAAAAGGTTGAGAAGAAATCTGGCTGTAGTTTGGCTTGATCTGGCAAATGCGTATGGTTCTGTTCCCCATGTCCGGATTGAGTATGCGATGGAATTCCTATCAATTCCTGCTAAGGTGAAGAACTTTGTTATACAGGTATACAACGATTTCCGGTTGAGGTTTTCCACTCAGCAGTTTACAACTAGGTGGCAGAGCTTGGATGTTGGAATCCCAATGGGATGTCCGATTTCACCCATCCTTTTTGGGTTAGCCATGGAGGTCACTGTGAGGGCTGCAGAATCAGTGGGGCCAGGTGTCACACTTGATGGCGGAGGGGAGCTACCACCAATACGAACGTTCATGGACGATCTCATCCTTTTGAGTCCCAGCACGGAGGCAGTGGAAAGTGTACTATCTAGACTCGAGGAGCTAATGGATTGGGGAAGAATGTACTTCAAGACCAAGAAGTCAAGGAGCCTTGTTCTTAGGAGAGGAAAACTGGTTGACCTACAGTCCACCCTTTGTGGAGTGGAGATTCCATCCATTCAAGACCAACCAGTTAAGAGCCTCGGGCGATGGTACACAGAGGAGCTGAGAGACACCAAGAGGGTTCAAGAGACAGGAGAACAGATCAGCAGAGGTCTGATGTCTGTTGACAAGTGTAGCTTGCCAGGCAAGTTGAAGTTGTGGTGCTTGCAGTACGGACTGATGCCACAGATAATGTAGCCACTAACTGTCTATGAAGTGGCAATGTCCCATGTTGAGGCAATGGAACGGAAGATCAACAGGTATGTGAAGAAGTGGCTTGGAGTACCGAGCAGCCTCACCAATGTTGCAATCCACAGTAGCCAGACAAAGCTTACCATCCCAGTGCAATCCCTTGTTGAGGAGGTCAAGGTAGCCAAGGTAAGATCATTCTTGATGCTTCGAGACTCAAAAGACCCTGTCATCAAGAACACCCAGCCGGCGGATGTGAGATCAGGCAGGAAGTGGTCAGCCCATGTAGCACTTGATGAGGCACAGCCTAGATTGAAGCACAAGGAGATGGTTGGGGCTACCCAGCTAGGCCGCCAGGGACTTGAATGGACAACCCACAAGTGGCGGTCATCTTCTACAGGTAAGGAGCACCGTGAGCTTGTAGTGCAAGAAATATGAGAGGTAGAAGAGGAGAAGAGGTTAGCTAAAACAGCTGGCCTGGCCAAACAAGGGGCTTGGACCTGGTGGGAAAGTGTTGAACAACGACATCTATCTTGGAATGTTCTGTGGCAGATGGAACCGCTCCGCATTTCTTTTCTATGCAGAGCAGTGTACGACCTGCTCCCAACACCTGCCAACCTCAGCACCTGGTATGAAGATAAGACAGACAGGTGTGCTGCTTGTGGTAAGAAGGGAACACTTCAACATATCTTGAGTGCATGCAGAGTCAATCTTTCCAGCGGCATGTACACTTGGAGACATAACAATGTTCTCAAAGTTGTAACAGAAGCAGCTGAGCAGAGAGTACTGCAGCACAACTTATCTCATGCCCCATGCTGCACAGAACATCGCATATCATTTGTGAAAGAAGGCTCCAAGTCAAGGGTGTACAGTGCAGGCTCACGATCAAGCATACTTTCTTCAGCCAATGATTGGTGTGTCAAGGCCAACCTGGACGGGAAAGGCAGTTTCCCAGAGCAAATAGCTTTCACCACATTGCATCCAGATATAATCGTATGGTCTGACACCAGTAGAGAAGCGGTTATTGGTAAACTCACAGTCCCCTGGGAAGACAACATCGATGAAGCCCATGAACGCAAGTTAACCAAGTATGCAGAATTAAGATCAGAGTGCAGAGACAGAGGGTGGAAGGTCTCATGCTATCCATTCGAAGTAGGTTGCCGTGGGTTTATTGCGTTCACTTTCCAGAAGTGGCTGCGTGACCTTGGCTTCACTAGAAGAGAGATCAAATCAACCAGCAGGGCTGTAGCTGAGGCAACAGAGAAAGGATCAGCATGGGTGTGGACCAAGTACATCCAGAGGGGCAGATAGTTGGACAGTGTATCCATCTTTTGCAAACACTTCAGTAGTTGCATAGACACCTGAAGAGCAGACTATCTGTTGGATGGAAGTGACTGATAGAGGCAGATGCCAAGTTTTTAAGCTCACCAGTGGGAGGTGGTGCTTTAGCACTGCTGGCCCACCACCTCGAGGGAGTCTTGATCATAAGCGGGCTGAAACTCCTGAAGACAGGTGGCAGATCAACTGATGATCCCACTGGTGATAGCACAGGACAGTTAACATCTTAGTCCAATTCCTGCAGCTTACAACCCTGAGATTCCTCTTCTTGCAGGCAGCTACAAAACAAAGAAATACCATGGTTCAAAGAAAACAGCAAACATCCAACATGTTAAAAAGAAAACGAGAGCAAATGGCAAAAAGTGAGCAAATAATAGACAGAATCTTAAACATCAAATCACTTGTCTCTGAAGTAGACTAGGAATGTTCAGTTGAGTTCAGTTCAATTCAGCTCTGTCATTCATCGACAGCGGTCCGCGTCAAAGCACCCTGATCAAAATCACGCAAAATAGCAATAAAAAAAGAGTAACCATAAATACATGTAACATGAACCACAGAGTCTTGTAAAAATGAGTCCAATCCACAAGCCATGTGATCAAACCTTGCCCAAGACCCAAGACCCCTGCAACTTCCTCAGGCAGCAAGCAAGAGGGAGAGGAACACCCAAACCTTGACCTGCCCTTGTAACATGAATTTGTATAGTAGGTTCAGCTGAGTTTTGTTCAATGAGACCTCCTGCAAGCTTATAGTGGAGAACTCTGCAATGATATTTCCATTGAACATCAAGAATAGGTAATGAGACTGTTTATTCATCACTGCGGGTACTTTATAATATGAATATTACTTACCATGTATCAGTTCATAACTTAATGTTGTCTAGGTCTTTCTGAATACAGGTATATAGCCTATAGCCTATTAGAGTTACTAAAGAGCTGCTAATGGAATTAAACATCAGCAAATACCCTACTTCTGTCTTTTTGATGGTGTTATAACTGACTAAAATTGAGTCACACAGAAACTGTAACTGGGAAATAGAAAAGTCTTTAATCACACAGCAGACATTCAGGAGAGAGAGAGTTCAAGAGAATCTCACTCCTTGACTCGATGGTTTACAGTTCTTCAACACAAAGATAACAATAAACAACTACAGTGTCAATTGCTATAATCACCCACAATTGCCGTAACTACCATTACTTCTCTGCTTCTCAAGTTATTCCCTTCTCCCCTCCCCTGCACCTGTATTTTTCCCTCTCCTGGATTCATCAATCACCTGCCACCACCTGCTTTAACCCCTCCCCAAGGAATATCTTTTATAAAGCAGCTGAAGACATTTGGGCATCAAAACACCATTCTTAAAAACTGCAGTGATGTTCTAAATTTCAGATGATTCCAGCAATCGTAACCTTCTTCTTTTCTGCATATTATGACTCTAGCCACTGAAGTATTTTTCCCTTACTTCTCATAGGCTTAAGTTTTAGCACACCATGCTCAGACAAATACCACCTTAATGTCAAGTGTTCGTTCTCACCTGGAATTCAGCACTTTAATTCATGGTTGAACAAGTACTAACAAGTACTGGTGTCTGTAGCCAAACAGTCTTGCCATAATTCAAACTAACAGGAATCTAGTAAACAACTATTGGACATTTATCTCTGAACTGTTGGTCTAGTACTCCAGATTACTTGATCAGTAAATTAATGGCGCATGGCCATTCCGAATGAATAACTAGGGGGCCGTGCACAATCCGGATTTGATGGAGACAGCCATGAGAAGCACAGAGAAACATCTGGGTAACTTCTGAAATGCCCGCTTTGCTGCCACTGCTACTGTGCAATCAAGAATCTCCGGAGACAAAGGCCCCAAATCCTCGGCTTTGTCTATGGCCTGTTGCCAGGGCTGGGGTCGAAGCGTTCGGCAGAGATGGTGCTCGGTGCTCAGTGTCGGACAACTGGTCAGAGGCTCGCAGTTTTCGGACGGACTCGGAGTCGGGCTGCGGTCGGATGCTTCCAGTATGCTGCATCGGCAAGTTTGCGGCGCTGGAGGTTCACCATCTGCATGAGATGATGGGACTTTCGAGAAACTTTGAGACTTTTACCGTGCCATGGTCTGTTCTTATCAAATTACGGTATTGCTTTGCACTGTTGTAACTATATGTTATAATTATGTGGTTTTTGTTAGTTTTTAAGTCAGTTTGTCTTGTTTTTCCATGATATCATTCTGGAAAAACATTGTATCATTTCTTAATGCATGCATTACTAAATGACAATAAAAGAGGACTGTGTGTCCTCATAATCTAATCTAATCGAACTACAGCATCACTGTACTGAGGTGATTTCATTCTCCGTGAGGCTAGGAGAATATTACCTACGATACACACTCACATCCTCCAAGAGGTTGACAACCTTGTCGTGGTCTGGAGGCTTGCATACCTCAATGACCCAGAAAGTTATGTGGGCCGGAGTCAGGGCTTTATCCTTTGGCTCCTGGTAGGGTCACCCATTCCAAACAGATCAAAGTGTAGAGGCCAGACTAAGAGTGTTCCACCTGCCCTACAGGTTCAGCGGTTCAGCTCAGGGTTAACAGCCCTGATTGGTAAGACAAAATTATTAAGGAAACAGCAATGAAGAATTCTTCTACACCTGAGTGCAATGGTATTCCTGACTCTCCACCCAGAACTTGCATGACGAGCAGTAGTGAAAAATGAGGGCAAACTACTGACATGATGAAGGAAGCCCTGAACACCATCAGAGATGGAGAACCTTCATTGCTGCCCGAAACGCCAGTGGCATAACCGGCAGTACGTAGGTAGTACATACTCACATAACTGTCCTTCCCAATTAATTTGACACCAAGCTAATCATCTTCGGGTTTACTAGTGATTCAAGATCGCTTCTAAATTGTTGCATAAGAATTGACACCACAAGCATCACCCTCCTTGTCTGAAGCAGATGCTGCTATGCCACCTATTTGCTGAACCATGGGAGTCATGCTAAAAATGTGCTATCATAATTCATGACAGAAATTTAAAGCAAATCAGCACCTAAAAGGTGCTAAATTGACAGATTACAGTGTCCAGGGGTTTAAATATGCCTTAATTCACTATCTTACAGACAGACTACTATTTTAAAATTGACTAGCCATCGTGTTAAGTTGACCTTGTTGGGTGTAAGATTCCAAAGTTCACTGAGGCTAGTTGTAAATGATCCTTAAGGTTAATTCTACAGTCAGGGAAGGGGACAGCCTTTTTAGCAATCATGACCATGAGTTCTAAGTGATATGTTGTCTCCCTGGTGCAATGTTGGAGGACATTGTAAAGTGTCTAGAAAACATCTGGCAAAGTCATGATCCTTGTTGAAACAAATGAAATGAAGAAGTGCATTTAAAATCTTGCAGAGGAGCTAGTGGAGTGTAACAATGCTATAAATATTCATGTTATGTTTCTATTATTTGCTTCAAATGCAGCTTAGCATATTAGTTTTGCAGCTGAAGCTCAAAACAAGTCTATTGTAGTATTCCTGCTGCTTTCAGAGAGAAAGAATTCCACGGAGGCACAGCACAGATCCAATAGCTGAACGATTCAAAAAAGATGATTCTGTTCATTATCCTGGCTGTACTGTGAATTTAAACTAGGCACCGGGACAAGGGAAAAGGTTCACAAAGACTTAAGAATCCAGAATTCAATGACCAGAGTAGCTTGCAGCATGAAAGTGAACAAAAATAACAGCGTCAAGAAAAAAAAAGGAAAGTTTTCTCTTGCAGGGAAAATAGACATATCAAGATTTTAAGTTTCAATCAAATAATATTAAAATCTGTTGAAAAGAATTACCATTCCAGTTAGAATTAAATATATTCTTTAAAGTATCTTGGGAAAATGGTCAAGATGTAAAAGCTCAGATTCCAGGTGTTTTCGTTTGTTTGCAGAATCAGAACTCCAAGGCAAAATATGAGATGCAAAGCCCGGCCTCAAGCAATGTGAAGATTCAAAGTAAAAATTAATGGTGCTTCTCAAGGACACAGAGGATAATTTCCAGTTTCGTTTAATCATATTATTTTGAAGTATTTCAGATTTTTAATGGTTTAATTACATGATAAACCTTGGTTAGGTTCAATGTCAGTTGCTCAAGGAGAAAAATAATGAAGAAAGGTTTTTTTTCAAAAAACTCTGTATGAAAAATATAATTGTACCTCTTGGTTCCCACCTTTAAAAATTAAACAGGAATGAACTTATAAACTTAGATCACTATTAATAAAATTATATCGATTCATCGGGTGGTATCTATTTGAGTTATTTAAAGAATTTAAGTCTCAGCCAATTTGCACTACAAAAAGATGTATACATTTGCATAATACTTGTTGGCACTGGTATTTTAGGATATGGGAAGAAACAAGGTAGACACTTAAAATCTTATCAGGATGTATATAATTCATGCATTCATGCAGAATTACACAGCAAATGGACAATCAAAATAGCGTGAACCCAATCAGCCTCATCAATATCACTTTGTAATTTAATTGGGTGAAGAATTATTTTCATGTCTCCTCTTATATTATCAGCTACCAATCCCTCTTTCCCAATGTTCAAATTGCATACTTAGGTACCCCTTTAAGTATATTCAGCAACTTGGTCTCAACACTGTAGCAGTGAATTCGAAAGATCTAACATCCTTCCTCTGGAGAAATGTCACTTTGTGCCTTATCCTGTACCATGAGACTGTGACCTTCAGTTCTAGAAGCAACCAATCAAGAAAATATCCTCACACCATCCAACCTTCAGTAGAAAAAGATTCTCCAATATGTAACTGGGTGACAGTTGGATCTTATTCAGTATTGTTAAAAGTGTACTTAGGCATCCATCCAGGTAATGCTAGAATAGTTGTCTCTGCCTTTAAGGGAGACGGTGATGTCATTATGCACGCGCGGGCTAGTGGGGAAACCATTTTGCTTTCTGCTGAAGACGTGATAGGGCACTGGAATTGGGTTCCTCCCAGAGTGTGCTGGGCATGGTGAGGAAAGGTGAGCATTAATTGACAATATCCCTGTGAATTCGTTTATGCTTTTTGGTGGGTCGAGAATATCAATAATTTGACATGCTTTACATGTGGATGCTTTAAATTTGCATGAGTGAAGGAATCGACGCTGGATAGCATGGCTTATACAAAGTTTCTCACCATCGAAGTAGGGCAGCCTTCTTGTAATTTAACTACCAGGCAATATCTTGTAAAAGTTGTGCCAAAGTGTACCTTTTGTCTAACTTTATGTATCAGGACTGATTGTGCATGAAACCGCGTAACGTGAATGTTTAGTCTCTGTTCGGAAGTTCAGCACGTGTGTACTAAAAAGTAGTAGACATCTTAGATGAGATGTATTCACTTTCATTTTTCTTTGCTATGTATAAGGTGCAGGGTGGGTGGGATTCTAATGTTGTTTGTACTGTGTTCCTTCAGGATTGCCACTACCATATTAGTACCGTATTAGTTCTGGTGTTTTTTATATTGCATACGCAATTCTGTCCATACATGAGGGTGTGAATCAAAAGTGAAACTGAGATTGTAATGGCAAGAACTGGTTGTAAATTTGTTCGTTTTGTTTCACGACCCTCTTCTGGCACCTAAACATCTAAAACAAATAAAGGAATTAAAACCCGAAAAAGTATTTGTTGTCCTGAGTGTGTACTTTTCCCCAGGCTACAAATATCTTTTCATCTTTGCTTATTCATGCTTCCATACATCTAACAACTCTTATTAATGACTGGAACCATCTTGTAACCAAAGGTTTACTTTAAGTCCATGTACCATGTACCCTTATTACCCAGGAGGAGGTACAGAAGCCTGAAGACACACCCTCAATATATTAGGAGTAGCTTCTTCCCTACCATTATCAGATATGTGAATGGACAATGAACACATGAACAGTACCTTAGTATCCATTTTTCTTTTTGCCAGTGATACTAAACCTGATTCTGATTCTGACCTCTGCTGGAGATCTCCCACTTATTATATGTGTCACCTCCATAAAGTACTCTCAAATTTATCAAGGACAATCTTTATGAACTTTTGAGATCCTGTGCTTTTAATTAATTCTAACAAGCAAGTGTTGAACAACTTCTATTTCTCATTTAAGCACTAACAGAAAAATTAAAGACACATTTAATTACACCACCTGGTAAAACTGCCCTTGTTTTACCTTGAAACCCTCCAGAATTTAATCAGAATAAATCTGTATATGAAAGGAGGGATAAATAAAGACAGGAGTAAGCATTAAAAATAAAAGCCAATGGGTAATCCTGCATAAGAGCTATTGGTGATTTCTGCTCAGAAGCTGCAGCAATTGTGGCTGGAGACATGTTGAAAGCTTCAGAGAAGAAACACACAAACATCCTGTTACATACCCCGTGGGTATCTTGCGACTGTCTTATGAGCATGATGTAATGGTCTTGTGGAGGTCACATGACGTAATTTTCCCGCCAGTGTGAGGTCACATGATGACCTGCTCTCAACAGGTATAAAGGAAACCCCTGGTGTGATACAGTTAGTTTCAGCTGAGTTGTCGTCTGCTTGGTTAGCTACTTCATTGCAGCGTATTTGTCTCATGACGCAGTTTTGTTTTAAAGAGGAGCTCTACTTTCTATTGTAAGGTAAAATAGTTGTGCCGGCAGTTTCACCAATCGCTGCCAGCTTTGTCGGTGTATCTGTGATTTACCTTTACAGTAGTATTGGAGAGTGAAGACCTTATTAAAGGACAGGAACCTGAAGGATCGGAATAAAGTTGGAGTCATTCGGCGGTTTTATAGAGGATCAACCTTATCGAGCATTCATTCAGAAGTGGTGACCTGTATCTGAGATAACTCCTGCAAGAGCAGGGAAGTTTGTGCAGTGTCCCCTCACCAGGAAAAGGTCAGTTCCTTTAAGCCATTTTATTTCCTTTGGCGTGAATCCTTTGGAGAATCAGCAGTAATGTCACATCTTCGAAGAAATCCGTTTCCAGAGGAGTCTCTCCTTATTGACTGTGTAAATCACTTGGACTTTTGAATTTACCATTTTAAGACTGGGTTCGAATTTACCATTTTAAGAACTGTTTTCGCATTTATCCTTTTAAGAACTGTTCCAGAGTGGCCGTATAGCAGTTAACTTCCGGTTAAGTGGGTCGTCTGAATACTTTTCGCTATTGTTGAGCAGAGTTTAATAAGTGTTTGTTTGTTTTTATGAAACCTGCCTCAACTGGTAATTCATTGTTGCGGATCACATGACAATCCATATGAGGGCTTAGCATAGCTGAAAAATTAGCTGTTCCATAAGATCAACATTCCAGTTCACATCCTCTCTAAAAAGATCGCAGGCAGAAGGAAGCATACATCATGGGCATTATTTAAAGGGCTCTCCGTTTGCTTCCAGATTTGTTCCTGGTCAATTTTTCATGCCTGTTCTTTTGATTCTCCAAGTATTTGATAAATTATGCAGTTGCAGAAGTTAAAGGATGTTTATAGGGGGTGATGAGGGGAAGTTGAGGGAAATACTGCTGGCCTTGCAATGTCATATGAACAGAATAAGGAGATGACATGCAGTGAAAGATAATCTGCTGGAGGAGGAGGAGGTCAAAAGCTCTCAGCAGCAGATCATATCCATCAAGTACAATGAAAACTTTGCTTTAACAGTCTGCCAGATTGGACCATGGACATGTTGAAATAATGCCTCATTTAGCCAGACAGTTCTGGAGGATACCAAAGTCACCAAAGGCAAATGGCAGAGCAATCCAATGAGCAGCAGGGATATGAGGAGGAAGAAAAACAGGAGAAGTCATCACCAAAGACCTCCTTAACGGTCTTCTGTCAGTGCCCAAAATCTGTCTTCAAAATGCGTTATGAAATCTATCTATCTAGAATAGGCGAGATCTTCATTGCACAATAACTCCAAAAAATGTTGGGAGCAATACCATCCACTATTGTCGTGGCTCCCTCGAGGTTGAGGATGATGGTCTTCGTTCTGAAGAAGTGGCCCACAGAGTGAAGGCGCCTGTGTGTGTATTTGTTTAACGTGTTCTTGATGTTGCACTCCAAGAAGCACACAATACTTCACAAATCAACCAACTGATTCCAATGGCATGGAAACCACGACGATTGGAGCTGATGGATTTGTTGCAGCCTTCATCCGCCTTCACAGCCGTTGAGTTTGAAGTAATTTCATCCACTTGTTCCACCCTTGAGGTCATGGTTGGATTGTTCTTTGTCAGGGACCTCACCCTCGACCTTACCACCATTGGTGACCCTACCAGGAGCATAGCTCTAGACAGCATTGCTCCCTTTATCACAGGATCACACAAGCTTCTCCACCACGACAAGGTGACAATCCACGGAGAAGACCACCCACTAAACTTGGCTTTTTAGACCTCACTACAGCTTTCAATTGGTAAGTTCTGTGGGACACACTACTTAAAATTTTACAGAAATCTGTCTCCATCTTTTATTTGTTTCATGATACTAGTATTTTGACATGGATAACCCCATTGATAAAGAAAATGCAGAAGTGAGGTTAACATTATACAATGATACCAAGTTAGCAAGCGCTGGAGAATGAAGCAGCAGAGGAATAAATTACATGTTTATCTTTTCCAGGCTTGATATGTACTGGAAATAATATTTATATTAAGGATTTATAGTATAGAATAATGAATGCGATCTTTTGGAAAGAAAAATCAAATTGGTTTATCTCAGCATTGAATATCAAGGTCACTGTAGACATAGAACAAGTGGTTAGAGACAAGAACGAGCTCCTAAAAATATAGGTCTAACTCATACCTTGAATATCACTTGAGTTTCACTAAATATGATAGATTATTAAGATTGATCAATATAAAATCAAAAATGCTTTTACCATCTGGTTATTGTGGCAACGTGGCAGGGTTTCTATCAATTAATGCAGTAGTGCGTCAGTTGCAAGTACCCTGCAGTTAAATGAGATAGAAAAAGGAAAATTTGACCTTCAGCTTAACTATGAGTAATTCAGTGTCAGCTGGTTAATGAGGAATATAATAGATAGAAGTTTTTGGATGTAGACTACTCTCTTATAATAATCATCCCTGAACTGAATTTCTATTATTTCATAACCCATGAAACGTAGAACACATTATTCTGGCCTAAAGATTATAAACTGATGTAGTTGTTAAAACAAGTTTCTAGTAGGCATTACGTATCCAGGTAGATCTAATAGGGTTTGGATCATCATCCTGATCACCCATGTTCATTAGGGAATTAAACATCGACTACCAGGAGACGTCTACATGCATGCCTACGTGTGTGTTTCTTCTACTTACCTGATGGCTATCTTTAATTTTAGAAAAAACACGCAATGGGGGAGAAAATGGAAGCATCTGCTCATCAAAACATTGAAATGATTCACCAATAGTTTACTAAAATAAAGCAGTCTCCAAATTATTAAACTCAGAGTCATAATCCACTGAGGTAAGAATATTTGAAATGGATGCCATATTAAGTACCTCACGAACATTGGATTATTTTGGAATCAAGTTAGTTCTTAGTTCTGAAGATACATGTCTATATTTGCATCAATGCATGAGTAAAAAAAAAACATTTCTATCCATCTGGAAATGGCAATATACAATGCCTATCAAAAGAATTCACCCTTTCCCTTGGAAGTTTTTATGTTTTATTATTTTACAACATTGAATCAGCTTTATTGAAACTGATCAACAGAAAAAGACTCTTTCGTGTTGTGACGGGATCCTGAATTATCCCTATGAACTGTGCCTTTGTTAAGAGAGAGAGAGAGAGAGTTGTTCAACACAAGCATCTTGTTATTAAGAGAGAGAGAGGCGAAAGCTGCTTTGAGATGGTGTTATGGTTTCTCTGCAGCGTGTTTACACTTTTGCAAGGATATTGCCAGCGTCTGTGTTCTTACAGAGAGAGAGGGGAGGAGCTACTTGATGGACAGCTGGTGTTCAGCACAACAGTATTTAAACCAGCATAATTGCTTGTTTCACAGGGGACACGCAGTCGCACAAGGGTATGGTGAAGTTACCACTATCCTGTCCAGGTGCCCACGAGTGTGGGACTGAGGATCGATTCTGAGGGCTCGATCTGTGATTATTAGTGCGTGAAAGAGTGACCTTGTGGAGTCTACTAGTGCGTCCAACCGTCGCCTGGGTTGGTAGACTGTCACTGAGAAAGACAGTGCCCTTAAGTTGGTCAAGTTTGGCTAACTTGGAAGTTTCGGAGGATAATGGGAAGATCGATGGCATCAGCTCACCTGAAGAACTAAACACCTCTCTCTCTCTATCACTACTCAACTCAATACCACAAACTGAACTGAACTTTACCCGTCACCGTAAGACTGTATCTATTTACCCCTAGGCTTGAAGAAGCTTAGTTTCTATATTTCCACACTTATATATCTGTATTTATATTACTGTATTGCGTAGTTACTAATAAATAGTATTAGTTAATAGCAATCCCAGACTTCAAAGTGTTTTCTGTTTCTGCTGGTTCTTTAACCCCTCACGGGGTATGTGACAATGTCAAAGTGAAAACAGTTCTCTACAAACTAATCTAAATTAATTGCAAATATAAAACACAGAATAATTGATTGCATAACTATTCACCCTCTTCAAGTCAGTATTAGTAGATGCACCTTTGGCAGCAATTACAGCCTTAAGTCTGTGTGGATAGGTTTCTATCAGCTTTGCACATCATGACACTGCAATCTTTTCTCCCTATTCTTCTTTACAAAACTTCTCAAACTCTGTCAGACTACATGGAGATTTTGAGTGAACAGCACTTTTCAAGTCCAGCCACAAATTCTCAATTGAATTGAGGACTGGGCTCTGACTTGGGCACTCCAGGACATTAACATTGTTGTTTTTAAGCTATTCCTGTGTAGCTTTGCCTTTATGTTTGGGGTCATTGTCTTGCTGGAAAAGAAATCTCCTCCCAGGTCACAGTTCTCTTGCAGACTGCATCCCATTTTCCTTCAGAATTTCCCTGTATTTTGCTGCATTCATTTTACCCGCTACTTTCCCAAGCCTTCCAGGGCGTGCTGCAGTGAAGCTTCCCCACAGCATGATGCAACCACCACCATGCTTCACGGTAGAGATGGTGCTTCTTTGATGATGTGTGGTGCTCAGCTGGTGGTGTGAGTCCTGAGTTTCCTGTACCTTCTTCCTGAAGGCAGCAGTAAGAAGAGAGCATGCCTGGGTGGTGGGAATCCTTGAAGAAGGATGCTGTTTTCCTGTGACACTGCTCCATTTAAATGTGCTCAATGGTGGGGTGGTCCTGGCCTGTGATGGACTAGGCCGTATCCACTAGTTTTTGTAGAATTTTCTGTTAACATGCACTGGCGTTTCCATACCGGGCTGTAATACAGCCAGTCGATATACTGTCCATCACATAGCTACAGAAAACTTTCAAAGTTTTAGATTTCATGTTGAATCTTCACAAACTCCTAAGGAAATAGAGGCCCTGCCATACTTCCTTTGTAATTGCACTTACGAGGGGTGATTGATAAGTCCGTGGCCTAAGCTAGAAGGAGTCAATTTTGGTAAACCTAGCACATTTATTTTTTCCTACATTTACACACTTAGTCCAGCGGTTGTGAAGCATGCGGGTCCCTTCTAGAAGTCAGCATCTGGGACCTCCAGAAGTGGTCCACAGCAGGGGTGATTGATAAGTTCGTGGCCTAAGGTAGAAGGAGGTGAGTTATTAACTTCAAATTTTCTGCATTTTCTTTCTTTCTTTTTAAATCTTCTTATTGAATAAGTATACAAAGGGTGAACCATAAAGGCACTAATACACTGTTAGAAATTACAGGAGATATAATACAGAAGAAAAAATTGATACAAACAGTGCAATTTAAACAAAAAATAATATGGTAAAATAATAGTATACTAATTTTTATATATATATCTCAATAGAGAAAAGGAAAAAACCCCGAAAAAAAAACCCACCATGAAACTAAACTAAAAGCAAAGCAAAGCAATGGGCTAACTTGGAAACAGGTAGAGTCAAAGAACTGAAAATCATGTCCTCAAACCCGACCTCCATTAAAAACAGTTTTAAAAAAAGCAAGAAGGGAATATAAATATGGAACAAAAGAGAAAAAAAAAATTACATTAAATGAAAATATTGAATAAAAGATCTCCAGGTCTGTTCACATTTAAGTGAAGAATCATAAAGATTACCTCTAATTTTCTCCAAATTTAAGCATAATATCGTCTGAGAAAACCAAAGAAAAGTAGTTGGAGCATTAGGCTCTTTCCAATTTTGTAAGATACATCTTTTCGCCATTAAAGTAAGAAATGCAATCAATCTACGGGCTGAAGGGAAGAGATTACTGGAAATTTTAGGTAATCCAAAGATAGCAGTAATAGGATGAGGAGAGATATCTATATTCAATACCTTTGAGATAATATTAAAAATGTCTCTCCAAAAAGTTTCCAGAGTAGGACAAGACCAAAACATATGAGTTAAAGAGGCTATCTGCCCCGGACATCTATCACAAAAAGGATTAATATGAGAATAAAAACAAGCTAATTTATCTTTGGACATATGTGCTCTATGAACAACTTTAAATTGAATTAGGGAATGTTTAGCACAGATAGAGGAAGTATTGACTAATTGTAAAATCTGCCCCCAGTCATCCACGGAAATAATAGAACTCAATTCTTGTTCCCAATCTGACCTAATCTTATCAAATGGAGCTTTCCTAAGTTTCATAATAATATTATAAATAATAGCCGTTGCACCCTTCTGACATGGATTAAGGTTAATTATAGTATCTAAAATATTTGTAGGAGGGAGCATTGGAAAGGAAGAAAGTATAGTACTTAGGAAATTTCTAACTTGAAGATATCTAAAAAAATGTATTCTTGGTAAATTATATTTATTAGATAATTGTTCAAAAGACATAAGGGAACCATCTAAAAATAAATCCAAAAACCGTGAAATACCCTTAGTCTTCCAAATTTGAAACGCACGATCCGGGAAAGAGGGAGGAAAAAATGTTACCTAAAATAGGGATCGCTAGCCCAAATTGGTTAAGATCAAAAAATTTTCGAAATTTATATCCTAGATCAAACTGTTATATCATTCTCCTATGGCCTCGGTCCGTACTAACTCTTTAAGCTCACCTTTTTTCCCTCTTTTTCGAGGTACTCGACAAGGTTGTCCTCTTAGTCCTTTATTATTTGATATTGCATTAGAACCTCTTGCAATTGCCATTCGAGAATCTCCAAATATTATTGGGATAACTCGTGGTTTAAAGTCCCATAAAGTATCACTCTATGCTGATGACTTACTTTTATATATTTCTAATCCTCAAAAATCTATCCCTGCTGCTTTAGATTTATTAGCACAATTTAGTCTTTTTTCAGGTTATAAATTAAATCTTAGTAAGAGTGAACTTTTTCCGATTAATAAACAACTTCCATTGTATCATAACTTTCTGTTTAAATTGATTAATAATTATTTCTCCTATCTTGGGATTAAATTTCTTGTAAACACAAAGATTTATTTAAGACTAATTTTTTACCCTTAATTGATCATATTACTCAACTTTCATCTAAATGGTTTCCATTATATTTAACTTTGATTGGTCGTATTAATGCAGTTAAGATGATTATTCTGCCAAAATTTTTATATATATTTCAGGCATTACCGATTTTTGTTCCAAAATCTTTTTTTGATAAAGTTGACTCTAAAATTTCTTCATTTATTTGGCAAAATAAAAACCCGAGATTGGGTAAAATACATTTACAGAAAGCCAAGAGAGATGGAGGTCTAGCTTTACCTAATTTTAGATTCTATTATTGGGCAATTAATATTTGACATATGAAATTTTGGTTACTTGACCAAGATACACTATCCATTCCTAAATTGGTAGTATTGGAATTACAATCTGCTCAGGGCTATG
The DNA here is from genome assembly GCF_963921235.1 of Mobula hypostoma. Taxonomy (NCBI): domain Eukaryota; kingdom Metazoa; phylum Chordata; class Chondrichthyes; order Myliobatiformes; family Myliobatidae; genus Mobula; species Mobula hypostoma. Next base: position 18,344,311 of record NC_086105.1, on the reverse strand, counting down.
CACTTGGTTCTATTTTAGGTTCCTCTCTTCCTTTTGATTTGAAACGCCTCAAACTGGTCTTTAACTCGATAGTTAAATATACCTTGCATATTTGGTATCAATGCATTTTCATTCAAAGAGTTGAACTGCACGTGCATGTAATGAGAGCTGTATAACTCATCTCCCTCTACCTTAAGCCACGAACTTATCAATCACCCCTGCTGTGGACCACTCCTACAAAGAAGGGATCCGTATGCTCCACGACCGCTGGACTAAGTGTGTACGTGTAGGAGGGGACTATGTTGAAAAATAAATGTGCTAGGTTTTCTAAAGTTGACTCTTTCTACCTTGGGCCACAAACTTATCAATCACCCCTCATAAATGCTGGGCCCAGGACAGGTCCTCTGAAATGATAACATCAAGGAATTTAGAGTTGCTGACCCTCTCTACCTCTGATCCTCTGAAGAGGACTGGCTCATTGGTTTCCTCCTCCAAAAGTCAATAATCAGCTCCTTGGTCCTGCAGACCACTCAGCCAAGGTTTCAATCTCCCTTCATATGCTGATTCGTCACCACCTTTGATTTGGCCTTTGACAGTGGTGTGGTCAGCAAACTTGAAATATGGAATTGGAGCTGTGCTTAGCCACACAGTAATAAGTGTAAAGCGAGCAGAGCAGGGGACTAAGCACACAGCTTTGTGGTGCAGCTGTGCTGATGGAGATTATGGAGGAGGTGTTGTTGGCAATCCAAACTGACTGGGATCTCCAAGTAAATAAAATGAGGATCTAAATGCACAAGGAGATATTGAGGCCAAGGTCTTGAAGCTTATTGATTAGTTTTGAGGTGATGATAGTATTGAATGCTGAGCTGTAGTCAATAAAGTACATTGTGATGTATGCATCTTTGCAGATCAGTTGTTGCAGTGTTGAATGAAGAGCCAATGAGACGGCCTCTGCTGTGGACCTGTTGCTCTGGTAGGCAAGTTAGAGTGGATCCAAGTCGCTTCTCAGGCAGGATTTAGTATATTTCATCACCAACCTTTCAAAACACTTCATCACTGTGGATATGAGTACTACTGGATGATGGTCATTGAGGCAGATTACCATGTTCTTCCTAGGCACTGGTATAATTGAAGCCTGCTAGAAGCAGGTGGGTACCTCAGCCTGCTGAAGTGAGAGGTTAAAGATCTCATTGGGCACTCCAGCCACTTGATCAGCACAGGTTTTTTGTAGTTTGCCAGGTACACCATCTGGGCCACATGCTTTCCATGGGTTTACTCTCCTGAAGGATGCTTGCACATCAGCCCCAGAGACTGAAATCACAGGACCATCAGGGGCTGTGGGAGTTTGTGATGGATTCTCCATGTTTTGACAGTCATATCAAGCATAGAAGGCTTTGAGCTTATCTGGACGCGAAGCCCTATTGTCCCTTATATCACTTGATGTTACTTAATAGGAGGTGATAGCATTCAGGCCCTGCCACAACTGTTGAGCATCCTTTATTGATTCAAGTATAGTCTTGAGTTATCAATTCGCCTGTGGGTGGCTTTCCAGAGATCATACCTGGACCTTCTTGGTCGCCAGACCTGAATGGGTCTGACCTGGCCCTCAGCAGATTGTAGATCTCATGGTTCGTCCAGGGCTTCGAGCTGGGGAAGATTGTATGTTTTTGTGGGGACACGCTCATCTACAACTACCTTCATAAAGTCCGTGGCTTCATTCATATCCACAGATGAATCCTTGAACACAACCCTTTCCTCCAACTTGAAGTAACTCAGCAGCTGCCCCTCTGCCTCTCGTGAACACCTCATTGTCGCCTTAATCTCTGGAGCTTCTGGTCTTTAGCCTCTATCTCTGTGCAGGTAGGAGGACAAACAAGTGATCAGATTTCCAGAAATATTGTCTGAGCACCGAACAGTAGGCATTCCTTATCTTAGTATAACAATGGTCTGCTGTGTTGGAACCTCTGGTGCTAATAACAGTGGTGTAGTTTGTTGGGACCTCTGGCCTTTTAGGGAAAAGACAATGAAAGTAGAAGTACAGGAGGAACTCAGCCAGACATGCGGCATCTATGGAAAATGAAAACATTTAACGTTCCAGGTCAAAGATCTTTCATCAGACCTGAGGAAGAGAGAAAGCAAGGTAGTCCAAATAATAGTGAAGGTAGGGTAAGACAATTAGTGGAACAATGGAAATGTCAATGATGAGTTTAAATGATAGCCATCTCCTTAGTCTATGTATGTGTTCTTAAATTTGTATATTGAGACCTATGGGGACATGCTAAACAGATCAAAATATACTAATAAAAAGAGATTAGAGGAATGACATGTATGAATAGCTGATCCCGATCAAAGCAGAAGGAAACTTCAAGTTATCTGAAGTTAGTGTATTCAATATTTCAGCAAAAATGATCTATGGGTGCTGGGCGTACCACCAATGCAGTTGTTAAAGAAAATATTTGTCAATATTTTGAAAATTATACAGTTAAGTAGCTCCGTCAGAACAATTGCACCATCAACTCGATGTTCTACAAATTTTCCAGAAGCCTTTTGCTCTGCTGCTGAGATATTTGCTAAGGCTGATTGAAATGATGAAGATTAGATGGCAACTTTTTGTATAACTCCGGGAGATATTTTGATATCTACAGAGATGTAATTTCTGTATATGTGTTTTTCTTTGGAAATCTAATAGCTTATATGCTCATTTCTGATTCAAAAAATTCAACTCAGCCCATTTGGAATTAATGAGGCACATCCATTAAAAAAATTCAGTACTGAGAATCAAATATTGCAGGATGTAATATATTAGTGAAAAATGGTAGTCAGAGGAGGAACTGGAGCAGCAGTATGTGACAGATATAACAGCAAAATGCCCAGTAGTAAAATATCGCTAGATGAACTATAAATAGTAAAACATCCATGAAATAGTATACAGAAAATAGTATAATTTAGGATAACTACTTAAACTCAAAGACAGATAATAACTGGAGAAAAGGTGGTTTTGAGGGACTGGGATTACAACTTGGAAAAATATAATGGAAAACAATAATGAAGGATAGCAATGGCAGAACTTATAAAAGAGTGGTTAACAGAACCCAGGAGAAATAGCTTCCATTTTAAAAACAGGCCAAATGCTTATAGGATATTAAATTTCATGGGGCAGGGGGAACAAAGGATGGAGCCATTTGGAAGGGGAACTACAGAAAGCAAGACAGGGCAGAACAAGGAACAACACAAAATGATGAGGAAGGAAGGAAGAGTGAAAGAAAGCAACAAAATATACAAGTAAGTTATTGAGGAGCATTAAAATATACAGGCACAGGTATAAAAAGGGAAAACTGGGATAGGATCAAAATTAAGCAGGGCACTGAGAAAAAATCGTAGGCCTTTGGACAAATCAGCAAGATTTACCAGGGAGATACATCAGATGACTTGACATCAGAAGATGAGTTTAGAAGTGGTATGACTGCATTTAAAATAAAAACATATGGAAATAAATAGCAAACTAACTAAACTTAAATAGGCTAAAATCCCTGGACTGGATGGAAGTGCACCTTTATATTTGAAAAGAATTTATAGAAGGAGCAAGGAACTATATTGCTTTATGAAAAATTCATCACAGTAATGTACTAATGCCAGTGGACTGGTGGAGAGCTAAATCTATACTTAGAATTATGAATGTGTCTGGAAAACTGGACCTTAGTCAGCTTTACATTGAAAATAAGCAATTCTTATTAAAGAAAGATAGAGAAACACCTAACCAATTGAAAATTTGGAAATGTTGACTATGAGCCACACAATGGAGATGTTAGGATGCATGAAAAGAAACTGAGTCAAACTCAAAGTAGGAAAAGTTGGTCTTCAGAGGGAGTTCCAAAGATTTGGGACTTAACATTTGAAGGCACACAAGCTAATGATGGGGTTAATAACTTCAAGAATAATAAAGATTCCAGATTCGACAAGTACAATTTCTTGCAGGTTTATAAGTTTTAGCAGAGGTTAAAGAAGAATAAAAAAGTGAAGACATAAGTCAAGAGATATGTTGATCTGGATAAGTAGGATAATGAATCCCTTCCAGCTTAAAGATACATGGAAAAAGCTTGAAAATTGTGGACCATTATGTGGGAATCATCTCTGAGTAAAAGCAAACATCGATCTTGAAATTCAGCACTGCCTTCAGTGCTCCAGTACACAGAGTATTTGAAGGCAAAGACATTAGACCTGGCATATAATTCATGGTCCACCAGACAGAAGTAATCCTGCTCTCCCATATGATCTATGACCTGGAATAAATACAGCAGGGACGTTAAGGCACTGTAAAAATACTTCAACATCATCTTCGCAAAATCCTCCAAACTCACAGGAAGGACAAGCAAACCAATACTGATATCCTTACTCAAACTAACATCTCCGGTATCAAGGCCTAGTTAAATTCCTTATCACTTAACCGTTTTGGCCAGAGCACATCATTTACCTGCCTGACACAAGGTTCTGTTATGGCAAGAAACAGACAGAGGGAAAAATATCAAGGATGTGCTCAAACTTCCTTGAGGAAATGCAACATCCCCACTACCTTGAGAATCTTTGACTGCTTAAAGTAGAAAAGGGACATTTGTGATGGTACAAAGAGTTTTGTGTGCATTCATTGGAAGAAATGGAAGTCTAATGTAAATGACATTAAGGGAGTGTCACTGCCGATAAACTACATGTCACATCTGACAAAGAACCTGTGGTTCCTAAACAAGTCTCAGTAACTAACTAAAATCAGAAAATCCCCAAGGTCTGCCTAAGAAATACAAAGAGCGAGTGAGTTAGATGTGTATGAATTAAGATGAGGGCAGCAAATTTGGCTGAATAGTATTAACAGGATAGACTTGAGGGATGCTTTCCCGGAATGCAATGGTATTGACAAGGGCATAAACTACAGACATTAGAGGATCTGTGGTAAATGAGTGAGCCATTGACAATGTCACTGAGGCAGCAGGTTGTAGTCTGAAACCTGTGCGGCTGAAATTTAAGCGTAACCAGTCTGGGGAACAGGGATGGGCCAGGAATAGATCCTTGGGAACACTGAAGGTGCAAGGGAAGCAGAAGATATTGCAGGCATCGTTGGCTAGCAGATTGTAGAGAAGGGCTGGAGAATGATGGTGTGGTTAACTGTGTTAAGGTAAGAAAGAAAATGAGAATAGATTACTGGTCTCACAATCGCACAGCATGTTATCAGTCACTTTGAAAAGAGTAATTCAGCTTTTGTGAAAAGGTGGAACTTACAGTAAAAAAAAGCATAGCAAACTCTAAAGCTTATGTCTACGAGTGTAGAATTGAAAAGTACAGCCAAACATATTAATCCTCATTTACTCCACTGTTGGAGAACTTATATAATTTTGGTTGACATTTTACAACTATAGTACAAATACATGGAAGAGGATTTATATCTGGATTTACAAAGACAATACCAGAATTGAGAAGTACTGACTTTAGGAAACGATGTGGGGGATGCATCTTTTTCCTCCTGAAATTAGACCAAGTTTTGAAATAGTTATTACAGAGGGAGTGTTTCCATTTGTGGGGATGGGCAAATCTGTAGGGTATTCACCAGCAAGTCAAAATAATTCAGAACAAAAATCCTTTACCCAATTATTATTTTTACTGCCCATTACACCACTGGTATTTAAGGCGGCAATGACGGCCCTTGATCTCTATCCATAAAGAAGGATTCTTCATTGCTGTTTTCGCAACAATTGTTTTTTTCTGACCGGTCAAATTTGTTAGCCCTGAGCTGAATCCCCAAACCTGGAAGACCACTGGACCACTCTCAGTCTGGCTTCTACCCTTTGAACTGTTTGGCATGGGTAATCCTACCAAGAACCAAAGCATAATGCCCTATCTCCAGCCAACCTAACTCTCTGAGTCATCGAGGCACGCAAGCCTCCAAACCCCACGGCAAGGTTGTAATCCTCTTGGAGGACCCAATCATGAGGATGTGGAATATTATGCCAGATTGCATTTAAGAAGAGAGATTGATGTGAAGGATAGAGGGATTGAGATTTACCCTGAAACAGTGTTATGGTAAAATATGAGAAGTAAACTTAGTGGAGAAAACATTCAGCATAGACTGATTGGATCAAATTTCTACATTCTATATTCCGTCCAGTTGTACAAATTACGTGATCTAACTGTTGTAATAGGAGATGCAATACAGGACCAAGCACAACCAGTGTTCTGTATGGGTGATATCCACCTGGAGAAATGTTTGTATTTTTGCAAACAAACCACCCAGTTGATACTATTTCTCTACCCTCTCCAGCTGCCTGGGCTGCATTTCCAGCATTTGAAGTATTTCACTTTTGAACAACAAATGTGTTCTTTTTCTAACATTCCATTTTAATAACTGAAGGGTGTAAAATAGTAGCTTATTCTCGTTACCTTAAAGAAAAGCTACTTTCTAGTTCAAGAAGTTCGCATTGGTATAGTTATTTACAGCCTGTCAATTTACTGACAGTTTGGGGTTACCTAATTAAACGCTTCAGGTAAGGAGCTGCTGTGGGGGTTGTCTTTGTCTAAATTGTCTGTCAAATTTGTCCACTTTCATACTGCTCTCTATTAGGATAAATTGCATTTATCAGAAAAAGTACATTACAGATGCTGACACTTAGTGTACTGTGTAACCATGGTGATAGGATCTGTAGTTGTCTGATATTTTATTATTAATTGTAGGAGTGAGCCTAAATGAACAAATACATTGACGCACAGATGGCATTTCAAATTAAGAAGAAACTTTACTTTTTACCCATGAATTTTGTGATTTGGTGAAGACTGTGAATGTGCATACTGTGTTGGCTTATTCAGAAACACTGCCATTTGTGTTATGTACAGCTGCGCCCAACTACTCTAGCCAACAGTTTTCAATGAAAATGCCACTGTTGATTAAAACAGTAGTCTCCTTTTACAAGATAATTGTATATGAATATAATTTGTGCAGTGGAATCACGCTCAAATTAAACACTTCGCATGTATATCAAACCTAAGGACAACATTTCCATCAAAACGATAGTAAGATTTCCTTTTGGAGAAATCATTAATAAACGAACAGAAATTCACATTCTGATTCGCAAAGACAGCTGCAATACAAGATCAAATGTTCTTATTAAGAAAGCTGCATCTTTTTTACAAAGTGTTTAATTGAAGTGCAGAGCTACCCTACCACATTGATAGTAAATGTATTGGAATCATGTATTCACTGGTGCATTTGCTGTAAGAGTTGTGCCAACTCAACATGAAAATTATTACCAATTTGGTGTTATAGCAAATGCATCTTGTTTAAATGATGTGTTTCACTACACTTCAGCAGGCAGTTACAATAGAAAATAAACAATATTTACAAAATACTTTTATCTAGCTTTTAGTCTTCTGATGTCTGCTCATTTAACATTACGTTGCTTCGTGTTTTGTCAAAGTTGGAACATCTGAAATTTAATGGTTTAGTTAATGGGAATAGATTTTTAAATCTATTCAATCATAAAATGGCCTATTTCACATTCACCTTTGTTTGGGGGAAAGACAATCTATTTAGATCAATATAAATTCGTCCATGATGTCAAAAGGATCTGTGGCATACCTATAACTTAAAATATTTTATTAATTTTCTTCATTAGCAAGTCAGTTAATCTGATGTGATCTGATATTAACAGTATAATATTTGATCTTTCAAGCTGTATTGGAGCTACAGTTGCAATTCTTTCATAAGATTTTTTATGATAAGATTGTGCAATACAGCTCAAGAAATGCCCTTCAGCCCAACTCATCTGTGCACTCCATGATTCCCTTCTAAGCTAGTCACGTTTACCTGTGTTTGGCCAATATAAACATTTTCTATCCATGCACCTGTCCTACTAACTTTTAAATGTTATTAACATTTCTGCCTCCACAGGAGGCACTTTAGTCCATGCGCTAACCACTCGCTGGGTGGAAAATATTGCCCATCAGACTCCTATTAAATCTCTCCCCTCTCACCTTAAACCTATACCCTCTAGTTCTTGATTCCCCAACCTTGGTGCATTTGGTACATTGATCTTATCTAAGTACATTGCACATTGGCTACAGGAGGGGCAGGACTGGCAGCTTAATATTCCAGGGTTCCGATGTTTCAGATGTGATCGAGGCAGAGGAATGAAAGGTGGAGGAGTAGCATTGCTTGTTAGGGAAAATATTACAGCAGTGCTCAGGCAGGACAGATTAGAGGGCTTGTCTACTGAGTCCTTATGGGTGGAGCTGAGAAACAGGAAAGGTATGGCCACATTAGTGGGATTGTATTACAGACCACCCAACAGTCAACGAGACTTGGAAGAGCAAATCTGCAGAGAGATAGCAGGCAACTGCAGGAAACATAAAGTTGTGGTGGTAGGGGATTTTAATTATCCATACATTGATTGGGACTCCCATACTGTTAGGGGTCTAGATGGTTCAGAGTCTGTAAAATGTGTTCAGGAAAGTTTTCTAAATCAGTATATAGAGGGACCAACTAGAGGGGATGCAATATTGGATCTCCTGTTAGGAAACGAATTAGGGCAAGTGACGGAAGTCTGTGTAGGGGAGCACTTTGGTTCCAGTGATCATAACGCCATTAGTTTCAATTTGATCATGGACAAGGATAGATCTGGTCCTAGGGTTGAGGTTCTGAACTGGAAGAAGGCCAAATTTGAAGAAATGAGAAAGGATCTAAAAAGCATGGATTGGGACAGGTTGTTCTCTGGCAAAGATGTGATTGGTAGGTGGGAAGCCTTCAAAGGGGAAACTTTGAGAGTGCAGAGTTTGTATGTTCTTGTCAGGATTAAAGGCAAATTGAATAGGAATAAGGAACCTTGGTTCTCAAGGGATATTGCAATTCTGATAAAGAAGAAGAGGGAGTTGTATGAAATGTACAGGAAACAGGAGTATAAGAAGTGCAAGAAAATACTTAAGAAAGAAATCAGGAGGGCAAAAAGAAGACATGAGGTTACCTTGGCAGTCAAAATGAAGGATAATCCAAAGAGCTTTTACAAGTATATTAAGAGCAAAAGGATTGTAAGGGATAAAATTGGTCCTCTTGAAGATCAGAGTGGTCGGCTTTGTGCGGAACCAAAGGAAATGGGGGAGATCTTAAATAGGTTTTTTGCGTCTGTATTTACTAAGGAAGCTGGTATGAAATCTATGGAATTGAGGGAATCAAGTAGTGAGACTATGGCATCTGTACAGATTGAAAAGGAGGAGGTGCTTGCTGTCTTGAGGAAAATTAAAGTGGATAAATCCCCGGGATCTGACAGGGTGTTCCCTCGGACCTTGAAGGAGACTAGTGTTGAAATTGCGGGGGCCCTGGCAGAAATATTTAAAATGTCGCTGTCTACGGGTGAGGTGCCGGAGGATTGGAGAGTGGCTCATGTTGTTCCGTTGTTTAAAAAAGGATCGAAAAGTAATCCGGGAAATTATAGGCCGGTGAGTTTAACGTCAGTAGTAGGTAAGTTATAGGAGGGAGTACTAAGAGACAGAATCTACAAGCATTTGGATAGACAGGGGCTTATTAGGGAGAGTCAACATGGCTTTGTGCGTGGTAGGTCATGTTTGACCCATCTGTTGGAGTTTTTTGAGGAGGTTACCAGGAAAGTGGACGAAGGGAAGGCGGTGGATATTGTCTACATGGACTTCAGTAAGGCCTTTGACAAGGTCCCGCATGGGAGGTTAGTTAGGAAAATTCAGTCGCTTGGTATACATGGAGAGGTGGTAAATTGGATTGGACATTGGCTCGATGGAAGAAGCCAGAGAGTGGTGGTAGAAAATTGCTTCTCTGAGTGGAGGCCTGTGACTAGTGGTGTGCCACAGGGATCAGTGCTGGGTCCATTGTTATTTGTCATCTATATCAATGATCTGGATGATAATGTGGTAAATTGGATCAGCAAGTTTGCTGATGATACAAAGATTGGAGGTGTAGTAGACAGTGAGGAAGGTTTTCAGAGCCTGCAGAGGGACTTGGACCATCTGGAAAAATGGGCTGAAAAATGGCAGATGGAGTTTAATACTGACAAGTGTGAGGTATTGCACGTTGGAAGGACAAACCAACATAGAACATACAGGGTTAATGGTAAGGCACTGTGGAGTGCAGTGGAACAGAGGGATCTGGGAATACAGATACAAAATTCCCTAAAAGTGTCGTCACAGGTAGATAGGGTCGTAAAGAGAGCTTTTGGTACATTGGCCTTTATTAATCGAAGTATTGAGTATAAGAGCTGGAATGTTATGATGAGGTTGTATAAGGCATTGGTGAGGCCGAATCTGGAGTATTGTGTTCAGTTTTGGTCACCAAATTACAGGAAGGATATAAATAAGGTTGAAAGAGTGCAGAGAAGGTTTACAAGGATGTTGCCGGGACTTGAGAAACTCAGTTACAAAGAAAGGTTGAATAGGTTAGGACTTTATTCCCTGGAGCGTAGAAGAATGAGGGGAGATTTGATAGAGGTATATAAAATCATGATGGGTATAGATAGAGTGAATGCACGCAGGCTTTTTCCACTGAGGCAAGGGGAGAAAAAAACCAGAGGACTTGGGTTAAGGGTGAGGGGGGAAAAGTTTAAAGGGAACATTAGGGGGGGCTTCTTCACACAGAGCGTGGTGGGAGTATGGAATGTGCTGCCAGACGAGGTGATAAATGTGGGTTCTTTTTTAACATTTAGGAATAAATTGGACAGATACATGGATGGGAGGTGTATGGAGGGATATGGTCCATTTGCAGGTCAGTGGGACTAGGCAGAAAATGGTTCGGCACAGCCAAGAAGGGCCAAAGGGCCTGTTTCTGTGCTGCAGTTTCTATGGTTCTATTAGATACATTATAGACAATAGACAATAGGTGCAGGAGTAGGCCATTTGGCCCTTCGAGCCAGCACCACCATTCACTGTGATCCTGGCTGATCATCCATTGGCTCTATCTATGCCCACATGATTTTATACAACTCTCAATTATCACCTGTTAATCTCATATGCTCCGAATAATAAAGCCCCATCCTGTTCAAACTCTCTCCAAAACTCAGACCCATGAGTGGTGGCAACATCCTCCTGGAATCTCCTCAGTACTATTTCTGGCTTAATAGTGTCTTTCCTTTAGCACGGCAACCAACATTGAACACAATATTCTAAAAGAGGTCTCAGCAACACTTTACAACTGCAACATCCTGACTTTTGTATTCAATGCCCTGACTGATGAAGACCAGCACACCAAGAGCCTAATACACCACCCTGCCAACCCATGACACCACTTTTGGTGAACCATTTACTTGTACTCTGAGGTCCCAGACCAAAATATTGAAGAACCATTTGTGCTTATATGGCATTTTTCTTAACTTCTGGGCAGCTAAGACAGTGTGGAATCAATGAATCACTTTGTAATTACTGTTTTAACAAAGGACAAAACAGTCAATTTCCAAAGAAGTTCTCAATGTGTTAACAGCCAGATATACTGATTTTGTTTGTTGACTGAGTGCAAAACATTGGCTCAAACACCTTTAATGTCGCCCCCACTTTTCTTCAAGATGTTCCAAATGAAGCAGTTCAGATTTAACTGAGAGCACAAGTATAGAATCAGATAGCATCTCATTAGGAAAAAAAAGTCTCTGATAATACACTGTGTTAAGCTCAGTTTTGGTTTTTATGAAGGTTCCTTGAATCCAGAACACATGCTGACTTGGAACTGAGAGCACGATCTTGTGAACTAAAGGTGGGCCATTTTTACTCTGATCATTAGATATTTTAATCGTAATGCGGTTCGCTAGCATAAAGACATAAGAAATCAGAATAGGTGAAAATCAACTA